>NC_044984.1:46384703-47067687 GCF_008728515.1 Papio anubis
CCTTCCTTCCTTCCTTCCTTCCTTCCTTCCTTCCTTCCTTCCTTCTCTCTCTCTCTCTTTCTTTCAACAGAGTTTTACTGTTATTGCCCAGGCTGGAGTACAGTAGCAGGATCTTGGCTCACTGCAACCTCTGCCTCCTGGGTTCAAGCAATTCTCCTGCCTCAGACTCCCAAGTAACAGATTACAGGCGCCTGCCACCATGCCCAGCTAATTTCTGTATTTTTAGTAGAGACAGTGTTTCATCATGTTGACCAGGCTGGTCTCGAACTCCTGACCTCAGGTGATCCACCCATCTTGGCCTCCCAATGTGCTGGGATTACAGGCATGAGCCACGGTGCCCAGCCTTTCTGCCCATTTTCTAATGGTTGTTTTACCGTTGATTGTAGGAGTTCTTAATCTTAGACCCATGCCAGTTACGTGTTTCAAATATTTTTCCTACCCTGTAACTTGTCTTTTCATTTTCTTTATTGTATCTTTTGAAAAATAGACACTCTTATTTCAGCAGGTCTGAATTTGTCTTTTCCTTTCTAGTGCTTTTCGTATCTTGTTTAAAAAATCCTTTTCCCTGAGGTCATGAAGTTATTTTCCAGTATTATATTCAAAGGTTTTATAGTTCTGGCTTTCACATTTAGATCTTTATTTCACCTGGAACTAGGGGTCTAATTTCATTATTTTCCAAGTAATTACCCAATCATTCTAGCCCCATTTATTGAAAAGTCTGTTATTTCCCAGTTGATCTGCAGTGCCCCGTGTGGTCATACATCAAGAGTTCAAATATTGGGGGTCTATTTCTGGGCTTTCTATTCTGCTCCATTGATTTATTTGTTTAACCCTGTGCCAAAACCAAACATTTTTTCCCCATTTCAGTTTTCGTCATTCATTCAACACATTTGGAATGCTTAATAGACAACATTCTAGGTAGTGAAGATAAAGCCCTGCCCTCCTAGAATTTATGGTCTAGTGGGAGAGTCACACAATAAACATGATAAATAAATAAAATACATGGTATGTTAGATAACAATACATGCTGAGGAGAAAAATAAAGCAGGGAAGGGGATTAGGAAGAGTTGGGGATGGAGTTGGAATTTTGAGTTTTGGTCAGGAGATAGTAATGTTAATATCTACGGGGAATAAGAGGGCCCCCCATGGCTGTCTGGAGGGAGAGAGCTCCAGGTAGAAGGACCCACAGGTGCAAAGGCCCTGAGAAGGGACCATGCCTGGTGTGTCTGAGTAACAGGTTTGGCCAGTGAGCATGTGTGGTGCCAGCAGATACAGGGAGATGAAGTCGGAGCGTTAACGGGGCCTATCGAGGGAGCCCTGTCATTCACCGTACGGATTTTAGCTTTTACTGCCGTTAGAGGGTTTCGAGTAGAGTAACTTGATATGCTCTATATTTAAAAGGATCCCTCTTGATATTGAGTTGAGAAAAGACCAAAGAGGGGCCAGGGTGGAAATAGGAAGACCAGCCAAGACTCTGTTGAAACAATTCAGGTGAAAGATAATGGTGACTTGGACCAGGGGCGTAGCCCTGGTGAAAGAGGTGAGATTCTGGATGTGCCGACGGATTCCATGTGAGGCTTGAGAGAAAGACAGCAGTCAAGGAGGACTCCAGGATTTCTTCTCAGGGACATTTTCCACAAAGGAAAGAAGTCTTTATTATCTGATGAGCATTACTGCACACAGAATGCTCACAAGCAGGGAACAGGAGCTTCACTCTGAGGCAGGTGCTGGGCTGAACTGATCCACTGCTGCCTCCATCTGTGAAAGTCAAGGCAGACTTCCTAGAGGAGGCTGAATCCAATCTCATTTTTTTGAAGGACAAATGAGAGTTCGCCAGATGAACCCTGGGCATTTCAAGCATGGGAACAGCATGAGTAAAAGTCCGGGAGAGTGAAATAGTACAGAGCAGACATTTCCAAACCTTCTCAGTTTACTGAGCCCTTAGTGTCTTGGTGAATTTTTCATGGCATTTCTAGTCCAAAAATAATGCCTAACTGTTCCATGATTGACTGATTAGGTCCAAACAACTTAATAACTATTTATATCCTAATACCTAAGTAGCTGCTTAAAAAATCATACACATAAATTGAAAGAAAAGAATGTTTTAATTTTATTCTTGAATTACCACAATGACATACTAATAGAATGTGTGCACATGCTGGGTACTACTCAGTTTCCCAGATGCTGGGATCAGATTGGACACCACCACCATGCTTTCCTGTTTCACACTGATTTTTCACATGGTATGTGTGTTTTATTATAGCAACTCTTGAAAACCCAGTTTTGTGAAGAGATAATGTCACTGAAAGGAATGCGTGTATTTAATGTTGAAATTGTGAACTACTTAAGTTAAAGGTTATGCAGTATCTGACAGATGCTGAGAAATGGTATATTTCCCTCAAAAAGTTAAAATATTTTTCAAAGCCTCTGTGAATTAAGTGTCCTGGGGTGCCTTGGTGCACATTCTGGGAGCCACAGGCCTTGGGTATTTGGGGTAACTAAAAGCATTTTCTTTTTTTTTTTCTTTTGAGATGGAGTCTCGCTCTGTCACCCAGGCTGGAGTGCAGTGGTGCGATCTCGGCTCACTGCAACCTCCGCCTCCCGAGTTCAAGAGATTCTCACACCTCAGCCTCTCGAGTAGCTGGGGTTACAGGCACGCACCACCGTGCCTGGCTAATCTTATGTATTTTTAGTAGAGACGGGATTTCACCATGCTGGCCAGGCTGGTCTCAAATGCCTGACCTCGTGATCCTTCCACCTTGGCCTCCCAATGTGCTGGAATTACAGGCGTGAGCCACTGCACCCACCCAATTTTTTTGTATTTTTTAGTAGAGACGGGGTTTCACTGTGTTGGCCAGGCTGGTCTTGAACTCCTGAGCTCAGGCAATCCGCCCGCCTTGGCCTCCCAAAGTGCTAGGATTACAGGCATGAGCCACTGTGCCCAGCCAAAGCATTTTCATGCTAGGAGAGAACATGTTTGTACAGGGGAGAGTGAGAGAAAATGAAGCTAAACTATCAGGCAGGGGCAACTTACGCAAGACATTGTCTGCCATGTTAAGCTTTATCCAGCCAATGGAACACCAGGAATGCATGGTCTTGGTCTCAGGAAATGTACGTTATAATTTGAAAGACATAGATGTGTACATATATACACACATATACATATATACCTGCAATACATTGTGAATATTCCCCTGAGAAAAAATATGTACTAAATGCTTGATTTTTGACTCAGGAGGAGGTTAGAGAAAGCATTATAAAGTATAGAATATATAGGTTGGTCCCTGAAGAATGAAGAAACATTTAACAGAAAAATAGAGTCAACTGCAAAAGCAAATCAACAGATGTGATAGCGCATGGCATGTTTGTGAACTGCACAGGACTGGTATGGCCAATGAATTAAAATGGTAGGAGGTGACAATGAAAAGGTTGCCTGGGGCCAACTGTGAGTGGTTCTGAATGCAATACTGTGGAGTTTAGACTTTCTTCCAATAACTGTATGAAGCTGTCAAAGATTTCTAAGAGGTGACTGATTTGATTAGTTTTGTGTTCTAGAAAGACAAATCTGGCAATGTGAAGATTGACTGGAATGTGAAGAGATGAGTCGTAGGGAGACTGGCTAGAAAGATGGTTGTATTGGTTAGCTAGTGCTACACTACTGCTGCATAACAAACCACTCCAAAAGTAAATGTTTCTCCCAGCATTTCTTGCTCATGAGTCTGTGGGTTCACTGCAACTCAGCTGGGGTAGGCTAGAGTCCAGGCACAATTCTGCAGGGTAGGTCCAAGTCTGTCCCATACTTTTCTACATTAGCTTTGGCCCAGAAACTACTTGGGGGCATGCTCTTCTGATGGTAGATCTTAGTGCAAGAGACTAAGCCAAATGGTGCAAAGGTACATGTAAAGCCTCTGCTTGTATTGTGTCTACTTTCTGTTGAACTAAGCAAGTCACGTAGCTAATCCAAAGTCACTGACATGATCGCTTGAGACCAGGAGTTTGAGACAAGCTTGGCCAATACAGCAAAATCCTATCTCTACTAAAAACACAAAAAATCAGCTGGGCGTGGCAGTGCAGGCCTATAATCCCAGCTACTCAGGAGGCTGAGGTGGGAGGATTGCTTGAACCCGGGAGATAGAGGTTGCAGTGAGCTGAGATTGTGCCGCTGCACTCCAGCCTGGGCGACAGAGCAAGACTCAGTCTCAAAAAACAAAAACAAAAACAGAGTCACTGACATGACACAAAAGAGAGGGAAGAATGAACAACACTCCATTAACAATACTCCTGTACTGGCCAAGTACGGTGGCTCACGCCTGTAATCCTAGCACTTTGGGAAACCAAGGCGGTGGATTACCTGAGGTCAGGAGTTCGAGACCAGCTTGGCCAACATGGTGAAACCCTGTCTCTACTAAAAATACGAAAATTAGCTGGGTGTGGTGGCACATGCCTGTAATCCCAGCTACTTGGGAGGCTGAGACAAGAGAATTTCTTGAACCCAGGAGGCGGAGGTTTCAATGAGCCGAGATCGTGCCACTGCACTCCAGCCTGGACAACAGAGCAAGACACTGTCTCAAAAAACAAAACAAAACAAAACAAAAAACTCCTGTGCTGTAGTAGAAACAAGATATAATTAGGGCAATAACAGCGGAAAGATGGGCATAGAATCAAAGGTATTAAGCAGCACCAGCTCCTAGGACTTAGGGTTCTTTAGAAGTGAGGTTTCTATCTTGGGAATATGGATTATAAACTAATACTTACAGGGTGCTCAGTAGGCCCTAGGCACCATTCTAAGTGCTAACCTACACTGATTAATGCAACCTGTCATAACAAACCTATGAGATAGGAGCTACCATTATCTCCATTTTACAGATAAGGAATCCAGACCAGGCACAGCGGCTCACGCCTGTAATCCCAGCACTTTGGGAGGCAGAGGTGGGGGGATCGCTTGAGCCCAGGAGTTCAAGATTGGCCTGGGCAAACAGGGTGAAACCCCATCTCTGCAAAAAATAGAAAAATAAGCTGGGCTGATGGTGCATGTCTGTAGTCCCACCTACTCATGAGGCTGAGTTGGGAAGATCACCTGAGCCCAGGGAGGTTGAGGCTGCAGTGACCCATGATTGTGCCACTGCACTCCAGTGTTCCAGCTTGGGTGACAGAGCAAGACCCTGGCTCAAAAAGAAAAGAAAAGGAAAGAAAAGAAAAAGAAAAGAAGGAAGAAACCCAAAGTTCAATGGTTATATAACTGCCCAAGATTAAAAGGCTGCTACATGGTGAAGTGTGGATTTGAATTCAAGATCACTGGCTGCACAGTCCACATGGCTGGCCACAATGAACACAATCTCTCAATTGTGCCTATCCAAGAGTGTACTTACTACATAAGATGAATAGCAGTGCCATCTATACCATTACAGATGCCGATTTTGAGGCATGAAGTATGCTCTTGTAGATGCAGCTTGACCAAATTAATTGGCAAATTATTTGCAAAGCTACAATAATCCAAAAGTAGGATAAACCAAGAAAAGTCCACAGGCTAACACATGAGGCCTATTGTCATAAGTTGCAGTGGAAAGGAGGGCTAGAGGGAGTGACATCTTCCACATCACCAATGTTTCTGCGGGGCTTGCCAGTGTGGGAGGAGATTAAGAGTAATCTCAGAGATAAAATCTTCAGACTGGAGTCTGCTGGCATCATAAAAAGCTAAGGGATTAAAATCTGTCTCCATCGAAGGGAACAGTACATTTAGAGGAAGCAATAATGTCTGGAATGAGGGATGGAAGATTAAGTAAACTATGATTGGGTTATAAGGTAGAAAGAAGTGAGACAGAACATCCAAAGAAGGAAGGTAACTTCCATTGCTGGATTTCCATCAGGAAACCTTAAATAACCTCTAAAGGTAGTGGTGAGAATGGGGATTTAACCAGAGGGTCCTAGACTCCCAGAGGTGGAAGGTGCACAGTCCTACTTTATACTTTAAACATCTGTATACCCCAGACATTGTTAACCTGGGCCTCAAGGATGAGTTTCACAGTCAAATGCAAAATTATGCATTACTCTGTGTGTGTGCATGTGTGCGCGTGTGCGTGTACATGCGTACATGCATGAGTATATGTGCATGGATCTGAGCATTTTTCTGGGAAGAAAAAATATCCATAGTGTCCATTCAATTTTCAAAGAGGCCCTTAAACATAAAAGTATTCAGGACAACTGATTGTATAATTTTTCCTTGAATAAACATGGCTGGCTCCTTCTTTTGGTGGCCTATCTTGTTGCTGATCAGTTCTGTGGTAACATCCTTCCTCATATTGGGCTGGTGTTTATCCTCCAGGAACTCCCACCCCCAGTCCTGGTTTGCCCTCTGGAGAACACCGGATAAGTCTAATCCCTCTTTCATCTTTCTAAATGGAAACTCCTTTCTCAGAGTATTGAATTTTTTTTCCTGATATGAGCTTAGTTGTTAAAAGAAATCCTTGACATTTTTGATTCTTCTAAAGATTCTCATGGAGTCAGCAAATATCCTCATATTTGAAAAGTTTGTAAGCTTAGCTACCTGGAGGTGAAAGGTAACCGATTCCATTACTACTTAATCTGATGTAGTCCCATTGTGTGTAATTTTCATGTTTGTTAAAATATTGGAGAAAGGATATTGAATTCCGTCCTCTCTCCCTGTTTGGCAAATAATACTTAATGATAGCTCCAAAAGGTCTGATTTTCAGGAAATGCAGCTTTAACAAGGAGGACATAACATTCTGATTGTAACCACAGAACTTCAGAAAATGCAAAATAAAAACAAAAGTAAGTTTATTACGTGGTCTTTATGTCATAGGGTTGAATTTTTTTTAAATCCATGATCTCAAACTTTTCTTTTTAACTTATTTACACATTGGCTTTCTTATAAATTATACTATATAAAGCCTTTAGTAATTATATTTTAACCATATTTGTGGATTTCTCTTTCTTTCCTTCTGTTTACAATCACGTTGATTTAATTACCATACTGGAAATCAATGCTCCATTTCCTTTTTTTTTTTCTTTTTGAGATGGAGTTTTGCTCTCATTGCCCAGGCTGGAGTGCAGTGGTGCGATCTCGGCTCACTGCAACCTCCGCCTACCGGGTTCAAGCGATTCTCCTGCCTCAGACTCCTGAGTAGCTGGGATTACAGGCATGCGCTATCACGCCCGGCTAATTTTGTATTTTTATTAGAGACGGGGTTTCACCATGTTGGTCATGCTGGTCTCGAACTCCCAACCTCAGGTGATCTGCCCGCCTCAGCCTCCCAAAGTGCTGTGATTACAGGCATGAGCCACCACCCCGGCCTCCATCTCCTTATCTAGTATAAGATCTGCTTCAGTTGAAGCCAACTGCTAATTCAGCTATCTGGAGCAGCCTTAGCAGGTAATCACTAAATGTTTGTTGATATAAGCTGAGAAAAAACAAATGCTCACTCATTCAGTGAGTATGTATTGAAAACCTACTGTGTACAAAACATGCAAAGTGCAAGGAGTCAAAGCATTATGGGCGGATGGTATGCAGGTAAAATAATTGGACAACATGCACAAACAAAGCAAGGAAAGAATGAAGCAAGGAAAGCACAGATTTATTGAAATGGAAAGTACCCTCCACAGACTGGGAGCAGGCTTGAGCAAGCAACTCAAGAGTGCTGGTTACGGAATTTTCCAGGGTTTCAATACCCTCCAGAGGTTTCCCATTGGTTACTTGGTTTACACCCTATGTAACTGACGTAGTGGCCTGCAATCAGTCTGATTGGTCAGAAGGTGACCAATCAGAGGCTGAAGTGAAGTTACAACGTTACCCACGAAGTCTTGGCGTACAGCCATTTTGATTGCTGATTGGTTGCAGGAGAGGACCAATCACAGGTACTTTCATTTTTCATCTGCAATGCAGAAAATGGGGGTGTGCAAATGGATTAGCCTCTGATCCTTTTGTTACTTGGTGTGGAGAGGTGGGGTTTTCCCTTTTGATTCACTTTTAGGAAGTCACCGCAAATGCACCTTAGGTTCCCTGCCTCCAGACCCTATTCTCCTGCCTCAAAAGAACTTATAGTTTAGTACCCAAGTTAAGACACATATTTACATTGATGTAGACGTCAAATAACGCAACAAAGAATATAGCTGATACACCAGTAATGTATATAAAAGAATCGTAAAATATATACCAATTAATTAAAAGCAGAAAGAGAGAGGAAACAACATATGGGAACAAATAGGAAACAAAATAGCGCAATGTTAGATTTAACCCCGATATTGATAATCACATCAACTATAACTTGTCTAACCCAATTGAAAAAAAAAAAAAGATTGTCAGATTGGAAAATAAAGTAATACCCAACCATATGTTGCCTAAAATAAACCACCTTTTTGTGGTGGTGGTGGGGGAGGGCTTTTAAATTGACAAGTAAAAATCGTATATATTTATGGTGTACAATATAATATTTGGAAATACGTATACATTTCCAAATTTGATTTAGTATACACTAAATCAAGCTAATTAACAGATGCATTTTTTTGTGATGAGAACACTTAAAATCTATTCTCTTCACAATTTTCAAGTACTGGTATATCTTGTTTTACTGTGCTTTTTAAATTTATTTTTTATTTTTTTATTTTAGTTTTTGAGATGGAGTCTTGCTCTGTCACCCAGGCTGCAGTGCAGTGGCACAATCTCAGCTCACTGCAACCTCCACCTCCTGGGTTCAAGCGATTCTCCTGCCTCAGTCTCCCGAGTAGCTGGGATTATAGGCACCCGCTACCACGCCTGGCTAATTTCTGTAGTTTTAGTAGAAAGGGGATTTTGCCATGTGGGCCAGGCTGTTTTGAACTCCCGACCTCAAGTGATCCACCTGCCTTGGCCTCTCAAAGTGCTGGGATTACAGGCGTGAGCCACTACGCCTGGCCTATTGTGCTCTCTAAAATTGCACTTCACAGATAGTGTGGTTTTTTTCAAATTGAAGTTTTGTGGCAACCCTGCATTGATCAAGCCTATGGGTGCCTTTGATCCAACAGCACGTGCTCACTTTATGTTTCTGTGTCGCATTTTGGTAATTCTTACTATATTTCAAACTTTTAAACTGTTATAACATCTGTTATATCTGTGGTTAGCGATCTTTGATGTGACAGTTGTAATTCTTTTGGGGTACCACGAACCATACCCATACAAGGTGGCAAGCTTAAATGTTGTGTGTGCTCTGCTCCATCAACTAGTTGTTCTCTGTCTTTCTTCTTCTCCTTGGGCCTCTCCATACTCTAAGACACAATATTAAAATTAGGCCAATTAATAATTCTATAGTGCGGCTGGGCACAGTGGCTCATGCCTGTAATTCCAGCACTTTGGGAAGCCAAAGTGGGTGGATCACCTGAGGTCAGGAGTTTAAGACCAGCCTGGCCAACATAGTAAAACCCCATCTCTACCAAAAAATACAAAAATTAGCTGGGCAGGGTGGCATGCACCTATAATCCCAGCTACTTGGGAGGCTGAGGGAGGAGAATCACTTGAACCTGGGAGGCAGAGGTTGCAGTGAGCTGAGATTGTGCCACTGCACTCCAGCCCAGGTGACAGAGCGAGACTCTGTCTCAAAAAAGAAAAAAAAAAAAAAAAGAAAGAAAAAAAAAATCCTATAGTGGCCTCTAAGCATTCAAATAAAAGGAAGAGTTGTATGTCTCTCACTTTAAATCAAAAGCTGGAGATGATTGAGCTTAGTGAGGAAGACATGTTGAAAACCGAGACAGGCTGAAAGGTATGTCTCCCAGGCTAAAGGGTAGGGCACAACCATAGTCCATCTTAACCTCAAACTTCTGGGCTCAAGTGATCCTCCTGTCTCAGTCTCCCAAGTAGCTGAGATTACATGGCCCACGTCACTGTGCCCAGCTATGTTTTAAAGTTTTTTGTCGAGAGAGGGTCTTGCTATGTTGCCCAGGCTGGTCTTGAACTCCTGGCCTCAAGTGATCTTCTTGCCTTGGCCTCCCAAGTCCTGGGATTACAGGCATGAGCCACTGCACCTAGTCAAGGAAAAATTTTTGAAGGAAATTTAAAGTGCTACTCCAGTGAACACATGAATAATAAGAAAGCAAAACAGCCTTATCGCTGATATAGAGAAAGTATCAGTGGTCTGGATGGAAGACCAAACCAGCCACAATGTTCCCTTAAACCAAAATCCAATCTAGAGCAAGGCAATAACTCTCTTCAATTCAATGAAGGCTGAAGGAGGTGAGGAAGCTTCAGGAGAAAAGTTTGAAGCCAGCAGAGGTTGGTTCATGAGGTTTATAGGAAGAAGCCAAGAAGCCATCTCTAGAACATGACAGTACAAGGTGAAGGAGCAAGCGCTGATGGAGAATCTGTAGTAAGTTATCCAGCAGAACCAGCTAAGATCATTAACTGATGAAAGTGGTCACACTAAACAACAGATTTTCAGTGTAGAGAAAAAGCCTTCTATTGGAAGAAGATGCCATCTAGGACTTTCACAGCTAGAGAGGAGACATCAATGCCTGGCTTCAAAGTTTCAAAGGACAGCCTGACTCTCGTGTTAGGAGGTAATGCAGCTGGTGACTTTAAGTGGAAGCCAATGCTCATTGATCATTTTGAAAATCCTAGGCCCCTTAAGAATGATGCTAAATCTACTCTGCCTGTGCTCTATACATGGAACAACAGAGCCTGGAACAACAAAGCACATTTGTTGACAGCATGGTTTATTAAATATTTTAAGCCCACTGTTGAGACCTACTGCTCAAAAAAAGAAAAAAAAAAAAAAGATTCCTTTCAATATATTACTGCTCATTGACAATATACCTGGTTACCCAAGAGCTCTAACAGAGATGTATAAGGAAATTAATGTTGTTTACATGCCTGTTAACACACCATCCATTCTGCAGCCTGTGGATCAAAGAGTAATTTCAATTTTCAAGTCATATTATTTAAGAAGTACATTTTGTAAGACTATGGCAGCCATAGGTAATGATTCCTCTGATGGATCTGGGAAAGGAAAATGGAGAGCCTTCTGGAAATGATTCACCATTTAAAAAGCCATTAACAACATCTGTAATTCACAGGAGAAGGTCAAAATATCAACATCAACAGGAGTGGGAAGAAGTTTATTCCAGCCCTCTTGGAGTGTAAATTAGGAACCATTGTGGAAGACAGTGTGGTAATTCCTCAAGGCTCTAGAACTAGAAATACCATTTGACTCAGCAATCTCATTACTGGGTCTATACCCAAAGGATTATAAATCATGCTACTATAAAGACACATGCACACGTATGTTTATTGCAGCACTATTCACAATAGCAAAGACTTGGAACCAACCCAAATGTCCATCAATGATAGACTAGATTAAGAAAATGTGGCACATATACACCATGGAATACTATGCAGCCATAAAAAAGGATGAGTTCATGTCCTTTTTTGGGACATGGATGAAGCTGGAAACCATCATTCTCAGCAAACTATCACAAGGACAGAAAACCAAACACCGCATGTTCTCACTCATAGGTGGGAGTTGAATAACGAGAACACATGGACAGGGCAGGAAACATCACACACCGGGGCCTGTCGGTGGGTGGGGGAGGCTGGGGGAGGTATAGCATTAGAAGAAATATCTAATGTAAATGACAAGTTGATGGGTGCAGCAAACCAACATGGCACATGTATACCTATGTAACAAACCTGCACGTTGTGCACATGTACCCTAGAACTTAAAGTATAATAATAAAAAAAAAGCATAAAAAAAGATTATGATTTGCTGCAGGCTCAGATGATGGTTAGCACTTTTTAGGAATGAAGTATTTTTTCAAACTAAGATATGTACATTTTTTAGACATAATGCTATTGCACCCTTAGTAACTACATTATAGTATAAACACAGCTTTTTATATACACTGGGAAACCAAAAAGTTTGTGTAACTTACTTTCCTGTGACATTTGCAGTATCTTGGAGGTATGCTTGTATGCAATACATTGTTATTAACTATTGTCACTATGATGTGTAACAGATTTCTGGAACTATTCTTACTGTCTAACTGACATCTTGTATCCTTTGGCCAACATCTCCCCAATCCCCTTATCCCGCAGCCTCTGATAACCACCATTTTACTCTTTACTTTTATGAGGTTGACTTTATTAGATTTCACATATTAGTGAGATCATATGGTATTTGTCTTTTTGTGTTTGGCTTATTTCACTTAACGTAATGTCATTCAGGTTTATCTATGTTGTTGCAAATGATGGGATTTCCTTCTTTTTTAAGGCTAAATAAAAATACCAAATTTTCTTTATCCATTCACCCATTGATAGACACTTAGTGGACTTTATATCTTCGCTATTGTGAATAATGCTGCAGTGAACAAGAGAGTTCAGTATCACTTCGAGGTACTAATTTTATTTCCATTGGATATATACTCAGTAATGGGATTGCTGGATCATATGGTAGTTCTATTTTATTTTATTTTATTTTATTTATTTATTTTATTTTGAGGAGCCTTCATATTTTTTTCCATAATGGATGTACTAATTTACATTCCTATTAACAGAGTACAAGAGTTCTCTTTTCTCCACACCCTTGCAATAACTTATTATTATTATTTTTTTTACAGTAGCCATTTTAACAGGTGTGAGGGGATATTTCATTGTGGTTTTGATTTGCATTTTCCTGGTGATTAGTGATACTGAATTTTTTTTTTTTAATATACTTCTTGGCCATTTGCATGTCTTCTTTTGAGACATGTCTATTCAGGTTCTTTGCCTATGTTTTAACAGGGTTCTTTGTTTCCTTATTATTGAGCTGTTTGAATTCCTTATATATTTTGGATATGAGCCCCTTGTTAGATGTATGGTTAGCAAATATTTTCTCCCATTCTGTTGGTTGTCTCATTATTCTTTTTATTGTTAAGGGACCCATTTTAAATATGAAGACACAAAGAGGTTAAAATTAAAAGAACGGGGGGAAAAGAAATACCACGCTGATGCTATATTAGACAAAATAGATTTCAGAGCAAAAAATATTAGAAGGATAAAGGTCATGCCATAATGATAAAGAAGTGATTTGATCAAGAGGACATAATAATCCTCAACATCAATGTACCTAATAACAGAGCTTCCAAATAAAGGAAGCAAAAACTGATAGAATTGCAAGGAGAAGTAGACTAATCTACAATTATATTCAGAAATGTCCTTTCTCAATAAATGATAGAACAAGTATAAAGAAAATCAGTAGGGATATGGGATACTTAGACATCACTATTAATCACCTTGATCTAATTGACATTTATAGAGCATTCCATCCAATGACAAGAGGGAACACACTCTTCACAAATGCATACAAAACAGCTGGGCACAGTGGCTCACGCCTGTAATCCCAGCACTTTGGGAGGCTGAGGTGGGTGAATCACTTGAGGTCAGGAGCTCGAGACCAGTCTGGTCAACATGGCGAAACCCTGTCTGTACTAAAAACACAAAATTTAGATGGACATGGTGGAGCACACCTGTAATCCCAACTACTCCGGAAGCTGAGGTGGGAGAATCGCTTGAACCTGGGAGGCAGAGGTTGCAGTGAGTCAAGATCGCACCACTGCGCTTCAGCCCAGCTGACAGAGTGAGATCCTCTCTTGGAAAATAAAACAAAAACCAAAAACCAACCAACCAACCAATCAACCAACCAAACAAACAAAATACAGAACATTTACCAAGATAGATCATATTCTGGGCCATAAAACAAGTCTCAAAAGACCATCCATTCATATAAATCTTGTTCTCTGACTACATGCACTAAAATTAGAAATTGACAACAGAAAGTAATCAGGAAAATACCTCAATATTTGAAAATTAGGTCATATGCTTCTAAATAACCCACAAGTCAAAGAAAAAGCAAAAGGGGAATTAAAAGATATTTTTAACTGAATTAAAACAAAAATCCAATATATCAAAATTTGTGGGATGCAGCTAAAGTAGTACTTACAGAGAAATTTATAGCACTAGGTGTCTATTTTAGAAATCAGGAAAAGTCTTAAATAAATGACCTCAGCTTTTACCTTAAAAAATCAGGGGAAATTTGGGAGGCCGAGTTGGGTGGATCACCTGAGGTCCAGAGTTCGAGACCAGCCTGGGCAACATGGCAAAACCCCATCTCTACTAAAAATATAAAGATTAGCTGGGTGTGGTGGCGGGTGCCTGTAATATCAGCTACTTGGGAGGGTGAGGTTTGAACCCAGGGGGCCGGAGGTTACAGTGAGCCAATATCATGCCACTTTACTCCAGCCTGGGCAAAAGAGCGAAACGCTGGCTAAATAAAATTTAAAAATTAAAAAAAAAATTAGGAGAAAAAAATGAAAGTCAAAGTAAATAGAAGGATGGAAACAATAAACATTAGATTAGAAATCAATGAAATAGAACACAGAAATATCAGTGGAGAAAAATCAATGAAACCAAAAAGTATTTTTTTGAGATCAATAAAGTTGATTAAACTTTAGCCAGACTAACTGAGAGAGGGGGAGAGAGAGAGATAGAGATAGAGAGAGAGAGAGAGGATACAAATGACCAATATCAAGAATGAGAGAGGTGACATTACTACAAATTCTATATATAGTAAAAGAATAATACAAGAATTTTATGAACATCTTTTTAAATAAAATAGACAAATTCCTTGATAGATAAAACTATCAATAAGAAATTTAAAACCTGAAAATCCCTATATTAAAGACAATAAATTTGTAGTCAAAAACTTTCCCTCAAGCCAGGCACAGTGGCTCATGCCCGTAATCACAACATTTTGGGAGGCTGAGGCAGGAGGACTGCTTGAGCCCAGGCGTTTGAGAACAGCCTGAGTAACATAGCGAGAACTCATTTCTATAAGTAATAAAAAATTTAGCCAGGCATGGTGGCGCATGCCTGTGGTCCCAGCTACTAGGGAACCTGAGGTGGGAGGATCTCTTGAGCCTGGGAGGTTGAGGCTGCTGTGAGCTGTGATGGCACCACTGCACTCCAGCCTGGGCAACACAGTGAGAACCCTGTTTCAAAAAAGCAAAAACGGGCCAGGCGCGGTGGCTCATGCTTGTAATCCCAGCACTTTAGGAGGCTGAGGAGGGGTGGATCACCTGAGGTCAGGAGTTTGAGACCAGCCTGGCTGGAGCCCCTTCTCTACTAAAAATACAAAAAATTAGCCAGGCGTGTGGCGGGTGCCTGTAGTCCCAGCTACTTGGGAGGCTGAGGCAGGAGAATCACTTGAACTGCGAGGCGGAGGTTGCAGTGAGCCGAGATTGTGCCACTGCACTCCAGCCTGCCAACAAGAGCAAAAACTTCATCTCAAAAAAAAAAAGAAAAAAACCAAACAAACAAAAAACAAAAACAAATCAAAACCCAAAACCCAAAAACTTTTCCAAAAAGAAAACTCCAGCCCCAGATGATTTCACTAGGCAATTCTACTAAACAGTTAAGGAACATGTAATATGAATTTTACACAAATTCTTCCAGAAAATTGAAGAGAAGGGAATACTTTCTTTTCTACCAGGCCAGCATTACTGGGATATCAGGACTAGACAAAGGCATTAGAGGAGAACTACAGACCAATGCACTTCATAACATAATTGCGCTAATTCTTAACAAAATGTTAGCAAACCAAAGCCAACAATATATAAAAAACACTAAGTCATGATCAATACATTACCCTAGGAATGTGAGTTTAGTTTAACACTTGAAAATTCACCACTATATATACGACTAAAAAGAAAAAAACATATGCAGAAAAAGCGTTGACAAAATTCAACATCCATTATTGATAAAACCCCTCAGCCAAATAGGAATAGAAGATTCCTTCCTCAACACGACAAAGGGTATTTAGAAAAAGCCTACAGTCAACATCATGTTTAAAGGCCAAAGATTGAAAGTTTTCCCCCAAGATGAGGAACTAA
Organism: Papio anubis; assembly: GCF_008728515.1. Taxonomy (NCBI): domain Eukaryota; kingdom Metazoa; phylum Chordata; class Mammalia; order Primates; family Cercopithecidae; genus Papio; species Papio anubis. Next base: position 46,400,610 of record NC_044984.1, read on the forward strand.
ACAAAGATGTCTGCTCTTACCACTTCTATTCAACATTGTACTAGAGGTTCTAGCCAGTGCATAAAGGCAAGGAAAACAACAACATCATCTAGATTGGAAAGGAAGAAGTAAAACTGTGTATTTGCAGATTGTATGTTTATCAGTAGAAAATCTAAAGGAATCTACAAAAAGCTCTACTAAAGGTATTAAATGAATTTAGCAAAGTTTCAAGACACATGATTAATATATAAAAATTAATTATATTTATATACAATGCCAATGAATAATCAGAAATTGCCATATAAAAATAGTATTCAATAACATCAAAAATAGGAAATATTTAGGAATAAATTCCAGAAAGGTGAGCAAGACCCATATTTTGAAAACTATAAAAAATTGAAATTAAAAAGGACTAAAGTGTCCATGGAATGAAAAATTTGATTTTGTTATGATATAAGTTCTTCCCAAGTTGATCTATAGATTCAATGCAATGTTGATCAAAATGTCAGTGGATTTTTGTTGAAATTTGACGAAGTGATTCAAAATTCATACGGAAATGCAAAAAACCTAGACTAGCAAGATCAGTACTGAAAAAGAAGGGCAAAGTCAAGGGCTGAAACTACCTGATTTCAAGATTTATTATAAAGGGAGAGTAATCCAGACAGCGTGGTATTAGTGCCAAGACAGACAAATATATCAATGAAACAGAAGGAGAGTTTAGAACTAGATTCTTACATACTTGAGTAAATGATTTTTTGCAAAGGTGCAAGGGTAATCAGTGGAGACAGGATACTGTTTTCAACAAATAGTACGGGGACAACTATATATCTAAGCAACAAAACAACAAAAGAACTTCAAACTACATTTCATACCACATACAAAAATCAATTCAAAATGGATGATAAACCTAAATGTAAACTCTAGAACTGTAACATTTCTAGAAGGCAACATAGGAAAAAATATTTGAGGCCTTGTGTCGGGCAAAACTTACTAGATATGACACTAAAAGCATGATCCATAGAAGAAAAAATAATAAATTTAACTTCATAAAAATTAAGAAGGTCTTTTTTTTTTTTTTTTTTTTTTTAAGAGACAGGTTCTGGCTATGTTGCCCAGGCTTGAGTGCAGCAGCTATTCACAGGCCCGATTATAACACATTATAGCCTCCAACTTCTGGCCTCAGGAGATCCTCTTGCCTGAGCCTCCTGAGTAGCTAGGACTACAAGTGTGCACCAGGGCACCTGGCTGAAGAAACTCTGCTTTTGGAAAAACACTGTTAAGAGAGTAAAAAGAATAAAAAGATAAGCCTAAACTGGGAAACAATATTTGCCAATCACATATCTGATGGATTTGTATCCACAATATATAAACAACTCTTTAATTTTTTTTAAAGAAATTTAGAATCAGAGTCTCCTGTGTTGTCCATGCTGGACTTGAAATCCTAGGTTTAAGCAATTATTCCTGCTCAGTGTCCAGAGTAGCTGGGACAGCAGGCATGCGTCACTGGGCCAAGCCAGGATATATAAACAACTCTAAAACTTAATTAACATGAAAAAAAAATTTTTTTAAATACACTAAAGACTTGAAGAGACACTTCGCCAGGAGGATTTACTGATGACAAGTCCATGAAAAGATGTTCAATATCTTTAGTCACTAGTGAAATGGAAGACAAACCCACAGTGAGATAAAACTACACACCTATTTAAACAGTTAAAATTAATCACCCCAAATGTTGATGAGGATGTAGAACAACTGAAATTCACATGCTGCTAGTAGGAATGGAAAGACATAACCACTTTGGAAGGCAGTTTGGCCCTTTCTTAATAGGTTAAATATACAACCAAAACAGGACTCAGTTATTCCATTCCTAGATACTTATACCCATGAGAAACAAAAGCATATATATCTATACAAAGACCTGCACACGAATGCTCCTAACAGCTTTGTTCGTAATAGGCAAACACTGGAAATAACCTAAATGTCATCAACAGGTGATTGAATAAACACACTGTGGTGTATCCCCATAAAGAATACTACTAAGCAGTAAAAAGGAACTCTTGATAGGCAACGACTGAATAATCTCAAAACGATTATGCCGAGTGGAAGAAGCCATACAAAAAAGAGAGTTTGTACTGTATGATTCCATTTATTTAAAATTCCGGAAAATGCAAACCAATGTACAGTAATAGAAAGAAGATCAGTGGTTGCCTGGAGAGGGTGTGTGGGGGCGAGCGATGCAGGGAGTGATTACAAAGAAGCACACGGAGAAATTTTTGGAGGTGATGGGTGTGTTCATTACCTTGGTGGTGATGGTTTCATGAATGTACACATATGTCAAAATTGTACAATCTAAACACATGCAAATATACTCCAGTAAAGCTAATTTTAAATGTATTGTAGAGGGCACATTATGTGATAAGCATACCGTGTGCCAGGCTGTATTAGCAATGTGTGAAGTGCATTCTCCCCGTTAATACAAACAAGAAGTTTATCAGGTTGCTACTGTGATTGTTTCCTTTTACAGACGAGAACATTGAGGTCTGGAGAGGTTGTTACACCCTCTTTCCCTCTTGTGATTGGTGGTAGGAAAATATTAAGTAGAGGAGAGGCACAGTAAAGTGCCAAGAGCTCTGGCACTCCTTACCTAGATTCTGGAGTGAGGGTGGAGTGAGTGGTTGAAACGCTTATGCCTACTTTATAGATGGACAGACTGAGGATCGGAAAGACTGAGGTGGCCTGGGGGCTGTCAGGGAGGCAGCGCCTCCCCGCCCCTAGCAATAGGTCCCTGTGGGCTGAAACACGAGCCTCCACCTGCCGCTGATTGACTTGATTTTTTCAGTGGGCCCAAGATCCTGTAAATTGAGTTCCCTGTGCTTTTGGATGTCAGAAACTTCACTGAGAGCGGCACTGCTGCGGGGCAGGAGAAAGGTAAGACTTGGCACTGACGTGGGCCACGGAGCACGCGAGTCACCACGACAGCTTTCGGGTCTCGCCGCCCGGCGCTGGCCGGGAGCCAGCCGGCGTCTCGCGGCGGGTCCCGGCCCTCAGCCCGCGGCCCCTCCCGGCGGCTCGGCGGGGGTGTCGCGGAGGCGGGCCCGGGGACGCTCGCTGGCGCTCCCGGGCGGCGCCCCCTGCCGGCGCCCTGCTCCCTCTTGCCCCTGATCAGCTCCCGGCGGCGCGCGGGCGCAGACCTGAGAACCAACAAGACAGGCAACATACTCTGGAGCGAGCAGGCAGTGAGCATACTCACAGTGGAGTGGAGCCGCAGGGGAGCCTGGGCAGGCGAACCTGGCTGAGGGCAGGGGCAGGGGCAGCAGCGCGGTCTGGAGACCAGCCGGAGCGAGGAGCGGAGATCCCGGCGCGCAGGCGCAGGGGAGGCAGGCGCAGGGGCGCAGAGGGGCGCGAGGGGCGCGGGGAGCGCAGGGGCGCGGGGCGCGGGGGCGCGGGGAGCGCAGGGGCGCGGGGCCAGCGAGCGGGGGCGCCTTGCCGCGGTAGCGCACGGCGGGCCGCAGTCATCAATTGTCTAAGGAGGTCAGCGGGCGGCGCAGGGGCAGGCGCAGGGGCTGCTCCCAGTCCCCTCCCTTCCTTCGGGCTCCACCTCCACTCCCTTTCACCATCAGTCCGCCAGACCCCACTCCTTCCACCCTCGGGTTTCCATCTCCACCTCAGGACCATGAGCAAGGGCTGTGCATCAGGTCAGGGGCTTTGCCGCAGAGTGCGCGGCGGGGCTTGACGGGCCGTGGAGCTGGGGTTCTGCTCTCCTTGTTTTGGACGGGTGTTTGGAAGTCTTGCTTCCTTCTACCGTGTGTACCGGGGGTCTCTTAGGACAACTGAGGACCACCAGTCCCCACCCCGGACACCCTGCTCTCTCCGTCTCGGCTACAGTGAGGGACACGGCCCGTCCTTGGTGCCCCTTCCGCGGTGCAGCCCCCCACCCCTCCCCCAGTGCTGGGGCAGAGTTGGGGCCCCTAGCCGGCTTGCACTGGGAAGGGCAGCGCTGTCGGGATCTTCCTACAGCTGCCCCTCAGCTCTACCCCTCCCCCATGTCTTACTGCATCCTTCTCCCTCACCCGGCTTCACATTGCTAAAAACTGCAGAAGCCAAGGGCTCCTGGGTTCTTCCGGCAGCCAGCACTCCCGACTCCCTCTGTCCTTTACTCGGATGCATTCGTCCCCCTCCCAACAGGGTGCTCTGGGATTGTGATGGGGGCTCCCGGGACCTTCCTCGGCAGGCTAGGATCCCTGCATTTGGAAGCACATCACTTTGAGAATATCCCCTTCCCCCATCCCACCCCCACCCCCACCCCTATGCCACCCGATGCAGAGCTTGTTCCTCTCCTCTCCCTCCCCCACCTTACCATCAGCAGCAGCACCCTTGGCTTCTTTTTAGCGTTGGGGTACAGGACTGTTTGCCCAGCTCCGTGGGCTTGGACCCTCCTTTCTAGTTCTCACTTGGTACCTTGGGGCACCGCAAAGCCTCTGCAATTTCTCCTGAGAGCTCAGCTCCATCCCCTCCGTTGCCAGCAGCAACCACCGGTGGAGACTTGGCTAACTTTCCCGGGGTTAGCCAGGACTGTCAGACCCTTTCAGGGGCCCCAGCTTCGAATTGGGATGGAATGGGAACCATTTTTCAGCCCGATAAATAGGATTCTTCAAACCATGCATTGCATCCAACTACTCCACCCTATGCCCTCTTCCTCACTTACACTGCAGTTTTTGAAGCATGGGGGAATACATTTTATGTGCGGAGATTCCAAGATTCTGCATCAGCGTTCATAATAAATGGATGTCATCTGTTTGGGGGGAGGGTAGAAGAAACTTTGGATTGCATCTGGCTAAATTCAGGGGGAGGGAGAAATAATTAGCATGGAGCAAGCTCTGCCACACAAGGAAAACTGCTTTTCATGCACAGTGGGCACCGGAGAGTCAGGGATGGACGCAGGAAGTGTGGGTGGGGGCTTTGGGGGTAAAGGGGGAGAGTGCTTTTTATAACTGTTTTCTCAAGTTTGAACCTGGAGAGCCTTTAGAGAGAGGTAGCAGTGTGTTAGGGCTGGGGGATGTTTTAGCTTTCCAATGGAGATATCGGGTGTGGTAGGTTTTTCACTATCTCAAAATCCCTCTGCACTTCTCTTTTCTCCACGTGCATTAGAAGATATGGCGGGGGGGATATTGTGCTTTTTTCTCAAAAAAAATTTTTTTTTATTTGTAATGCAAATGGCTGGATAACATTACCACACGATATCATCCTGGTAGGAATCTTGGGGGAATCAGACTTAAAATGCTGAAAGCTTTGTAGCACATTACATGTAACCTGGTTCTTGAAATACTGCAGCATTTTTCTTTGGAACTCATGACCCATAAGGCCTTCATTTCTCCCTGAAAGAGGATTTGGTTGCTGGTTGGTGGGGTAGTGGTTGTGGGTAGTGATCCTTTGGTGTTCAGCACGCATTCCCTGTCCTAGAAATTGAGGTCCTCCCTGGAGAGGGCTGCAAGCGTGTTCCGTGTTCTCCGAACATCTGATTCAGGGTATATGTAAATGTGTTGTGTTTCTGAGTAGAGCTGGCGGTGGGTATTGCAAAGCAGTTCATAATGGTGCAGGTCAGTTATTGGTTTCTTGGCTTCAGTTTGAGCAGCTTTGGTTTTCATTTGGGGTTTTGTAAACTTTTATCAAAATCCTTTGAGGATTTTGTTTTCAATTAATAAAGGATAATCAAGTGGAATACAGCATCCTTAAAAACAACCATCTGGTTGCTGTTGTTTTCCTTGTAGGACCCTTAACAAATTTTTCTCCTGGTCCAGCTTTGGGTTGCCTCTGTTTAGGCTTGTGCTCGGGTTTCTTGCTGTGGTGCTGAAAGGACAGTTCCCCGACCAGTCCTGCGGCGAAGTGCACACACGCTGGACATGATTGGGTTTTTCTTTGCTTTTTATTATCAGCAGACTTTCCCGTGGATGTGTATGTACATGCGCAGCTGGGTTTGTACTTGAGGTTGAAGGCCTAGTTATCATATTTTATTACTCCCACATAGCTCTTCATTTTGGCTGTCCCTCATGGAGACAATGTTTTACAGGCTGCAACAGATCCATATGTAAGCCATAGTGACATTTTGCTGACTGCATTATTTCAGCACACTTCAGTCATTTCAAATAGCAAGCAACTGTTAATATTCTTGGTCTCCACAAGAAGTAATCCGATAGCTGACTAAATTAAATTGGATCAGAAGAACATCTTCTGTGGGTTGATTTGAATAGTGAACTGGGCAAGGCACTTGACACAGCAGAGGTATTACTAAAGTAGATTTGTCCAAAAAACTATTTTAAAATCATAAAATAGGAAGGAGGCCATAAAATTCACCTGGTACCACCTCCCATCCAATACAGGAATCTCCTTTATGGGAGATCTTTGCTTTGAATACATCCATTGGTAGGGAACTTACTGCCACATAACGTAGCTCATTCCATTTGGATTCCACTGTGATCAAAGTATTTTAATCTCATTGAAAAGGTAATATACATAAAGTTGAAAGACACATAAATTGGGGCTATATCGGGGCAAATGCCATTCTTGTGCTTGTTTCCAAGAAAAGATTGAGAATTATTGTTCTGTAGAGAATATACAAGAAACGTGCACTTAGTTGAAAAGAATGCAAAAATAGAGACATGTCCACCTAAAGCAAGAAAAACATTCTGTGAATGGAAAGAAAAATAATTATCTTTAATGTGCTGGTATTATGTAACAAATTGTTCTAGAAGGCACATGCTTGAATTAATGAATATTCAATTCCTATGGATTGTATTTACGGACAATAAAGCTATACTATAAAGTGTTAAAAATCCAAAGTTTATCCAGAGTGAGATCAGTTACCATAATTATAAAAATACATACTTATTGCAGAAAAATTTTAATATATGTAAAAACAGAGGGAAAAAGTCGTCCCTAGTTTTACCATCCTTACCATCTTTGCTTCTACCATAAGTAAAACAATTATCTGTGTTTTATTATGTTTTTCCAGTCTTTTTTATTTCCCATAGAGAGGGAAAGAAGCACTTGTAAAGTTATCCAGAATGACAGTATTTTAAAACTGAGCCCTTTAAGCTCTTAATTTTATAGTTCACTAGCTAGTCATTTAGGGACTTAAACAGATTGTTGTATTTCAATTTACCTTTTTCTTAATCCTTTAGAAATGTTCCAAAAAAACTTTAATGTGAAAGAATTCACTCATAGAATTGGACTTCTATAAAGTCTCTTTGTTTGTATTTAGCACATTAACTGAGGAAAAAATAAACCTTTTCTTAGTCAATGAATCAACAAATAGTCTCACTCCGCACCTACTATGTGTAAGGCACTGTGCTGAACACTAGTACAATGCCTCTCTAAGCTGGTGAGCACCAGCTGAAAAAGTAATACTGTGCTCAAAAACTGTGGCTATTTAGGTGTCGAAGGAAACAGAACTTTTACTCTATAAGTTTATTAATTGCTGAAATGTGTGGCAGTCTGTTAGGGCCAGCCCAGTGATTTAACCTAAAAAAGAATAGTTTGTGCAAGAATGGGAAGTAAATGCAGGCAAAGAAAAGACAAAGAAGGTTTCTGGAAAAGTTATCCCTTTGTGAAGTTAATAGAGACACAGCCAGGACATGTATTTAAGTACTATGTTAGAGATTAAGGTGAAATGAAAATGCAAGAAGGTTGCTATAGTTACACCATTGAGAAGAAAATGTCAGAAGTAGTATGGGCTTTGGAATCAGACAGAACTGGATTCAAATCCTGACTCTGCTACATATTAGCTTTGTTACCTTGGGCAAGTTATTTAATCTATTGGAGCTTCAGTGTTCCTATCTATAAAAGTGGGAATAATAATACCTACGTTGCAGGGTATTTGTGGGGATTAAATGAAATCTCTGTTTCCTTATGGTTTCTGACACGTAGTGCTTAATATATATTAGCCCCTTTTCCTCTAGGGATTTGGCAGCTTAATGTGTATTTATATATGTATTTGACATGGTATATATGTACTGTATTGAATTTCAGTAGTCTGAAAAGCAGACGGTTGCTTTATCTTCAGTCTGGCATAGAGGATGGAACCCGTAGGTACCCTAACTTGGATGGACATTGCTAAGAAAAGTTTTACTGCACAATTGCTCTGCTGGCTTCCACCAACACAGTGCAAATGTGGTTACCAAAGTAACTTTTGCGTTGTCCATTCCCAGACTACAGTAGAATAGGACTCTCTACCCAAAAGGAATGCTTTGGCACTCTCCAGCTGGCAGGCAGCTGGGCTGTTTTTAGCTGTAGCCTGGGATCTGAAGGTGAAATGGACTCAAAGGCTGAGGCCTACCTTATGCTGACTTGAGCTGGATTTTTACATTGTGGTCAGTGATTATACGTGTTTGGAGTTGGTTTTGTCTTCAGCACCATTTTACATTTCCCCACTGTATAGTCTTTGAACTGCTTTATTTGTATGGGTCTCATAGGTGACCTGCCACGTTTGGTAAATGTTACTCTGTGTTTGTCTATTTATAAAAACTTTCAAAATCCTTCTATCAGTCGATTGAGAAGGAGGTAAGGCAAATATCCTACCCACTTTATAGCTGAAGAAAATGAGTATCGAAGAGCTTAAGGAAGGAAGTTGTCCAGGCTAAGGACTATCTACCTGGTGTAGTGGAGACTGGTACCTAGGTTGGTCGACTCATGTTTAATGACTTTTTTCTACTAAATGGTGTTATATTCTGATGTTCATATAACCAAGTAATGTGAACAATTTTAGTTTTATTTTAAGACATTTTCATTAACCTAGGTAGCTAAACATATCTCAGTGAGTGGGCATAATGAAAGATTCTGGGATAGACAGAGGGAAGGCAAAAGTGCCTTTGAAGGAAAGCAGGAAGGATGAGGGGAAATTAACAGAAGATGTATCAGCAAGTAGAATATGGATGAAAACAGGAGGCGCTGAAGTAACACTCTTCTGTTCCTTCTGCAGCTATCCTAGCTACTTTTAAAAAGGTCATATCTTGGTGTCTGCTTATCTTTCTCTGTGTCTCTTTCATGTAAACACATATAGTTGGCTATTCATGAAAGCTCTCCCATTGCCAACCTAGGTTGTAACCAGGACTGTAGGGAATTATGACCACTGTTACCTGGACTTCTTTGCTTATGCAAGGCTGAAACTGGTGTGAGACTCAGAGAACAGAATATGCTGGGGATTGGTGATGGGTGCGGGCAGCAAGTTGGAGCCAAAGAAGTTCTGGGAGGACTTTGGGCTAGAAGTACTACAAAGGTAAAAGAGGATAATAGTTAAGATTTTCCTTGGGTATATGGAGATGTATCATACTGAGGAGAATAGAATGAAATAACAGCCAGAAGCCTGAGAGTCTGAGAGGTACTTTTAGTTTGGTACTGAAGCTTTCTTGATCCTGGAAGGAGTTGATTGGGGTGGGTTGACTAAAATAGGCGATGGAGAGATTTGGATCACTTTATATTCTCTATTGATGGTAGGCATCCTGTGTTCACTGGGCGTGTCCCAGGATATGGAAGTGGAAAGCAATGAACTCCCTCAAAAGGCACATTCACAGGCTCCTTTCATATTCAGCTGATTAGTGCAGTTTTTGTGTTATAATTTTTTTGGGTTCCTGGGGAGTAGGAATGTTAGAGAAATGTGGATGCTTACTTATCCAGGGATGGATCATCAAGCCGGTGAATTACACAGTTATTTATTTTTCTCCTTTTTCCTCCATTATGAGCACTTAACTCATCATTAGCATTTCTACCAGCGTGAACTTTGGAAGGGAGAAAAAGTCAAAATTAAAATGTTACTTTTACTTTTTAGATAATGATTGATAAAGGAAGAGATGGCAACTACTTCGTCAATGAAAAAGCACCTCATATTTGATCTATTCTTCTCTCTTTATTTTAATAGTATAGACAGTTGAAGGCCGAGCCTCTAAAAGTTTAATGCCCACTGCAAGCTGGTGTAAATAGCATTTTTCTTTCATTTTACTGAGCAACAACCCTGTAAACAAGTAGGGTTTAATTTATTATATATTTAGCTCCTTGTTTCAGGATTAATTCCTCAATTAAGGATAAGGCAACAGGCTTTTGTGTTACATTCACTACTGTCTTTTTATCTTAGCTGGAAGCTGAATGCTTTTAAATAAAAAAAATTGATGCATTATTAAATTGCAGAAAAAAAAAATAAATCAAGCAGGTTGCAAATGAGACTGGTAGGGCATTCTCAGAGGTCAGAATACCCAGAAATCACATTTGCTACAGACTTCTCAATTGGATTTCCTATGATTTGGTGAATACTATAAAGAGGCATAATGCCTTGTTTGTAGGAAAGATGTCTTGAAGATAATTAGTCATTTTTTAAGATGAGTATTGTAATAGGGAGGGAAGAAAGTGTTTGGAGTGTGACAAATCATCATAGGGAGAAAGCAAAAGAAGGTGAATGACAGAGTGAAAATGGGCAAGGGGATTTGGGTGTGAACGTGGGGAACTGCTCATATTTTAAGAGTAGGTATTCACTCCCCTCTGACAATTCCTTTGGGTACACCTCCATATTACTGAACCATATTCTCATCTGCTGGACAGGGCACAGAACCTTAGGAAGGTGGTTTTTGTTGTTGTTTAGTTTCATTTTATCCTTAGCTCTGCTAGAACTTTGCTGCAAATTGCTTTCTTTATCTGATCTCTGCATTGAGAAAACTGGATAATATTTTCTTGCTTTATGGAAAAAAATGTAGTAATATTCTTAAACGTTTCTTTCATTTCCTCTTGATTTTTAGTCACATAATACAAAAACATTTTCTCAAAAGCCTCTGTTAACAGCTTCTCTTCCATTCTATGTCTTGAAATATTTGTTTGAATATTTAACAGAGGCACAGAATTCAAAAATCAAAAAGTTCGAAGTTAAGTCTTCTTTTACTGTTTCCTAGTCATGCAGTATGCACTCCATAATAGCAGTTACTGTTACTAATTTCTCTTGTAATGCTTCCTGCATGCATACATACACATATACGTATTATCTCCCCCTGCTCCTCACACAGTTATTTCCATTGTCTTTTAAGGAAGACTTAAAATAATGTGGGGATTTGGACTCTCATTTTAGATCATCTTAGATCAATTAATTACCCCTTTTCCTTAAGAAATACATGATCCCTCTGTTTTATTTTTCTTACTAAAATTTATATTCTAATTTCTTGGCTTATTTAATGTATGAAGTTTGTTTGGGCTGAAGCAGCCTTTCCTACTAACCTACATTGCTTTTAGAGTTTTCCTTATAGAATTATCTGTTAAAAATAAAAGTGCAGGGGGAGACATAGCCTTGAGAACTATTGGTTCATTGCTGTCTGTGAGTGAACTCTAAATCACCTGTCTTGACCACATCAGTCAACAAATATCTAGCAAGTAGCAACTATGGGATATGTAAAAGATAGATAGACATTATGTTCTAGGAACTTATTTATTTTGTGAAATAAGTCATAAACACAAAATATTAAATAAGAAAAGATTTTCATAATGGTTGATGATTAAAAAGTTGAAAAGGATTTATTGCTAAATAAATGGTATAGTTAATAAATTGATTTTTTTTTTAGGAAAGAGAGAGCATTTCAAGCTGGTATGATTAGAGACAGGTTGATGGAAGAAGCATGATTTGAGCTGGGCTTTACAGAATGGCTTGGTAGAACAGTGTGAGCCAAAGTGAGAAGGCAAGAATGTACAAAGTGTTTTGGGGGAGCAGTGAGAATCTCCTTGTGGCAGATAAGCCTGCAAAGATAGGATAGAGTTAGCCAAATATTAACGACTTTTTGAAGTTTCATTCATGACATGGAGAATGTAGAATTTCGAGAGTATAGAGTGACAGATGATCGAAGCTGTGCTGTTGTGTTTTAGGAATATTGGGCAGCAGTCTAATTGGATGGAATAGAGCAAGGAATAGACATCTACTTAGTTGGCTCTTTGATTTGTCCCAGCTGTGTAGTGATGAAGGATTGGAGTAGTGTAGTGGTGATAAGGATGGGAAGGAAGGAAAGTAAATATAACTTTGTATATGTGTGTTACATGGATGTGTATGTTTAACATTTTTTCTAATGTAAGAAATAGTTTATAGGAAGACTCAGCAGAACTGTGTGTAAATGTGTGTGTTTAACATTTTTCTAATGTAAGAAATAGTTTATAGGAAGACTCACTCAGTAGAACTCAGTGAATGACTTTACATGGAAGAAAGGGAGAGGGAATAAAGATTATTTTATTTTATTTTGAAGATTAGAGATAGAGAATCTCCTATTTTGAAAATCTGGGGAAGTATGTTCTGTAATACATGGTAGTCTGATCCATAGCATTTTGGTTAACAAGCTCTCTTTATTTCTAATTTTCTAATTGTTTCTCTGCAGAGGGTTTTCTTAAGCTTTTAATGTTATTTCTTGTAGGAAAACCTGAATCTTCTGAACTTTATTATCTAAGCTCTCACTGATAAAGATGATTGAATCTTTGTTTGTGGGTCTCTACCCTTGTTTTGGAGTTTTACAGTCTGTCCATTCATAGACACTTAACTTGTCATTTTCCTTGGCATTCTCAATTAACCTTCAGTTTGGAGGATAAAGGAACAAGAATTCTGTACCTTTTTATAGACTTGGTAAATGACTCTTCTGTCCTTACCAAAACGCAGTATATTTCATTTTTTGATCATTTGTTTATATTCCATGTACTTCATGACAGCCATAGTATTTGAAATTGCAGGCTGAGTTAAAGTTAGTAACTGAAAGAATTCTAGTAGGTGAAAGCAGAGGGAAAGAAAAGGCCTTATGAGCCAGTGATGTTGCATTCTGTTTCAGGTACTGAATCTTAGGCTATCGATGAAAAATGTCAGACTTGACTTACGTGATCTTGGTATAGCTGGGGTATAAGACGGTGACCAGAGGGCCCTAACGTACAACTTCAGTATACAGTGGTAACTTAGAGCAAAGGTGGAGCTCAGGGAGCTTGGGTTCTGCTACTGCCCTTTTTCCTCAGAAATGATCTTCGAATAAGAAAAAATAAAGGGTTATTGGATTGTCAGAACATGGACATCAAAATAACAGAATACACCAAGAGAAAAAAAAATCAGAAATTTAATGCAATTTAAAAATCTCATTTAATTTGTTAAAATTATTTTCTTCTTACCACAAAAGTTACTGAGTTCTTGCAAAGTCCATTACATTTACCACAGTTTGCACTCAGACATTTGGCAGAAGTCCCCATGGTTTGCTGTGGAACCAGTGGAGCAGGCACAGTTCATGTACAAGATGTTAATAAATTTAGCACTCTATTTAGGGGTGTAAAGCACCCTTACAGTAATTCTATTAGGAGATTCTCTGTGCAATCCCATTATAAGTGCATACCTTTCTCCTAGTTTGAATGCTCAAAGTAATAGTAATTAAGAACTGTTATACAATAGTCTCTTGGAAAGGCATTCTTAAGGTAGCCTGGGATGAGGAAAGTCCATAAAGACCACTTAACTGAATGACAGCAATCTGTTTTATTAATCTGGATGTTCTCATGCAAGTAATATTTTAGTAGACCTATAGATTTTTATTATTTCTTAACCATCTTTTTGTTTGTGTGATTTCTTCTTCCTTGTCTCTAGAAATGCAGGAGAGGGTTGTGTAAAACCCAAGAAAGGTTTTACTAAGTGCATAGACTAAATGATTAAGTAGTGTAGTAGGGAAACAAAGTACAGTGATCATATGAATGTTTCACTTACCTAAGGAGGCCTTTTTTTTTTTTCTGACTCATGCAGGAAATGTCACCCATAAGTGCCCAGGGGTAAGACTTATTTTGGAATCTTAAGGTAGACTTCTGGCGTTAGAAATTGCTCAAAAGCTTTGTAGGTCAAAGAAAATAAATTCATCTTTGTGTTATGAGTGGATATCAAAGATTTGCTATTAATTAGATATGAGTGTTTTCCATTTTAATTTTAATTAGATTAAAATTAAAGTCTGACCCTTGGGGGCTGATGTGCTTCGTTCCTAGCTAGTTGCCTTGTCTTTCACCTCGCACTTCTCCACAGGCTGCCTGCTGGTTCCAGTGCTGAGGCTCGGCAATCAAATGGGGATGTGACTTATCTGCCCCACTTGGGCTCTACCCTGGAGCCCTATCTTTGCCAAGGGTGGTGCTCAGAGAAAGGTTTTTTTTTTTAAAGAGCAATGTGTTTAATACTCAATGCAATCTGTTGTAAAATCTCAAGGAAAAAAACTCATTCCCAGAGATGAAGGAGTGTGTATGTTTCTTTTCTAGTCAGGATGCTAGAACCATTAGCTCCTTATAGGCACTGCTTCTGTTTATATGGATGTTGAGTTGTCAGGCCTTTCCAGTTTTTTTTTTTTTCCCTTCCATGGTTTAATCTTAGAACCTAGAAAGAACTTTTTTTTGTGGGAATTGAATGCTGACTTTGGGAGTGTTAGGAAAAATCCAGTGTGGATCTGTAGAGTTCAGAGCATTGGTGCTCAACAAAGGAATGATAAATGTTTGAGATTATGGATATGCTAATTACCCTGATCTGATCACTGTATATTATATGAATTGAAACATCACTATGTACCCCATAAATATGTACAGTTATTATGTGTCAATTAAAAATAAAGTGAAGGTAAAAATTTGAGAAAGTTGGTAACACAAAAGGCCAAACATTGTGTGATTCTATATATGTGAGGTACCTAGAATAGTCAAATTCACAGACAGAAAGTAGAATAGTGGCTATCAAGGGTTGTGAGAGGCGGGTAATGGAGAGCTACTGGTTAAGGACTCAGAGTTTCAGCTTGAGAAAATGAGATTGTTCTGGAGATTTATAGTGATGATGCTTGTACCACAATGCAGGTACTTAATGTTACATACCTGTATACTTAAAAAATGGTTGAGATGGTAAATTTTATGTATATTTTACCACAATCAATCAATCAATATAAAACAAAAAATAGATTATGGATGCTAGTCCAGATTTTGGACAAGAGGGTATGTGGTGTTTTTATGGCCAAAATATAGGGACCAGAAACCCCACATTCTCTAGTTTGGCTTTGGGCCAATACACAGTACCCCTGGGACAAGCAGGTACTCTTTCCTAGTTGGAAATACTACATTTCCATAGTATTCCTGTTAGAATACTACAGCCAAATAAAGCACTACTTCCTTCACAAGAATAAGCTCAATAAAACTAATCTTTGAAAAGATTTTGAAGTTTTAGCTCATGAATGGCAAAAATTATTTTCCTTTTTTTCTTTCTTCTTTATCTACCCGAGATAGTATTTCATTTTTCCCTTTTAACATTTTAAACAGGTTTTGTTTTATTTTTTCTTATTTTAAAAATTTTACAAACAGTAAAATTGAAACAAATCTTGGTGTACAGTTCTGCATTTTTACACATGTATAGATTCATGTAACCATGCCACAATCAGGATACAGAACAGTTCCATTACCCCAAAACACTCCCTCCTGCTGTCCCTTTGCAGTCAAACTTTCCCTAATCCCCAGCCCCTGGAAACCTGATTGGTTCTCCATTCCTGTGGTGTTACCTTTTCCAGAATGTCATAAAAGTGGAATCATACTACACTATATAACCCTTTGAGACTGACATCTTTTGCTAAGCATAATGCCTTGGAGATTTAACCATGTTGTTATATTTTTCAATTGTTCTTTTTTATTGCGGAGTAGTATTGCATATAACTGTTCCATTGCATATAACATTGTATATAACAGTTTGTCAACCTGTTCATCTGTTGGAGAACATTTGGAATATGTCCAGTTTCTGGTGATTATGAATAGTGCTGCTGCAAACATTCATGTACAGGTTTTTGTGTGACCCTGCCTTTATATTTCTCAAAGCTGATCCCGAAGAGTAGGATTGCTGGGTAATATAGTAAGTGTATATTTACCTTTATAAGAAACTACCAAAATGTTTTTCAGAGTGGTTATACCATTTCGCATTCCTAACAGCAGTGTATGAGAGTGCAGCAGCGTATGCGAGTTCAGGTGCTCCATATCCTCATTAGCACTTGGAATTGTCAGGTTTAAATTTTTTTTTTTTAATCTTAGCCATTCTAATAGGTGTGTAGTGGTATCTCATTGTGGTTTCAGCTTGCATTTCTGTAATGGCTAATGATGTCTAACATCTTTTCACGTGCTCTCTGTGTACCTTCGTGAGGTGAAGTCTTTTGCCCATTAAAAAAAATTGGATTGTTTGTATTCTTACTATGAGTTTTGAGATTTTTGTTTTAAAAAACTTGTTTTTGAGATCTAAATCTTTTATCAGATAACTTACATGGGCATATTTTCTCCTACTGTTTAGCTTAGCTTTTCTTAATAGTGTTTTTTGTAGAGCCAAAGTTTTAAATTTTGATTTAGTCCGATTTGTCACTTTTTTTCATTTATGGATCGTGTTACAATTTTGTGTAGCTTTGCATTTTACCTTTAGATCTGTAATCCATTCAAGTTAATCTGTGTATTAGGTATGAGATTTAGACCTAGGTTTATTTTTATTTTTTTGCTAATAGATGTGCAGTTAACTGTTTGAGCACCATTGTTGTTGAAAAGACAATCTTTCTCCTGAATTGATTTTGCACTTTTGTCAAAAGTCAATTGCCTATATTTATGTGGGTTTATTTCTGGGCACTCTGTTCTGTTCCATCAATCTGTGTGTGTGTCTGCCCCTTCCTCAATACCACATGGTCTCTTTTTTTTCCCCAGGTTTTTTGTTTGTTTGTTTGTTTTACGATTTTTTTTTTTTTTTTTGAGACGGAGTTTCACTCTTGTTGCCTAGGCTGGAGTGCAATGGCACGATCTCAGCTCACCACAACCTACGCCTCCTGGGTTCAAGCAATTCTCCTGCCTCAGCCTCACAAGTAGCTGGGATTACAGGCATGTGCCACCACGCCTGGCTAATTTTGTATTTTTGCTTTTTAGTAGAGGTGGAGTTTCTCCATGTTGGTCAGGCTGGTCTCGAACTCCTGACCTCAGGTGATCCGCCCGCCTTGGCCTCCCAGAGTGCTGGGATTATAGGCGTGAGCCACCGCACCAGGCTCCAGATTTTTTGTTGTTGTTGTTGTTAGCTTTTATTTTAGATTTGGGGGTACATGTGTAGGTTTGTCATATAGATAAATTACGTATCACCAGGGTTTAGCATACAGATTATTTTGTCACCCAGGTTATAAGCATAGTACCTGATGGGTGTTTTCTTGATCCTCACCCTCCTCCTAACGTCCACCCTCAAGTAGGCCCAGGTGTCTGTTGTTCCTCTCTCGGTAAATACGAGTTTTTCATGTTCCTAAATTAGCTATTCTATTGTCATAGCTTTTTTTTTTTCCTGTAAGTTATTGGGGTACAGGTGGTATTTGGTTACATGAGTAAGTTCTTTAGTGGTGATATGTGAGATTTTGGTGTACCCATCACCTGAGCAGTACACACTCAACCATATTTGTAGTCTTTTATCCTTCACCTTCGTCCCCAAAGTCCATTGTATCATTCTTATGCCTTTGCATCCTCATAGCTTAGCTCCCACATGTCAGTGAGAACACACGATGTTTGGTTTTCCGTTCCTGAGTTACTTTACTTACAGTAATAGTCTCCAGTCTCTTCTAGGTCACTGCAAATGCTGTTAATCCATTCCTTTTTATGGCTGAGTAGTATTCCATCATATATATATATATATACACACACACACACACGCACACACATATATACACACACACACACATATATATATGTGTCAATCACAGTTTCTTTATCCATTTGTTGATTGATGGGCATTTGGGTTGGTTCCACAATTTTGCAATTGTGAATTGTGCTGCTATAAACATGCATGCGCAAGTATCTTTTTTGTATAATGACTTCTTTTCCTCTGAGTAGATACCCAGTAGTGGGATTGCTGGATCGAATGGTAGTTCTGCTTTTAGTTCTTTAAAGAATCTCCACCCTGTTTTCCATAGTGGCTATACTAGTTTACATTCCCACCAGCAGTGCAGAAGTGTTCTCTGATCACTGCATCCACGCAAACGTCTACTGTTTTTTGATTTTTTGATTATGGCCATTCTTTCAGGAGTAAGATGGTATCGCATTGTAGTTTTGGTTTGCATTTCCCTGATCATTAGTGATGTTTTGAGCATTTTTTCATATATTTGTTGGTCATTTGTTTATCTTCTTTTGAGAATTGTCTATTCATGTCCTTAGCCCACTTTTTGATGAGATTGTTTGTTTTTTTCTTACTGATTTGTCTGAGTTCATTGTAGATTCTGGTTATTAGTCATTTGTCAGATATAGAGATTGTCAAGATTTTCTCCTCTGTGGGTTGTCTGTTTACTCTGCTGACTTCCTTGTGCTGTGCAAAAGCTCTTTAGTTTAATTAAGTCCTAACTATTTATCTTTGCTTTTATTGCATTTGCTTTTGGGTTCTTGGCCATGAAATCCTTGCCTAAGCCAATGTCTAGAAGGGTTTTTCATTGTTATCTTCTAGAATTTTTATAGTTTCAGGTTTTAGATTTAATCCTTAATCCATCTTGAGTTGATTTTTGTATAAGGTGAGAGATGAGGATCCAGTTTCATTCTCCTACATGTGGCTAGCCAATTATCCCAGCACCATTTGTTGAAAAGGATGTACAATCCCTACTTTATGTTTTTGTTTCCTTTGTCGAAGATCAGTTGGCTATAAGTATTTGGGTTTACTTCTGGGTTCTCTACTCTGTTCCATTGGTCTGTGTGTCTGTTTTTATACCAGTACCACACTGTTTTGGTGACTATGGCCTTATAGTATAGTTTGAAATCAGGTAGTATGATGCCTCCAGATTTGTTCTTTTTGCTTAGTCTTGCTTTGGCTATATGGGTTCTTTTTTGGTTCCATATGAATTTTAGAATTGTTTTTTCTAATTCCGAAAAGAATGATGGTGGTATTTTGATGGGGATTGCATTGCATTTGTAGATTGCTTTTGGCCGTGTGGTCATTTTCACAATATTGATTTTACCCATCCATGAGCATGGGATGTGTTTCCATTTATTTGTGTCGTCTATGATTTCTTTCAGCAGTTTTGTAGTTTTCTTTGTAGAGGTCTTTCGACTCCTTGGTTAGGTATATTCCTAAGTATTTTATTTTATTTTATTTTATTTTATTTTCGGCTATTGTAAAAGGGGTTGAGTTTTTATTTTATTTATTTATTTATTATGTTTTTTGAGACAGAGTCTCGCTCTGTCGGCCAGGCTGGAGTGCAGTGCCACAATCTCGGCTCACTGTAACCTCTGCCTCCTGAGCTTAAGGAGTTCTCCTGCCTCAGCCTCCCGAGTAGCTGGGATTACGGGGGTATGCCACCATGCCTGGCTAATTTTTGTATTTTCAGTAGAGACGGGGTTTCACCATGTTGGCCCGGCTGGTCTTGAACTCCTGACCTTAGGTAATCCACCCGCCTTGGCCTCCCAAAGTGCTGGAATTACA
The DNA here is from genome assembly GCF_008728515.1 of Papio anubis. Lineage (NCBI taxonomy): Eukaryota > Metazoa > Chordata > Mammalia > Primates > Cercopithecidae > Papio > Papio anubis. The sequence continues at coordinate 46,420,030 of NC_044984.1, forward strand.
GGCGTGAGCCATGGTGCCCGGCCAGGGTTGAGTTCTTGATTTGATTCTCTGCTTGGTTGCTGTTGATGTATAGAAGAGTTACTGATTTGCATACATTAGTCTTGTATCCGGAAACTTTGCTGAATTCTTTTATCAGTTCTAGGAGCTTTCTGGAGGAGTCTTTAGGATTTTCGAGGTAAATGATCATATCGTCAGCAAACAGTGACAGTTTCACTTCCTCTTTACTAATTTGGATGCCCTTTATTTCTTTCTCTTGTCTGATTGCTGTGGCCAGGACTTCCAGTACTATGTTGAAGACAAGTGGTGAGAGTGGGCATCCTTGTCTTGTTCCAGTTCTCAGAGGGAGTGCTTTCAACTTTTCCCCATTCAGTATTGTGTTGGCTGTGGGTTTGTCACAGATGTCTTTTATTACATTGAGGTATGTCCCTTGTATGCCAGTTTTGCTGAGAGGGATCATAAAGTGATGCTGAATTTTGTTGAATGCTTTTTCTGCATCTATTGAGATGATCATGTGATTTTTGTTTTTAATTCTGTTTATGTCCCTGTATCCCTGATATGAAACCGACTTGATCATGGTGGATTATCTTTTTGGTATGTTGTTGGATTCGGTTAGCTAATATTTTGTGAAGGATTTTAGCATCTGTGTTCATCAAGGGTATCAGTCTATAGTTTTCTTTTTTGGTTATGTCCTTTTCTGGTTTTGGTATTAGGGTGATGCTGGCTTCATAGAATGAATTAGGGAGGGTTCCTTCTTTCTCTGTCTTGTGGAATAGTGTCAAAAGGATTAGTATCAATTTTTCTTTCAGTGTCTGGTAGAATTCTGCTGTGAATCTTTCTGGTCCTGGACTTTTTATATTGGTAATTGTTAAATTACTGTTTCAATCTCGCTGCTTGTTATTGGTCTGTTCAGGGTATCCTAATTCTTCCTGCTTTAAGCTAGGAGGTTGTATTTTTCCAGCAATTGATCCATCTCTTTTAGGTTTTCTGGTTTATGTGCATAAAAGTATTCATAGTAGCCTTGAGTGATCTTTTATATTTCAGCGATGTCAGTTGTAGTATCTCCTGTTTGGCTTCTTATTGAGGTTATTTGAAATTTCTCTCGTCTCTTCTTGATTAATCTTGCTAAAGGTCTATCAATTTTATTTATCCTTTCAAAGAATTAGCTCTTTGTTTCATTTTTGTATTTTTTTGGTTTCAATTTCATTTAGTTCTGCTCTGATCTTGGTTATTTCCTTTTATCTGCTGTATTTGGGTTTTATTTGTTCTTGTTTCTCTAGTTCCTTGAGGTATGACCTTAGATGTCCGTTTATGCTCTTTCAGTCTTTTGATATAGGCGTTTAGGGCTATGAACTTTCCTCTTAGCACTGCCTTTGCTGTATCTGAGAGGTTTTGATAGTTTGTGTCATTATTGTCATTCAGTTTGAATAATTTTTAAATTTCCATCTCGATTTTGTTTTTGACTTAATACTGATTCAGAAGCAGGTTATTTAACTTCCATGTATTTGCATGATTTTGAAGGTTTCTTTTGGAGTTGATTTCTAGTTTTTTTGCACTGTGGTCTGAGAGAGTGCTTGATATAATTTCAGTTTTCTTAAATTTATTGAGGCTCATTTTATGGTCCATCATATGGTCTCTTGGAGAAAGTTCTATGCACTGTTGAATAGAATGTGTATTCTGTGGTCGTTGGATGAAATGTTCTGTATGTATCTGTTAAGTCCATTTGTTCCAAGATATCATTTAAATCCGTTGTTAAATGGATTTATAGTTAAATCCATTGTTTCTTTGTTGACATTCTGTCTTGATGACCTGTCTAGTGCTGTTAGTGGAGTATTGAAGTCTGCCACTATTATTGTGTTGCTATCTCATTTATTAGGTCTATTAGTAATTGTTCTATAAATTTGGGAGTTCCAGTGTTAGGTGCATGTATGTTAAGGATTGTGATAGTTTCCTGTTGGACAAGGCCTTTTACCATTATATAATGTCCCTCTTTGTCTCTTTTAACTGCTGTTGCTTTAAAGTTTGTTTTGTCTAATATAAGAATAACTACCCCTAGGCTGGGGGTGGTGGCTCACACCTGTAATCCCAGCACTTTGGGAGGCAGAGGCAGGCAGATCACCTGAGGTCAGGAGTTCGAGACCAGCCTGGCCAACATGGCAAAACCCTGCCTCTACTAAAAATATAAAAATTAGCCAGGCGTGGTGGTGGGCGCCTGTAATCCCAGCTACTCGGGAGGCTGAGGCAGGAGAATCTCTTGAACCCGGGAGGTGGAGGTTGCAGTGAGCCGAGATCGCACCACTGCGCTCCAACCTGGGTGACAGAGCAAAACTCTGTCTCAGGAAAAAAAAAAAAAAAAAAGGAATAGCTATCCCTGCTCACTTTTGATGTCCGGTCATGTGAAATGCCTTTTTCCACCCCTTTACCTTAAGTTTATGTGAGTCCTTATGTGTTAGGTGAGTTTCCTGAAGTCAGCAGATGGTCGGTGACTTCTGCAGTTTTGTATCCTTTAAGGGGAGCATTTAGGCCATTTATATTCAATGTTAGTATTGATATGTGAGGTACCGTTGCATTCATCATGCTGTTTGTTGCCTGTGTAGTTTTTTTTCTTGTTTTTTTGTTTTTGCTTTTTAACTTGTATTTTTGTTTTATAGGTCCTGTGTGATTTATGCTTTAAAGTAGTTCTCTTTTAATGTGTTTCCAGGATTTGCTTCAAGATTTAGAGCTCCGTGTAGCAGTTCTTGTACTAGTGGCTTGGTAGTGGCGAATTCTCTCAGCAGTTGTTTGTCTGAAAAAGACTGTATCTTTCCTTCATATATAATGTCTAGTTTCACTAGATACAAAATTCTTTGCTGATAGTTGTTTTGTTTGAGGATGCCTGAAGATAGAGTCCCAATCCCTTCTAGCTAGTAGGGTTTCTGATGAGAAATCTGCTGTTAGAATCTGATAGGTTTTCCTTTATAGGTTACCTGATGCTTCTGTCTCACAGCTGTTAAGATTCTTTCCTTTGTCTTCCACACTGTCTTGATTACTGTAGCTTCACAGCAAAACTTAAAATTGGGTAGTGTGACTTTTCCATCTTTGTTCTTTTTTCAAAGTTGTTTTGGCCATTTTAGTCCTTTTGCCTTTGCATGTAAATTTCACAATCAGCTTTTATACCTGCAAAAACTGCTGGCATTTTGATTGGAACTGCATTAAATCTATAAATCAGTTTGAGAATTTATGTCTTAACTGTATCAAATATTCCAGTTAATCAACATAATACATCTCTTCATTTACTTGGGTAACATTTTATTTCTGTCATCAGCATTTTATAGTTTTCAGCCTATAGATTCTGCATGTTTTGTTAGGTTTATACCTAAGTTGTTTTTTTTTTGAGACGGAGTCTTGCTCTGCCGCCCAGGCTGGAGCACAGTGGCCGGATCTCAGCTCACTGCAGCTCCACTCCCGGGTTCACACCATTCTCTGCCTCAGCCTCCCGAGTAGCTGGGACTACAGGCGCCTGCCACCTCGCCCGGCTAGTTTTTTGTATTTTTAGTAGAGGCGGGGTTTCACCGTGTTGGCAGGATGGTCTCGATCTCGGCCTCGTGATCCACACCCGTCTCGGCCTCCCAAAGTGCTGGGATTACAGGCTTGAGCCACCGCGCCCGGCCTTTCTTTTTTTTTTTCTTTTTTTTGAATAGAATCCGTCCGCCTCCTGGGTTCACGCCGTTCTCCTGCCTCAGTCTCCCAAGTAGCTGGGACTACAGGCGCCCGCCATCACGCCTGGCTAATTTTTTTGTATTTTTAGTAGAAACAGGATTTCACCGTGTTAGCCAGGATGGTCTCGATCTCCTGACCTCGTGATCCGCTCGCCTCGGCCTCCCAAAGTGCTGGGATTACAGGCGTAAGCGGTGCCCGGCCATACCTAAGTATTTCTTAAACTAATATTTGTTTGTTTGTCTGTTTGTTTGTTTTTAGACAGAGTTTTGCTCTTGTTGCCCAGTCTGGAGTGCAATGGTGTGATCTTGGCTCACTGCAATCTCTGCCTCCTGGGTTCAGGCGATTCTCCTGCCTCAGCCTCCCAAGTAGCTGGGATTACATGCACCACCATGCCTGGCTGAAATTTGTATTTTTAGTAGAGACGGGGTTTCACCATGTTGGTCAGGCTGATCTCGAACTCCCTGACCTCAGGTGATCCACCCATCCCGGCTTCCCAAAGTGTTGGGATTACAGATGTGAGCCACACCGCACCTAGCCTAATGTAAATATTTCTATTTTAGGTTTCAGTTTCTAATTTATTTCTTGTATGTAGAGATATGATTTTTTTTATATGTGAATTTGTATCTTATAACCTTGTTAAAGTCACTTGTTCTAGAAGCTTTATTATAGGTTCTTGGAATTTGCTATATAGATAATCATAGTCCATGAAAAGTGATAGTTTTATTTCTTCCTGTCTAATCTGTATGGCTTTTCTTTCTTTCTTTTTTTCCCCATTTTTACAGACTTCCAGTAAGATATCAAATGTGGGTAGTGAGACTGGACATCCATGCCTTCTTCCTGATTTTAGAAAAAGCATTCGGGTTTTCACTATTAAGTATGGTATTACCTCTTAGTTTTTTTGTTTTGTTTTGTTGTTTTGTTTTCGAGACAGGCTGTTACTCTGACGCCCGAGCTGGAGTGTAGTGGCACAAACACAGCTCACTGCAACCTCTACCTCCCAGGCTTGAGCGATCCTCCCACCTTAGCCTCCCGGGTAGCTGGGATCACAGGCACATGCCACCACACTTGGCTAATTATTTTAATTTTTTTGTAGAGACAGGGTTTTGCCATGTTGCCCAGGCTAGTCTTGAATTCCTGAGCTCAAGTGATCCATTCACCCTGGTCTACCAAAGTACTGAATTATAGACATGAGCCACCATGCCCTAGCTGCTAGTTTTTGTAGATTCATTTTACCAGATCGGGTAAGTTCCCTTCTATTCCTAGTTTACTGAGAATTTTATCAGGAATGAATGTTGAATTTTGTCAAATTCTTTTCCTGTATGACTTGATATGATCATATGATTTTTTTCTTCTTTAGTCTGTTAATATAATGAATTACATTAGTTTTCAGATATTGAACCTGCCTTGCATTTCTGGGGTAAATGCCACTTGGTGGTTATGTATTATCCTATATTGTTGGTTTTGATTTGCTAATCTTTTTTTTTTTGAGATGGAGTTTCACTCTTGTTGCCCAGGCTGGAGTGCAATGGTATGATCTCAGCTCCCTGCAACCTCCGTCTCCTGGGTTCAAGTGATTCTCCTGCCTCAGCCTCCCAAATAGCTGGGATTACAGTCACCCACCACCACGCCCTGCTAATTTTTTGTATTTTTAGTAGAGACGGGGTTTCACCATGTTGGCCAGGCTGGTCTTGAACTCCTGACATCCCATGATCCAACCGCCTCAGCCTCCCAAAGTGCTGGAATTACAGGTGTAAGCCACCATGCCCAGCCAATTTGCTAATCTTTTGTTGAGAAGTTTTGCATCATCTGTGTTCGCTAGGATATTGGTCTGTAGTTTTGTTTTTTTCTTGTCCTGTCTTTGTTTAGTTTTTGCGTCAGGATAATACTGACCTTATAACATAAGTTGGGATATGTTCCCTTTAACATTAAAACATATTTTGGAAAAAGATTGTGTAGAATTCTCCAGGGAAACCATCTGAGCCTAGGGTTTTCTTTGTGTGAAGGTTTTAAACTATAGGTTAGATTTTTCTAATAGATATAGAACAATTCAGGTTGTCTTTCTTTTGGGGTGAGTTTTGGTACTTTGTGGCTTTCAAGGAATTGGTCCATTTAATTTTTGTTGTCAAATTTTTGTGTATAGATTTGTCTGTAGTATTCCCTTATTCTTTTAACATCTATGAAGTTTATGGTGATATACTTTCTTTTGTTCTTGATTTTGATAATTTGTATATTCATTCTTTTTTTCCCTTTGGCTACAGGCTTATTAATGTTATTTATCTTTTCAAAGAACCAGCTTTTCCTATATTGATTTTCCTCTATTTTTCTGTTTTCAATGTAGTTGATTTCTGTTCTTTATTTTCTTTCTTCTGCTTTCTTTAATTTACTCTGCCTTTTCTGTTTTTCTAAGGTGGAAACTTGGATTGTTGATTTGAGACCTTTCTTCTTTTCTAATATAATCTCTTAATGCTACACATTTCCCTCTAGGTACTGTTGTCACTGCATTTTACAAATTTTGATACGTTGATTTTTGTTTCCCCTGAGACTTTCTCTTTGACCTATGGATTATCTAGAAGTATGTTGTTTGGAGTGTTGGGAGATTTGTCAGTGTCTTTGTTTTATTGATTTCTAGTTTATTCCATTATGATTAGAGAATATACTTTTTATCATTTCAATATTTTACAATTTGTTAGGGTTTGTTTTATGACCAAGATATGGTCTAGCTTGGTGACTGTCCATGTGTACTTGAAAATAATGTATATTCTGTTGTTAGGTGGAATATTCTATGAATATTGATTATATCTATTAAAGTTGGTTGATCGTGGTATTTAGTTTCTCTGTATCCCTGATTATTTTCTGTCTACTTGTTTTATTGATTACTAAGAAAGGAAAATTGACTATACTTGTGGATTTGTCCATTTTATCCTTAGTTTTGTCCATTGACTATACTTGTGGATTTGTCCATTTTATCCTTAGTTTTGTTCGTTTTTATTTTGTATATTTGAAGGTTCTTTTGTTAGTTACATACACATTTTGGATTGTTCTGTCTTTTAGTGAATTGACTTTTTAAAATCATTATTTAGTATCTCTATCCCTGGTAATTTTCCTTGCTTTGAAGTCTACTTTATCTGATATTAATATAATCATCCTGTTTTTCTGTCGGTTCATATTTTCATGGCATTTATTTTCCGCTTTTAACTTAAAATACATTTTTCCCTTTAACTAATTTCAGATTTATAGAAAGGTTGCAAAAATAGTAAAGAGAGTTCTTATATTTTCTTCACCCAGCTTCCCCTAATGTTAGCATCTTATGTAACAATGATACATTTATTAAAACTAAGACATTTGCATTGGTATAATACTTCATTAGGTAAGCTACAGACTTCATTTGGATTTCACCAAATTTTCTACTAATGTCCTTTTTTCTGATCCAGGATCCGGTCCAGGATACCATGTTGCATTTAACATTCTTTTATGTTCAACCTACATATATCATTGTATTTAATGTGGGTTTCTGGTAGATAGCATATTGTATGTTCTTTTTTAAAAAAAAAATCCATTCTGACAACGTCTCTTCTTATTATTATTTTTTAAAAAATTGTATTATGGTAAGAACATTTTACATGAGATGTACCCTCTTAACAAATTTTACATGTACAATACAGTATTGTTGACTATATGTTCAGTGTTGTACAGGAGATCTCCAGAATTTATTCATCTTACTTAACTGAAAGTTTATGCCTGTTGATTAGTAACTGCCCATGACAATCTCTTTTAATTGGTATGTTTAGACCACCTTCATGTAATGTAGTTATTAGTATGTTTGGATGGTCTATCATTTTATTATTTGTTTTCTATTTGTTTCCTTTTCCTTCTTTTGGAGTATTTTTAATATTCTTTTTACTGTTTTCATTATATAGTTATTTTAGTGTAGCACTAGGAATTACAATATACACACTTAAGTGTTCAGTCTACTTAGAATTAATATATTACCACTTTAAGCGGAATATAGAAATGTTAGTACCACCAGGTGCAGTGGCTCACACTTACAATCCAAACACTTTGGGAGGCCAAGGTGGGCAGATCACTTGAGCCCAGGAGTTTGAGACTAGCCTGGGCTACGTGGCAAAACCCTGTCTCTACAAAAAATACAAAAATTAGCAGGCGTGATGGCTCAAGCCTGTGGTCCCAGCTTCTCTGGAGGCTGAGGTGAAGGATTGCTTGAGCCTGGGAGTTTGAGGCTGCGGTGAGCCGTGATCACACCACTGTCTTCCAGCTAGGGCAGCAGGGTAAAACCTTGTCTCAAACCAAAACAAAAGAAAAAAATGTTAGTACTGTGTAGATCTCTTTTCTGTCTCCCTTTTATGTTGTAATTTTCAAAAATATTGCATCTACATACATGAAAACCCCATCAACAATGTTATAATTTGTGCTTTTCAACCATCCTTTATATATATATATTTTTTTCCATTATTTTTTGTGGAGACAAGGTCTTACTCTGTCACCCAGGCTGGAGTGCAGTGGTGCAATCATAGCTCACTGCAGCCTCAAACTTCTGGGCTTAAGTGATCCTCTCACCTCAGTATCCTGGGTAGATAGGACTATAGGTGCATGCCATCCATCTTGCCTGGCTAGTTTAAAGAAAAAGATTTTTTGTTGTTGTTTTTTGTTTTTGCAGAAATGGGGGTCTCACTGTGTTGCCCAGGCTGGTCTTAAACTGTTGGTCTCCAGGAGTCCTGTCATCTTGGCCTCTCAAAATGGTGAGACTACAGGTGTGAGCCACCACAGTTGGCCTCATCATTTATATTTTAAAGACCCTAAAAGGAGTAAAATGGGTATTACATTTACCTTGATATTTACCACTTCTATTGCTCTTCCTTGTTTCCTGAAGTTCTAAATTTCCCTGTAATATGATTTTCCGTCCATCTGAAGAATTTCCTTTAGCATTTCTTTTAGAGCAGTCTGCTAGTGATGAATTATTTTGGTTTTATTTATATGAGAATTTCTGTATTTCATCATCATCTTTTAAAAATATTTTCACTAGATATACAATTCTGGGTTGACATTTGTTTCTTTTCATTTTCCCCCCAGCACTTAAAAGTGTTTCACGGGGCTATGCCGGGTGCAGTGGCTCACGCCTGGCTCCTGGATCACTTGAGGTCAGGAGTTTGAGACCAGCCTGGCCAACATGGTGAAACCCGTCTCTACTAAAAATACAAAAAAAATTAGCCAGACATGGTGGTGGGCACCTGTAGTTCCAGCTACTCAGGAGATTGTGGCAGGAGAATCATTTGAACCCGGGAGGCATAGGTACAGTGAGCAGAGATTGCACCACTGCACGCCAGCCTGGGCAACAGAGTGAAACTGTCTCCAAACAAACAAAGTGTTTCAGTGGGTTGGGCATGGTGGTTCCTGCTTGTAATCTCAGCACTTTGGGAGACTGACATGGGAGGATTGCCTGAGCCCAGGAGTTCGAGACAGTCTGGGCAACATAGGGAGACCCCCACCTCTACAAATAATAAAAAATTAGCCAGGCATGGTGGTGCATACCTGTAGTCTCAGCTGCTTAGGAGGCTAAGGTGGGAGGATCACTTGAGCCTGGGAAGTTGAGGCTGCAGTGAGCCATGATCATGCCACTGCACTCCAGCCTGGGTGACAGAGTGAGACCCTGTCTCAAAAAACAAAACAAAACAAAACTTTTGTTATGATTTCTGATGGGAAATTTCAGTCATTCAAATTATTGTTTCCCTATGTGTAATGTATCCTTTTTCTCTGACTGCTTTCAGGAGTTTTGTTTTAGTTTTCATTGGTTTGATCGTGATGTTTTTGAGTTTATCCTGTTTGGTGGATTTTATCCTGTTTGAGTTTATCCTGTTTGGTGATCACTGAGTTTCTTAAATCTGTAAATTTATGTCTTTTTAAATTTGGGAAGTTTTAGCCATTGTTTCTTGAAATACTTTTTGTGCACTATACTCTTTCTCCTTACATGTTGGACCTTTCATGATACAAATGTTAAGTCTTTTGGTGTTGTCCCATGGGTCCTTGAGAGTCTGTGCTTTTTTTCCTTCTTTTCTAATTTGTTTGTCTCTCTGTTGTTCAGCTTGGATAATTTCAGTTTGTGTATTTTCAAGTTCATCAACTATTCTGTCATCTCTATTATACTATTGAGCCCATCCAATGAATTTTAAAGTTTCTGTTATTGTATTTTCTAATTTAAAATTTTCCATTTGGTTCTTTTTAAAAAAGTGTTCTATTTCTTCATTGAGACTTTTTATTTTTCCATTTATTTCAAGACTGCCTTTCTTTCTTTGAGCATACTTAGAATAGCTGTATTAAAGCCTTTGCCAATTCTAACATCTTGCGTTGATATCTGTTGATTGTCTTTTTCCTTGTGAGATGTTGAGATTTTCAAGTTTTTTTGTATGTTAGTTTGAATTTGTATCCTGAACATTTTCAAGGTGTTAGAAGACTTTGGGTCTTGTTTAAATCCTATAGAGAATGTTTCTTGCTTATTCGTGTTAGCAGGCAATCCAGTTAGATTCAGGCTGTAAATTCCTTCCTGCCTTCTGTGGGCTGGGGTCCAAAATCAGTTAAGTTTTCAAAGTATTTGCCATTCTATTTCTATTTATTCCAGGTATGTACCAGCCAGTGGCCAGTTTCAGATCAGGGCAGCAGTATACTCCAGAGATTAGTTGTCAAAACCTTTGGTGTGCTGTTTAGGGCCAGATACATGCATGCGCAGCTTGGAGATGAGCCCCAGAATTCATATACAGTCTGATTGAGCTCCTTTCTCTTCTTGTTTCCCATACTTTCCAGATCTGAAGGGTTTCCCATCCTGCTACCCTGCCTAGAAGTCTTGGACTTTTAGTTTCTCTGTTCTGCCTTTTACTTCCTATGACCACATCTCCCTTGAGAACCAAATGGCAAGATATGGAGAGTCAATAAAGCAAGGGAGGCTTTCCCTGTGCTCTTGGGATCCCAGCTTCCCTGGTGAGGGAAAAACTTTTCCTGTCGGCTGCCACTGCTGCTTAACTGCCGTGAGGTAGGGCAGGAGAGAGCAGGAAACACACGCACAATTCAGATTTTCTCCCCTCCCTTTCATGTGTAGGGGCTCCCTTTTCTGTTTCTCACACCAGAAATGGAGGTCTTCTGCAGCTTTTTCTGTCTGTGTTTGGGGCACAGTTCTGGATTTGGCTGCCTTATTTGAGTCCAGGCCAAGAGATACCAGAACAACACACACACACACACACACACACACACACACACACACACACACAAAGAGAAAGAAAAAAAGGCAAAATTCTGCTGATTTTGTGATACTTTGAATTGTGGGTTTATTTTCCTAAACTATCTGCTATCAATTATTTTTCAGGCTCATTAAGTAATGGATGGAGCAGCTGTGTCCAAGGATTTTAGTTGAATACAGTGGGAGATACAGGGTAGAGTGGACTTACTTCATGTTGTCTGGAGTGAGAAACTTTGTTTATTTGTTAAACACATGCTCAGAGAGGAACAAGGCTGGCAGGTGTGAGAAAGGTGGTGGCTTTGAGGCAGGTTCTCAACCTTGAGAGATCAAGTGACTAGACTGACAGGCCTCAAGGTCCTGGGAGGAGACACCCCGAGGAATGACTCTGGTATTTTTGGTGCAGGATGCCCTCTCCTCCTCCTTTTTAATTTTTAAATTTAAATAAAAAGTGTTTTTTAAATATATAATATCTGCACTTAGCACCAGATTTAAAAGCTATAAAGGGAACAAAGTGAGAGAGGTAAGTCCCCCTCAATTACCTGCCTCCTAGCCACACAGTTCCTTTCCCTGGAAACAACCACTTCCCAGTTTCTCATGTGTCCTTACAGAGACTTTGTACTTATTACCAAACTAGAATATGGATAAGTGTGCATATATTAACAAAAAGGGCAGTGTACTGTCCACACTATTATATACCTTACTTTTTCTCTTAATATGTCCTGGAGACCTTTCCATATCAGTGTCAATAGAAGGCCTCGTTCTTTTTAGCAGCTGTGCAGAATGCCATTAAATGGATATACTATCATTTATCTCATTAATACATGAATATTTATTCAGTAAATAAAGAAATATTTATTCCATTAATTTCAAACTCTCCTTATTATGGGAAAGTTGCATTCAATATCCTTGTATACATATTTTGCATATGTGAGGCTGTATCTGTAGAATAAATAGCTGGGATTAGAATTGCTGGGCTAATGATGTGTGTCCATTTAAAATTGTTAATAGCACATCGATAACTTATTTCATGTAACTACAAATCATCAACTTTTAAGCCTTGGTATGGTAAGGAATATTAGAATAGGTAATAGAAGCCTTCATATAATCTTAAAACTTTATTCAAACTCAGGTTAACATTTAACTCAGGTTTTACCAGGTCTTTTACCAAAATTATGTGGAAAAAAATTAAAAGGATTAACTGGCATTTTCCTTCTTTCCTTACTCTTCTAATTCTAGTAAAAGATGTGCCAACAAGCTGTGAAAAGAATATTGTAAAATGACTAAATAGTAAACAACCAAAAGGGAAGGATATAATAGTCAAGAGGATTTAGATGACCAAATTGATTGGACAGTCAGTTCCCAATCCTCAAATGTTCGTTGGATTAAAGCTTTTCTTCTAAGAACGTTTTGTCTATCATGTGTTCTTGCCTACACAGGCATGTCTGTGTAAGTAGAGAGGGCAGGTGGAAGTTGTTATTTACTGTACCGATGTACTGATAGTGGAATAGAAGCTCTGCAAAAGTCATAATCATTTTTTTTCCTGGTCCCTAGATCGGGACATTCATTGTGAAAAAATTTTGTGCAAGAAGCCGTCTTAGAGAAGTATTTAATATTATGGAGACCAAAGAGTTGTCATTTAGGGTTGTTTTGATGGATCGTGGTGATTATTTTAAATCAAGGCTTTCTTGGAAAATCTGAGATGCAGATTTTTCAATACAATGGAGCATTTTCTTAATAACAATCATTTTAATGTTGTACTAGTGACCAAAAATCAGATCAGTAGATGCTTAAAATTTTTCATGTTTACTTGGGTATGATTGTATTGGTTTCTACTTCAATTAATTTCAATAAATCATAAATGAAATTAGCTTTAAAATTAATCTGAAAAGGACTATTTTAAAGTGAATATTATGTTCTTTGTATGAGAGGACTCTACTTGGGTAGATTATTAAGTAATAAAACAGGTTTTGGTAGCTCTTTAAATAGTCATCTTTCTTTAATTTTTTCTTTATATAACTCTATATTTGAGAAATTGGGATGTGCAGGTACTGATTTATAAAAAAAATGCAATGCAGTAGAAAATATAAAAGAAAGAAAAACAGCTATGTTGGAAGGCTGTGCACTTAATAGAATGAAGCAATCATTGCATAAAACATTCTTGGAATTTCTGTTTTGAATTTTGCCTTCTGAACCTGTTCCACATCAGCCAGACTTAAAAAAAGAAAAAAACTACGTGTGTTGGTACATTACTATTAACTAAATTCCACTCTTTATTTGGATTTTACCACGTTTCACACTGAGGTCCTTTTTCTGTTCCAGGATTCAGTTGAGAGTACTACATTGCATTGTCATTGTGTCTCCTTAGTCTCTTCTGGTCTGTGACAGTTTCTCAGACTTCCCTTGTTTTTTAATGACCTTGATGGGTTTGAGGATACTGATGAGGTATTTTGTAGAACACCCCTCAATTTAGGTTTGTATGATGTTTTTCTCATGATTAGACTGGGGTTATGGATTTTTGGGAAGACTACCACAGAGGTGAAGTGCCTTTCTCATCACATCCTTTCGGAGGAATATGATACTAACATGACTTATTACAGATAATGTTAATTTTGATCATTTGGTTGTGTTAGTGTTTACTAGGTTTCTCACTATAAAGTAACTATTTTTTTTCCCCTTTCTACACTGCATTCTTTGGCAATGGGTCACCAAGTCCAGCCCACGCTTGGGGAGGGAGGAGTGAGAATTAAACTTTACCTCCTACAGAGGGTATTATCTACTTTTATTATCTGGAATTCTTCTGCAAAGGAAGATTTGCCCCTTCTACCTATTTGTTTATTTATTGAGTCATTAATTTGTATCTCTATGGACTTGTATTTATTTTATACCTTGGGTTATAATACAATACCATGCTATTTATTTTCTTCCTCTGATTGTTCTAGCTTTGGCTACTGGGGCCTCTTCCAGGTTGACTTCTGTGTCACTTTGACATGCCCTTATCCTTTTGCTACTTGAGCACCTCCCTACTTTTTAGAACTAGAAGACATTCCAGGTTCATCTTGTATTTTCCTTGCCCCAGTTCTAGAATCAGCTTTTTCTAAAGAGCCCTAGTTCTTTTTATTGGAGAAACCAAGTTCTGAGCATTGGGTTGCATGCTGCTAGTAGGCCCTCTTAGTGAATAGAGCTGGGAAATAAAAGTACGTGTGCTAACCCATGTATATATACATATTTCTAATTATTTCTGTGTCAGTCTGTATACATACTAAGCTAAATGTGGATTCACACTGGTATCTCTGATTCCAAATCAGTACTGCGGAGTTAATTCTAGCTTTTTCCCCTTGCTAATCTGCATTTCACTCTCTGGCAGTGAGAAACCTGCCTCTCATCATCCACTGTGGTGGATGGGGAATTTACTTATTTGTTCAAACCCTTATACGTATAAAGCAGTTTCAGATTTGTTAACTCATACTCCTATGAGCTACAGATTTACCAACTAGAGTTCAGTGTTTATGTACAGATTATTTTGTCATTAGCCTATAGTTGTCAGTCAAAACACTATTTTCTAAGGTTATATAGGTCAGCTTTTTTTTTCCTCTACCCCCTTCAGTGAGCTTATGTCATACATTTATAATATGTTAGGTTAATTTGTCACAGTCTACATCCTATCCTGGGATTCCCTGACATCCTGGTTGACTCTTAAAAAAATGTACATACCTTAAAGTTCACTCTTTGTAAGGTACAGTTCTATGGATTTTAACAAATGCATAGAGTAACATATATGTCACCCTAGTAACACATAGAATAATTCTGTTATCCTAAAAGTTTTCCTATGCATCTCCTGTAGTCAAACACCTTCCACTGCAAACCCTGATAACTAGTAATCTGTTTTTCATCCCTACAGTTTTGTCTTTTCCAAAATGTCACCTGAACGGAATCATGTAATTTGTAGTCTTTCACCTAGCAAAATGTATTTAAGATTCACTCATATTGTTGCAAGAATCAATGGCTTGTTGCTTTTTGTTGTTGACTAATCATCCATTCTATGGATATACCACAGTTTCTTTATTCAGTCACCTGTCAACAGACGTCGTTGCTTCCAGTTTTGGATGCTTATACACAAAGCTGCTATAAATATTTCTGTACAGGTTTTTGTATGAACCTGGTTTTCAGTTAACTTGGGTAAATAACTAGGTGTGTGATTGCTGGGTCATATTATAAGTTTATATTTAACCTTATAGGAAGTTGTCAAACTGTTCAGTATTAGTGTTTAATCACTCCCCTCCCGGCTTTTTTTTGGACAGAGGGAATAATCAAACAGTTGTTAAGATTCAGGCTAAAAAATGTCAACTATCTACTTGTCTATGTAAAATTCAGCTTATCAAGTAACTGCATGAAATTTGTTGAGTGGTAGATACAAGAGATCTTGTTCAAGTTTTTAAAGGAGTTTGCTATCTAATACGGAAGGTGAGAGTTTGTAAGCACCACTTAGGATTAAGTTGGGTTGGGTTCTAGCTTTTTGTGTCTAGTGTCTATAGTAGTGGTAGTATCCAACTGATTTGTGGCTAGTGATGTAATTTTTAAAGGTGACTCAGTGACTACACAGAGTGGTCAATGTCATTGAAAGAAAAGTTTATTACTTACAGTTCCCAAGACAAGAGGGCATTCTGCATCACACAGGGCCACAGAGGGAAGCACCAGTGTGAGTCAGGAGGCAGAAGGAGCGAGGGGAAAGCATGGTCCAGAGCTCTTACTATGTTTCCTTTGGGAAAGGCAAGGCAGGGCAGGGGAAACAGGTTAGAACTGGCCAATTTGAATAATTCCAGTGGGCTTTAGGGCTGTCCTTAGTTGTCTGGTACCTGGCCCTGGGTTGACTTAGGGCAGGTGAAATATTGGCTTGATGTGTGAGTTAGATAAAGTAGGTGGTTCAGAGAATGGACTTTGGCTCTCAGGGGAGTTTTAAACAACTTTGGCCATTAGTTTGGCCTTGTGATCTGTGGATGCCAGATAGACAAATACAGAATCAGCAAAAACACAGAATACCCAACACGACCTTCCTGCATAGAGCTCTGCATACCTACCAGTTGAATTATTTAATTCAATGCATTATTGACTACCAACTTTGAAACAGGTATAGAAATTTATAGATGAAGACTTTACCCTCAAGGAGCTCATGATATATCATGAAAAACCATTCATTCATTCATTAAGCAAACATTTATTAAATATCTACCATGCACCAGGAACTTGCTAGTCTTTGAAGATTACAGGGCTTTAATCAAACAGACAGAAAGTTTATAACAAAATAGAGTATGTTTCTCTTCCTTATAAACATTAGTGTTTAGGACAGAAATACATTCTCTCATTTTGCTGTGTGTTTTCTTTCTCTTCCCTCTCCCACCCCCACTGTCCAGTTGTTTTCTGGATTTTTAAAAAGATTTATTTATTTTTATTAAATTATTAATTTATATTAATAATCTATTATATATTATTATATATTCTGTTAATTATATATAATTTAGATTTATTTATTTATTTTTAGATTTTTTTTAGATTTTTTAGCTTGGATTATGGATTTGAGTTTTCACATTCATGAACACATAAGCAAAAGCATGTGATTGACAGATTTTCTTTTAAGGATCTGGGGCAGATATTTAAAAAAACTCAAAAGTTTTCGTTTAGTTAGTTGTCTTTTTACTATTGCCTCTAACAGGCAGTAACGGGGGAAGTAGCATAGTTATATGTATGTGTGGCTGAAGGAGTGGGAACATGAGGTGCTGTGGGGGAATATTAACTTGTGAGGAGAGTTAGAGACTAAGGACTAGGAGTCAGGAGACTTATTCTAGTGTTGGTTTTGTTGTTAACATATACACTTTGGGTAGATGTCTTCCTCTTTCTAAAGCCTCAGTTTCCTTGTTTAGAGAATAGGGTTCATGATTACAACTTGTTCTATCTTGTATTGTTGTTAAACATGAAATGAGATAATAAATATCAGCCTTAAAGTGCAATACAATTGTAAAGTGTAAGGCCTTATCCATAAAAGCCTCAGGAAATATTGAGGGAATGAATGAGTGTATCTCTTTGTTTGAGATAGAGTCTTGCTCTGTCCCCAGGGTGGAGTACAGTGGCGTGATCTCGGCTCACTGCAGTCTCCACCTCCCAGATTCAAGGGATTCTCCTGCCTCAGCCTCCTGAGTAGCTGGGATTACAGGCATGTGCCACCACACCCAGCTAATTTTTGTATTTTTTGTAGAGATGGGGTTTCACCATGTTGGCCAGGATGGTCTCGATCTCCTGACCTAGTGATCCCCCCGGCCTCAGCTTCCCAAAGTGCTAGGATTACAGGCGTGAGCCACTGTGCCTGGCCCTCTTTTTTCTTTTGTTTCTGACATTTACTCCAAGAAATAAGCACTGAGAGACCTTGGTCTTCTTTTCTGAATTCTCTAGTATTAATAATTTATAGCTATAATTTAGTAATGTGTTCTCTTGTATTTAGTAATATTTTTGAATGACTTAGTCTCAGCACTTCAAGGACAGTAAAGAGGGAGCATATGTATTTTCTATCTCCTAGAGTGCAAAGTACATTATAGTTGCTTATCAACCAGTTGTTGATTCACTGATACTTGTTGAATGTGTAGAACATCCAAATAAAAACTTTGGAGACTAATGCTAAAGCAGGATATATGCAAGTGAATGAGAAATTGGTATACAGACTGGGAGAGATCATCATGGAATGGAGTTGATAAAAAGGACTTGATAGAAAGTTCAAGGGAGATCCTGACACAGACCTTTTTTTTTTTTTTTTTTTTGAGACGGAGTCTCGCTCTGTCGCCCAGGCTGGAGTGCAGTGGCCAGATCTCAGCTCACTGCAAGCTCCGCCTCCCGGGTTCCCGCCATTCTCCTGCCTCAGCCTCCCGAGTAGCTGGGACCACAGGCGCCGCCACCTCGCCCGGCTAATTTTTTGTGTTTTTAGTAGAGACGGGGTTTCGCCGTGTTAGCCAGGATGGTCTTGATCTCCTGACCTTGTGATCCGCCCGTCTCGGCCTCCCAAAGTGCTGGGATTACAGGCTTGAGCCACCGCGCCCGGCCGACACAGACCTTTAAGGCATTGTAGGTTTAGTTTGGGAAACAGAAGGGCATGCCAGGTGGGGGATTAGAGGCAGGAATGAGAATGGCATTAGAAGATGAATGACAGGTGGAATGATAGTAAAGGTCAAATTGGTGAATTTTTAAGACTACTTTACATTTATCATAGACTAGTGACCTCCAAATTTTGTTTAGAAGTGAGTCATTGTCATCATGTGGACTGGCCCTTCAAGGTTGAGACTTAATGCTTACAAAGTCCCTTGCTTCTGCAGAAGAAATCTCTGAGGCTACTGATGTCTCTAATAATCCATGTAGAGTGTCAGAGGTTTTTTAGCTATTTTGTAGCCTGGTTAAGCAGATAGGGTAAGAATTAGCAATCTTTATGGAGACGTGCCAAAGTCTGGGTTACTGTCCTTCTGGAAGGTGAAGAGGATTCTTACTCTGTAGGGATTCTCACAGTCTGGGAGTGGTGGGGGAAACGGATGGTGGTGACTGCATGCTGGCCCCAGCTGTAGGTGACTTATAGAGATTGTTTCAAGTGGAAAGAAGAGTTGAGTATTGGCATCAACAGGCTGGTGTTTGTGTGGGTCAGCAATTTGGTACTTCTCCCCTGAAATAAAGATATCTTTCTTATTCAAGAATTATAGCAGGTTGGCAGATACCCACCTGTTTCATGTTTGCCTTCAATCTAGTTATATATTAGTAAGTACTGGTTATATATTATTAAATGCTAGTCTGGATAATATTTTTACTGATGAGCTGGGCAACATGATGTAGACACGATTACCTGGTCTTGAGAATTTCAGTCCAGGGTTCTTAAACCTAGATAAACATAAAAGCACGTATAGACAAGTTTCTGAATGTCTGTTTATAATGGAAGATGTGGTAGCTATCTTCTGATTTTGAAGAACTGCCATGAAGAACAGGGATTTGACTACTGTTTGGCCTCAAAAACTAACAGCAGAGTAATTGATGGGTGAAAGCTCATAGAGGCAAATTCTAATAGTACTTGAGAAATAGATTTCTTTGTTAGCGGATGAAATGGGCTGCCTTGGGAGGTCACTGTTCTCTGTCTGTCATAGCTATTGATATGGCAGAGGCTATTTTTTCCTGGTAATTTGTGAAGGAAGTACAAGCATCAGTCAGTGGTAGAGCTATCAGAGTGTCTCAATCTCGGCCTTTGGCATTATTGACATTTTGAACCAGTAATTCTTTCTTGTGGGGTTGTTCTGTGCATTGTAAGATGTTTAGTAGCATCCCTGGCCTCTACCACTACTTGCCAGTAGTTCCCCCAGCCCCCAAGTAGTGACACTCAAAAATGTCTCCAGACATTGCCAGATGTTCCCTGAAGGACTAAGTCACACAGGTATAGAACCTCTGGGCTAGGTGAAATTCAGGTGCCTCGCAACTCTGGTAATTTATACTTTTTTGTTTTGCAAGTGAATTCTGCAGCATGGTTTTTGTTTGTTTGTTTGTTTTTGTTTGTTTTTTCAAGTGAAAATGGTTTAGAGGATGTACATAATTGATGTGGTGGTGTTCTGTTACCTTCCAATTCAGGGAGACTTTCTGGGGATGGAAGCTTTTCAGAATCTTTGAGTGATATTGTGATATTGGAATTTGCAGGACATTCTCTTTGGTGTACTCTTGGGAGAGGGCTAAGAGGTGGGAAGGAGAAGCTGAGATGAGGTTTGAGTGGTGACACCTGGGATGACTAGTGTGAGGGAGAGGAGGACAGAGGATAGGTGTGAATTAGTCGTGGCAGCCAGATCAGGTTATGGCCATGCAGAGCACTGAGGTTCTCTTCCTGATGACTGTCTTCATCCTTCTTTTCTCCCAAAGTCTGTGCAATTCTATGGTGGAGGAGGGAGTGCCGGGGAAATTATAAGGTTTAATCTTGTCTTGAGTTTTGTCTCCTCCATTTCCTAGTTTTGACCTGGCCAAGTTTCTTAACCTCACTGTGCCATGATTTTTTTCATTTAAAAAAATTGTGGTAAAATATACATAATATAAAATTTACCATTTTTACCATTTTTTAAGTGTATGGCTTAGTGGCATTAAGTACATTCACGTTGTTGTGTAACCATCAGCACCATCCATTTCCAGAAGGTTTTTATCTTCCCTAACTTAAACTCTAGCTATTAAACATGAACTCTCCGTTCCCTGCCCCCAAGCCCCTGACAACTGCCATTCTACTTGCTGTCTCTATGGATCGACCACTTTAGGGATCTCATATAAGAAGAATCACACAGTATTTGTCTTTCTTCAACTGGTTTATTTTACTTAGCATAATGTCTTCAAGGGTCATCGATGTTGTAGCATGTGTCAGGATTTCCTTCCTTTTTGAGGCTGAATAATATTCCATTGTGTGCATATACTACATTTTGTTTCCATTCATCTGTCAATGGACACTTCAGGTTACTTCCATCTTTTGGCTATTGCGAATGATGTTGCTGTGGCATTTTGTTTCATTTTCGTTGTAAAATGATTTTAAAACTGCTTCTTCCACAGCATTCTGGCATCTGTCTGGAAGGGCTCCTTGCAGAGTGCTGGGCACTGGTTCATGACAAGTGACACTTCCTCTCCTCACCATTTTTATGTCAGTTCATTGTACTTTTGCTTCTTTTACATCTCCCTCCTAGTATAAGTAATCAAACCAAGCAGTGACTAATGGATTTTTTTTTCCTGCCAATTCAAGTCCATTCTAGGACTGACAATTTCCAATCAATATTCTCTGAACTGTTTGTTTCAAGACTTGTCAATCTTTGGAAATTTGAGTTTGTTCTAATACTGCCTTATATGTTCAGGTTCTCTTTAATGGCTCTGGGAGTCCTTCACTACATCTCATTGTCACACTTTTCTCTAAAATAATTTGTTACAAAGCCTTGCTAATGGCAGCTTGCTGTGCCCAGGGTCCTGAGGTCCCATCATCAAGGGTTTTGATTCATCTGCCATTCAAAAGACTATTGGTATCCCGAGGGCAAGTTTTAGATACACTTGGTGAATTTCATTGCTTTGTTCCTTTGACTTCTTCCTTTAAACACCCAGGCTCCCTCCCTCTGTGGGAAGGCGTATTTTTGGCTGGCCCTTTTCTGTCTGTGCCATCTGTCACAGGGGTCATTGCTCAGAGGCTGGCTTCCTCCCTGCTGGGAGCAGGTGGTCAAAACCAATGGCTATTGACAGGGTCAGGTTGGGGCAGCTTACCAATATGCCCCCCAAGCAGTATGCATAGTTGTTATCCTTCAGAGGAACAAGAGAAAACCTTACTTGGGGGTCTTTTTCTGCATTAAAGAGGAAAAGATGCAGATGTGATTCTAAGTTGTTGGTTTATTCTTGTGGTCCAGGCACTTGTCAACTGTCCTGTCTGTGCTCTTCTCTCTGCATACTTCAATTGGCTCTGGACTCTAAGACCACTACTTGAAGCAGCCTCCAGTGTAGCAAGAAAGCAACATCCATGAAAATTATGGATGATATAATTACTCAAGCTGGTTCATGTCTAAGATGCTAGAAGTGATGATCCTGACCCTTGATCAAACAAAATAAAATATCCCTGAGGTCTTTTGATGATCTCCGGTGGTAAAGACCATTGTTACAAAGTCTTACTTAAAGAGATTATACTTCCAAGCACTTAGGATTCTGGGCCTGACTCACAGGAGAGCCAGCCCAGTGCTGAGTCACTTAGCCGACTTCATTCATTGATCATGTGCTTGTGCACAGCTTGGTGGCAAGGTGGGAGAGAATTACTATTTTCAAATGTTCCTTCCTGAGGTAGCATAGTCCAGAAGTAAGCCGAGAGACAGGATGCTAGAGTTCTATTCTTGGCCCAGCTATGCACCTTCAGCAAGATACATCCCCCGACTCCCCTGTCTAATATAGGAGGATCCAGGGAAATAAGTAAAACCAGTAAAACAGATAAGAACAGAAGAGTTTTTAAAAATGCTTTTCCCAGAGAGATTATGGCTCCCAAACCCATGTCTCCCTGGCTGGCCAGGTTTTGTTGCCACCACTTGTTCAAGGAACTTACCATAGCCTCCACTGATAAAGAAGAATTTCTTCTCAAAACAGAAATTCTGGAATTCTTAGTCTTTGTTCTTTTTCAAAACTTTAATGCTTCTTTCCTGCATTACATCATGCTTGGGTATATTAATCTGTTTTTAAAAGCACAAATGATTTTTCTGCTAAGTGGGGGAAATAATTCAGAACAACAGTTTATAGAATGAGTAGTCTTAGATACGTAGTCTCAGGTTACTGAAATCAGCTTGACTCAGTGTAAGGCATTGCTGGTTTCTTTGGGGCCTCCCTAGTTCTCCTCTGAGTTCTAGTGTTGGTGACACTCCCCTCCCTTGTGGGTGTACTCTTACGTCTAACCTCAGTCCTAGACATAATTGTGCCTTTCACCTCTTCTTATCTCTGGAGAGGTAAAATCTTTTCTACCTAGTCCTCAAGCATTGTCTACACCCTAGGGTCATATCATAACAGTTCTTTTTGCGGACACCTGAACCACATTGTAGTAGTATCTCTAAACTTGCTCATGGAATTTATTTTTAATATGCAATATAGGAAGCATACAGAAAACTACAGAGAATAATATAGTATTTACTTTGGATCTTTCTTTTATGAACAAGAGAATTCATGATGAGTACATTCGAAGCCCGAGGCACCATGTCAACCCCTCTTCCCAGGGCTTTTGAACAAGCCATTTTTGTCCAAGGCACTTTGCAGCATGCTTAGCTTCCCTGTAGGAGGTCTGCCTTCCATGACCTATATTCATTATTTTGTGTCCTCCGTGCTTTTACAGCACCCCTTCCCAACCCTCACTGTGACCTTGGGCAAATTGCTTTACCTCTCTGAGCTTTATATTTCTAATCTATAAAATAAGAATAATAACAACACCTGCCTGCTCTGGGTTATTTTGAGATTCAAATGTGGTAATATATGTGAAGTACTTTGTTAAGCTGTGTGTTACACATGGCATCGATCATCTGTGTAGAGAAACTACAACAGTGTTTTCCAAGCTGTGGTAGAGGGTGCTGAGGGGAGGAGGGTAGCCAAGGGAAGTGGTGGATCAGAATCCCCACCGGCTTTTTCAAACTGCTATGTATCTACTAGTACTGGTATGTGTGTGCATACTCATATATACACATATATATTTACAGATAACAATTAGAAATATTTTGAAGGTAGGGACCAAGGGAAATAATCTCTTATCTAGATTCCCTGCCAGCATCTTCAAGGTTCTATGTTTTCTGGCCTATTCTATCTCCCACATAGTTTTAAACTGGGATGGTCATTAAAAAATGTCAATTTCTTAGTTTCTGTTTGCTCAAAGTTCACATTTTAAGTAAGAAACGTCATCAACTGTTTGACTGAGGAGGTTTGCTTTCACCAATTATGCTTTGTAAAATTCCTCCCACCAATTCTTAATCTAGAATGTCTTTCTCTCCTGCGTGCTCTGTCTCTCCTGCTGCACGTGGTCTGAAAAAGGTTCTCCTGCTGTGTAAGCATTATGGGTGCCTCAGCACTTCCTCTGTGGCATATTAAACTTGAAGACAGTTGGGGCATACTCACTGTTGGATTGTTTCTGTACCACTATGGGTCTGTTCTCTATAGACATCCTGGTTGCTGGTCATTACCTCTTATTGTTCCATGTTTATGTAATCATCTGCATTTTATTTGATTATGATACTCTGGCCCAGACTAGGGAAGAGATACTTTGGTGAAGATATCTCTGTATAATTGTATTTAAGAACTATTCAGTTTTTTTAAAAAATATTTTTTTAAAAATATTTAAAATATTTGAGATTCAAGAATAAATCTTTTAAGGTCAAATGTTGAAATCAAACACATCCTAGAACCCATTCATTATACTCCTAGGTATCTACCCAAGAGAAACTTATGTGGGCACATGGCAATCTGGACAAGAATGATGATGGTAACATTGTTGATGATAGCACATAATTGTTGGAAACAACGGTTCATCAACAGAGAGTAGATAAATTATCTTAGAGTCAAACAATGAACTACTACTATGGGCAAATGCATGAATTAGAGGAAAATGTATCAAAAGAAATAAATGTCAAACATAATGTGGAATAGAAAAATGCAAATTTCAGGATATGATCAATATGTTAGATTTATATAAAGTTTCAGAACATATAAAACAATCCTTATTATATATGGATACACTGTATATATGGCAATAATATATAACACTGCAAGAGAGTGAGTGACACCTAATTCAGTATAGTGGTTGCTTTTGAGGAGGGTAGAGAGGAATTGTATGGAAAAGAAATTACACAGGGGCTTCCATTGTGTCTGCAAAGTTCCATTGCTATCTGTGTTTTTGTAATGTCTGAAATATTTCATAAAACAAATCAACTAATAAAAAGGATTAAAAATGTATATGGAATATGATCTACAACTTTTGAATGTTATTGGCAAAGGAAAGAACATGGATGGATTTAATAGTGATTCTCTAAGTGTTAGGCTCATAGATGGTTTTTATTTTTTATAGTTTTCTATATTTTTCAAGTTTTCTACAATGAAATATGTATTATTATTATTATTATTTTGAGACTGAGTCTGGCTGTCGCCCAGGTTGGAGTGCAGTGGCGCGATCTTGGCTCACTGCAACCTCCTCCTCCTAGGTTCAAGCGATTCTTCTGCCTCCGCCTCTCAAGTAGCTGGGATTACAGGTGCCTGCCACCACGCCTGGCTAATTTTTGTAGTTTTTAGTAGAGACAGGGTTTCACCATGTTGGCCAGGCTCATCTTGAACTCCTGACCTCAGGTAATCTGCCTTCCTTGGCTTCCGAAAGTGCTGAGATTACAGGCGTGAGCCACCGCACCCGGCAACTTAGAATTTTTAAAGCCAAAGAATGTTGTTTAGTATTATGTAAAATCATGTGATAACAAATAGTGATTTTTCAAAGACTGACAGAATAGTCTGCAAGTTAACCACTTCCTAGTCAGAAGAAATTCTCATGGGGCTAGAGGCAGACAATGAAACTGCAGAGAAATAAACAATTTTGATTTGTTGTTATTTTCTCTTTGTCTTATTCCTAGGACTTCATATATCTCACTACTCATAGAACAGATTTCTGTTTCTTCTTAGGTTGGGTATCACTAAGGGTGATATAAAAATAGGAAACTAGCCCTTCTCTGTCTACAACACACTTGCCCCTAGTGCTGGGTTATGTGGCCCTCTAGTACCTTATCCTTAATGCTGTTGTGTCACTGTATTGTAATTGGCTGGTAATCCATCTGTCTCTGCTGGAGTTTAAGCTCCACAAGGATGAGATGTAGGTATTTTGTTCATCATTGAATCAGTGCCAGTACCTAGAACAATGTCTGACACATAGAAGGCACTGGTAAATAATTCTTGAATGAATGAATGAATGAATGAATGAATGAACAAAAGGTCATAACTGAAGGGGACATTCTGGAAACTGAGCCACTTGATGGGAAACTTTAAACTAGGTTTTTCACTCATAGATACAAGAATGGTAATTAGGCTGAGTAATAAGATGTGAGTAATTCTCTCTGGAACTCTTAAGTGGAAAAGTGAAAAGCCAGAGCCTTAGATGCCAGTGCCTTACTAGAAATAATGAATGAGAAAATGGGGAAATAAAGAAAGTACACCCAAGATAGAGATAAATAATATTTAAAAAGTTTAAGGTGGTTCCTCCTTCATTTTATCCGATTTTAAGTGTTGTTTTTAAATCTTGCCTTAAATGATATGATTTCTTAATATTAGATATGTTTTATCAGTATTCATTTTTTTTTTTTTTTTTTTGAGACGGAGTCTCGCGCTGTTGCCCAGGCTGGAGTGCAGTGGCGCGATCTCGGCTCACTGCAAGCTCCACCTCCCGGGTTCACGCCATTCTCCTGCCTCAGCCTCCTGAGTAGCTGGGACTACAGGCGCCCACCACCGCGCCCGGCTAATTTTTTTTTGTATTTTTAGTAGAGACGGGGTTTCACTGTGGTCTCGATCTCCTGACCTTGTGATCCGCCCGCCTCGGCCTCCCAAAGTGCTGGGATTACAGGCGTGAGCCACCGCGCCTGGCCATCAGTATTCATTTTTTAACATGTGTATAGAAAAATGCAAAAATCATGACCGTATAGCTTCACAAATTTTCAGTGCACAGCAACTCAGAAGCCCCCCAACTTCTAATCACTGCCTTTCCCCAAAGATAACTACTACACCCAGAGTTTTTGTTTTTGTTTGTTTTGAGACGGAGTCTCACTCTGTCGCCCAGGCTGGAGTGCAGTGGCGCGATCTCTGCTCACTACAAGCTCCGCCTCCCGGGTTCGCGCCATTCTCCTGCCTCAGGCCTCCCAAGTAGCTGGGACTACAGGAACCCACCACCATGCCTGGCTAATTTTTTTTTGTATTTTTAGTAGAGACAGGGTTTCACCGTGTTATCCAGGATAGTCTCGATCTCCTGACCTTGTGATGCGCCCACCTTGGCCTCCCAAAGTGCTGGGAGTATAGGCATGAACCATCACGCCTGGCCGAGTATTTGCTTTTTAATAATACAATCTTTATAGAATGCCTCAACCCATTATGTCCCTGTTTGTATCTGGAGTAAGTCAGTCTGTTGGCCCAACACCATCTTCTACCTAGTAATCTGAATGAAGGCATGGCAACTTTAGTGCAAGAAAGACTACTCCATTTTATTGACAACAAATGTCATACTCCCAAATTATCATTTAACTTGTACTGCAGAGATCCTAAACTATGGATGTGTAGAAAGGTGGAGAACAGAAATTTACTTATATAGTTTATTTGGCATGAGCCCTGGTTTCCTTGGGTATTGAAGACCTCAAAACTGCTGGGTGTGTTATTTAAGAGATATTAGAATCAGTTTGTTTCCCAGTTTCAACATTGTCTTACTTAAGACAATAGCTGGATACCATTCTTTCATTTATGCCACAAACAACTATCCAGTGGCCTACTGTGTTCCTCTTTCAGGGCAAAGCATAATGCAGTGCAAGGCGTTGTGGAAAATATGATTAATAAGCATACTTTTTGCCTTAAGGCGCTTATAACCAAGTAAGGAAAATGAAATACATAAATATAAAAAGATACAGGCATACCTCATTTTATTGGGCTTTGCTTTATTGTAATTTGCAGATACTGCATTTTTTACAAATTGAAAGTTTGTGCCAAACCTGCATTGATTGAGCAAGTCTGTTGGGACCATTTTTTCCAGAAGCATGCGCTTACTTTGTGTCTCTGTGTCCCATTTTGGTAATTTTTGCAATATTTCAATTTTTTTCATTATTACATCTGTTATGGCAATCAGTGATATTTGTTGTTACTATTGTAATTGTTCTGGGGTGCCATGAACCGCACTCATATGACAGGCAACTTAATAAATGCTGTGTGTGTTCTGACTGCTCCACTGACCAGCTCTTCCCCCATCACTCTCCCTCTCCTCAGGTCTCCTTATTCCCTGAGACACAACAATATTGAAATTAGGCCAACTAACAGCCTTATATGGCCTCTAAGTGTTCAAGTAAAAGGAAGAGTTGCACATCTGTCACCTTAAAGGCTAGAAATTATTAAACTTAGTGAGGAAGGGATGTCAAAAGCCAACTTAGGCCAAAAGCTAGGCCACTTGTGCCAGTTAACCAAGTTGCTAATGCAAAGGAACAGTTCTTGAAGGAAATTAAGAGTGCTACTCTAGTGAAAATAATAAGAAAGTGGAACAGCCTTAATGCTGGTATAGAGAAAGTTCGAATGGTCTGGATAGAAGATCATACCAGCCACAACATTTCCTTAAGCCAACGCCCAATCCAGAGCCAGGCCCTCATTTTCTCTAATTCTGTGAAGGCTGAGGGAGGTGAGGAAGCTGCAGGAGAAAAATTGGAAGCTAGCACAGGTTGGTTCAAGAGATTTAAGCAAAGAAGTCATCTCCAGAACATGACAGTGATAAGATGAAGAAGCAAGTGCTGATGGAGAAGCTACAGTAAATTATCCAGAAGATCTAGCTGAGATCATTAATTGATGAAGATGACCATACTAAACAATGGATTTTGAGTGTAGAGAAACAACTTTCTGTTGGAAGAAGATGCCATCTAGGACTTTCATAGCTAGAGAGGAGAAGTCAATTCCTGCTTCAGAGTTTCAAAGGACAGGCTGACTCTCCTGTTAGGAGCTAATGCAGCTGGTGACTTTAAGTGGAAGCCAATGTTCATTTACCATTCTGAAAATAATAGGCCTCTTAAGAATTATACTAAATCTACTCTGCCTGTGCCCTATAAATGGAACAACAAGGCCTGGATAACAGGATGGTTTACTAGATATTTTAAGCCCACTGTCGAGACCTACTGCTCAGAGAAAAAAGATCCCTTTCAACATATGAATACTCATTGACACTATACTTGGTCACCTAAGAGCTCTGATGGAGATATACAAGGAGGTTAATGTTATATTCATGCCTGCTAACACAACATCCATTTTGTAGTCTGTGGAGCAAGGACCAATTTCGACTTTGAAGTCATTTTTAAAAAAATAAATTTTGTAGCCGGGCGCGGTGGCTCAAGCCTGTAATCCCAGCACTTTGGGAGGCCGAGGCGGGTGGATCACGAGGTCAGGAGATCGAGACCATCCTGGCTAACATGGTGAAACCCCGTCTCTACTAAAAATACAAAAAACTAGCCGGGCGTGGTGGCGGGCGCCTGTAGTCCCAGCTACTCGGAGGCTGAGGCAGGAGAATGGCGTGAACCTGAGAGGCGGAGCTTGCAGTGAGCCGAGATCGCGCCACTGCACTCCAGCCTGGGTGACACAGCGCGAGACTCTGTCTCAAAAAAAAAAAATAAATAAATAAATAAATTTTGTAAAGCTATAGCTGCCATAAATAGTGATTTCTTTGATGGATCGATCTGGGAAAAGTAAACTGAACACCTTCTGGAAAAGATTCACCATTCTAGAAGCCATTAAGAATATCTGTCATCTATGAGAGGAGGTCAAAATGTCAATGTCAACAGGAGTTTGGAAGGAGTTATTCCTTTTTTTTTTCCTTTTGAGACGAAGTCTCACTCTGTTGCCAGGCTGGAGTATAGTGGCGTGATCTTGGCTGACTGCAACCTCTGCCTCCCAGGTTCCAGAGATTCTGCTGCCTCAGCTTCCTGAGTAGCTGGGACTATAGGTGCGTGCATGGCCAACTAATTTTTATATTTTTAGTAGACGCGGTTTCACCATGTCGGCCAGGATGGTCTCGATCTCTTGACTTCATGATCCACCCTCCTGGGCCTCCCAAAGTGCTGGGATTATAGGCATGAGCTACTGCACCCGGCCGGAAGGAGTTATTCTAACCCTCGTGAATGACTTTGAGGAGTTCAGGATGTTCGTGGGGGAGGGGATGGCAGATGTGGTGAAAATAGCAAGAGAACTAGAATTAGAAGTGGAGCCTAGAGATGTGACTGAATGGCTGCAATCTCATGGTAAAACTTGGACAGATGAGGGGTTGCTTTTTATGGATGAGCAAAGAAATTTTTTTTTTTTTTTCTTTTTTGAGACAGGGTCTCACTTTATCGCTCAGGCTTGAGTGCAGTGGTGCAATTATGGCTCACTGCAGCCTCGACCTCTGAACTCAAGTGATCCTCCCACCCAGACTACAGCGTAGCTGGGACTACAGGCTTGAGCCACCACACCTGGCTAATTTTTGTATTTTTTTGTAGAGACAAGGTTTCACCATGTTGCCCAGGCTGGTCTTGAACTCCTGGGCTCAAGCAGTCTTCCTGCCTCAGTCTCCCAAAGTTCTGGGATTACAGTGTGCTGGGCTGAAAGTGGTTTCCTGAGATGGAATCTACTCCTGGTGAAGATGCTGTGAACATTGTTGAAATGACAACGATAGATTTAGAATATTCCCTAAACTTAGTTGACAAACTAGCAGCAGAGTTTGAGAGGACCGACTCCAATTTTGTTTTTTCGTTTTTGATTTTTTTAAGAGACGGGGTCTTGCTCTGTCACCCAGGCTGGAGTGCAGTGGTGTGATCTTAGCTCACTGTAGCCTCGAACTCCCTTACTCAAGTGATCCTCTCACCTCAGCCTGCCAAGTAGGTGGGACTATAGCTGCGTGCCACAGTGTGACTCAAATTGTGAAAGATGGTCTACTGTGGATAAAATGCTGTCAAATACCATTGTATGCTGCAGAGAAATCTTTTATGAAAGGAAGAAGTGATCAATACAGGAAACTTCATTGTTGTCTTATTTTAGGAAATTGCCACAGCCACCGCATTCTTCAGCAACCACCACCCTGATCAGTCAGTAGCTATCAACATTAAGGCAAGACCCTCAACTAGCTAAAGGCTCAGGTGATCATTAGTTTTTTTGTTTGTTTGTTTTTGTTTTTAAGCAATAAAGTATTTTTTGAATTAAGGTATATGCTTTTTTTCTTTTTTTTTTTGAGTTGGGGTCTCAGTTTGTTGCCCGGGCTGGCAGGCTAGAATGCAGTGGCCCAATCATGGCTCACTGCAGCCTGGACCTCCTGGGCTCAAGTGATTCTCCCACCTTAGCTTCCTGAGTAGCTGGGACTACGAGTGTGCACCACCACACTCTGCTAATTTAAAAAACTTTTTTTTTTTTTTTTTTTTTTTACACAGGATCTCACTGTGTTGCCCAGGCTTGTCTTGAGCTATTGGCCTCAAGTGAGCCTCCTGCCTTGACCTCACAGAGTGCTGGGATTATGGGTTATGAGCACATGTGCCTGGCCTTTTGTTTGTTTGTTTGTTTTTTAAGACAGTGCTTTCCCACACTTTATAAACTATAGCATAGCATAAACATAACCTTTTTATGCACCGAGAAACCAAAAAAAATTTGTTACTGACTTTATTATGATACTTGCTTTATTGTGGTGGTCTGCAACTGAACCCACAATAAGCCTGAGGTATGCCTGTACTTTAAAGTAGTCTTTTAGAAGTGATCTAAAATACCAGGAGGGAGGGAGAGATTTTTTTTGACTGGGGGAATAAGAACAACTGTCCCAGGCAGCAATAGGTATGATAGCATTCTAATCAATAGGAATGGCACAGCCAAAGTATAGGAGTGGAAAAGTACAGTAGGAGTGAGGAATGTTTTTGTGAAGCATTAGACACAAGCAGAGAATGTCTATTAATAGGTTGAAAAGAGCCCTGAGTGCTCGTTTAAGGATTTGAGACTTTATTCAACAAGCAGTGGAGAGTCTAATGTTTCTTAGGAGAAAGGAGCCATGGCTATCAAACCCAAATTTCATATCAGTTTCTGATTCATCCACCAGCTAAGGTTACTGTACCATCCTTGAGGTTGAATGGATTGGGCCAACTTTGAGGACTAGTGAAATCATTTGTTATTAATGAAGTGGTTAACAATAGTTAAGATACCATAGCAATTATGAACAATCTTCTACTTTAATTTTTCCTATAGGATCTTTTGCTTGTCAAGTCTTCTCTGAGTGTATGAGAGAGAGAACTTTGAACATCTCAGGGAAATGTGTAAGAGTAAGTTTTGTTAATACAAGTAACAAGTGAGATTGGAAATGCATTTGGCCCTCCATATGTGTGGTTTCTCCATCCGTAGATTCAACCAGCTGCAAATCAAAAATATCTGAGAGAAAAAACAGTAAACATAATAATATAACAGTAACAAAATTTAGAAATACAGTATAACAACTACTTACATAGCATTTACATCATATTAGGTATTATAGATAATCTATAAACAGACGGCTGTGCATAGGTTATATGCAAATACTATGCCATTTTACATAAGAGATTTGAGCATCTGGGGATTTTGCTATCTAAAGCGGTGGTGGGCGTGTGTATCTTGGAACCAATCCCCAATGGATACCAAGGGAGGTCTGTATATTCTTATCTTACTACCACTCTGCTTGTCCCATTTTAACATTTTTTTCCTGAATGAGAAATATCATACTGTACAGAAAAAGCACACAGAATGAAGAGTCAACTCCTGAGTCTGAGTCCTGGCTCTGCTGCTTACTATCCTTGTGACCCTGAGCAAGTTACTTAACCTTGTGATCTTGTCATATGGTGGTTAGGAGATTCCAGTTGGAAAGTAGTTGTGAAAGCATTATTAACAAAATTGGGATGTATGTTGCCTTGCTTGTATTTGGAGATAGTGTCTCCTGTAGGCATTGTTGACATTGTTTACAGATGCTTCTGAAAAGACCAGTGCGTGTCCCACATCTTGTCCACTGTGCGGAAAGGCAGTGTGTTATAGAAAATCACTGGGGCGGAGAGCAGAAACACTGAATTCCAGCCCACACCCCGCCACTGGCAGTGTAACTCAAATGTAACTACGACCTCATCAGCTACCCTGCTTTTGTCTTAAGGTACTGTAAAAACAAAACACGACAGTCACAAAAACAACAGAAACAACACACACACACACACTCAAATTCGATTCTAAGAGACTTAAAGAACAATGCAGATCTTTACTGGAGAACTGTTGAAGATGCATTGGACATTTTACAACTAGTTTTCTTAAATAGTACTTTTTGCCCACATTGTACACTAGTTGTCCTATCTCCTTTTTTTCTTTCTCCTGCACCACGCTCTGCCGCACAGGCACATTCCTAGATTGCTCCTTCCTGGCCTTTTTATTATTGCCGTCATTATCATTATTTGTAGAGTTTTTCACTTTCTCTTCCTACCTATTGTTCTTTTTAGCATAAGGAAGACAACTAACTTAAACAAGAAAGGAATTCTCTCTTCTTAGAAAATGGACAGGTGGCCACTTAATATTTTGTGCCTGTGTCACTGACTGTTTGATACAAGGCAACTTCACCTTTTCTGTGAAGCTGGATCTAGCAATATTTGTTCCTTTAAACTCCAAGTAAGGATGAGTTGAGGTAAAGGATAAGGAAATGCTCTGTAAATGTGAAAGCACTATACAAATATGAGGTTGCATTAATTTGTAGCCTCAGCAACTGTTTGCAGTTTGTCACTCTGTCAGCTCAATCTCCTAAGATCCTAACAAGTCTAAAATCTTATTCAGGAAAGTTCCACTCTATTTTGAATCGTGGCTGGCCACAGTGGATTGTTGCTGCCATTCATAGCTAGGCTACTGTGTATTTTTATATTTATAGTTGTATGCCACTTTGTAAGCTTTTGACAAACATTCTCTCATCTGATCCTCACAGTACCCTATGAGATGATTTTGTCACCCCCATGGTTGAAGCTGTACCTCAGGCCTCCCCATCGTTTTTGCCTCTTCTGCTTGCAGTCACCTTATTTGAGCACCACTGCAGCTACCTGGGTAACCCATCTTCTCTTCCCCTGTAAAACTTCACAGAAGAGTGAATGATGCTTCTGAATTTAGTCAGTAGGATATCCTCCAGTAACCGTTTGGTGGGTCTGCCCTTCTGCCTGTTAGCAATTGATTCAGCAAATGAAGAGCAAAAAGCACACAAGCCTGACATGGCCTTTGTAATGCCTGTATCCAGACTTCTTAGCCACACTGAAGGCTGGGTGGCCTCACAGCTTTTGATTTGGAGTTTGATATTGCTTTAACGCCCTGTTGTTTCACAGTCATCTTTTTTGGTCAGTGAAGCAACCTGCGTGTTCCCTGAGTAGCAAAACTTCATGCGAGCTGTCAGTTCTCTTGTTGTCATTAGAAGTCTTCGTCTTGTTTTCAGAGCTTCTTTGGAGTAGGAAAGAACTTGATCTTAGTCATTGTCAAAGATGTCATGGTACAGGAAAGCATGTTGACTTTGGAGAGGGGCTGATCCCAGTGTGATCCTGGGAATTCCTGTATTTTCTTCGAGTCTCACTTTCTTTCCTCACTTGTAAAATGAAGCTGTCAATGCCTGCCTAATTAGGCTGTTAGGAAGATTAAATATAATGTTTATAGAGTGCCTGTATATGTTGTTATAATGTTCATAGGTATTACACCAGCTTTGCAGACAGGCCTGTGACCACTTTCATGTATCTTTTTTACTTCTCTGTATTTTGGTATGTCTATTTCAAGAGAACTTTATTAGTAATTAACTCCAGATCTATATTGTTGAAAGAATTGCCATTGAATTCTGGAGTTGAAAGAGAGCCAATTATTATTCTGTATAATAGTTTAGAGCCATCCTTATACTCTGCAGGGCTTCCTGAGAGGAATGAGGTGGACTTGAGGCTTATTTCTGCTTCAACCAGAGCAGAAATATTTTTGTTTATATTATATATTGACATTTCATGTAAGACATGATTTGAAAAAGACTTCCACTGATGGAAAACAAAAAACTTTAAAATTTTAATGCAACTTTCTTCCTGTCCACACAGAAATCTGTTTTCCAGCATGACAGACAGATAATGACTTAGGAGAGTGTATCCTGATACCAGGTTTAAATTCTAAGCTTTCCAATACCTGGAACATAGTAGACACTCAAGAAGTTCTCATTGAATGGATAAATTCTTGGTCGTTGTGGTAAGGGTCGACTGAATAGTGCTAGACCTTTGTTCTAGCCTCTGTGTGTGCATTTTCATTCCTTTATTCAACACATAAATATTTGATGATAGATTTGAGTCAGGATATTATTCTTTCTGATTTAAGCCTCTATATATTTTGAATCTTGGTAATCCTCTCAGAGAAACCAACTTTGTTTAGTCTGTCAGAGTCCAGGAGAGTTCATTAGTTAAGTGTTATGAACTCATAGGGCTGGAAGGGATCTTAAAAGGGATGCAGGGAAGGGGAAAGAGTGCTGATCATAAGAAGTAGTGTAGTGAAGTTGTTAAGAACACAGACCTTGGGGCCAAACAACTTGGGTTTGAATCCCACTGTGGGACATAGAGCAAGTTACTTAATTAACCTCTTTATGCCTCAGTTTTCTCATCAGTGATATGGGATAAGAACAATAACTACCTCAGAGGGTTGTTGGAAGCATCAAAAGAATTATATATAAAGCGATTAGAACTGTGTCTAGCAGGTAGTTATTGGTCCATATTAACAACAATTATTGGAAGTATTAAGACCTACTTCATATGCATCAGCTCATTTACCCTCAAATGAGGAAATGGTGGTCCCCAAGAACACATTCAGGAACACAGGATGCCACTAGTCACTCTTGGGACAGGTAGACTGAAAAGGAATGAAACTAGAGGCAGTGAGACCAGTTAGACGGTTGCTATGGTAACTACACAAGAAGTAGGGAGGCTTTCTCTGGAAAGGGTTAGATAGTTAATATTTCAGGCGTTGTGGGCCACACAGCCTTTTGCAACTACTCACCTCTGCTGTCGTAGCACAGAAGCAGCCGCAGACAATACTTACATAAATATGGCTGCATTCTAGTAAAACTTGACTTACAGTGTTTCAGTATGGGATGACAAGATTTGAAGATGGATGGTGCCAATGACAGTACAACAATGTGAATGTATTCCATGCCATGGAACTGTATACTTAAAAATGGCTAAAATGGTAAATTGTGTATTATGTATATTTTACCACACACAAAAAAAACTTTGTGGGAAGAAATGAAACACTTTTCAGTTATAGAACAATGGGCAGGAAAAATTGTTTGCATTATAACTTAAGTCAAAGAAACTGGTGAAGAAAATGAGAATAGGTGTGGAGGCAACAACTAGAGACCACAAAGGGTTTTCTGTTTGGGATATAAAGGGAAAGGCTCCCGTGCCTTGTGGAAGAAATAAAAGAAACATGGAAAGCAAGTTAAATTTGAAGAAAAAATAGGTGATGGGGGAATGGAGAGGTAAAATAGAGGACAGCTTTGACTTGTAGTGTCTGCAGGGCCGGGGAGGTGGAAGCAGATAGTAGCTTGGTAGCTGTATGGATGTATATTCAAGGTGGAAACCTGTCTTCATTTTGGACTGATGGAACTTGCTCAGAGAAGCTTTGGGATACTTTTATAATCATTATAATCATTGGATTGACTTCATTTAAATAGGATCCATTATTACCTAAGCATCTTTCTTAGTGTTTTTAGATTAAAATATCTAAGTACTAACTTGGTGGCATGCACCTGTAGTCCCGGCCACTTGGGAGGCTGAGACAGGAGGATTCCTTGAGCCCAGAAGTTTAAGTCCAGCCTAGGCAACACAGCGAGACCCCATCTCTGAATTAAAGGGAAAAAATATCCAAGTACTTAAAGTGTAAGTGCTTCACAAGTATCTCCTGATAGTTACTTATGGATAATCATACATTTATATCCACACTAGGCCTCTGTCAAAGTATTCTATGAACAGATCCTTCAAAGGGTTTCTGTGGGAAGACGTACATGTAAGTCAACCAAGAGCGACTATCTCAAAAGAATTAGGAAGAGACCAGTTCTTGAGAATCAGAGGCAAATAGCTCAGCTTTGGGTAAATTTGATGGGGTGAGACGTAGGAAGGACAGACTTCAGAAGTGGCCTCACCAGGTGGAAATCCAGGGAGACAGATGAATGTATGGGCAGTTCCCAGTTAACATGGATGCGGACATTCACTAGGCTGATGAGGTCCCTGAGACCTGGTAGGATCTTCATGTTATCAAGAGAGGCTGAAGACTGCAATTTTTAATGTTTAAAATGATTAAAACTAAGCTTTGACAAAATTGTTTTTATTTCAATTTCTAGAACTGTTATAGATTTTCCAAAGTGAAATCTGTAAGTGACAAAGTAGAAAATTGGCAGCTAGCATCTCGTTGTCATTGGAGAAAGGAGGAGCCCAGGGAGTGGGGACAGTGTAAACCATCCATCTGGCTGAATTTTTCTCTTCTCCTATGATAAGAGCCACCCACCTTCCTCCCAGTGCAGAGCTGCTCCTCTGGCTAATTCCAAATGAGCTATATATCAACATGCAAAGAGCTGTCTCGCAGTCCTCAGAGTCTAGCTATAGTTCTGTACCAAGCTTCTTATCTTCTTTTGCTTCTTGTTATTAAATCTTTCCCTTGAGGAGCAAAGATGGCGGCGTGAGGTGTGCTGCCACAAACTGGCCTCTGGGGAGGAGAGAGGTGGGAGCTGCTGACCCATGGGAGGCCAAGTGCATCTACAGGATTGGGCGAGATTTTTTATCACAGGAAGAATTTTTTTCATGACCTTTAGGTGCTTAATTTTTTTCATGACCTTTAGGTGCTTTTACCTTCATCTCAAAAACAAAATTCCGAACTCAGAACTTGGAAAATATAGAGTCTCACTATGTTGCCCAAAGGCTGAAGAGCAGTGGTTATTCACAAGTGTGACCATGGCACACTGAGGTCTCAAACTCCTGACCTCAAGAAACCCTCCTGCCTCAGCCTCCTGACTAGCTGGAACTATAGGTGTGCCACCACTCTTAGTGTGAAAATGTGTCTCTATGTAGTCACCTAGAGTGGGCAGTCCTGCTTCTTTAATTAAGCTACTTTCTCTGTGATACATTCTTGAAATGTGGATGTATTAGTCCTTTTTACACTGCTGATAAAGACATACCTGAGACTGGGAAGAAAAAGAGGTTTGATTGGACTTACAGTTCCATGTGGCTGGGGAGGCCTCAGAATCATGGCAGGAGGTGAAAGGCACTTCTTACATGGCAGCAGCAAGAGAAAATGAAAAGAGGCAAAAGCGGAAACCCCTGATAAAACCACTAGATCTCGTGAGACTTATTCACTACCACGAGAACAGTATGGGGAAACCGCCCCCAAGATTCAAATTATCTCCTGCCAGGTCCCTCCCACAACACGTGGGAATTATGGGAGTACAATTCAAGATGAGGTTTGGGTGGAGACACAGCCAAACCTTATCATTCCTCCCCTGGCCCCTCCACATCTAATGTCCTCACATTTCAAAACCAATCATGCCTTCCCAACAGTCCCCCGAAGTCTTAACTCATTTCAGCATTAACCCAAAAGTCCACAGTCCAAAGCCTCATCTGAGACGACGCAAGTCCCTTGCACCTATGAGCCTGTAAAATCAAAAGCAAGCTAGTTACTTCCTAGATACAATGGGGGTACAGGTATTGGGTAAATACAGCTGTTTCAAATGGGAGAAATTGGCCAAAACAAAGGGGTTATATAGGGCCCATGCAATTCTGAAATCCAGCGGGGCAGTCAAATTTTAAAGCTCCAAAATGATCTCCTTTGACTCCAGGTCTCATGTCCAGGTCACACTGATGCAATAGGTGGGTTCCCATGGTTTGGGCAGCTCTACCCTTGTGGTTTTGCAGGGTACAGCCTTCTTTTCAGCTGCTTTCACAGGCTGGTATTGTGTGTCTGTTTCTTTTCCAAGCAAACAATGCAAGCGGTCGGTGGATCTACCATTCTGGGGTCTGGAGGATGGTGGCCCTTTTCTCACAGCTCCACTAGGCATTGCCCCATTAGGGACTCTGTCTGAGGGCTCCAACCCCACATTTCCCCTCTACAGTGCCCTAGCAGAGGTTCTCCATAAGCGTCCTGCCCCACAGCAAACTTCTACCTGGACATCCAGGCATTTCCATACATCTTAAATCTAGGCAGAGGTTCCCAAACCCCAATTCTTGACATCTGTGCCCTCGCAGGCTCAACAGCACACGGAAGCTGCCAAGACTTGGAGCTTACACCCTCTGAAGCCACGGCCTGAGCTCTACATTGGCCTCTCTCAGCCACAGATGGAGTGGCTGGGATGCAGGGCACCAAGTCCCATGGCTGTCCTGGGCTTGGCCCACGAAATTATTTTCTCCTAGGCCTCCTGGCCTGTGATGGGAGGGGCTGCCATGAAGACCTCTGACATGCCCTGGAGACATTTTCCCCATTGTCTTAGAGATTAACATTTGCTCCTGATTCCTTATGCAAATTTCTGCAGCCAGCTTATATTTCTCCTTAGAAAATGGGTTTTTCTTTTCTATCACATTAACAGGCTGCAAATTTTCCAAACTTTTACTCTCTGCTTCCCTTGTAAAACTGAATGCCTTTAACAGCATCTAAGTCACCTCTTGAATGCTTTGCTGCTTAGAAATTTCTTCTGCCCGATACCCTAAATCATCTCTCTCAAGTTCAAAGTTCCACAGGTCTCTAGGGTAAGGGTAAAATGCCGCTAGTCTCTTTGCTAAAACATAACAAGAGTCACCTTTGCTCCAGTTCCCAACCAGTTCCTCATCTCCGTCTAAGACCATCTCAACTTGGACCTTATTGTCCATATCACTATCAGGCTTCTGGTCAAAGCCATTCAACAAGTCTCTAGGAAGTTCCAGACTTTCCCACATTTTCCTGTCTTCTGAGGCCTCCAAACTGCTCCAGCCTCTGCCTGTTATCTAGTTCCACAGTTGCTACCACATTTTTGGGTATCTTTTCAGCAACACCCCACTCTACTGGTACCAATTGACTGGATTAGTCCATTTTCGTCCTGCTGATAAAGACATACCCGAGACTGGGAAAAAAAGAGGTTTAATTGGACTTACAGTTCTACATGGCTGAGGAGGCCTCACTGTCATGGTGGGAGGCAAGAGACACTCCTTTTTTTTTTTTTGAGACAGTCTTGCACTGTCACCCAAGCTGGAGTACAGTGGTGCGATCTAGGCCCACTGCAATATCCATCTCCCAGGATCAAGCAATTCTCCTGCCTCAGCCTCCCAGGTAGCTGGGATTACAGGCACCTGCTACCGCACCTGGCTAATTTTTCGTATTTTTGGTAGAGAAGGGTTTCACTATGTTGGCCAGGCTGGTCTCAAGCTCCTGACCTCGTGATCCACCCACTTTGGCCTCCCAAAGTGCTGGGATTACAGGTGTGAGCCACTGCGCTTGGCTGGCACTTCTTACATGGCAGCAGGAAGAGAAAATGAAAAGATGCAAAAGCGGAAACCCCTGATAAAACCATCAGGTCTCAGGAGATTTATTCACTACTATGAGAACAATATGGGGGAAACTGCCCCCGTGATTCAAATTATCTCCCACCTGGTCATTCCCACAACGTGGGAATTATGGGAGTACAATTTAAGGTGAGATTTGGGTGGGGACACAGCCGAACCCTAACAGTGGATATCTCTTCTCTACACATTACCTCGACGATTTGGAAGAGGCCACTTTTCTTTTTCTTCCACCTTCCAGATTCAACCCAGAGAGCTCCTAGGATTGCAGTTATCCTGCCAACTTCTCCAGGGAAGAAGGAAGCAGCTGATATGGGTCTTCTGCTACTATTTAATTAATTATAAAGAAATTATTTTTTAAGCTGAAGCTGATGTTTCATTTGAAACAGGTGCTTAGATGGTGGTATTTGTGAATTCTTGGATTTTTGTTCCAAACAAGAAGACTAAATAAATAGCAAGTATGGATGAGAAAAAAATCTTTCCCTTGAGCTTCAGAAGCACATATCCTGCTGCCTATATGATGCCTCCATTTGGAGGTACTAAAGCACCTCAGACTCAGCATGTTCAAAAGTGGTCATCATCTTAACCTGAGAGCTCTGCGTCACATCTTATTCCTTGTCTTGGTGAATTTCACTACCTTTCATCCCTTTGCCCTGATTTGGGTGTCTTCCTTGGTTTTTCTTATGTCTTACCTTCCTCTTTTAGTTAGTCAGCAGAACTGTCCAGTACATCATCCCTGCTGCTGCTACCTGGCTTAGGCTATCATCTCTTAGTGGAATTGCTGCAACACTCTTCTTCCTGGTCTTCCTCACTCTGATCTTATTCCTCCCTCGTCTCATTCTGTACACTATAGCTAGAATAACCTTCCTAAAGTGTAACTTTGATCAAATCATTTGCTACTTTAAAGCTTTCAGTATCTCCTTATTGCCTTCAGAGTTAAAGCAAAACTCCTTCCCGTGAGAGCAGGGCTTTGCATTCCTGATGTGGTACCTGCTTACCTGTTAGCTGATTTTCTGAAATCCGCTTACACTGAACTGCTTGCAGTACCCAAGTGGCTTGATCTCTCTTGTCTGTAGTCTCTTGAATATGCTATTTCTTCTTCCTGCAAAGCTCTACCCATTTTCTTCCCATAACCCACCCTATCAGCCCATCCGTAGGCTTTAGCTAAGATGTTACTTTCTCCAGGAAGCTTTCCTTGATCTCTCCAAACTTGGTTAGATGTCTTGCTTGTATATTCTGTAAAAGCCTATTTTACTTTATTGGAAGATTTAGCATACTGTACTTTGCCTGTTTACATGTCTACTACCTCAGAAGACTATAAAGTCCTTTGAAGGCAGGAGTGAGCTATTATTCATCAGAGTATCATTTATGGCATATGGTGGGGGACATAGTAAATTTTTTTTCTCTCTTTTAAAAAACTTGTAGTAAAATATCCATAACATTTAGCATCTTAACCATTTTTAAATATATAAACTGGGCCGGACGAGGTGGCTCACACCTTTAATCCCAGCACTTTGGGAGGCTGAGGCGAGTGGATCATCTGAGGTCAGGAGTTGGAGACCAACCTGACCAACAAGGTGAAACTTCATCTCTACTAAAAATACAAAACTTAGCTGGCCATGGTGG
This sequence comes from Papio anubis, assembly GCF_008728515.1. NCBI lineage: Eukaryota > Metazoa > Chordata > Mammalia > Primates > Cercopithecidae > Papio > Papio anubis. The sequence goes on from NC_044984.1 coordinate 46,461,409, forward strand.
CAGGCACCTGTAGTCCCAGTTACTCGGGAGGCTGAGACAGGAGAATTGCTTGAACCCAGGAGGCGGAGGTTGCAGTGAGCCGAGATCATTTATAAACTTTTTCATTATCCCAAACTGAAACTCTGTACCAACTAAATAGTAACTTCTCGTTCCCACACAGCCACTGATTACCCCATTCTGCTTTCTATCCTTATGCATTTGACGATTTTTGGTACCTCATATGAGTGGAATCATACAATATTTGTCCTTTTGTATCTTGTTTATTTCACTTAGCATTTTTTCAAGATTCCTCCATGTTGTAGCATGTGTCAGGATTTCTTGCCTTTTTAAGGCTACATAAATATTTCATTATATGTATATTTCATATTGTTTATTCATTCATCCATTTGTTTATCCATTCATAGACATTTGGGTTGTTTCCATCTTTTGGCAGTTGTGACTAATGCTGCTAAGAACATGTGTGTACAAATATCTTTTTGAGTTCCTGCTTTCAGTTCTTTTGGAATTGCTGGATCTTATGGTAATCCTATGCTTAGTTTTTTTGAGGAACTGCAATAATGTTTTCCATAGCAGTTGCACCATTTTCGTTTACCACCAGCAGTGCACTGGAGTATGAATTTCTTAAGCTCCTCCAGAACCTACAAAGAGCTCAAACAAATTTACAAGAAAAAAACAAACAACTCCATCAAAAAGTGGGCAAAGGATATGAACAGACCTTTCTCAAAAGAAGACATTCATACAGCCAACAGACACATGAAAAAATGCACCATCATCACTGGCCATCAAAATGCAAATCAAAACCACAATGAGATACCATCTCACACCAGTTTAGAATGGCGATGTTAAAGTCCGAAGCAACAGGTGCTGGAGAGGATGTGTGGAGAAATAGGACGGCACACACTGTTGGTGGGATTGTAAACTAGTTCAGCCATTATGGGAAAACAGTATGGGCCGATTCCTCAGGATCTAGGAACTAGATGTATATATGACCCAGCCATCCCATTACTGGGTATATACCCAAGGATATAAATTATGCTGCTATAAAGACACATGCACATATGTTTATTGCAGCACTATTCTAATAGGAACTTGGAATCAACCCAAATGTCCATCAGTGACAGATTGGATCAAGAAAATGCTTTATACACCATGGAATACTATGCAGCCATAAAAAAGGGATGAGTTGTGTCCTTTGTAGGGACATGGATGCAGCTGGAAACCATCGTTGCAGCAAACTATCACAAGAACTGACAAACCACCATGTTCTCACTCATGGAGTGGGAACTGAACAATGAATCGCGGACTCAGGAGGAACATCACATACCAGGGGCCTATCATGGGGAGGGGAGGGAGGGATTGCACTGGGAGTTATACCTGATGTAAATGGCGAGTTGATGGGTGCAGCACCTGTAGCACAAGGAAGTATACATATGTAACAAACCTGCGTTATGCACATGTACCCTACAACTCAAAGTATAATAATAATAAATAAATTTAAATAAATAAATAAATAAAAGAAAAAAAAGATCCTCACCCTTACTTGTTATTTTCTGTGTGTATGTGTTCTTAGGTAAGAAATTTTGTGTTTTAATACTAGCCATCCTAATGGGTATGAAGTGGTATCTGATTGTGATTTTGATTCACATTTGCCTAATGATTAATGATGCTGAACATCTTTCCATGTACTTATTGGTCATATTTATATCTGTTTTTGGAGAAAAGTCTATTCAAGTCTTTTGTCTATTTTTAATTGGGTTTTGTTGTTGTTGAGTTTTAGGAGTTCTTTATATATTCTGGATATTAATTCTATCACATATGTAATTTGCAGATATTTTCTCTCATTCTCTGAGTTGCCCTTTCACTCTCTTGATAGTATCCTTTAAGCAACAGAAGTTTTTCATTTTGATAAAGTTCCATTTATCTATTTTTTCTTTTATTGCCTATGCTTTTGGTGTTATGTCTAAGAAGTCATTGACAGATCCAGTGTTATGAAGCTTTTCCTCTATATTTTCTTCTAAGAGTTTTATAGTTTTAGCTCTTACATTTAGTTCTTTGATCCATTTTGAGTTAATTTTTGTGTATGGTATAAGGTAAGGATCCAACTTCATTCTTTTGCAAGTGAATATCCAGTTTTGCCAGCACCATTTGTTAAAAAGATTGTTTTCCCCATTGAATGGTCTTGGTACCCTTGTCGAAAATCATTTGACCATATATGTGAGGGTTTATTTCTGGGCTCTTTAATCTATTCCATTAGTCTATATGTCTGTCTTTATGCCAGTATCACATTGTTTTGATTACCATAGATTTGCAGTAAGTTTTGATGTCAGGAAATGTGAGTCCTCCAACTTTGTTTTTTTTTCAAGTATGAGACAAGATCTTTTTTATTTTTCCCTTAAATCTTTTGTAGATATGGGGTCTCACTATGTTGACCAGGCTGGTCTTGAACTCCTGGCCTCAAGCAATCTTCCTGCTTTGGCCTCCCAAAGTGCTGAGATTACAAGTGTGAGCCACTGCACCCAGCCTGAGACAAGACTTTAATGCTACTTGCTACCTTTTATTCGATCTTCCTTCTAACATATTTTTTTGTGTGCCCTGTTTGCTTGTTTGCTTTATTTATTTATTGAGACAGTGACTCACTCTGTCACCCAGGCTGGAGTGCAGTAGCATGATCTCGGCTCACTGCAACTTCCACCTCCTGGGTTCAAGTGATTTTGGTGCTTCAGCTACCCAAGTAGTTTGGATTACAGGCATGTACACCATGCCCAGCTAATTTTTGTATTTTTAGTACATATGGGATTTTGCCATGTTGGCCAGGCTGGTTTTGAACTCCTGGCCTCAAGTGATCTGCCTGACTCGGCCTCCCAAAGTGCTGGAATTACAGCACTTTGTAAGGTGTGAGCTACCGCACCTGGCCCTGGAGTGTTTGCTTTAACAGCCCCTCCTAGATGACTTCTCTTCCTTTTGTTCCTGTTATAACTGCCTTTCAATACTGGTTTTCTTTTCCTCTTTCATGCCATATCCCTTAATTTGGATTCTTCTTTGTGTTCAGGCCACAGTTGGCATTTTAAGGTCTTTTTTTTTTTTTTTTTGCCTTTTTTAGAGACAGGTTTAGACACAAGAGTTGTGTCACTCAGGCTGTAGTGCAGTGGCACCATCATGGTTCACTATAGCTTCTAACTCCTGGGCTCCAGTAATCCTCCCGTCTCAACCTCCCCAGCAGCTGGGACCACCAGGGGGACCCAGATACGTTTTTTTTTTTACTTTTTGTAGAGGTGGTGTCTTCCTATGTTGCCTAGGCTGGTATCAAACTTCTGGCCTCAAGGGATCTTCCCATCTAAGCCTACCAAAGCACTAGGATTACAGGCATGAGTCACTGTGGCTGGTTGAATTTTAAGGTCTTAATCCTCCTGGACAACCAAAAGAAGAGAGCCCTACCTATTTGTTTGTCCCTATCTTTGAGTCTAGTTCAATCTCTTTTAGAACTGCCAGAGCCAAAAGTTGCTTTTGTTGTTCCTTTATCATCTGGGATGCCTGTGTCATCTTTAGCACTGCAGAAAGATGCACAATGATACAGTAGTGGTATGATGGACAAGGTCATTGACTTAGAGATTGGGTGTTTTAGTGAAAAGAGCATTATATTGGAAGCCAAGAAACCTGGGTCATAGCTTTGCATCTGTCACTAATTGGCAGTTAGACAATTCAGCCTCTCTCACATAACTTGTGGATGAGGCAAATTGAACTAGGTGGTCTCTAAGTTCCTTCTAAATCTAACAAGTTTGTTACTGTGCAAGATGACTTCCTCAGAAACAGAAGACATTTAAGCTTGTTTTAATGGATGAATAGAAGAAAGAAAGATGTCAGGAGGTTTAAAATAAGGAAATGAAAATATTTTTAGGAGTCAGTGAAAGTAACAGTGACCAGACATTTTATTAAGTGATGCTGGGTCAATTATATAACCATGGGGAAAAAATGAACCTTGTCCTCCACTGTACACCATACGTAAATATCAGTTCATATGGTTTTCAAAACTAAATGAGAAATGTAAGATAATAAAGACTCTAAAACAAAGGAGAATACCTACATGGCCTTGGAATAGGAACAGATTTCTTAGAACAAAAAAGTACTAACATGAAGGAAAAGACTGATAGATTGGTTTTCAATAAAATTAAGAACTACAGTTTATCAAATGACACCATTAAGACAGTTGAGAGGAAATATTTGAAATATTGTATCTGACAAATGACTTCAATGGAGAATATACAAAGAACTCTCACAAACTAGTAAGAAAAACGCAGTTTAACCCAATAGGAAAAAGTGAGCAAAGACTTAAATCGGCACTTCACAAAGGAGGTTGTCTAAATGGCCAATCAACCTACGAGACAGTGATCAGTATCATCAGACAAATACAAATTTAGACAAGAGTGAGCCAACAAACACATGAGAAAATGCATCAGTATCATTAGGGAAGTGCAAATCAAAACCACAGTGAGGTACCACTTTACACCCACTAGGATGGCAGCAATTAAAAAAGAAAAAAAAAAGAAAAGGGAAAATAACAAGTGTCGGCAAGGATATGGAGAAATTGTAACCTCCTTATATTGCTGTTGTGAATACAAAATGGTTCAGCCACAAAATGCAAAATAGTTCAGGAAAACAGTTTGGCAGTTCCTCAAAAAAGTTAAATGTAGAATTACCAATTCCACTTCTAGGTATAGACTCAAAGGAGTTGAGAACAAGTACTAAAACAAGTACATGTGTGCATTGTTCATAGTAGTCAAAAGGTAGAAAGAATTCAATGTCCGTCAACAGATGAATGAGTAAACAAATTGTGGTATATACATTTTTGGGATATATATTTTGGGGTTTTTTTGCTTTTATTGTTATTTTTAATTGGCACATAATATGTGATATGGTGTGATATTTTGATACATGTATACAGTGTGTAGTGATCAAATTAGGTTAATGGCATATCCATCTCAAATGTTTATCTTTGTATTAAGAACATTCAAAATCTACTTTTCTAGCAATTTAAAAATATACAATAAGTTGTTGTTAATTATAGTCACCCTTTAGTACTATAGAACACTGGAACTTATTCCTTCTAGCTAGCTATACTTTTGTATCCATTAACCAACTTTTGGCTATCCCTCCCTCTCTGCTATCCTTCCCTGACTCTAGTAAATCACTAATTGTACTCTCTACTTTTATGAGATCAGCGTTTTAGGCTTCCACATATGAGTGGGAATACTGTATTTTTCTTGCTGTCCCTGGCTTATTACATTTAACATTATCTCCTCCAATCTCATTCATGCCATGAGTGACAGAATTTTGTTCATTTTTAATGGCTAAATAGTATTCCATTGTGTATATACACCACATTTTTGTTATCCATTCCTTTGTTGATGGACACTTAATTGATTCCATATCTTATTTACTATGAATAGTGCTGCAATAAACATGGGAGTGTGGATATCTCTTTGACATACTGACTTTTTTTCCTTTAGATATATACCCAGTAATGGGATTGTTGGATCATATGGTAGTTCTATTTTTATTTTTCCGACGCACGTCTATACTGCTTTCCATGATGGCTGTATGAATCCACATTCCCACCAACAGTGTATAAGAGTTCCCCTTTCTCTGCACCCTTGTCAACATTCATTATATTTTGTTTTTTTGATAATAGCTATTTTAACTGGGAGAGATGATATCTCATGGTGGTTTTGTTTTGCATTTCCCTGATGATAAGTGATGAGCATTTTTACATATACTTTTTGGCTATTTGTGTGTCTTATTTTGAGAGATGCCTATTCAGTTCATTTGCCCATGTTTTAATTGAATTATTTAGTCTTTTGCTGTTGAGTTCCTTATATATTCTGGATATTAATCCCTTGTCAGAGGAATAGTTCGCAAAGAGACTAGTTGTCTCTTCACTCTGCTTATTGTTTCCTTTGATGTCAGAAGCTTTTTAGTTTGATATAATCCCATTTGTCTATTTTTGCTTCTGTTTCCTGTGCTTTTGAGGTCTTCTTCATGAAATATTTGCCCAGACCAATGTCCTGAAGTGTTTCTCCTATGTTTTCTTCTAGTAGTTTCATACTTACATGTAAGCCTTTACTTCATTTTGAGTTGATTTTTGTATGTGGTGAGAGATAGGGTTCCAGTTTCATTCTTCTACATATGGTTATCCAGTTTTCCCAGCACCATTTATTGAATAAATTATCCCTCCCCAATGAATGTTCTTGGTACCTTTGTCAAAACTTAGTTGGCTATTAATATGTGGATTTAATTCTGTGTTCTCTATTCTTTTCCATTGATCTATGTGTCTTCTCTTTGTTATATATTTTGAAGTCCGATAGTGTGATAACTCCAGCTTTGTTCCTTTTGCTCAGGATTACTTTGGCTTTTCAAGGTCTTTTGTGGTTCCATACAAATTTTAGGATTGTTTTCTCTATTTCTGTGAAGAATTTCATTGGTATTTTGATAAGGATTGTATTGAACCTATAAATGGCTTTTGGTGGTATGGTTATTTTCACAATATTAATTATTCCAGTTCATGAACATGGGATGTCTTTCCAGTTTTTTGTGTCATCTTTGATTTTTCACCAGTGTTTTATAGTTTTCCTGGGAGATTTTTCACCTTCCTGGTTAAATTTGTTCCTAGGTCTTATTATTGTTATTTTTTGGTGGCTATTATAATTGGGATTGCTTTCTTGGTATCTTTTTTGCTAGTTTGTTGTGGATGTATAGAAATGCTACTGACTTTTGTATGTTGATTCTGTACACTGCATGAAATACCATAGAAAGAAATGAAGTACTGATACATGCTACATTATGGATGAGCCTTGAGGACACTAGGCTAAGTGAAAGAAGTCAGACACAAAAGCTCACATTGTGTGAGTCCATTTATATGATATGTCTAGAATAGATAAATCAGTAGAGACAGAATGAAGACTGATAGTTCCTAGGAACTGGTGGTAAAGGGTGGGGGCTGAAGGTTGGGAATGGAGAGAAACTGCTTATGTTTTGGAACTAGATAACAGTGGTAGTGTGAATGTACTAATTGCCACTGAATTGTTCACCTTAAAATGGTTAATTTTATGTTACGTAAATTTCGTCCCAATAAATTACTTTTTTAAAAAAAATATGAGATGCTACTATACCCATCAGAGTCGGTAAAATTCAGAAGACTGTCATTCCAAGTGTTGATGAGTATTTGGAACAACTGGAACCCTCTTATACTTCTGGTAGGAATATTACTAAAGCTAAGTATCTGCCATTCTCTGACCCAGCATTCCACTGCTAGCTATATGCCAAAACAAAATAAATGTATGACTACCAAAAGAGACCTACAAGAAGGCTCTTGGCAGCTTTTATTCGTAATAGCTTAAAACTATAAACAACTTAAATGCTCATCAAGGTAGAATGGATCAATTGTACTACATTCATACATGGAATACTATGCAGAATGAACTACTGCTACACATATAAGAAGATGAATTTCACAGAAATAGTCTTGGGTGAAAGAAGCCAGAACCCAAAGAGTATGTTTATATTCTACTTATATGAGGTTCAGGTAGAAGCAAAACTAATATATGGTGATAACTGTCAGAATAGCTTTTGCTGGGGGTGATTATTGATGGTTCATGAGAGCTGTCTGGGATGCTGGAATAAATTTTCTACATCTTGATTTCAGTGGTGGTTACATAGGCATATACATATGTATAAAATAAGCTGTGCACTTAAGGTTTGTGAACTTTATTGTATTATACCTTCAGAAAAATTTCAGAATACAGTTACCAGCGCAGGCATTCTTGCAGAGAAGCCCTAGAAGAGAATGTCTGTGATGCATAAGGTTGTAGAATGCCTTGAGTGGCAGTGAAATGGCAGAAATTTGGAATCTGTCCTATAACTCTGGTAAGTTTGACAAAGGGAAATGACTTAATGAAAGCAGATTCTTAGGGAAATGGATCCTTGGAAATATGCCTGGTGGACTGAGGGCTGGTCCACTAGTGGGGAGATTATTGCAGTAGGACCTGAATTAGGGCAATACTTTGAAAATGGAAGCTCTGAAGGAAGAGCAATTGGAAAGGCTGATGACTGGTTGGGTACGGATAGCAAAAGGGGACAGGGCAGAGATGACTGAGATTCCATGCCGGATGGCTGGTCCAGAAATAAGAAAGCCAGGAAGAGGAATCAGTTTTGGAGTAAGATGAGTAGTTTTTAAATGCTTTAGTTTGGAAGTCATAGCAGGCCCCTAGAAGCAACTGTGGGACTCAGGAGGACAATCAGGGCCAGTGAAAGAAATCTGAAAATTACCAGTGTACAAATTTATTTTGAATAAATGAGATCCCTAAAAGACTGTAACGGAGAAATTTCAGAAGGCCAGCCCTTGGAGAAGGAAGAGTTGATGAGGAAGAGGAGACTGCAGCTGTAGTTCAACCAGGAAAACATAGTGTCACTTAAGCCAAATAAAGAGAGTGGGGGTGGAGATGTAAAGGGAGAAGATATAGGAAAAGGAGCAATTGAAAATGGGATGAAGAGCAGGGGTAATTGAGAGGACACAGTCTTGGAGAAGACAGGAAGAAACAGGATCTGAAAGCAAAGACAGAGAACTTAGCCCTGGGCTGCTGTGAAGAACCCAGGTGCCTGCAATTAGATCACAAGAATTTGTCAGCATCTTCAGTGACTTACTCTTGCAGTGTTCTTTGTCCTCTGCGTAGAAACAGAGAGTGACCTAGGACTCAGAATGAGTGTGGATGTAGGAGCCAAGGAATCTTCATGTATTTGGTCTCATTATGGGTTTCAGGCATAATCCTATTCACTGTGAAAGGGATACAAAAGAAGTTTAAGACCTCTGGGAATTTATTCTCTAAAAGGTACAATTCAGCAATGATTAAGTGCCAAAACAAGTTTATTTAGTGTGTTTCAAATCTTCTTCTGGCTGTATAACTTTGGGCAAGCTACATTAGTTTTCTCTGACTCTGTTTCTTTATCTGTTAAGTGGTGATAATAATATCTGCCTCATATGCTGCTCTGGAGATTGAACGAGTTAATACAAGCAAGGTGCTTGGAATAATGCTTGAAACATAGTATGTGATAAATGTTAGCTAAGGTCATGGTGGAGTGCTGTAGGAGTGTAGAAGGGGAAATAATTAGTCAAGGCTGAGTTGGTGGGAAGACTTGGAGGAGTAGGGATTTATTGAGGGGCAATGCAAGGATGGGTAGGAGAAGAATGAAGGAAAGGGAATTTTAGGTTGGGGAAAGCATTGGGACTGGTCTTAGATCAGTAAAGCCATAGCATCTATGCGATTTACTGACTAAACGAAACTATTCCTGTTGGGGAGTAGTGGGAGATAGGAAAGGAGGATAGATAACTGATATTTATTATAATGAAAGAAGTTCTGAGATGGGGCACCAGAGCATTTTGGTTGTGATTTTTATCCTGGACCTGTGACTCAGGGCAAGTTGTCTGATCTCTTAGGACCCTGCCTTTCCTCATCTAAAATCAAATGGACTAAATTTGTAAAATCCCTTATAGCTCTGAAATCCTTACATAATTCCCACATGGAAATGATTTCTTTGACCCCTCTGTCTATAGGATGGTGGTGTTTTTGCGCAACATGAAGCCAACTGGTCTATGTGGGGCAAATTTGTGGTTATGGCCTACTTTAGCCCCCTGCTGTGAGTGAGTGAGCTGACCAGCCCTCGTACAGACACTACACACTGTCTTGCAACACTTAGCAATCACTACTGCTCCAGAGATCTGGAATCTCAGCAGGTGGATTTGTGGAAGGAGCTCTTGGGTATCTCATTCCCAAATTATTTAGAGTTAACTCTACTACTGTTCTCTTGAGGAGCCTCAAGGTTTAGTTTCCTTGAAGTGGACCTTGAGGGCTAAGTAGGAGAGGAAAGAACAATCTGTAGCCTTAAAAAAATTCCCGGATTGTCTTTGCGGTGTTCACAAAACTAAAGAGAAAAAAGCAGTACCATGAGCACCCAGTGAACTGCCAGCAAAGCCCTAAGCCTTTCACAGTAAACTTACCTGCTCAGGTCATTTTTGTGCCTGAAACAGAATAGTGCTGCTTTTGAAACCAGGGATTGATTCCTCCATTTTACTGCATGTGTTTAAATAATCCAGGACTCTTATAAACATAAATGGAAAATGGGCTTTTTAAATACCATGCTTAGAAATCACTGACTCTCATAAGACATTACTTCAGTTTTCTTTTTAGAAGGGAATTTTTGTTTGCGACTCTGTTCTCACGTCTCCGTCCTTCCTGGTTTGAGCCCCTCTTGGGAGTCGCACGCAGGCCCTTCTGCTGCTGCTCAGCCTGCAGTGCTGCAGTGCTGTTGCATCAGAGGAAGTTCTCTAGGATTCCACTCCCATTTGCTTTTTCTAGTTGCTAAGCAGGCGGCACTTAGAGCAGTATCTGCCCTCTGAGCTTTATCATTAAAGAAGATACTTTTGGACTTTTATACTGGATGGATTTTACACAACTTGATGATTGAAAAATAACTTGAAATGGAAGAACTAAAGCAGATGGAAGGGGTTTTATCTACATTTTGTGTCTCCAAAGTTTGAAGGGTTTATTTTGTTTTCAGAAACTGAAATTTGAGAAGAATGATAATTTATCCTCGTCTTGCCCTCGAAAGGAAGAGTTTTTCTTTGGGGAGTGGAGCTTTAGGAAAGGAAGGTGACTTGAACTATAAGGACTTCACAGCTAACATATGCCCCTGGGTAACGTTACATATCCCTTATTTGTTTAGAATAGAAGTTCCTTGAGGGAATAGACTATATCCTTTTTGTTGTAAGTGGTTCCTAATAGTGAGTTGCATCTAAGTGAATATAATAAACACTAGCAATTCAGTAGACTCCTGATCTTTGATCTCCCTTGGCAGATCAGTCCATGCCACAGATTTCCTGAAAAGAAAAATAACCATGTCATGGAAGAAACTATGTGTTTTTTTTGCAAAGGTTGTGAATTAAGGTTGAGAATGAGATGGTTTAGTCTGGCCTCTTTTTAGAGCAGTGATTGATTAATGCTGTCTGTGTTGCTGTTTCTTCCAGAGCTGACCTGTCCTGGACGCAGCATAACTAACGAAGCTGCTGCAGGATGAGAAGATGGCAGCGCGGCTGCTCGCACCACCAGGCCCTGATAGTTTCAAGCCTTTCACCCCTGAGTCGCTGGCAAACATTGAGAGGCGCATTGCTGAGAGCAAGCTCAAGAAACCACCAAAGGCCGATGGCAGTCATCGGGAGGACGATGAGGACAGCAAGCCCAAGCCAAACAGTGACCTGGAAGCAGGGAAGAGTTTGCCTTTCATCTACGGGGACATCCCCCAAGGCCTGGTTGCAGTTCCCCTGGAGGACTTTGACCCATACTATTTGACGCAGAAAGTGAGTTGGAGGAGGAGGAGCAGCTGCAGATACCCGTTTCCTAACAGGCTTAGGGAGATGGGGGAGAAAGAACTGTGTCTCTTTGCCAAAGTTTGGATAAGTAGTTAACCTTTTGTTTCAGTTCTGGCTTATGGGGATTATTTTTCATTTTAATTGCTACTAAGGGTCATTTGTGGTCTTGGCACTTGTCAACTCTATTAATAAGACTTCTGGTTTTGGCTCCAGGCCAGATCAGAAAAAGGGGAGGTAAATGAAATGGGACTACTTAAAAGAGTTTTTAAAAGATAGGACAACCTCCCTCTCTCAAACACACATTCAAAATTCTGTCTTTAGTATAAAGACGATGTTACTGTTGTGACATCAGTAGAGTAGTATGGTGGAGATGGTGTATTTGCTCTCTTGTCTAGCCCCCCTCTGTGACACTAGAGCTGCTGGGGACGGGAATAAAACTGAGTAAAGCAAAAAGCCAGTGAGGACAGACCCGGGTCACTGGTCCTGTTACACCGTTGTCTGGATTGATTCTTGCAGCACCGATCTTGCAGTAGAGTCAATTCTGTTATTCCTGCAAGTAGGGAACTCAGGTGAAAGAACTACCAATCTTCATTTGGCCAAGAGTTTCAAACTTCCTGAACAAATATTTGATTAAATCTTCAGCTTCTTTCTCATGATTATCTTCTGAAACAAGGCAACAAGCAGAAAAACAAAGCTTCCTCGTTGATCCACCAGCTAAATAATTGAATCTTGAGGACTGGCATCAGACACCGTTTTAGGGGACCCCTCATTTGACAGATTTTTTTTTTTTTTTTTTGAGATGGAGTCTTGCTGTGTCGCCCAGGCTGGAGTGCAGTGGCGCGATCTCAGCTCATTGCAACCTCCGCCTCCTGGGTTCAAGCAATTCTCCTGGTTCAGCCTCCTGCGCAGCTGGGACCACATGCTTAGAACAGCTATATAATAGAGAAAAGTGGAACCATTAGTCTATTCTTTCACTGAGAAATCTAGAAAGTTTGATGAACAAAATGATACGATGTAAAGAACAGTAGATTGGAGGTAAGAAATCCTGATTCTACCATAATTTACCGTGTTTATTATTTACTTTTTTTTTTTTTTTTTGAGGCAGAGTCTCGCACTGTTGCCCAGACAGGAGTGCAGTGGCGCGATCTCAGCTCTCTGCAACCTCTGCCTCTTGGGTTCAAACGATTCTGCTGCCTCAGCCTCCTGAGTAGCTGGGACTACAGGTGCATGCACCACCACACCCGGCTAATTTTTGTATTTTTAGTAGAGATGGGGTTTCACTATGTTGGCCAGGCTGGTCTCAAACTCCTGACCTCAAGTGATTCACCCGCCTCAGCCTTCCAAAATGCTGAGATTACAGGCGTGAGCCACCGCGCCTGACCTTTTATTTACGTTTTATTTTTCAGTAAATGTATTGTCCAAGATACCACAGATAATTTATGGGGAAATAAATGAAGAAAAAACCTTCTCAAAACTAGTTTGTGACTTTCAGCAAGACACTTCATGTCTCTGGACCTAAACTATTTTTCCAACTCAAATGCAAATTAATTTCTCATTTTCTTTTCTTTTTGTTTTGTAGTTTTTCTTTTTCTTTTTTTCCTTTAACTTGTATTTTAAGTTCAGGGGTACATGGGCAGGATGTGCAGGTTTGTTACATAGATGAACGTGGGCCATGGTGATTTGCTGCACAGATCATCCCATTTCCTAGGTATTAAGCCCAGCATCCATTAACGATTCTTCCTGATGCTCTCCCTACCCCCATTCCCTGCCTCTGACAGGCCCGGGTGTGTGTTGATCCCTTCCATGTGTTTTCTGTTCCTGTGTTAGTTTGCTGAGGATAATGGCTTCCAACTCCATCCATGTCCCTGCAAAGGACACGATCTCATTTCTAATTTCGCATTTTCTTAAATCTGACAGGAGATATGAAAAAATATATAGAGCCAATCATTGTTAGAGCCCAATTTTCCTTTGCATACTCTTTTTCCCTGGTTTCTGCCCTGTAGACAGCCTCTTTTCATTCCCAGTGCCTCAGATTTCAGTGGCCTGGCTTGAGAGTGAGGACTTTACCAAAGAGAGTGGGTCTCTGGACCTGATGGGTGTCATTCACTGGATAGGCCAAATTGTTCTTGATGGTGCTCCACTAGAAGACTGGTTCTTCATGGTAGAAATTCTGACTTCAGCCTTCGGCTTCACCACAAGGCTAAATTGTTCCTGGAAAGGATAACTTTAATAATATATTTTTGGTAATCTTGAAAAAATATATACCACCATACAGAAAAGCTCACAAAATACAAATGCGTAGCATAATGATTACAAACTAACAGCATGTCAGGAAAGAACATTGCTAGCACTTTAGATATCATTGTACTTTTAAATGAAGGATATTTTACTTGATTAAAAATAATATTCTTGCTCAAGTTTACTTGCCAATCATTACCAGCAGTGCTGATACTTCTATAGGGGTGGAAAAACTCCACCTCTATTCTCCTAGGGTCGCAGCTGGATCTTAGAATTAAATTGACATAACATAGATTAACAGGAGAAAAGCATAATACATGCTTTATGTAGCACAGGAACCCTCATGAAGAAATGAAGACCGTGGGCTGGGCGCAATGGCTTGCACCTGTAATCCCAGCACTTTGGGAGGCCGAGGCAGGCAGATCACAAGGTCAGGAGGTTGAGACCAGCCTGACCAACATAGTGACACTCCATCTCTATTAAAAATACAAAAATTAGCTTGGCATAGTGGCACTGGCCTGTAATCTCAGCTACTCAGGAGGCTGAAGCAAGAGAATCACCTGAACCCAGGAGGTGGAGGTTGCAGTGAGCCGAGATCGCGCCACTGCACTCCAGCCTGGGTGACAGAGTGAGAGTCTGTCTCAAAAAAAAAAAAAAAGAAAGAAAGAAATGAAGACCTAAAGAAGGAGTTAGAGTCGGTTATTTATATACTGGATTGGACAAAAAATAGTAAATTGTGAAGAAGCAACTAAATTATGTGGGCAGGCTTAAAATATAAGACTTTTTATTATAACAAGGTCAGTACAGTATTCTCTTGGTCTCACCTTCTCGCCCTTGAAGGTAAGGATGTTGCCATTCCTTCAGGTTCAGGGAGTGTCTTCCACACAGGAATTTCATCTTCCGCTCTTAGGAAACAGCAAGAAGGTCAGAGTGATCTTTTTGCACCTGCTGTTTTACAAATATCTTTAACTTAGTCAATATGCCAGAAGAGTATATATTAACCCCTTCACTTCTTGCTAACTAGGACTTGTACTAAATTAGCAAAATCTCTTTTACAAGGAAGCACACTGGGAATTAACCCACAAATAAAAAAGTCGTAAGGGTAGAAATGACTTTAAGAGGACATTCCTTTACGTTTGCTCTTCAAGGGCTGCCTTAAATAATTCTTGGCAAAATAGAATCTCTTTTCTTTGCTAAATGATACCAGTGGAATCCTTTATGTTTTCCTCGTTGGTCTCATTTTCTAACTGATTAATTATCTTTGTGACTCTCACAAAAACTTGTTTCTCATTTCCTTCCCTCTTTCTCCTAGTGGGTAAGAGAGAACTCGTTTTCTATTAGTAAAGTTCTGGTTTTATCTCGGATTTCACACTTCCAAGGGACACAGGGCCCTAAAAGTTTTGCACCACATTTTCGAGATACTGTTATTTATTCCAGCTGGTACTGGTTTGGCTATCATAGGCGTCTGAGGGCCTTGTTGGGTTTCACACTGACTTTTTCAGCTGGTTCCTGCAAACAATCTGAATCATTCTCTCTTTGAATTGCCTCAGACTTCTCAGTGCTACTTTACATTTTCTTTGTCTCTTGGTACTTGGGTTCTAACACCTCCTTTCTTTGGCTTTCTTGTTTTTCAGCTGTTTGCTACAAATAATTGTTCAAGGAACATTTATATTTTTAAATTCAATTTTTAAAATAGGTGATATATTTAGGTGGTTAAAAATTCAAGGTACTTGGTAAATAAGTTTCCTTTTTACACCTGTCTCTCATCTGCCTATTTCCTATCTCCCTGCACAGGCAACCACTGATAGTAGTATCTTCCAGAGTTTCTTTATGTGTATGCAAGCAAAAACAAATATGTGTTTTATGGAACTTGAACTCCATTAAAAGCCTTTGTTATTGGTTTTTTCCTGTTGTTTTCTTAAACCTATTGAAGTCTTAATTTTGTTTTTTGTTTTTACTTTTTAATTATTATTATTTTTTTGGAGACAGAGTCTAACTCCAGGTTGGAGTGCAGTGATGCAATCATAGGTCGCTGCAGCCTCAACCTCCTGGGCAATCTCCATCTCTGTCTCCCAAGTAGCTGGGATCATATGCATGCGCCACCACATCTGGCTAATTTTTGTATTTCCCCCAGTTTTAAAAGATTTTCTTGTTTAGTGAAAAATTAAGAACTTTTTCTCTATTGCTCAAAGTGCCTGTCTTCGCTAAACATATGCTCTCCGATGCTTAATAATAACTTGTTGAATACGAAATGGCCGTATATATTCGTAATGACTATCTGAAGTAGGCAGCCAGGAAATCTGTAGGTTAAGCTGAAACAAGGCCTTCAGAATTGACTCCAATCCCTTTTCAATTTCTTAGAACTAACAATTGATACATGTGTCTTTTTTGTTTAATGGGTATACCGTGTTAAAAGAAAGTCATATAAACAAAAATTTAAATTACAAGATTGATCGACGTGTTTTTCAATAGGGCACACTCCTATTGCATTAAAAAAATTATATATGGCCGGGTGTGGTGGCTCACACCTGTAATCCCAGCACTTTGGGAGACTGAGTCTGGCGGATCACCTGAGGTCGGGAGTTCGAAACCAGCCTGACCAACATGGAGAAACCCTGTCTCTACTAAAAATACAAAATTAGCCAGGTGTGGTGACAGATGCCTGTAGTCCCAGCTACTCGGGAGGCTGAGGCAGGAGAATTGCTTGAACCTGGGAGGCGGAGGTTGTGGTGAGCCGAGATCACGCGATTGCACTCCAGCCTGAGCAACAAGAGTGAAACTCCATCTCAAAAAAAAAATTATATATAACTTTCTAAAGTTCAGTTTACCTTGAACTTTTCAGGTTTACGTTTTTCTGCAAAGAGATATCTACTTATTAGAGTAATAGAAAATTATAATTTTGTAGCCTTAGACATCATCTAGTTGATCCTCCACATTTTATAAATTTTTTGAGGTGAAGTACTTTGTCAAAAGCCCACACCACTGTTGGTAATATAACCAGGACTAGAGCTCATGCCTCCTGACTCTCCATGTATTACATCACATTTCTAGTTCCTCACTTTTCTAATTTTTTATTAATTGATTCTCAGCCTCAATTGGCTCAGTTCTGCTGAAGCTGGGCAGGCAAATAGGGAGAAGAAAAATAAGCTCTGTTTTCATTTTTCCCTAATAATCCCTGTGATTTATAGGTCAGGTCCTAAACTGTGCAGTGGTAAGAGCAGTGCTTCTGGGGCAAAGGATTCATGTCAGCCCCCTGTATTGTATCTTCTCAAGTGAAGGAGCTCCGAGTTGTGCTATTCCAGGGACTTGGGCTTATTATCAGTACCGCCAGTTTTTCAACTGGACATGTGATCTTGAGGCAATTTATTTAACCTTTCTACCCCTTGTTACTTTTTAAAGGAAGAGTATATCCTATCTGCCATAGTCCATCCCCAACCTATGGTAGGATAGTATACAATCATGTGTCACTTAACGATGGGGATACGTTCTGAGAAATGAGTCATTAGCCCATTTCATCCTTGTTTGGACGTCGTAGAGTGTACTTACACAAATCTAGATGATGTAGCCTACTGCACCCGTAGGCTAAATTGTCTAGCCTGTTGCTCCCAGGCTACACACCTGTACAGCATGTTACCATATTGAATGCTGTAGACATTTGTAACACCATGGTATTTCTGTATCTAAACATAGATAAACATAGAAAAGGTAATGCATTGTGCTACAGCTACAACTTTATGACAGATACAAGGTCACTGGGCAATAAGAACTTTTCAGCCTCATAATCATTTTATGGAACTACCATTCCAAACATTGTTGACCAAAACATTGTTATGTGGTGTCTGACTATAGTGGAAAGAGTGCCTAACTGGGAATATAAAACCTTGTTTTAGTTCCGGCTTTGCTTCATGTTTGTACTTGGCTAAATCACTTTAATTTCCTTACCTACAATATTTGCAAAATAGAGTTAGACCCGTATCTTTATCTTTCTAATTGTGTTTCACACTTTTGCCTATCACATGTTGTATTTTAGCTGTGGCAAACTACTTCCCGTTTCCTTAGTGTGGAAGACCGCTCCACCCACCCACCTTCTTCTGGTCTCCCTCTCTTCCTGTTGGAATGTACTCTGTCTTTTAGTTTTACCTTTTGATATTCTACCCACACAGGCCCAGCCCAGAGGCCTCTTCTTCCTTGTAGCCTAACTTAATTATCCTACACTTGGAGAACTGATTCCTCCTTTTAAATTCTTAAAACACATTAGGATCTTCAGCCCTACATTGGATAAGAAGTTGGTTTCAGGTTTAACTCAGGTTAGATGTGGAGGGTACCTGTGTTCCCAATAATGTTTGCAATTTTCTCCTTACTTCACTAATATTAGTGCCATCAGCTTAAGTGATACACACACATGCAGTCCTATATGAGCTCCTGGCAGAAAATCCTTACCAAAACTATGCTGACACACTTTCAACAGTGTGCAGCACAGAGACCATTACAGAAGGATTTATGTTCAGTAGATGTGATTTGAAGTATTGCTAATGAGTTGTATTTCCTGCTTTTGCACAATAAGCCTAAATGCTGCTTTCTGTTTTAAATAAAAACTACATATTTTAAAACTTTGGTTTATTTTCTTGTTAAAAATTTTTTCCCAACAATGTAAGGAAACAAAATGATGTTTCAGTTATTTTATTCACCAAATCAAATTGAGATAAATGCCTTTGAGACATTGGGAGGTGGGCCCTTCTCAAGGGGATGGGTCATTGACGTGCATGTATGGTCTTCCCCCCTCTAAGTATGGTTACCTAGAGGAGAAGGAATTTAATTAAGCATTCCTAAATCAGATTTCTCTTTTGTAGCCTTGGCAATAGACCAAAGTTGGGAAATCTTATTTCTGATCCCATCCCTGTCTAGTTCCAGGTGATCTTGGGCATACCATTTAATTTAAGGTCTCAATTCCTCCAATCTAGAAAATTAAGATTATGCTAACAGCTAACATGTCACTTATTTTACAGGTTGCAGTATAGACCATTTCTCTAAGAAAAATCCAGGTCATCTAATTTGATTGGAATGTGGGGAAGTGACGGAGGAGCAGTGGAAGATGAGGCTGGGGAGGGTGAGCTGGAGCAAATCCTGGAGGGCTTAGAATGTTAGACTCAGAGGTATGGTGTTTGTTTGAGAAGCAGTAGAGAACTACTGAAGGTTCCTGAATGGGAGTAAAGATACATGTTGATAGCTGTGCTTAGGAAGGTGAATGGGACTACAATAATGTAAGCTGGGCCAGAGGGAAAGAACTGAAACAGGCAGATTAGCTATGAAGTAATAAGGGTCTGAGTTACAGTGGTGGGAGTGGAAATTAAGGGGAATTGATTGATTTAATGGTTATTATAGAGGTGAATTGATATGATTTATGATAGATTATGGAGGGTTAAGGAAGGAATCGAGCATGCAATTATTCATTTGACAATTTGATAAATTGTTACTGAGTGTTTTCTATATGCCTGGGCTCTGTTCCGTGCCCTTGGGAACAAAACAGACAAGCCATATACATTCTTGGAAGTTAGTTTTTGTTGGGGAAACACATAACAAACAAATATGGAAATAAAATTATTACTGATAATGATATGTGCATTAATGAAGATAATATGTTTCAGCTACTTTAGAGGCTTGTGGTGCTCTAATTTGGTACAGAGACTCATCTTGGAGAATCCAGAAGAATCAAAGATTATATGGTCTCTCAAATATTCAGTATCTTAAATAGGCCTTCAGCAAGTACTAAATTATAATCTTTAAAAGAGCCGATTTTGAAAGCATTTGCCCCTCTTGGATTTTTACATAGGTAGGAATCAAATATACTTCAGCATCAATGTGAGCTATGGGGGTACTTACAGAGAAACCCAGCATTTTCTCCAGGTTTAACTCAGGTTAGATGTGGAGGGTACCTGTGTTCCAAATAACGTTTGCAATTTTCTCCAGTCCTAAGTTCTCATGCAAGTACTAAGCTGTGATTCCAAAGTTCTGAGCCACATAGGGTATAGACATAGACAGCTTTTACCTGAATTCTAGGATGTGTGTTATTAGTCAGTCATCTCAGCCATAAAATTCCACTGACTGGTCATTTTAGGAGTTAGTTTCTGTTGGTTTCTCCAGGGTGTGATTTGTGAAATCTTCATATCGTAATAAAAATTTACCTGTGGAATGGGACTATTTAATATTGGCCATTTAAATGTTAAAGAATGTTTCAAGATTATAATGATATCGATCACCTCTGACAATAATTACGCGTATTTTAAGTGCTTTCTTAGTCAAGGAGAGAAGACTGTGTCATTATTTTACAGAGGGATGCTTCTCTTATGAATTGTTTCCAAATTGACAAATGAGTAGTAAATGTTTCTTTACATATAACCCTATTTGACACAACTTAAGATCAGGATTGTCCCATCATATGACAATTTCTGCTAACTCTGATTTTACCAGAAGAATTTTTGATACAAGCTTTGAAGATACATTTCTATTCCAGATACTGTTGAGCCTGCAAAGTTTGGCCTATGGAACCAAGTTTGAATAAAAGATTCCTCTGATTTCAGAGGATAGGGTGTCCCATCTACTGTTCAAGACCAATCCCTCACCCCTGTCTTTGACCCTGTGCCTTTCTACCTCCTCTGGAATTTCACTCCTTTGGTTATCCTCTCTCTTTTCTATATTTTCCATCTTTCCTCTCATGTAGGTTCCTTTCCCATCATCTGTAAACACACTCAAAGCCTTTCCCATCCTAATGAATCCTCACTTGACCTCCTGTCCCCAACTAGTCTACTCGCTTCCCATGCCACTGAAAACCGTAAAGAGGAGCCTTTACTCACCACATACACATATCCTACCCACTCCTCCATCCTTGAAGCCTGACTGCATCCTCACCCCTTCCTGATATTATAAGATCTTCCCAATAACATCTCAAATTGCCAAGTTTAAGTTTTTTTTTTTTTAAGTTCTTAACTCACTAAACCTCTCTGCAGTGTTTGACACCATTTGTTATTCCCTGACTCATATCTTTTTACTTCCTTGGCCTAATTTTCCTTTTATCTCAAATGTTTCCTTCTCTTTCATTTTATCAACCTTTTCCTAAAATGTTTATATTCCCCCAGATTCAGTTCTTGGCCCATGTTCCTCTCAGTTGATCTCATCCAGCCTCAGTTCGAGGACTCCTGACTCTAGCCTAGCCCAGAATGTTCCTTAAACATTCAACACCTTGCCAGTCATCTGTGTCTGGATTTGCCACAGGTTACTTAGTATATTCAGAATTGAACTCATTTTCTTCCCCTCAAACCTGCTTATCTTCTTTTATCTACTTTCCTAGTTGATGGCACCATCAAAATTCTAGATACCATTTTTGACTCCCCAATTTTCTTCAGTCCCTGAGGATTGTCAATACTAGGGATATCTCAGTATAATGATGCACGTTTTCACAAGTGTGAAACAATTGTGGCTCCAGAAACATTAACTTGCTTCCTCAAGTTCCCTCAACTAGTATGTGGTAGAGTCAGGTTTCTGTTCCAGGGATCTGTGAATTTCACCTTCGTGGTCTGTCTTCCATGCCCTGCTGTCTATATAGAGCATATTGCAGAATGATTTTTTGGTTTTGTTTGCTATCATTTTTAGAGAATTTTCTATCATTTTGCATTGCCTCAATATGAAGTCAGTATAGTCAGCCCTCCATACCCATGGGTTCCACATTTAAGAATTCAACCAACTGAAAATATATGGGGAAAAACACATCTGTACAGAACATATACAGACTTTTTTTTCTTGTAATTATTCCCCAAACAATATAGTTTAACTATTTATAAAGCATTTACATTGTATTAAGTATTATAAGTAATCTAGAGATGATTTAAAATTTACTGGAGGATGTGCATAGATTATGTGCAAATACATCATCATCTTATATCCGGGATTGAGTATCTGTGGATTTTGGTATCCGTGGGAGTCCTGGAGCCAATCCCCCATGGATACTGAGGAACAACTCTATGTTGTTGTGTTTAGTTCATTTGTTTCATACCGTATCTTCAGCATGGTATCTGAGACATAGAAAAGGAGAGAAGACTTTTCAAACTAAAATTAGTGAATTTTTATGGGTAGATGAGCTAAGGGGTAGAAAAATAACCATATAGTTTCAGCTGGGCACCCAGAAGAAAGTTGGATATAGTTAAAGGTTAGGTGATTTTAGCTGTAGTATTTCTTTATGAAGAGATTCATACATTCAACAAACATGTATAAGCTATCTACCTTGTGCCAGATAGGCATCACATTATGTACTCTGCTTGCTAAGCTGAGAAAATCATAGTAGATGGAAGAAAACCCCTCCCCTTCACGGATCTCAGGGTCCAGTGAGAGATACTGGTATGTAAACCTCAATAACAATATTCTGTGTTAACTGCTCTAATAGAAGTAAGTACAAGTGTTATAGGGACACACAGGGGGGAAGGACAATTCTATTGAAGAGAGTTGAATGGGGCTGTCTTCATAGAGGATGTGATCTTTGACCTGGACCTTTAAGTATTAAAGTATGGTTAAAAAAAAAATTTACCTGTCAGAGAAGAGATGAGAGAGTAGTTCAGGTATGAGGAACAGTGCATATAAAGGCTGAGAGACACGACACAGGTTTGTTTAAAATAGTGAGTGTAGTTGTGACTGAAGCATAGAGTGTGGTTTGGTAAGACAGGAGATAAAGCCTAGAGGCAGTTGGAGCCAATGAGTGCATCCTGAGGGGTTTTGTTTTCTCTCACTTCCAGAGTTCCCAGGTTGGAAATAACCTTTGGGACCCATTTGGAGCTAGTGCAGCCTTGGTCTGGATTCTTGTGCACAAGTGTCCTACTGGCTTGTGCCAAGTGTGTGGGTCCAAATTAACAGAAATATTAGCCCCTTCTTGTCTTCTTCCTCTTCTTTTTTTTTTTTTTTTTTTTTTGAGAGAGTCTTGCTCTGTCGCCCAAGCTGGAGTGCAGTGGCACAATCTTGGCTCACTGCAACCTCCACCTCCCAGGTTCAAGCACTTCTCCTGCCTCAGCCTCCCTAGTAGCTGGGATTACAGGCACACACCACTACGCCTGGCTAATTTTTTTGTATTTTTAGTAGAGACAGGGTTTTGCCATGTTGGCCAGGCTGGTCTGGAACTCCTGACCTCAGGTGATCCACCCGCCTCAGTCTCCCAAAATGATGGGATTACAGGTGTGAGCCACTGCGCCTGGCCAGCCCCTTCTTGTCTTCTAAAGGCCACCCCGTGTTTGGAGCCAAAGAGCTGAAGGAGTGGCAGTATTGTGTGATAGCAGCGGCAGCATCATAACCACATTTAACGAGAGCCTGTTCTGTACCAGCCACTGTGTTGAGGACTCCTTATGACCCTTCATTTAATCTTGATAACAACCTGATAAAATTGGAATAGTGATTGATGGCACCCACTTTATCAATAAGAAAACTGAGCCTTAGCAACCTTAACATGAGTTGCGTTAAGATCATGACAGCTAATGAGCAACAGAGCTGGGTATTGAATCCAGGTCTTTCTGGCCTCAAAGCCTGTAAACCACTCTGCTTTCTTGCTTTCTAAGAGAGAGGAGAGTGAGAATAGATTCTAGAATATGAATTCAGTAAATAGAGGGGTTAACATGCTTTACATAATAAGCCTGCATTTTGCTCTTGCTTAGAGCAACTGTAGTCTGTGCACCTTAAGAGGTTCAAGGAGAAGGCGATCAAAGTCAAATTTATATTGAAGGACAACAAGGAAGAATGGCCATGGAGGAGGATCAGACCTGCCCTGCCCTGGGGAGCAGCCTTGTGCTGGCTCAGCACTGAAGCAGGTGCACAGTGCTGCTGTTCTGCCAGGTATGGCTTCCTGTGACCAGATTCCTGTGACATGAGCAGGAAGGGTGGCAGCTACTCCAAATGTGGGTTGGAGAGCATGGGGTTACAAGGTCAAAGCAAATAAAGAAGTGTATGCAGAAGCACCTGGAAAACTGTAAAGCCACAGGCAGATATGGTGCTAGCATTATCTTCATCAAACTGAACTTGGAGAAAAGACCATAAACAGCTGCTGTGACCTCTGAAGCACGTGCAGGGGTTTCCTTTTTGCAACAGTTAAAGCTATTAAGTAGAGGAGATTCGTTCATTGATCTGAGGGTTGGACCAGATGACCTGGTGCGGTGAAGAGTTTAGAACTAGAAGCAAGCCAGGAGGTCTAGCCCTGGCAACTCCCCCGCCCTCCTCCTGCTCACTAGTGCTGTGACTTTAGGCAGAGCATTCTGTGCTTGGTTTTTTATTTGTGAAACGAATAGTTAGATTTGAGTAATAGTTTTGAAGCTTTTTAAAATTGTAGTATGCCATGATAATTAAGAATATAGGCTTTGTAGTTAGATTGCCTCGGTTTAATGCTAAATTTCACCACGTAATAGCTGTGTTGTGGGCAAGTTACTTAACCTCCTGCCTCAATTTTATCATCTGTAAAATACTACTTACCTCATAGAGTAGTTGTGAGACAATTATTATATAAAGTATCTTAGTAGGGTGACTGCCTGCCACTCAGTAAATGCTTAATAAATGTTGAATGTTATTATTTCTTCAAATAGACTCATAGGTAAAATTATCAGTCACTAAGAAGGAATTTTTTAAATATGGGATTTAGAGGTCTCTTTTGCTCAGTTCTCAGTATAGTGGAATAGAGGCATGGAAAATGATGATTCTAAATAGTCATGCAGCTCAAACAGGAGTACATGCCTAGGGAAAAATTTTGCTGGTGTCCTTCTGTCCTGGTTTGGTTTAGCATTTCTAAGGGGAGCTGGATAGCACCACGACACGGGTACTCTGGAAATGCATTCCAGTTATGCCTTTGCTGGAGCCTTTCCTGGGACACACTAGGGCCATATAATATAACCTATATTGTAATTTTACTGGAGGAATTCACTAGGCAGATTAGCATAAATCAGGATTCTTTTCAGCATGGCGTAGTCATTTTTACATAACAGGTCATTTGTTTCTGAACAGCTTCCTAGCCTGATATAGAATCTGTTTAGATTCTGCATTATATTTTCCCATATTAAAACAGGGAAATTTTGAAAAGACACTTATTTGTTGCTTGCTATATTGGCTGTATGCATACTCATAAATGAATGCCAAATTGCTGTTGATTAATGAACAACTGGCCAGTTGCCTAGTTCAGAAGAGGTGCATAGGTCTGGGGGAATTAAGTACATATATTTTGTTTAGGCAGACAAGAATTTAAGGCCAGAGAAGTTGGCTAAAAATGAGAGGACCAGTTAGTTCCAGAGATCAAAACAGTTAAGATCTAGGGACAGTCATAGTCATTGCCAATAATAGTTATAGTCAGATAGACTCAAAGGTTCCCAGCTGCCCTCTTGTTGATTTAGCTCAATCTCTGAGCCCCTAGGTGTTCATTATGAAGCTCATCAGATGGCCTGCAGGTTACCTTTGCCCTAATGGAGATGTTGACCTCTCAGGATGGGGAGAATTGGTTGAGTGAAGAGCTGCTCTCCTGGGCCATGTGTTTCCCAGCAAACCAGGAGCTGGATAATAAATATTTCTTGAAGAAGCGTTCTCTTCTATGATATGCTCCACCCCTGCATTGAGTACTCTTCTATATAAAGTCTTTTCATATGTATACATCCTTTATTGTTTTATTTTATTTTATTGAAACAGGGTCCTGCTCTGTTTTCCAGGCTGGAGAGCAGAGGCGTGATCACAGCTCACTGCAGCCTCAACCTCCTAGGCTCAAACGACCTTCCCACTTCAGCTTCCTGAGTAAGCTGGGTCTACAGGCACATGCCACCACTCCCAGCAAAATTTTTTAATTTTTTTGTAGGGATACAGTTTTGCCATGTTGCCCAGGCTGATCTTGAACTCCTGGGCTCAAGCAATCTTCCCATCTTGGCTTCCAAGAGTGCTGGGATTACAGGATTACAGATGTGAGCCCATCCTTTTTTTTTTTTTTAATTTATACTTCTTGTGTGGCTAAAAAAATTATTTCAGTGGGTAGGGGTGGAGACATGCTAATAAACTAGCTGTACTGCAGTACTGTGATGACTGTGTGTGTTTATTGTTTTGCATGTGCAGTATGCTAGGATTTGTTTGGTATGTATATAAATGTGCTCTACCTGGCCATGCGCAATGTTCCTTCCCCTAATAGCAGGCCCCAAAGAGAAGATATCTTACCCTGAGTTAACAATGGCAATGCTCCTACATTGTGTGCTCCAAGCCCCACATTGCTAATTAGAAATGAAAAGCCTGTGCTTTTCAGAAGGCTCATTTTATGCCAGCATGACACATTTATTAATACTCCATGCCATAACTTGTTAAGAACTGTTCTACCGCTTTTAATGGGCCTTGTGCTGAAACACATTCAGTGGCTGTTGTTGTAAACCGATATTTCCCCTTGGGCAGTAACCGCAATCCAATTTCAATTTCCCTTTTAACTCATTTACTTCACAAAGATCTAATTTAAGACAGATTAGGTAAAATATTATTGGACTTCATGGGCACCAAGTGGTTGTTGTTTAAGAAGCATTGTAAAAATCCAAAGCTTGCTGTCCTTTCCACTACATCTGGGCTTTGAAGGATCTAGCGTTGGAGCATAGTGTTGAACAAGAGATGACAAATGTCCTTTTCTGGATTCCCACCGGCAGTTTAACAATGATTACAAAGGTTTAATCAGCCATGTGAAACATACATATATACACGTGTATATGTATATATGTGTATATATGTGTGTGTGTGTGTATATATGTGTGTATATATGTGTATGTGTGTGTATATATATTTCAAAGTCAACCCATCACCAGTCATTCCTTCCCATTCTCCCATGTTCACTGTTCTCCTGAGAACAGGGGATAAAAGTAGGGGAGATAGTGCAGGGAAAAGCATTGTGTGATGCAGTTCTGCCTTGGGGCTGCTCTATGCTCCCCCCTGCTGACATAAGTATGGTACTATCAAGCACTGTTGACCCTGGACTTGACAGACTTCAACATAAGGAAGCAGAATAACTAATTCAAGAGAGTTCTACAAGGATAAAATGTGAAATAATTAATAATAGGCTCTCCCCTCAAATTTATGGTTTGCTGCTTTGTTGCACTTAATCCTGGATGCTCTGTGAATTTTCTAAATCATAGAATTACAGATATCGGTGCTGGAAAGGACCTGCGCGTGCCCATCAGGCAGCCCTCTCACTTATTTTATAGATGAGGAAAGTGAGATCTAGAGACATGCAGTGGCCCACCCAGGCCATATAGTTAGGTAGAGGCAGGTGAAGAAGGAGAACACAAATGTTTTAGCACATGACCTGAGAGATGATCTAGGGGTTCCACAAATCTGGTGAGCACAGATTCCTGGATTCCTCTGCACACTTATTTAATAGAACCCCTGGAACAGGGATTTATGACTCTCTGTTTTTTAAAAAGCTACTCAGCCCAGGCCGAGCACAGTGGCTTACACCTGTAATCCCAGCACTTTGGGAGGCTGAGGCAGGTGGATCACGAGGTCAGGAGATTGAGACCATCCTGGGTAACACGGTGAAACCCTGTCTCTACTAAAAATACAAAAATTAGCCAGTCGTGGTGGCGGCCGTCTGTAGTCCCAGCTACCTGGGAGGCTGAGGCAGGACAATGGCATGAACTCGGGAGGCAGAGTTTGCAGTGAGCAGAGATCACGCCAGTGCACCCCAGCCTATCCAGCCTAGGCGGCAGAGCAGACTCCATCTCAAAAAACAAACAAACAAACAAAAAACAGCTGCTCAGCTCAGGTACAGTGACTCACAGCTGTAATCATAATCCCAGCACTTTGGGGGGTCAATGCAGGAGGATTGCATGAGGCCAGGAGTTTGAGACCAGCCTGGACAACATAACAAGACCCTGTCTCTACAAAAAATAAAAATAAAAAATAAGACAAAATAGAAAGCTAGTCAGATGATTCTTATGCAGTCAGTCTGGCCTTAGTTAGGAACTAGTATTAGTGTATCCCCTGGGGCAGATCAGCTTTGCCGTCTGTTTTTGTATGGCCCACAAGCTAAGAGTAGTTTACATTCTTAAATGGTTGGATGTGTGAAAATGATATGAAATTTAAATATCTGTGCCCATAAAGTTTTACTGAAACACAGCCACTCTTGTTGGGTTGCATGTCGTCTATAGCTACTTTTACACCACAGTTACACGGGTAAGTTGTTTCAACAGATACTGTACGGCCTACAAAGCCTGCAGCGTTGACTGCCTGCCCCCTTTCAGAAAAAGCTTGCTGGTGCCAGGTATATTACTTATCTCTTTCTCGTGTAACCACTACAAGCCCCAGTATTAAAAGGGAAATTCCTAAGCTTTGAGTACTTGTGTTTGTCCAAAGACTATCTTGCTTGTCTTTTTTTTTTTTTTTTTTTTTGAGATGGAGTCTCGCTCTTTTGCCCAGGCTGGGGGGCAGGAGTGCGATCTTGGCTCACCGCAACGTCCGCCTCCTGGGTTCAAGCAATTCTCCTGCCTCAGCTTTCAGGGTAGCCGGGACTACAGGCGCACGCCACCACATTCGGCTAATTTTTGTATTTTTAGTAGAGATGGGGTTTCACCATATTGGTCAGGCTGGTCTTGAACTCCTGACCTCATGATCCACTCACCTCGACCTCCCAAAGTTCTGGGATTACAGGCGGACTATCTTACTTTTCAGATAAGATCCATTTGTGAAAAACTGCATGCAAAATATCTGTAAATCTAATTACTTCAATAATAAAACATGTTTTATTGTAATACAATTTCCTACTAAAGTATGGGAGATTTATCTTCATTTCAGTTTAGTGTGCTAGATGTTTATTTTTGTTAATAGAAGAACTGTTTTTATACTTGATGAAGATATAAGGTGTAAATATTTAGAAAGGGGTGATGGTGAATGAATTTCATTTTAAGTGCAACATTCAGTACCCAAATTAATTAGGAAATTTCTATTTCACACATCAAATGTCCTTAGTAAAGCCTTCTGCTTACAAAATCATAGTTTTTGAATTCACTAAAGATGCTTAGTTTCTCACGGAATCATCAGTCTCCCACTTGACAGCTCATGACTGGTTCTAATTCAGAATCCTACTACCTCCTAGTTTTTCTTCAAGGTATAACAGTTTCCATTTCCTAATGGCTTCCTTTTGTTTTTCTTCTTCTCCTTTCCCTCACCTAAAACAACATAAGCATTTGTTCATGAACCAGTCAACAGACATTTATTAAGCACCTGCTGTATGCCAAGCACTGCCGGCACTGATTTAGTGATAGGAAATATCCTCCATGCTACCTCTAGACCTATATTTCCATCATGACCAAACCAAGAGACAAGAGAAATGGAAAGTATAGAGTATATTACTTTAAAAAATCCTACCGGGCACGGTGGCTCACGCCTGTAATCCCAGCACTTTGGGAGGCTGAGGCAGGCAGATCATCCAAGGTCAGGAGTTCAAGACAAACCTGGACAACATGGTGAAACACTGTCTCTACTAAAATTACAAAAAAATTAGCCGGGCACGGTGGCAGGCACCTGTAATCCCAAATACTGAGGAGGCTGAAGCAGGAAAATTGCTTGAACCCGGGAGGCGGAGGTTGTAGTGGGCTGAGATTGCGCCATTACACTCCAACCTGGGCAACGAAAGCAAAACTCTGTCTCAAAAAATAATAATAAAAAAATAAAAATCCTGTTGCCTGTCTCCTAATGAGAGGTTTTGTAGGTGATTTTGTAAAGGCCTGGCCTGGTGGTTTTTAGGTCTTGGGGCATGGGCCAATGCTTCTTTCATTGTTGCTTAGCTGCCCTATCCACCCTGGGCACTCAAATTTCTCATTCACCAGAGAATTCATCCCCCACACCAGCTTCATTCTCTGCCATGTTGTCACTAAATTGCCTCCCAATCTGGCACAGTAGAAGCTGTTGAGAGCCTCGAAGCTTGGCATAACATGCTGCTCTTTGTTGCATGACCTTTGATGGGTGGTGTTCTTCTCCTGAGCTTTTGTAAAATGTATAGAGGATAATAATTCCTCCTTCACCCATACCTCATGGGAACCTCATGAGGTTGAATGAGGAGGTTATTTAAAAGGCCATTTTCATGGAGGGAGTTGCTATAGAAACACAGAGGGGTACAAGTACTTCAGAGAAGGGGTTTGGGGGAAGCCCTGGGCTGTTTGTTTCTTTGAGAAGTCAAGATATGGAAGAGCCATAGCTCAGTCCTTGATGTGTTTGTTTCAGGTGAACCCTATGTCTCCTACTTCCCCTTACTTTTAGGATTAGGCTTTTTCTGCAGCATATCCCACCAGAACCAGTAGGCTACAGTACAGGAAGAATTTCACTGCAGTACAATGTCAAACATTAGGGCTGGTATAGTGGGCATTTGTAGAATGAATCTAGCTCAATACTTTTCCACTGGGAAGAGAATGACATGACTGTGGTAGATTAGGAAAGGAAAGAATAGAAGATAAGAAAAGAACTTTAAAAAAGCATCCCCTAATAACTGTGTATTGGGAGTATATAGGCCGATCATTGTATTGGAACTGTGGAGGGAAGCATAAGATTGGTTCCTGCCCTCAAAGAACAAAAGCCTAATTGTAGGGGATGAAGGTTTAAAAAAGAAAATGATGGGAGCTTTTCATAAATGACTTTTCATAAATCAGGTTAAGAAAGACCTCTGTTGCTAGTTCGTTGAGTGCTTTTATTATGAAAGGTGTTGAATTTTGTCAAATGATTTTTTCTGCATCTATCAAGATGATCATGTGATTTTTCTCCTTTATTAATATGTTGCATTGCATTGGTTGATTTTCAAATGCTAAACTATCTTCGCATTTCTGGGATAAATCCCACTTTTTATATGCTATTGAATTTGGTTTGCTGGCATTTTTGTTAAGGCTCTCTGTGTCTATATTCATAAAGGATGTTACTATAGAGTTTTCTTATGACGTCTTTGATTTTGTATCAAGGTAATACTGGCCTTTAGAATGAGTTTAGAAATGTTCTATTCTCTTCTATTTTATGGGAGAGTTTGTTTAATTCTTTAAACATTTGGTAGAATTCATCAGCAAAACCATCTGGTCCTGGGCTCTTCTTTGTGGGGGTTCATTTTTTAATGCAAGGTACAGAAGAGTATTTATGGAACAATCCCATGTGAGAGAGAGACTTTTTAAGGACATAGATATATGCTTTTATTTACACAGAAAATTTCTAGAAGGATATACAAAAAAACTGGTATCAAAGGTTATCATTGGGTAATGAGATGGAACTTGGTCTTATGTTCCTTTTTTCTTTTAAAAAAAAATCATGATCATGCATTGCTCCAAAATTTAAAAATAAAAAACTACTTAAAATGACTAGCATTTGGCCATTTGCTCTTTCACTCACAGGGTGAGATGTTAGGACTGTGTGTCTGCCACTGGCCTGTCTCCTTAGGAACTTGCAGTCTCGTAGGCCCTTGCATCTCTCTCCACGGCCTGCTCTCCCTCTTCCCTATTTTATTCTCCATCGACATGGAATTACTGGTCAATTCTCTGAAGAAAACCGCAGCTACATGCTACTATGCTTTCAGACATGTGATTTTTGTTCCCTTACCTTTCCATCCCTTCCCCCTAAATCTGCCCAATTTTTCTTAATTCTTGTTTATCCTTTAAAGTCCCTTCCAAATATTAGTTACCTTCCTTTGTGCACTTCGCAGCGCACTCTCTTTTTTATTTCCCAGCCAAGGGGGAAAAAAATCTTGCCCTCCTGCTGCCTCTCATACATTATGCATATTTTTGTTATTGAACTTTGTACTTACCCTGCATCATAATTACTAGCTCACATATGTGTCTTCCCTAAAAGTACAGTTTTATTCAGTGTTGTGTCCTGGTAATTAGCACAATGCTTGGCGCAGAATAGATGCTCAAAAATATTTTAATTCAATTGAGTTCAGAAGACGGGGCATTCTGGGTAGAATGAGCCATATAAACAAAGGCCAACGTTATGAATTACAAGAACCTGTTCGGAGGACTTGAGCTAGTTTGGCTAGATAGGAAAATTCATGCTGGGAAATATGATTTAATTATTTTGGCAAGGCTGATATTGGGGGCTCTTGAAAGTCAGATAAAGCAGATTGAATAGTGGTAAGTAAATATTGATTGAATGAAGAACATTTCTCACTTCCTTCCAGTCTTTGCTGAAATCTCTCTTTTCAATAGGCTTAATCTGACCACCTCCTTTAAAACTGTTGCCTCTTCATTCACCCATCCCCTGACTCCAGCATTCTTGATCTTCCTCTCCCTGTTCTTTCTCCTTTTCCCATAGCACTCATCATCTTCTGTGTAGCACAGCCTATATGATTTACTCATTCATTACAGTTTCTATTTATTGTGTGTCTTTCCCACTAGAATATAGACTCTTTGGGCCACGACTATCTTGTTCACTGGCTGTTCCCAAGCACCTAGAACATTGTCTGGCACATAGTAGGTATCCAATCAATATTTGTTGAGTGAATGAATCCTAAATTAATGAACTTCAGTATCGTGTACAGAGCTGGCATAGAAGCTTAGGTATGATTCAAATGGCCTGTTTCTGAAAGAAACAAGTTTATTCTGTAAAACTGCCAAGATTGTGCCAGCTATTTGTATTATAATCTGGGCAGGGCAGAGGGAGGGAGGTGGGGCAAAGGGAGATATATTATGTTAAGGTTGCTTGTTTAAAAACCAAGTTGGGAAGTAAAAATTATTAAAGACTTTTGAGTTTATGTATTCCTTACCTAGAAATCGTTGTTTCATGTGGTGACTCATACCCATGATTTAATAATTTCTCTCTTTTTCTTTCTCCACAGACCTTTGTAGTATTAAACAGAGGGAAAACTCTCTTCAGATTTAGTGCCACGCCTGCCTTGTACATTTTAAGTCCTTTTAACCTGATAAGAAGAATAGCTATTAAAATTTTGATACATTCATATCCTTTTCTGCAAATGTGGAGTGACTGCAATTGCATGGTTGCTTGTTTACCTTTCTAATATTTGACAACTGGAGTATATGTTAAGTTTTTTACTGATAATGTAGTTAACTAGCCCATCAGTCAGAGGTTTAAGAGTGAACTCCTGCCACATCCCAAGCTGAGCTTCAGAAAATTATTATTTTTTTTCCTTAGGATGATATTGTGGGAGTCTGAAATTTTGTCAGTATCATTGTACGGACAAATTAAAATTACCTTTGTTGAAGTCTTAACTTTATTTAGTGCTCAGACTTCAGTGATTTCATTCTGTGGCCAACTATTCAGCTTAATATATTAGAGAGTTTTAAAAGTACTTCTTGAGTTACAAATAGTTGGATGAATGCTTTAGAAATCAGCTTTGAATTTTTTTTTTTTTTTTTTTTTTTGAGACGGAGTCTCACTCTATTGCCCAGGCTGGAGTGCAGTGGCACGATCTCTGCTCACTGCAGGCTCCGCCTCCTGGGTTCACGCCATTCTCCTGCCTTAGCCTCCCGAGTAGCTGGGGCTACCAGTGCCCGCCACCACACCCCGCTACTTTTTTTGTATTTTTAGTAGAGACGGGGTTTCACTGTGTTGGCTAGGATGGTCTCAATCTCCTGACCTCGTGATCTGCCCGCCTCAGCCTCCCAAAGTGCTGGGATTACAGGCGTGAGCCACCGCGGCTGTCCAGCTTTGAATTTTTAAAAAAATTTTTGAGCAGTGAGCTTAGAAAGTGAGATAGTTCTCAGATGAAATAACCTCTTTGTTATAGAGGTTTAGATGCAGATTGTAGGATAAATAGAATTTTTTTCTGGTATTTTTACTCGCCTTAAATAAAAAAATGCCAGTATATTCAAGTGGCCTGAGTTGCACCTTATTAACATAGGAGAGTGCATGTGGCAAATGAAAAAATATTTGATGGATTTAGTGATGTTGCATGGTGACTTGAAACTTCCGTGGCTGGTTGGTATTTAACAGCATGTAGTCCCATGCTTCAAAGATTATTGTGCCCTCCAAGTAGGATGAAGGAACCAGCCGTGGCACCTTGGTGAATTGGTTTAGTAAGCTTTTGCCACATTTTATTAACTCTTAAGAATTTAGCAACATGATTGTGAAATCTGTAGTTTATAAGCAACACACTTCTGAAACCCAAAGGTTTATAAGGAAATAAATAATTCACAATGGACTTCTTCCTTTCTGTCGGATCAGAAGATGGAGTGTTTTTTCTCTTCTGGTTCCAAAAACCATGAAGACAAATCCAGCTGTAATGAAGAAAAAGAAATCCAGCTGTAAGAAATGTTTTCTCTTTTTAAAACTCCACTGGTAGAATAAAGATAGTGAATGCCATTAACAAGAGAGAGTGAATTAGTGGCAAGTGGGATATGGCTCCCAGGCCTGTTAAGTGACAATTAGAGTTTGAGTAACTTGTGCTGACCTAAAATGGTTTAATTTTTCTCAGAGACAAGAACAGAAAGGCCTGAGAAAAATTCTGGATGGAACTGAAATGGCAGTATGGTTTGCTATCCATAAACATTCCTGGACACTTTCAGAATGGATTTTGCTCTACTACCTAATCTTCAGAAGTGTGGTGGTGCAGATGTCCTTGAAATCTTTACCTAACATGTTGCAGTTGGTTTCCCACATTGGACATATTCATCACATATGGGCTGTATGGGCTGATACCTTGCCCCCAAAGACAATTCAGCCCTTTAGAAGGACTAGGGAATGCTGGGTGTGGTGGCTCAGGCCTGTAATCCTAGCACTGTAGAAGGCTGAGGACGTAGGATCCTCAAGTGATCACTTGAGCCCAGGGGTGCAAGACCAGCCTGGACAACATAGAGAGACCTTGTCTCTTAAAAAAGAAGAACAACTATGGAAAAAAAGTGAACCATTGCAAGTAGATTTTCAAATAACTAGCTATGTAAGGTAATTAACTGACCAATAAATGAATATCTGGTTATATAGATTTAATTGATTTTCTTATCTGACAACTTTGGTTGAGAAAATGCAAAGGTATTGTACTAAGTGCAAAAAGTATTTAGAGGCTTAGTTCATAGTTGAGCTGAAAAGTGGTTAGAGGGGAGCGTGTTTCATCCAAAGGGAATAGAACAATGACAGCCGTTTTGAAAGAAGGAGAATATCCCTCCTGCCCCATCCATCCACAGTTCACAGTGGCATTCTGTGTTTATGGTGGTGACCACAGTTTTCATTGTCACCTTGTGTTTTTCTCTTCTGTGCTTCATCTCCTTTCAGGTTATTGATTTAGATCTGATACCCAATGGAAATGTGTGTGTTTTTTGAGAAAATAAAAGGCAGGCCAGATTTTGATATTGGCCCTTGACTCTTCTCTACAGTATTTAGCATGATCATTATGTGCACTATTTTGACCAACTGTGTATTCATGACTTTTAGTAACCCTCCTGACTGGTCGAAGAATGTGGAGTAAGTAACTCATTTATTTGAGTGCTTGTTTGTTTTAAAGATTTTTAGTCACTGAATCTTGCTTTGCCACAGTTTACCCATAAAGGAGAAAAAAAAATTAGTTATTGCCTCTCTTTATTTCACAGAGAAGGCTGAAAGTACGTGTGGAATTTAGGAAATAGCCCTCCCTAAAAGTCGACTCTAGGAAGACAGAGTATGCTCTGGAATTTACTGCCCTTCACCCTTCCCTGTGCCAGGCAGTGCCACTGCCCTGCAGCCCCATCTCCATCTTGTATCCTCAGTTCCTGGTGATGCTGTTTTCTCCAATTTTAGGTTTCCCTGTTTTTTGACTTCTCTAAAGTTAAAAACAGCTCTGGGGGCCTCCTTACTTGCTTCAAAATGATCATGTACTAGATAGCAGCACAGTTACTTCCTTGGAATACAATTCAGGACCCAATACAACATTCCAAAAGTCTTGGTTTGTGCATTTCAATAAGTTTCATTCAAAGCATTTCTTTCTCCTCGTCGCTTCCTTCCTGCTGCATTGGCTGTGCCCTTTCTGTTTTGTCTCTCTTAGTTGAAGCGACACTTCAGACAAGTCCTAACTTAAAAGGTTCATTTAAAGTTTCTGTCCAGAAATTACCTCAAGCTATTCATTTCTTTGACAGGTACACGTTCACAGGGATTTATACATTTGAATCACTAGTGAAAATCATTGCAAGAGGTTTCTGCATAGATGGCTTTACCTTTTTACGGGATCCATGGAACTGGTTAGATTTCAGTGTCATCATGATGGCGTAAGTTCTCCCCTTACTTTATTGGTGTTCTGGGTGTGATTCTGTGTGTAGAGTTGTACTCCTGGGTCTGTTTGTAAGTGTGCATTTGTGGACACAGCTGTATGAGGAATTAATGGATAACAATGTAAGGCCCTATGGGCTTATGTTTATGCTTCTTGCCTGTGAGGGCCTCTTGTGGTTCAGGCGATGATAATGTGTTTATGTGGGAGAAGGCAAGCAGAGGCTTTACAGCTGGGAGAGAAAGGAGGAGGTGATTTCCCATTGATACTGTCTCATATTTTATTCCTCCTTGTAACGTTGATCAAGGTTTGCACACCTATCATTACAAGGCCTCTGTGAAGACTTGAAATTTTTTAGTTGTAGACTTTCAGCTGAAAATGAGTTTCCTGGGTATGTCTTACTGTATGTAATTTAATGAGGCTGGCCAGGTGTTGCAGACTTCAGAGCACATTTTAGAGTCAAAACATGAGCCAAGGTATCCAAACTGGCACTTCCTGAAGAGTTACTAACCAGAATTTCGAACTATTGCTCAAGATCAGTGTAACTCCACATTGGTATGTTACTGCTCTTGCTCATTTGTGTTGTTTTAGCAATAAAAATGTATCTTTGGGAAACTTAGCTGATGATAGATGAGTTATAGCAGGCTATTTATTATTCTTATTTCCAGGTTGGGAAAGCATTTTGTGGTTTGAGAGTATAGCAGGGGTGGTGTATAGGTTTTGCGTGTATGCATGATGTGTAAGAAAGAGTGCATTTGAATATGTATTGATCTGAGCATCTGGTGGAAAGATGTATTTCAACTGTAAAATGTGAATAAATGATATGCATTGAATACTTGACACTGAAACTGACTTTCTGTTATATAAAGGCAATGTCTTAACTTTCTAGCATTATGGATACATATTGGTATTCATTTAAAATTTTTAGGTGTCCTTGCTAGGCATAGAGCTTGTAATTAAAATGAGCACTTAACACAGTATTTGCTCTGATCCCATGATTTGGATTTTCCTGAGCCCTGCTTTTGTATGTCACAGGCCAAAACTTCATTTATAGACATGACTACCATCATATGATTACAACTCTTGAATAAGTCATATATACAGACATTTAGTCAATGTTGCCATTGTCAACTAGGGAGTTGCTTTAATATAGATTTGTTTTTGTGGGTGCTGCAGAAATTTGTCTCTCTCTCCTAAGAAATTGTTCACAAAACCTGGGGACATAAGTCTTTGATACCTCCTGGCCTTCCTTTTTACTAAAAAATGTGAATGGGCTGACAGTAAAGCTGTTCTGATTGGGATCAGCACATTACTATGCTGATTAAAGGAGTAAATCCCAAGAACCTCCTGGTTCTATCAATTCTTTCCAATATACTTTCGAATTCTTCTTGCCCAATTAAAAACAAATGTTCCTTAAATATTTGTATTTTGAAACTTTTCTTTTTCAAGGAAAAAAATGAAATCATAGCTTGTGTATAAGACCCTTTCTTCCCCCAATTCTCAAACCCTCGCCCAGTGGTACCATTACAAGTTAACTTTGGTTTGATTCTGCAGGTATATAACAGAGTTTGTAAACCTAGGCAATGTTTCAGCTCTACGCACTTTCAGGGTACTGAGGGCTTTGAAAACTATTTCGGTAATCCCAGGTAAGATGGTCCGGGGTTGGTGTTAGGTGTTGGGATAGGGCCCTGACGTGACGTATTGTACTTTTTGTTTTGTTGTGGTTTTGTTTTTTCCTTTGGTGTTTGTGTTTGTGTCTGTGTTTGTCACTTGTGTCTGTGTGTGACCTCCCTTACTACAGATATGTGACAGAGTTTGTGGACCTGGGCAATGTCTCAGCGCTGAGAACATTCAGGGTTCTCCGAGCTTTGAAAACTATCTCTGTAATTCCAGGTGAGAAAATTTGTACATAAGACTGACTTTACCACATCTCCTCTTTCTCCTCCATTCATTTTGTCCACCATTGTAAAGCAGCATCAGTACAGTTGATAATGGCCTTGCATTCTGCATGTTTTTCCTGGGAGACATTCTCTGGAATGGCCGTTGGGTCCTCAGGCAGTTTTCTCTGAGTGCTTGCCAGGCATGCAACCCCCATTCCATCCATGCTATTGAAAAAGCACGTGCTTAAGAATCACTTGGATCTCACCATATTTGAAAAACCTGTCACAGAGCTAGCTGTCTCTTTGTATATAAATCATTTGCTTCCTGGCTCCATGGAATTACAGTAATTTTGACATTTGCTGTCATTTCATTGCTTGTGATTTCTAGGCTTCCTATCGCATGGTTTGCTGATGGGACGTTATTCAAAGAATTATACATTTACTATTACTGTATTAATGAAATTTTTTAATCACAGAAGAGATCGCCCCAATTAACTAATCCAGTATGAGAGACAAATTTAAGAGACTTGGAGTTAGTGAACCGCACTTAAATAATCACTGTCT
The DNA here is from genome assembly GCF_008728515.1 of Papio anubis. Classification (NCBI taxonomy): domain Eukaryota; kingdom Metazoa; phylum Chordata; class Mammalia; order Primates; family Cercopithecidae; genus Papio; species Papio anubis. The sequence goes on from NC_044984.1 coordinate 46,499,684, forward strand.
ATCATGTTCTACTGCTATCTGTCTCACTAGAATAAGAACCAGTAGACATCTTCTGTACATATTCAGGGCTCATTCTCAAACATAAATCCCAATGAAAGCTTATGCAGGCACTGTTAAAAAAAATCAAAGGTAAGATAAGATACAACTAAAGGTATGGGCAACGAAAAGTACAGAAGTTTAAGGGGAAAAAACAGAATCAGTGGGTGGGTTGAGAGTGGATTGACAGTCTCTTTAAAATTTTTGCCTTTTTCTTTTTGGTTCTGGTTGAGCTAGCCCAGTGGTTCTTAACCTTTTGAAGGTGTTAGATCCCTTTGAGAATCAGATGAAAGTTCACAGACCCTCCCCCCGCGAAGCCCATCCATGGACCCCAGGTTAAGATTCCTTAATTTACTTTAAATCATTGGTACTGGATAATACTTATCTTTCTAGAGACCAGCCTTGAAATCTTAAAGGAAAGATATTTTAGTTAGTATTGTGAGCCTAAGATATACTGGCAGTAACTTGGCAGAGGTGAAGACTGTGTTGTTGCTCTTTGGACTTTAGTTATGTTTATGGGTTTTCAAGGAAGACTCCGTAGAGACCAGGCTTTCCACAGCAGTTTTGTAGAAATAGGAATGTGGAGAAAGAACAGAGGCATCCTATTCTTATCCTATCCTATCACATGACTCTTCCCCTTGTGGCTGACTCAGAAATATCTCTTTTTTAAAATTTATTTTCTAGAGACAGGGTCTCACTCTGTTGCCCAGGCTGGAGTGGTATGATGATGGCTCACTGCAGCCTCCACTTCCAGGGCCCAAGTGATCCTTCCTTCTCAGCCTTCCAAGTAGTTGGGACCACAGGTGCATGCCACCACACCCAGCTCATTTAAAAAAAAATTTTTTTTGTAGCGACAGGGTCGCCCTATGTGTTGCCCAGGTTGGCTGCCAACTCCTGGACTCAAGCAGTCTTCCTGCGTCAGCCTCCCACAGTGCTGGGATTACAGGCATGAGCCACCGTATCTGGCCCAGAAATACTTCTTTTTCCCCTTTGTAACATTTATCTCAATAGCAGATAGAGAGGGAGGCACAAAGCCTGGAGAGGGCAGACTTGGAATGTGGTTTACTGAGAACCTCAAAGAAGGTAAATTCATCTTCACCACTTACAAATTTGTGCCATGGAGTTGGCCAGTAAATTAGTGCCCTACCAAAGATGAATTCCTTTATTTTTAGCGATGGTAGCTGACTCCCTATCAACCAAAGGCTGGGTGTCAGTTGGAGTATATACTTGTTGGCAAAAAAACTACAACCCTAATCTACCAAGATTTAGTTCCTAGCCATTTTAAATCTGCTTAACGGAAAGCCCAGCTCATTCTCCAGACAGCCTCAGATAGCTCATTGATGGTGGCCTAATCCTTAGGCAAGCCCTGTCTTATTTTTTGAGGCACTGGAGTGCCAAATCTTTACTTTCATTTTTCCTATGGTCTCTCTCCTCCTCTGGCCCCTTTTAAATATGATCTTGTGTTTTCTGCTCACTTCCCCCAGCGTACTCTGCAAGGCATCTGTCTCTTTATGTTCTTGTGATCTCAAAACTTCTCTCCCAGAATTAAATTGGAAAGCTGTATTCTGTTCACTAACTGGGGCAGCAGATGCTATCTCTAGTCTAGCTCATAGCTTCTGTCTCTGTCTTTGCTATATTGTTAACTTTTGACCATGGCATTTCTGCAAGATAACTCTTGATTGGTGTCACATTATTTATTCTTTATATATATCCTCAATATGTTACGTTATTTATCCTTTATATATATCTGGAATATATGCAGTATCTAACACCATGCTGGGCCCATAGTAGTGCTCCATAAATGATTGTAGTAGCAGCAGTTATTATTATAAAGAAGAAACCTAAGCCAATAGAAAGGGTTTGTATCAAGATTTAGACATCAGCTTCACAGTTTGAAATAGAGTCCCAGATTCCTATTTCTAGAAGCACCCCCAATTGAGCTGGCTTTGGGAGGCTAACTGGGGTGGAAAATAACATTAAGGGATAGTAAAGCCAATAATAGATCACTGTCAGTAGCTGGTATATTTGGTTCTTGAATTAAAAGTGTGGCTCTCAATCTCAATCTTTTTGCTCCCGATTCTACCTTTTAGAGTTAGCAAGAGAAATCTGGTAATGCAGTTTCCCTCATGGGGAGTTTTCTCTCATCCCATGGGAAATTCTGAAATTGCTGATTATGCTTTCTCCCATAGAGGGCTGTTGGTGCTATTCCTACCTGCCTGCTATGCAGTCTCCTTCCAAGGCAGGAGCACCAGTGTATGAGTCAGTGGATCTGGGCCATCTCTTGCTTGGAAGTCTAAGTCATTTTGATTCTTGTGTGGTAGAGCTGGCCCATGATTCCTCCTTATTAAAAACCATTGTTTTGTATACCAAGTTTTCTTGTGGATCACTTCAGTGGAATTGTTGTTCTCTTTGTCTTCTCCTCTTCCCAGTTTGGTTATAGGCTATTGCCAAGGGTGCCAAAAATAGAATGGAAGTGAGAGTGACCACTGACCTGGAGCCTGCAAGGTCTCACAAAGCTCCCCATGTATCAACTTCCTTTATGAGAGCTTTTCCTTTCCTAGAGCACTCACCCACCCCCAACCTGGGCTGATACAGTCCTTTCTCTTTGTGTCTTCGGTAGATATTCTGAGTATGTCAGGGCTGCTAGGACTCCTGAAGATTGGACAGTGAAGTGCATCAGTTAGCTCTGCCCTTTTTTGTAAGAAATGCTTTGCTTTAGAGCTTTCTTGTAGCTCAGAAAAGATGAAACCCACCTTCTGACCCTTTTTTCTTGCTAACTTGACTTGGCTACATTGCTATTTATGCTTTGCGTTTTGCTTCAGAGGCATCAACTTGGAGAACAGTGTACACAAGCTCTGTGCTAAAAGGGTCAGTTACAGAGGAGACCTTTTCTAAATTTTCTTTAGTCTGGAATTTGTCAGGTTCACCTTGACATTGAAATATCCTGCCTAAAAGTTTATATGTCTTAAAACCTTGTTTTCACTTTGTATTTGCCTGAGTCCCGCATTAAGTGAACTTCTAAGTGACTCTGTCAGAAGTTTCGTCCTCTGCATGCTTTGATCATGTGCCACAGGGCTGACATGCCCAAAGAAAGGGTGGGAATCTTGAAAGAGTTTCTCAGGTTTTTCTTAGACAGCAGCGTTTAATAGTATGAGTATTAATAGAACTGGTTGGGGGAAACTCACTTGTCAGTTCCTTTTCTTTTCTGTCATTTAAATGGCTCCCCCAAAGCACTGCTTATCTGCTGCTCATTAGCACTTATTTAATTTCATTCCACCTTCTTTAGAATTGTACTTTCTTGGTTATTTTTCTCTTGGCAATTTTATTTCTCAGCTTTCATTTCTGTTACTTTCACTCCTAACCAGTGGGATCAGACAGGAAGCAGGGAAAATGATAGGCCTTTCCTTTTCCCATTCCAGTGAAAGCATTTTCTTTAAACGTGTACTTTGTGAATGTGGCAATTTCTGCTGCATAATGATGGGAGATAGAAAGTGTTTTAAGACTATATCCTGACTCATTGTCTCTTTTAAACTGTTCTGGTTATTAATTCTATTGCCTTTGTATTTCTTCTATTCCCACATTGCTTCTTAGGAAAGATAAAGTTTAACAGTGGTCATAAGTGAAAAAACACTAAATACTCGCAGGGTCCCACTGACCCATCTTTGAGAGCTAGTTTAGTTTTGGTCGCACTTTGTGATGTGAGTCAGGTCTCAAGTAAATAAATCTTAGCATCCCCCAATCTCTCTCAGATTACTGTTGCTCTAAAGAATCTTCAAGAACTATCACTGTAGGCTGGGTGCAGTGGTACACACCTATAGTCCCAGCTAATCAGGAGGCTGAGGCAGAGGATCACTTGAGCCCAGGAGTTCGAGGCCGCATTGAGCTATGGCCACACCTGTGAGTAGCCACTGTATTCCAACCTGGGCAGTATAGTGAGATCTTGTCTCTTAATAAATAAATAAATAGATAGATATTATCGTGAGGATTGCAGTTGCAGTAGGAAAAGTCAACACAGCACCACTTTATTCCTACACTTTGTCTGAACCCAAGCCTGACGCTGGGAACAGGGCAGTTGTTCTTTCCCTGGATTGAGAACTGCTTGTTACTGCTAGCGAGGCCTGTTCCAATATTAATTTTGTAGGGGAATTAGCTCACATTGCTTCAAACCACTTAAATTTCTCAACCTGAGCTACAAACTAGGGAATATGAATTAACTTTATTTATTTATTTTATTTATACATATATATTTTTTGAGACGGAGTTTCACTGTTGTCGCCTAGCCTGGAGTGCAATGGCCAGATCTCAGCTCACTACAACCTCCACCTCCTGGGCTCAAGCGATTCTCCTGCTTCAGCCTCCTGAGTAGCTAGGATTACAAGCATGCGCCACCACGCCCAGCTAATTTTTGTATTTTTAGTAGATATGGGGTTTCACCACGTTGGCTAGGCTGGTCTTGAACTCCTGACCTCAGATGATCCACCCACCTCGGCCTCCCAAAGTGCTGAGATTACAAGCGTGAGCCACCATGCCCAACAAATTAACTTTATTTATAATCTGGCCATCCAGTGGTGGAAGATTTTGACCCCAATATGCTTGACTGATTTTTCTGGACATAGCACATAGGCAGGCATTGTTCATTTGTTCAGAGGATTCCTGGGCATTGTGAAAGGTGACAGGAGGTTCAGAGGTACCTTTGAACATAGAGTAGAATTCTTCACCAGCTTCTCAAAATTCCTTAATTATCCAGCTTTCCCTCTTGTCACTGACCATTCTCTACATTGAATCCAGCTGTCTTTTCTTGGCCTATAGTAAATGTATTAACTGTTTCTACTTAGACACATTTACCAAAGCAAGCTAATGTTAGCCTTTTCCAAGAGTTCTCACTGTCCAATTTGGCCCCACGTGGCTTCTGTTGCACACTCTGTTGTGTAGGAGTCTTCTGAAGAAGTATTCTGCTGTTTTGGATAATCGGTTTCTAGTCAGTATCTTGCTTGTTCTGGCATGTGATGTTGTGAGCCAATAGAATGAAAAGACAGTGTCTGTGTACAGCCAGAACGGTGGCATTCTACATTTCGGCTTGTGTTGGGTCAGGAATTCTACTAACAGCTTTTTGCCTTTATTGACAGGCGTTGATGGTATGAGGGAGCACTTTCAGGCAGTCACAGCTGGCAAGACTATAGAGCTTGAGCTTAGGAAATGAATTGATGGTATCATCTCCATAAATTGGCCTTGATGTCTGCAAATGTGGCCATTTGCAATTTATCCTAATGGAAGGAGGAAGAGTCTTGGCTGAGACCAATGTATAGTTCAGTGACTGTTTATATTTAATACTGCTGTGTGATCATGTGCCTTCCTTTATCTGAAAACATGAAGCCACATTCACTTTTCTTCTTCTTTTTCCTTTGCCTTCTCATTTTCTCGTGGTGATCCGGATGGGAATCTTGGAAAGTAAACTTTTTAGATGGCTGTAGTGTTATTTAGTGATTATCCTTGCATAATTAAGATTTGTTTATCTGACACTCTGTGAAGTATAAGCAGCTGAATACTGTTTCCAATTAAGCTTCTGCTTTAGACATCTTGAAAGCTAACTCACCAATGAGATGATCTAAGCCCCAGACTTCAAAGCTGAGGCTTGAAAAAGTGTCTTTTTAGCTTCCTTGACTCATGTTTACACATTTCTTCAGCAATAACATCTGGTTTATGGAGAAGAGATGTTAAACCAGCTGATTGTGAGCATTTAGGTCCATCTCCAGGAAAGTAAATTCCATGCAGGCTTGGCATATCAGATTAGTTGGGGTCATCTCTGGTTGCAAGTAACAGGACACAGGAATAATTCAGGGAACCCAAGGGCTGGAATGCACTTGCGCTTCTGGGAAGCCGGTAGAAACCAGAATGCAGAGCCAGAAAGCCATGGGTATGTGGAAGTACTTTGACTACATCTGTCTTCTCTCCATGTGTCCATTTCTGTCTCTCAGCATACTAACTTCCTTTACTTCTCAGTCACATCTTAATATAATGACAGAATATGGCTACCACTTAGCTTCCACATTTATTTATTACCATTCCCACCACATGAAAAGATTACTCAACTGTCTCTTATCCTGTTCCAAATTCCTGTAGGAAAGGAACTGGATTTAGGTCAGATGTCCATCCAGACATCTGCAACTACTGAGAGAAGGTGACCTTGTACAGACATGGCTGCTGACAGCTCATTATTAAGGAACAGGGGATAGTTGGAGCTCATGGCCTAGAATTTCCACTTATATGGGCCTGGAACTGTCAAAGACTTCCCAGCCCAGGAAAATCAGATTCTACTAATGCTAAAATTGTATGCTTTCCAAATGATGTACTTACAAACTCAGTGGTTTGGCTATTTTATGATATTATACTCTTGTTACTAATACAAAGGACAGCTTACAGCTCATTTCTCAATTCAGTAAAATAGCAATGGTAAAGTCCTTTAACAGTCATCTAGTGTTTGGAAAGGTTATTGATTGTCTGAATTGTCTGGAGAGATGGCTGTATACGCTTCATAAAAAAGTCCAGGAAAAGAAACTCTACAACCATTTTTAGTGACCCATTCAAGTATTCTTTTTTAAATCAGTCTTTGAATTTGAAAACAGTAAACTTGCATAATTTTAGAATCCTAGGATTGAATTATTGACTCAATATAGACCTGCTCCAACCCAGTCAAAATATAATGAGGACTTCTCTGTTCCTTAGCAACTAAATGGAAATAAATTCCATACTTCTTGATGGCTGCCTTCTACTTTTTTCCACCAGTACCTTCTTACCTAGCTGTGCGATTATGATATGATTTCCCAGGGCTTTAGGTTTAAAAGATAGTTTGAAATTTCAGTTACTTAATCTCAAACAAATAAACATTTCTGCCTTATTTTGAAAGACTTTTAGAGAAGATTCTTCAGCTTCTCCACCACTGCCCACTGCTCTGTAGTGGGGTATTTATCCATGTTCTGTACATGAGAAAATGAGACTCTGAGAAGTAACCTTAAATTTGTTTGAAACACAATAGGTCATAAGTAGTGACTGAGCCAGGGCCAGAATACCTGCTTTCGGATTCCCTGTCTGATGTTCTTTCTGCACAGCCCTGTGAGGAGAAAAATAATCAGATTATAAATGCTTTGTTTTCTGGAGCCCAAGCAAGCTCTTCATAATCCCTTTGTGGCCACAGTCTCCATGGAAGGCTCACTCTAATAAAGCACAAGACTCTGCATACTTCATCTCTACAGTCTACCTCTTGGCTCTTTTTTCTTTAATTCCTCTTAGATCGCTTTCAAGATATTTGTGTAAGAGGAGAGAACTTTCTCATTCATTTACTCTCCCAATAAAAATTTATTAAGTGCCTGCCTTTGTGACAGGTCCTGTGCTAGGCAGAGCATTCATTTCTGTTGTTGGACTCAGAAAATTCTATTGGGCTCGACTTTGAAAAGTCTAGGTGATTACTTGCAAAATACAGCAAAAGAAGAATCATGTCCGTACCACCCACTAGATCACCATTATATGAGGTTAGCCCTGAGCAGTGCCATTTTCCCAATCATGTCCCTTTGAGGAGGGACATGTCCTCATGAGGAGTAGAATAGTGATAACGAGTATTGAGTGCCAGCTATGTGCCAGGCACTTTACTAGATACTTTATAAAAATTACCTATTTAAATCTAACAACAACCCAATGAGGTTAGTATTGTAAATCCATTTTTACAGATGAGTAGACTGAGGTTCAGGCAATAATGGTCAACATTTGACTCATTTGCTACGTACTAAATGCTTTGTCAAGTTTTTTGTTGTTTTTGAGATGGAGTCTCGCTGTGTTGACCAGGCTGGAGTGCAGTGGCGCGATCTTGGCTCACTGTAACCTCCGCCCCCCCACCGGGTTCAAGTGATTCTCCTGCCTTAGCCTCCCACAGTAACTGGGATTACAGGCATATGCCACCATGCCCGGCTAATTTTTTCTTTTTATATATTTTTAGTAGAGACGGGGTTTCACCATGTTGGCCAGGCTGGTCTTGAACTCCTGACCTCAGGTGATCCGGCCTACCTTGGCCTCCCAAAGTGCTGGGATTACAGGTGTGAGCCACTGTGCCCAGCTGCTCTGTCAAGTGTTTTATATGAACCACACTTAATCCTCACAGCAGCCCTATGATACTCAACTATAATTTTCCCTACTTTAAAGATGAAAAAACTGAGATTCTAAGAGGTTAGAAGGCGTATTGCGTAGGTTAGACAAGTAAGTGGCATAACTTAGTTAAGATTAGTGATTATCTACCCAGCCACACCCTTCAAAGCCAGGAGTAGGATTCCCTTGAATTTCAGTTCAGTAGTCTTGCCTTCAGAAGTGAGCAGGGATGAGATTCCTCCTGAGGCCTGTGTGTCAAGGCTTAGCACCTGCCTCTTGCTCATCCTGGTGCATTGGCTACCAAGAGTGCTCAGTGCTTTGTTGACTGTATCCTATGGATAGCCTGATATCTGGGCACATAAAGACTCATTTGGACCCAAAAAACATGAACCTACAATCATATTTTTCTGTCTCTCCTATCACTGATCTCTCCCTGTCCAATTAAGAAATACACCTTCAGTCTACATTTGAGCCAGTGTCTTACGTTTAAACTTCAAGTTAATTTTTTTATGTTTTTATTTTTAATTTAGGACAGAAAAAAGATCATTATAGAAAGCAGGGAATATATATGATACAGAAAAAGTATATTTTTTAATGGAGAAAGACAAAGTATAAATACTGGATTAATAATAACCTTTTCAATACCTTGGCATTTCCAGAATCCTTGAGAAAATACTATTGTACCTTCTCACTTATTATTGGCTTTTAAACTTCCCCCTAGTGGTTTTGTTTCTAACCTGGAGGCCTCCTCAATTCCTGATTTTTCCATTTGTTTCTTTGACACATATTTACTAAATACCTACTGTGGGCTAGGCACTATAGATACAGCTATGAACAAGATAGATGTAAAAAAATCAATTATAACCATGACAAATGCTACAGAAGAAATTATAAGATGCTACTGAAACACTGGTAACAATGGGGAAGGAGAAGAGTTGCAAAGTCAGAGAAGGCTTTCTGGAAGAATTGACATTTAAACTGGGCCTTGAAGGATGAGTAGGATTTAGGCACAGAGGACAAGATAATATAGCAGGGAGCATTCCAGGCAGAGGGAGCAGCAGGTATGAAGGCCCTAAGGCAAGTAAGAGCTGGGCTCATATGGGGAACTAAAAAGTAGTCAGAGATGGGAAAGTGTTCCCAGGAAGAAAGGAGCCACATGCTGGTAGAAGGACCTTTCTTTTGCTTTTTCAGATGTATTCACTTAAAAATCGATACTTCGGAATACTGATAATTTTGCTGACCTATTATTATTCTCATGGTATAAATATAGAGTGGCCATATTTCAAGAGTGGTGCTGTGGGGAGGAGTAGCAGCCAGTGGCTAAGAGGGAGGCTGGGGGAGGTGGGGAGGGCTTTGAGGTGCCTCTAATTCCGCGGATTCTGTCTCCTCAGGCCTGAAGACAATTGTGGGTGCCCTGATTCAGTCTGTGAAGAAACTGTCAGATGTGATGATCCTGACAGTGTTCTGTCTGAGTGTGTTTGCCTTGATCGGACTGCAGCTGTTCATGGGGAACCTTCGAAACAAGTGTGTTGTGTGGCCCATAAACTTCAACGAGAGCTATCTTGAAAATGGCACCAAAGGCTTTGATTGGGAAGAGTATATCAACAATAAAAGTAGGTGGCCTTTTCTCTGCAAGAGGAATAGGAAAAGTCTGTTCCTAGTTCATGTGGTCAGAAGCAACACAGGGCTTAAAAAAGTAGTTGGAGGCCAGGCACGGTGGCTCACACCTGTAATCCCAGCACTTTAGGAGGCTGAGGCAGGCGGATCACCTGAGATTGGGAGTTTGAGACCAGCCTAACCAACATGGAGAAACCCTCTCTCTACTAAAAATACAAAGTTAGCGAGGCATGGTGGTACATGCCTGTAATCCCAGCTACTCGGGAGGCTGAGGCAGGAGAATCACTTGAACCTGGGAGGTGGAAGTTACAGTGAGCCAAGATCGCGCCATTGTAGTCCAGCCTGGGTTGGCAACGAGAGCAAAGCTCCATCTCAAAAAAAAAAAAAAAAAAAGAAAGTAGTTGGAGCTGGAAAGGAATGGCAATGCTACTAGAACTAGCCTTGTGAAATTATTCCTTTCCTCGAGGTAGGATTGTATTCAGAAGCTCTCAAACATCAGCCCTCTCTCCCGTCTTCGCATGTACCCCTAAACTTTTACTTTGAAATTCAGGCTTAGAAGCTTGACAAAAGTTATTTTTTTCCCTAGCTGAGTTACTTGGGGTATTTACATATTTAGTCCAGAATGTATCTATGGAACTCAACTTTTCTTAATACTACTAAGACTATCGCAGTCCATCTAGTCTAGGGAATCAGGTGATCTCCAAGGCACTATTCAATCCTATTGCAGTTGAGGAGTTTTTAATCATTTTATTTGAGGAACCAAAGGAAAATTTGATGTAGTGATACTTTAGACTCATGAAAAAAGTTAGCTATGTCACTATTAGTCATTCCTGAGAAAATAAAGTCAGTTTAGTATCCATAAGAAAATGTTGCAAAGGAGATTTCAGGGACATATGCTGGAAAGGAAAACATGCCTTGTAATTTAAAATAGGACCTAGTATCTAGTGACCAATGAGCTCTAAAATATCTTTTATAAAGACAAGTTGTAAGGATGGAAGAATAGAGTGGTATAAAGGGGTGTAGGACTCAGAAAACTTACTTTTAGGCCTCTTTGATTCAAGTACCAGAATCTGGCATATAGATTAGAAGTATGAGTGGAAGTTGGGTATCTGTGAAAACTATATTGCATCAAGAACTTTGGGATAGCACTTTTAATTTGTAAATATATATAAGAAAATCATTAATGGGAAAGAATTCTTATCAGCTGGCCACAGCTGTTGGAAAAGATTTTTTTTTTTTTTTTTTTTTGAGACAAAGTCTTTTTCTGCCGCCCAGGCCTGAGTGCAGTGGCCGGATCTCAGCTCACTGCAAGCTCCGCCTCCCGGGTTCACGCCATTCTCCTGCCTCAGTCTCCCGAGTAGCTGGGACTATAGGCGCCCGCCACTAAGCCCAGCTGATTTTTTGTATTTTTAGTAGAGATACAGGTTCACCGTGTTAGCCAGGATGGTCTCGATCTCCTGACCTCGTGATCCGCCCACCTCGACCTCCCAAAGTGCTGGGATTACAGGCATGAGCCACCGCGCCCAGCCTACACTGTTCTTAACCAGCTCTAGCAGAAACAGTTATTGATTTTAGAAAATAAAAAAAAACCAGCCGGGCTTGGTGGCGGGCGCCTATAGTCCCAGCTACTCGGGAGACTGAGGCAGGAGAATGGCGTGAACCCGGGAGGCGGAGCTTGCAGTGAGCCGAGATCGCACCACTGCACTCCAGCCTGGGCAACAGAGCGAGACTCAGTCTCAAAAAAAAAAAAAAAAAAAAAAAAAAAAGGACAGTGTAACCTTATTCTCTCATTCATTTAAATCTGCCTGTTCATTTCCTGCCTCTTCAAACTTTTCTAGCAAATTTCTACACAGTTCCTGGCATGCTGGAACCTTTACTCTGTGGGAACAGTTCTGATGCTGGGTAAGTAGCTCACCTAGTTTGATTCTCTTTCTTTAAAAATGTACGTATTATTAGTTGGGTCAAAATAGGCAAAATGTTTACTTTTCTCTGTGCTCAAGTAGTAGACCTTACAATTGCATCTGACCTATCGGTTGGCATAGATTTTCTGTTTCACATTTGTCCACCTAAAGTTGACATTTCACTAGTAAGTGACTGTGCTTGTAGTCTCAATGCAAAATGAAAGAATCCAAGGATAGAATCAATAACACCAGATAGCTTACCTGCCTCTTGGGGATTCCTCTCATCCTATATTACAATAGAGAGTAAAGATACCATCTTAGTGATAGTTATGGATCCAAGGATGACCCAAAATATGCTTGACTTGACAGCATAGAGGAGGAAAAAGAGTAGCAACATAGTATTTGAGTCCTGATCCTGGTAATTCCTGCTCTAAGACCTTTGGCAAGCCATTTAACTTATCTGAGCCTTGGTTTTTTCATCCATAAAATGGATTTATTTAATAAGCCATGCTCTCTCTTTCTCACAGGGTTACTGTAAGAATCCACTTACATTACATGAAAGTGCTTTGTAAACAGAGGGCTTTATAAATGTAGGGTGGTAGTGTCATTTTTCAGAGTATATTGGTTCTCTAAGAACTGGTGTTTTAACATGACTACAATGTCTAGAAATCCATTTAATTTCTATATTAACATAGACTACTAGAGATTACATTGAAATAAATATGAGGTGAATCTAAAAGCAGGAGAAATGGTGTAACTGAGGTAACTGAAATCCCCATTATGACTTAGGTTGTCACAGTGAGTGTAAAGAAAACAGAAACGATTAAGAGGAACTTCTGGCCGGGCGCGGTGGCTCACGCTTGTAATCCCAGCACTTTGGGAGGCCAGTGCAGGCGGATCACGAGGTCAGGAGTTCGAGACCAGCCAGGCCAACACAGTGAAACCCTTTCTCTACTAAAAATACAAAAATTAGCCAGACGTGGTGGCAGGCGCCTGTAATCCCAGCTACTCGGGAGGCTGAGGCAGGAGAATTGCTTGAACCCAGGAGGCAGAGGTTGTGGTGACCCGAGATCATGCCATGACACTCTAGCCTGGACGACAGAGCTAGACTCTGTCTAAAAAAAAAAAAAAGGAACTTCTAGCCGTTTGTCATTTGGGATAGTAGCGAAGTTAAATTTGATTGAATTGCACATTGATATGAATCTAGAACAGTACTTCTCACACTTTGGCATGCATAAGAATCACCTGGCATACCTCTTAAAAATGCAGATTCATAGATCCCATATCCAGAACTTTTAATTCCTAGATTTGGGTAAGGACACAGGAATCTGCATTTTTAAAGAACATGCCAGGTGATTCTGATCCTAGGCTGTCCCCAGAAGTTGGCTAGCTGCTTATTTCCTTCTTCTTTTTCTTCCAATTTGTTGTCCTGGCTCTATCAATGGTTATTTATTATCTCCAAGGTCGTGGATTAAATAGAATTATGTTATTTGTTATCTCCAAGGTCATGGCTGGTGGAATTATGTTAAAAGTCCTGAACTTCCCTTTCTTTCTTTAGGCAATGCCCAGAGGGATACCAGTGTATGAAAGCAGGAAGGAACCCCAACTATGGTTACACAAGCTTTGACACTTTTAGCTGGGCCTTCTTGGCATTATTTCGCCTTATGACCCAGGACTATTGGGAAAACTTGTATCAGTTGGTGAGTAATACCTCTTTTCCTTTGGCCATAGAGTTTGCATGAACATATACAGGGTTAGGAACATTCTGTGTGGGAGACATTCTGTGTGAGAGACATTTAGTAAAGACATTATACAAGATCTAACTGTTGTGTTTCCCACAGTCAGCTGGTTTTTGATGTTAAGTGAATTCTCTCAGTTCTCATCCCTGTTTCTTGAATGCTCAGTCATGTATAGCTGTAGATTCTTACAACCTTGACGGCCTCTTGTCTGACCTGAGAATCTGCTATCTCTATCTACTTCCTACTGTTTATCCTCTGCAGCATATCTCCTTTTGGAAATTTGGGCTTAGGGTTTGTGTTTTTTTTGCTTGTTTTCTTTTGTTTTGTTTTTGAGGTAGGTACTACAGGCATGTACTACCACACCTGGCTAATATTTCTACTTTTTGGAAATTTGGGGTTTCACTCTGTTTCCCAGGCTGGTCTTGCAACTTCTGGCCTCAAGTGATCCTCCCACTGTGGCCTCCCAAAGTGCTGGGATTACAGGCGTGAGCCACCGTTAGGGCTTCTGTTTAAGAAATATTAAACACCTCTTTGTGTAAGGCACTATGTAGATGGAATTTCCATAAGGACCTTGGAGTATAAATATATCAACATTTTTGAGATTTGTAACACATTTGGACTTGTTCAAGCAGGTTGTACAGATAAAAATAGGGTCAGTAACGTTCTGTTGGGCTACACTGGTGACTCTGGACAAGTCATTTAACTTTGCTGGTTGTAATGAAGTTAGTGTAAGTGATTGCTAAGGGTCTTACAGCTTAGAAATTTTATGACAGTCCATTGTTTTCTGTTTGTCATTTGGTGATACCAGTTACTTTGAAAATGAAAAACATGTCCCCTCAGGCATGAAGAAACCTCTTTTAAGGGAAGTTTCTATTTCAAATCTCTGAGTTAATTCTTACCTTTCTGTTGGACAGCCTAGAGTTCCCCCAGGTTGAATGTTTCTCATGAAATATTTGTGATTCATGCTGTTTCTTTTTTTTTTTTTTTTTTTGATACAGAGTTTTGCTGTGTCGCCCAGGCTGGAGTGCAGTGGCGCAATCTCAGCTCACTGCAACCTCCGCCTCGTGGCTTCAAACAATTCTCCTGACTCAGCCTCTCGAGTACCTGGGATTACAGGCATGAGCCACCACGCCCAGCTAATTTTTGTATTTTTAATAGATACAGGGTTTCACCATGTTGGTTGGCCAGGCTGGTCTCGAACTCTTGACCTCAGGTGATCTGCCTGTCTTGGCTTCCCAAAATGCTGGGATTACAGGTGCAAGCCACCACACCTGGCCCATTTTGCAGTTAACAGAATAAAGATGAAAACTCTGTAATAGTGGGTTGCATGTACATAATCTAAAACCTAGTTTCCTTCTGCCTTTTTTTTCTTCCCTACTATCCTTTATGTCATATTGTCATATCCTTTTAAAACTCATCCTATTGCAAAAGAATAAGGAAGGGCGTCACTCAAGATGGGGATTTCCTGGCCAGACGCAGTGGCTCATGCCTGTAATCCCAGCACTTTGGGAGGCCAAGGCGGGTGGATCACTTGAGGCCAGGAGTTCGAGACCAACCTGGCAAACATGGTGAAACCGCACCTCTACTAAAAACACAAAAATTAGCCGGGTATGGTGGCGCATGCCTGTAATCCCAGCTACTCGGGAGGCTGAGATGGGAGAATTGCTTGAACCTGGGAGGTAGAGGTTGCAGTGAGCCGAGATCATGCCACTGCACTCCAGCCTGCGTGACAGAGCAAGACTCCGTCTAAAAAAAAAAAAAAAAAGATGGGGCTGGGTGCGGTAGCTCACACCTGTAATCCCAGCACTTTGGGAGGCCGAGGCAGGTGGATCACGAGGTCAGGAGTTCAAGACCAGCCTGGCCAACATAGTGAAACCCCATCTCTACTAAAAATACAAAAAATTAGCTGGGCATGGTGGTGGGCACCTGTAATCCCAGCTACCGGGAGGCTGGAGGCAGGAGAATCGGGCTGGAACCCTCGGGAGGCAGAGGTTGTAGTGACAAGATTGCACCATTTCACCTCAGCCCAGGTGATAGTGTGACACTCCATCTGTTGATGGGATTTCGTAACTTGACTGACTGCAGGACAATATGTCTGTTAATGCTATTTGAGGACCAGTAGATAAATAAGCTGCAGTCTTATATTCTTTTCTTTATACTTGTCTTAGCCCAAAATCAAACTTTTTTTTTTTTTATGAAAGGAGTATATAGGGAATATTTAGAAAAATGAGAGAGGATTTTTTTCTCACAATGATTGGGAGATAACTACTGCCATTTAATGTGAGTTGAGGATAAGTGAAACCATTCAACCATTGAGAATACTGAGTGCCCACAATAGGAAGGAGTACTGCACAAGGAAACACAGTCCTGTTCAAAATGCAAATAGTGCCCTTACAGAGGAACTCGGCCCATTAGCTGTTTTCAGCCTGGTTCATTTGGTACAAGTGACTCAGAAAATGGCCTTTGTCTTTGCAGACCTTACGAGCAGCGGGGAAAACATACATGATCTTCTTCGTCTTGGTCATCTTTGTGGGTTCTTTCTATCTGGTGAACTTGATCTTGGCTGTGGTGGCCATGGCTTATGAAGAACAGAATCAGGCAACACTGGAAGAGGCAGAACAAAAAGAGGCTGAATTTAAAGCAATGTTGGAGCAACTTAAGAAGCAACAGGAAGAGGCACAGGTTGGTGATTAATTCTTTGCAACAGACCTTCCTGCCAGATCATGGTGACTAAGGCCCCATCTGATTTTCACTGCAGTTGATCTTTTCTAGGCATATTTTCAAATAGAGGTCATTGGTCTGATGAAAATAACCCAAGTAACAACTGCAGATGGTTGATCCAATTACTCAGTTTGTCTTAACGGCCAAATTGTTTGTTCATATCATCTTTTGTTGAATTTCTCAACTGTTCAATGTGCAACTGCCATGATGACTGGGAAGAAAAAAGTGACCAGGGTGGTTTATATAGTGTTTCACATAAGCATATTCTTTTTCTTGGGAAAAATGTTAAGATTCCTGTGGTCATAAAAAGTATTATTTCTAATTTAGAAGAAGATACAGGCAAAATATTAAAGTAAAACTTGAAAGACATTTGTGATCTCATCACCTTAACACTTAACTTTCTAATCCTTATCTAAATATACATGTATTTATACATTTTTAAGACCCATAATATATAATGTTACTTAGCATTCATTTCCAGACTTGCTCAGAAGGGATCCTCTGGTACCAAGGCAGCAGCCAAGTCCTTGTCTGAAATGCTCAAGAGAATAACTCCCAAAGTTCTCACCACTGGGTTCTGCTCTGTTCACTTAGGACTGTGTGCCGGAATACACAGAAACCCTCTAACAGTCTAGGTTTCCCACCTCCTTTTTTCCTCCTTTCCCCTAGGTAGGGAAATGTTCTGTACTAACTGGTTGGCCTTGGGTAGCTCCAGCTAATTGCTCTGATCTGGCTTCCCTGCTGTGGCTTCTTTCCTAGGCTGCTGCGATGGCTACTTCAGCAGGAACTGTCTCAGAAGATGCCATAGAGGAAGAAGGTGAAGAAGGAGGGGGCTCCCCTCGGAGCTCTTCTGAAATCTCTAAACTCAGCTCAAAGAGTGCAAAGGAAAGACGTAACAGGAGAAAGAAGAGGAAGCAAAAGGAACTCTCTGAAGGAGAGGAGAAAGGGGATCCTGAGAAGGTGTTTAAGTCAGAGTCAGAAGATGGCATGAGAAGGAAGGCCTTTCGGTTGCCAGACAACAGAATAGGGAGGAAATTTTCCATCATGAATCAGGTAAACTCTTCTTTTTCCTATACCTTTTCCAAAAATGTATTTTTTATTAAGGTAAACTGTGTATATATGTATTATACCATCTTTACCATTTTAAGTGTACAGTTCAGTGTTAAGTACAATTATATTCTTCTTTTTCCTCTTTCCTCCCCTCTATCCCCTCCTCTTCCTGGCCTCTAGTAATCACCAGTCTACTCTCTACCTTCAAGAGATCCACTTTTTTAGCTCCCACATATGAGTGAGAACATGCTATATTTGTCTTTCTGTGCTTGGCTTATTTCACTGAACATCATAACCTTTGGTTCCATCTATGTTGCTGCAAATGATAGGATTTCATTCTTTTTATGGCTGAATAGTATTCCATAATGTAAATATACCACATTTTCTTTATCCATTTATCTGTTGATGGGCACTTAGGTTGATTTCATATTTTCTCTATTGTAAATAGTACTACAATAAACATGGGAGAGCAAATATCTCTTTAATATATTGACTTACTTTCTTTTGGTTATATACCCCATAATGAAATTGCTGGTGTATTAGTCTGGGTTCTCTAGAAAGATAGAACTAACAGGATATATTTATATATCTTATTAGTGTGTGTGTGTATATATATACATGTATATATATATATAAAGGGGAGTTTATTAAGTATTAACTTACACAATCACAAGGTCCCACAGTAGGCTGTCTGCAAACTTGAGGAGCAAGGAGAGCCAGTCTGAGTCCCAAAACTGAAGAGCTTGGAGTCGGATGTTCAAGGGCAGGAAGCATCCAGCATGGAGGAAAGATGTAGGCTGGGAGGCTAGGCCAGTCTCACCTTTTTATGTTTTTCTGCCCGCTTAATTTTCACTGGCAACCAATTAGATGGTGCCCACCACATTAAGGGTGGGTCTGCCTTTCCCAGCCCACTGACTCGACTGTTAATCTCCTTTGGCAACACACCTCACGGACACAGATCAATATTTTGCATCCTTCAATGCAATCAAGTTGACACTCAGTATTAACTATCACAACTGGATTATATGGTAATTCTATTTTTAGTTTTTTGAGGAGCCTCCATACTCTTCTCCAAACTGGTTGTACTAACGTGCATTCCCACAACAGGTAAACTCTTTACATTGGTTCAATAAACCTAAAAAAATCTGGTTTTTCTAATCCCACTTGATTTTTATTTTCCCCTTTGGCCCTATATTTTCCAGGCCCATCCCTGCATCCTCGTTTCTACCTCACTAAGCTCCATATTGTTCTCCTCTGGGAGGAAGTGTTACCAGCACATTTGGAACATTCTTCATTCTAAACCTGCCCTCCCTTCTCTGATGTAGAAGCCAACCCTAGACTATGTGATCACCTTTGGCAGACTTGCTTGGCAGTAAAGTATATGTCACACCAGCAATCTTCATGTTCTAAAACATCAGGGAGAGCGTTTCTCCTCTAAGCATCAGAATTTAGCTCAAACATCTCTGTTTAAGAATTGCATTTAATTATAGGGGACAATAATAATAGGAGTCATGAAACAGGACATCTTATTTGAGCATGGCAAGTTCTACTGATTAATTATTCTGGATATATAGTATCACACTGATAAGTTAGCCTATGGTAGATTGAAAGCCTCCAGTTTTTCCCAACTTTGATAAATAAGGAAACTAAGCAAAAAAGAGAAGAGAAGACTTAGGGTAATTGTTGAGCATTCTATTACTATAGATGTCATCACATAGATAGGCATTTTTGGATTTCAGAGAACACTACCAAAATCCAATTCTTAGGCCATTTAATTTCCCATTTTAAAGAAATGCTGGAAAGTTGGTAGGTATAGAATAGATTATAGTTACTGTTTATGGCAGTATATCCAGTGTCTTTTCTTTTTTCCCAAAGATGATTCATTTTCCCACTTGCATCTCCTACTTTCCAGTTCAGTCTTTTGCCAGTCTTACTCATTTCAGGGGATGAGCAAAATCCCTCATGTCCATCCCTTTCTTTTCATTCCTTAGCCTTATCTTAGTTTTGGCTTTACGATTGCATTATTTTGTTCTACTGCGTTTGTCCACTGCAGTTTTGTTTTCTCTAGTCTTTCTCCTTCTCCTTTATTTTATATACTGTCAACAGATCACATCCTAAAATGCACTTCTCATCATTCATGTAGTAGGCATTTATGGAGTACCTACTACATATCAAGGATTGTGCTAGGTCCTAGGGCTTAAAAGGTGATTAAAACATCATCTCTACCCTAGAGAGCTTACAGTACAGTAAGACAGCCAAATACACTAAAAAAATATGTAGTAGCATGTATTATTCCATAATTGAGATACGCTGGGGGTGTTAGAAAAGCACAGATCTATCCCAACATGGAGATTCAGTAAAGTTTCTGGGAAAGGTAAATTTCTGAACTGAAGCTTAAAGGATAGACAGGAATTAGGTAGTGTATGTGTGTGTTGGTGAGGGAGCAATAAGAAAAAAAGGACGATCTAGATTTAGAAGGGAAGCATATTCCAGTTTAGATATCCAAAGTTTGAATTATTTGTTGGATAACCAAGTAGAGATCTTTTTAGACAAGGATAGGCAAATGATAGCTCAGGCAAGAGGTCCTGAGCTGAGAGGTGGTGATTGAAACCGTGAGACTTGCGGAGATTACTCAAAGAGAATGTGTCAGTTGGAAGAACAGTGAGCCAAAGACATGACCATTGCTGTTCACCGGCATAGGAGATGGAATTCAGGAAAGAAAACAGATAAACAGTGTTAGAGAAACTGAGAAGGCCAAGAGTTCAGTGAAGTCAGGACAGTAGCGATGTTGGAGAAGGCAGGGCAGTGATCAATGGATTGAAATTTAACGGAGATGCTTAGTGAGGTCAGAACTGAAAGTGTCCATTGGATTTGGCAATATAAAGTCATTGAGGACTTTAAAGACATGTTTTAGTCCAGATTAAGGAAGGATGCCATGTTGAGTGGGGAGTGGAGACAATGAGTATAGACTTCTCATCCCTGCTTCTTTAAAGAGTGTGGGTGGAAATAAGCATGTTTATAATCTGTGGAAGAAAAAAACAAACAAACAAACAAACAAACAGAAAAGGGAGATGCGTTAGAAAATGAAACAGAATAGATAGAAGTAGAGCACAATCTTGGAAGATACCGAAATAGGTGTGGTTTTTAACAGAAAAGGACCCTGATTCCCTGAAACCTTAAGAAAACAGGGAAGGATGAGGTGGATAAATGTGTAGAAAAGGAGTAGGAAGTTGAGGAAGATAACCCCTGACAGTTTAGTTTTTCGATAATGTCGGGAATTAAAAATCGAGGAGTTTGAGACCAGCCTGGGCAACATAGTGAGACCTCTGTCTCTGCAAAAAATGAATTAGTTTTTTGATAATGTAGGAATTAAACATCTTATTGAAGGGAATGAGAGGTTGTGTTTGGAGGTTTAAAGAAAATACTGACAGTTTAGAATAGTTTTTAAGAAGAATGGGAGAGGGAATTCCCCTAATTAGATTCATTCTATTTACTAATTAAGTCCCAACTCCTTAGCCTGGAATTCATAGCATTTCCCCATCCCCTTAGTACGGACACAACCTATGTGTTCATTCTCCAGTCTCTGTGCCCTATCAGGCACCCTATACCTAAACCAGAATGAGCTACTAGATATTTCTCATATATGATGTTTGTTTTCTACCCTCTGTGGTTTGCTCAAGAAACACCCTCTCTAAAATGTCCTGTTGGCCAGCACAGTGGCTCACACCTGTAATCCCAGCACTTTGGGAGGCCAAGGTGAAAGAATCGTTTGAGACCAAGAGTTCAAGACCACCCTGGGCAACATAGAGAGACCCCTGTCTCTACCAAAAATTAAAATATTGGCCGGGCGTGGTGGCACATGCCTATAGCCCCAGCTACTCAGGAGTCTGAGGCGGGAAGATCGCTTGAGCACAGGAGGTTGAAGCTGCAGTGAGCTGTGATCTTACCACTACACTCCAGCTTGGGCAACAGAACAAGACCCTGCCTCCAGAAAAACAAAAACAAACAAAACAATCAAAATTAAATGCCCTATTTTTCTGTCTTTGAATGTCCACATCATAGTTATTCTTGATATCTTCCTTTCAAGAAACCTTCCCTGTCTCTCCTGTTTTCTAGTTGGAAGTATTCATTTTATCTTTCTGTTATGTTTTATATATACCTCTTTATTTGTTGCTTTTTACTCTACATATAGAAAGTACTCTACATATACTCTGTGTACATATTTATTTATGTTCATATCCTCTTCTCTCTTAAATAAAGTGTTAAAGTCAAGGTCTGCTTCTTAGCACATGGCTAGATACTGTTAGACAAATGAATGCAAGACTTTCAGAAATTTGATTTAACCCTTTCTGAGACTTCTTTATAGCCTGAAGCCATCTCTATCTCACCTTCACCTCTCCTTTCTTCTAGTTCAGCCTCTTTTGGGGAAAGAATGATAGTAGCTTTGTTGTCATTTTACCCTTGTCTTCAGAGACTCACTGAGCTATGAATACCTTAGTGCTGTTAACACTTTCCTATTGAATGGTCTCTGATTATTCTATAGGCTTTAGTACAAAGGTGCACTGATTGCTCCTTACAGCAAAAAATAAAACCAGGCTTTTGAGATGTCCTGCTTTGCATGAAAATATTCACTTGGTCTAATTTCTCCATTCAAAAAAAATAGTAAATTCCCAGAGGCCAAGGCTGACTGCCAAGACTAGCTTAGATGCTCCAAGGGATAGTAGTATTCTTTGTCCCAGGACTTTCCTGAAGTTTCTCTGGAAGAGTGACTGAAGAAATCGAGGCCTAGAAAGATTAACTTATAACTATAACTAGTTATAGAAGGTTATATAACTAGTAAGTGTTCAAGCCAAGATTTGAACCCAGGTTCATCCAACTCCAGCGCCTGTGCTCCTAACCACCCCTTCTTTACTCCTACACACGTGCATGATCATTTCTTCTGTTAGCTTAATAGTGAGTGTGGCTTCAGTTTTCTCACCACATAGTTCAGTTATGTGTCAGTTTCTTTTATTTCCATAGCTTCTGAGTTCTTCTTCTTTTTTTTTTTTTTTTTTGAAATTTTGAGATTATTTTCATTTGAAGGTAATCGTAATGCTATTAAATTCACAAATGCTAATTTAAATACTCAATCCTATTTATCTAAAACACACATTGCAAACACACAAATTATTTATTCTCTCCACATGTCAGTACCCATTCATATCACGGTTTGGAAATTGGACGAATAAGATTCCCCTTAAACTGCAAGTCAGCAGGTGTTTCTTTACAGTTAACTTTAGCAAAATTCATACAAAATAGTAATTAACAATGATCTTGTTAAGTCACAAGGAAACACCTTCAAAACTGCATTTTGTTTAAGTTTCTGTACTAAAATGTAAAAAAACTGAACTACACAATATTGAAAAGTTAAAAATTCCTTATTTTTTTATTCCTGGTACCACTACAACAATTTACAGGGCAATATACCTGATGTAATGAAAAGAAAAAGAAAAAGAGAAAGACAAAGCTACAACAGATGAAAGACCTCAGGAATGTACCTCTAATTGACACTACATGGCATTAATCAATAGCTGCACTTTGTGCAAACTGTGAGCTATGACAGTCCTGAACAAGAAGGGTTTCCTGTTTAAGCTGCAGTAACTTTTCTGACTATGGATCATCCTTCCTTCTGTGGCAGATTTTTACAGTTCCTCTAATGCATTTGGGACGACTGTCTCAAAGTAACCTGCAGCTTTCCTGACAACCCCTCACTGTCTCTCCTACTAAGAACTGTAGCCCTTTTCTGCTGTTTTTAGAACCTTCTGCTACCATATCCACCCCTTCCACCACCAGATCCATAACCACTACCACAGGGACTGCCCGAGCTTCTTCCACCAAAACTTCCCCCTTTCATGGGTCCATAATTTGATTGCTGTTGTCCACTATAATTTTCAAAATCATTATAGTTCCCACCGCCACCATGGTTACGACTGCCAAAATTTCCTCCTTCATTGTAACCATCATAACCTCCACCACCGCTACCATATTCACCACCTTGGTTTCCATATCCTGGTCTACCACCACCATAGCCCCCTCTACTACTATAACCAGGACCACCTCCATAGTTGCCACTGTCACTTCCAAATCCATTATATCCACCATCACCTCCTCCATAACTACCTCTGCTGCCACCACCTCCACCACCATAGCCTCCTCTTCCACCAAAGTTTCCACCACCGCCAAAATTACCTCCACCACCTCCAAAGTTTACTCCGTGACCCATAAAATTGCCAGATCCACCTCCACGACCTCTCTGTGATCCAGCAGACTGCATCTCTTGTTTAGAAAGGACCTTTTTCACTTCACAGTTATGCCCATTAATAGTGTGGTATTTCTGAACAACAATTTTATCAACTGTATCATGATCATCAAAAATTACAAAAGCAAATCCTCTCTTTTTTCCACTCTGCCTGTCTTCCATAATTTCTATGGTTTCAATCTTGCCATACTTTTCAAAGTAGTCTCTCAAATTATATTCTTCTGTATCTTCTGTAACACCACCAACAAAAATTTTCTTCACTGTTAGATGGGCATCAGACTTTAAATAATCCTCTCTAGAAATAGGAACACTTTTACACTGTTGGTGGGACTGTAAACTAGTTCAACTATTGTGGAAGACAGTGTGGCAATTCCTCAAGGATCTAGAACTAGAAATACCATTTGACCCAGCCATCCCATTACTGGGTCTATACCCAAAGAATTATAAATCATGCTGCTATAAAGACACATGCACACGTATGTTTATTGCGGCACTATTCACAATAGCAAAGACTCGGAACCAACCCAGATGTCCATCAGTGATAGACTGGATTAAGAAAATGTGGCACGTATACACCATGGAATACTATGCAGCCATAAAAAAGGATGAGTTCATGTCCTTTTTTGGGACATGGATGAAGCTGGAAACCATCATTCTCAGCAAACTATCACAAGGACAAAAAACCAAACACCACATGTTCTCACTCATAGGTGGGAAGTGAACAGTGAGAACACTTGGACCCAGGAAAGGGAACATCACACACAGGGGCCTACTGTGGGGTCGGGAGAGCGGGGAGGGATAGCATTAGGAGATGTACCTAATGTAAATGACGAGTTAATGGGTGCAGCACACTAACATGGCACATGTGTACATATGTAACAAACCTGCATGTTGTGCACATGTACCCTAGAACTTAAAGTATAATAAAAAATAAAATAAAGCACATTAAAAAAAAAAAAAAAAAAAACCTCTCCGGAAACAGCTCTTTGGTTCCACTACATGCCCATCAACCTTGTGTGGTCAAGCACACATTGCTGCATCCACCTCTTCAACACAAGAATAAATCACAAAACCAAAGCCCCTGGAATGTTTTGTTTGGGGGTCTCTCATTACCACACAATCTGTAAGTATGCCCCATTTCTCAAAATGTTCTCTTAAACTATCATCTGTAGTTTCAAAGTTCAGACCACCAATAAACAGTTCTCTCAACCGCTCTGGTTCCTTTGGATCATGGCCCTCTTGCCACCTGCGGCGATGGCGATGGCCGGAGTCGGGCTGGGGCAACCAGGCGGCGGTTTTACCTCCATTTTGAGCCTGAGTTCTTGAGACATCTCCTGCTCACCCATCTCCTACCTATTTCTCTATATTTTTAAGGCTCAGGGCAGTTTATAAGTATTAAGTTGAGCCTATTTTTTCAAAGTATTTTAATTGCTCTATTGCAGCAGTTTTCAAACTTTCTGGTCTTAGGACCCCTTTATCTTCTTAAAAATTTTAGGTACATATGTACCTAAAAACCTTTTTAAAATGTGCTTTTAATTTCTCATATTAGAAATTATAATTAAGAAAATTAAAAAATATTTATTTACTAATTTTAAAAATATAGTAATGATAAACCCATTACATGATTAACACAAATTATATATTTTTAAGAAAAATGAACTGTTTTCCAAAACAAAAAAAAGGTTCTTTTTTTTTTGTATTACATTTCTGCAAATCTCTTTAATCTGTGGTATAATAGAAAACAGTTGAAATATCATACTGGCTTATGCATGCATTCAGTTTGTTGCAATGTGATTTTCTTTGGTTAAAGTATTTGAAGAAAATCAAGTTTCATACAGATATATAGTTGGAAAAGGGAGGAATATTTTAATAACCTTTTCAGATAATTGTGAATGGTCCTCCTTAATGCTGTTCCAAAACTTAACAGTGACAATTTTTTAAACAGTTAGTTGTGACATGGAAATTGTATTAGTAACTTTGTACTCTGTTATAGTAAAATCCCTTGCTCCATTTTGTGTCATAGATCTTTAACCCATGAATGATTTCTAGCGTCATGCATTGATCATTTGAGAAATTTTCATTTCCTGAGTTTATGCAAGTCTTCCAAATACACATGAGATTTTAAAACTATGTTTATTATTACCACCAATCTCATCAGAAAACGATTTAAATATTATGAAGCTGTCAGGCTCCCAGTATCACTGTGTGCTTATGAGAAGATGAGTGATAAAAGCACATATCATCTCAGTATTATTAGGAAAGAATTTTGACCTCGGGAGCCTTCCTTAAAAGGTCTCAGGGACCTCCAGGGGTCTCCAGACCACACTTTAAGAACCACTGTTATACTAGAAAGGAAAAGTGAAATATGGCATGGAAATAGAATATGTAAAGTCACTCCTTCATCACATTCTAGACATCTCAGTCATTGTAAGCCTCATCTTGACAGACAATTTACGAGTATCCCCTATGATCCCTAGAGATAATTTTTCTGTGGAATGCGAAAGTTACACCCTCAAATCCAGAACATCCCAGAGCCGTTCTCCCAAGCAAACATCTAAACCTAAGTTGGAATTTATAGTTTAACTGTGACTGCCTGAAGAGGACTAAAAGCTCCTGGTTGGTTGACAGGAAGATTTTGAAAAGAGGAAGTAAGGCCTACTCATCTCATAAACTACACAGGATCCCAGGATTTAATAGAGCCATGGATCCTGAGTCATCACTGAAAACCTCTAGTCTGGGAAAATTGAGACTGGGGAGGGATTGGGGTTTCAGCCCTCAGGATGTAGCTCCTTAGGGAATGCCCTAAATCAGGATTGGATCCTGGGTACAAGGAGAAATGGGGCAAGTCACGTTTACCCCTTTCACATTTGTTCATTGCAGAACTATTCTTTTGCAAAGAGTGAAACAAGGAATTAGAAAATAATAGAACAGTTTTTCCTTGTATTATGGATCTTAGGATCCTGATTTTTAAGTGTTCATAGGTTCACCGAATTGGTCATGACCTTCATCACTGTCTCATCCTTATCACTATCCTCAAGGTTAAGAATAGTCTGACGTATTAGATCTCATGTAGTATATGATATTTCTTCCTGGCCTCCAAGTTTCAAGAGGGCAGGGACCATGTCATATATCTTGTTCACCACTGTATCCACAACACTTAGCCCATAATAGGTATTTGGTTAAATAAAATTAAATTTTGGCCAGGCACAGTGGCTCACACCTGTAATCCTGGCACTTTGGGAGGCTGAGGTGGGCAGATCACTTGAGGCCAGATTACTTGAGGCTGAGGCATGAGAACCTGGGAGGCTTGAACCTGGGAGGCAGAGGTTTCAGCGAGCCAAGATTGCACCACTGCACTTCAGCCTGGGTGACAGAGCGAGTCTCTGTCTCCAAAAAAAAAAAAAAAAAAAATTATATAAAATTAAATTTTATTGTAAAATACACAAAACCTCTTTCCTAATGTGAAGACCTAATGTACCAGATAGTATCAGCACCCAGCATTGACCTAAGGCAGAATTATGAAATCAGTGTAGTTTAGCTTGCTGTGAGAAGTGAAGCAGTGACCCAGTGCAGGTGTGGAACAACCCTAAAATGGGTGGCTAAGCTGCAGTACCTAATCTAAATGCATGTTAATTAAGTTAAACATTGTAGTTACTGTGTACAAAGCACTCTAGGAGATATAAGGATGAATCAGTCAATATGCCCTTAAGGAATTTGTAGTTGGTTAAAAATGAGAGATAGAACATGTGTATAATGAACTGTTGTAAAAAGTAGGGCGTAGGCTAGGGACAGTGGCTCACGCCTATAATCTCAGCACTTTGGGAGGCCAGGGCAGGAGGACTGCTTTAGCCCAGGAATTTGAGACCAGCCTGGGCAACGCGGCAAAACCCTGTATCTACAAAAAATATAAAAATTAGCCAGGCGTGGTGTGGCACATACCACATGGTGTGGCACATAGCTATGGTTCCAGCTGCTTGGGAGGCTGAGGTGAGAGGATCACTTGAGCCCAGGAGAATGAGGCTGCAGTGAGTGATTGCACTATTGCACTCCAGCCCAGGCAACAGAGTGAGACCCTGTCTTGAAGAAAAAAATAAAAACTAAAGTAGAGCATAAATATTCTGAAAGGGGGTTTGGTGCTATGGAAAGATTAAGGAAGTTAGTAGAGGAAGAAGCAGAAGGACTGGATCATGGAGAACTGAGAGGATTTCCCCAGCTGAAAATGCAGTGTGCACTGGAAGCAGAGGAAATAAAGACCTGTGGCAGGGTGGCTGCATGGTAAGGTGTATGAGAAAACAGTGAAAAATAAAGTAGAATAAGTAGATTAGAGTCAAAGCTGGGAGGGTCTTGAATGCCATTTTTAGGACGGTGTGATAGTGTTAAAGGTGATAGTGGCATTTAGCAAAAGGGCCATGAGTACCTGAGTCCTGGTTGTCCCGGCCATATTTCTCCCCAGTGATGCCCTCAAGAGAGATATATGTGCCCAAGGCACAGGTTATTAACACCTGGGCTTGTACCCTGAACCTCAGTGTTCTATGTTACGCTTGCCTTCAAACATGTTTTTCATATGCAGATCAACCAGTCCAAAGCCCACATTCCCAGCTACCTCCTTTATCTAACTCACTCACTAAGCCAATATTTCCCTGCCCTAAATCACCCCAGAGCCAGATACCAGACAAGTAGTTACCACCTCTGTAGGCCAGAGACTTCCAAAATTATTCAAACTCCCCAATCCTAAATTTGCTCAGACTTACCTATCCTGCCTCATCGCTTCCTTCCTTGGGAAACCACGGGCTCAGGCTAAACTTCCCCCCCTCACTCCTTCTGCCTCCTGACCAACACTTACATTTCCCCATATGGCCCTCCATGGCATGGCAAGCCCACTCTTTTTGGGAACCGAAGTAACGAACCCCTCTTTCAAAGGCAGTTGCCTCTGTGTCTGTCACCTTACTGTGATCTGATTAAAACAAAATCCCAAGTACATTTTAAGACACCATCTTCTGGCCAGCCACATTGTTTAGAGCAGTGTTTCTCAAGCTGCCCGTGGTAAAGGACTCATTTCTGCTTTTCCCAATTCTTCATGAACTGATACTATTGTAAAATATAATAACAATCAATTTCTAGAAAAATCATCACATTCTTAGATGTTATGACTATGTCTAATTGTCATAAAAGTTTCTAAATGCCCCTCTCAGTTTCCTTACTTGTCTCATTGCAGACCAATAACAAGTCATGTACTAGCTGCCTGTGAATCACACCGAGTAGAGCTGGTTCAGGGGAATGAATCAGTGATTCAGTGGGGGTGCCCAAACATGTATGTAAGAAGAATAGTAAGCTTACCAATCCGGCAACATGGAAGAAGAACAGGCAAGGGCTTCCTCTGTTATGTGCTCCTTTACCATACAGTGTATGTGTCCTTTTAACACAGTGACAACATCTACTCATAAATGAGCCTCAGTCAACATTCTGGAATCTAACCAATGTAGCTCCTCCTCTCTGGTACAAGGATGAGGCAAAAGAACAAAATAAGTCAGGATAATCCTGTTTTCTAGAGACCTATATATAGCATATGGCGTGTATCTAACAATGACATTTATATAAAATTGTCTACGATTAGTGCTTTTCTTGATGTGGTCCCCAGTGATCAAATTCATTTATTGCCTTAGAAGTTCGTGGGTTGCTTAAAGCCAAAGCAGGAAAAGCCTACATAACAAGTGAAAGACACAGGTGAGAGAATGGAGTATGCAACTAGAATTATCCAAAGAAAATATACCAACCTGGGGACAGGGGCTTTGTACATTACAGGAAGAGACAGGAACTGAAGTATAGAACCAGAAATGGAATTGTAGCCAACAAAAAGATAAGGGCAGAGTTGTTAAAGAAGAGTCCCAAGGCCCTTCCAGTGTTAATATCAAAAGTATTAACAGGCTGGGCACGGTGCCTCACTCCTGTAATCCCAGCACTTTAGGAGGCCAAGGCAGGAGGATCACTTGAACCCAGGAGTTCAAGATCAGCCTGGACAACATAGAGACCCCATCTCTATTAAAAAAAAAATTTTTTTAATTAGCCAGGCATGGTGGCACATGCCTGTAGTCCTAGCTACTTGGAAGGCTGAGGCAGGAGGATGCAGTGAGCTATGATCATACCACTGTATTCTAGCCTGGGGAAAGAGTGAGACCCTGTCTCCAAAGAAGAAAAAAAGAAATATCAAGAAAGGTTTCTTTAGCACCCGTAATATATGCACTGCATTGTCATAGTCTCAGCCCACAAAGAACCTTAACAGCCCAATCATTTTATAAGAGGGTTAAGTCCTAACCTCTAAGACAAAAATCTCTTATAATTAAAGATTATGGTCAGGCGCAGTGGCTCACGCCTGTAACCCCAGCACTTTGGGAGGCCAAGGCAGGTGGATCACCTGAGGTCAGGCGTTAGAGACCAGCCTGGCCAACATGGTGAAACCCCGTCTCTACTAAAAATACAAAAATTAGCTGGGCGTGTTGGTGGGCGCCTGTAATCCCAGCTTCTCAGGAGGCTGAGGAGGAGAATTGCTTGAGCCCACGGGGGTGGAGGTTGCAGTGAGCCAAGATCGCACCACTGCACTCCAACCTGAGTGAAAGAGTGAGACACTGTCTTAAAAAAAAAAAAAAAAAAAAAAATTAAGGAAGATTGTCTAAGGGCAATCATTTGTCAAGTTTGTTTCTCTCAAAACAGTGTTCCTCAAATTGGGGTTGCATCCCCTTGGGGCACCTGAAGA
The DNA here is from genome assembly GCF_008728515.1 of Papio anubis. Lineage (NCBI taxonomy): Eukaryota > Metazoa > Chordata > Mammalia > Primates > Cercopithecidae > Papio > Papio anubis. The sequence continues at coordinate 46,529,930 of NC_044984.1, forward strand.
CTTGCCTAGCACAGTTTTAAGGAATCCAGTTTCTAGATCTTTAATTTATATATACCTGTGCCTCAGATCAGTCCTGTGGTCCAAAATCACACCATCTGCCTTTCCCTTTTCCCTCTTCATACCCTTCTCCCTCCCACTTTACAAAAGGAAGGCATACCTCTATCATCCCAAATCTTACGTGGTGCATTGCCCTAAGGTATGTAAATCTTTGGAATGCCAAACAGAAAGACAACTGAAAATATTAATGTCTACAAAGTTTTCTTTAGTCCAGGAACCTTAAATCTATTGTAAGGTTTTTCTGAATTTATCTATTGTACATATTTCTGTTAAGAGTGAAACAGAATTATAACTGGGGATGTTGAGATGTTTTAATTTCAGGAGATTGTTGCCCTTGCAATACATACTAATACATTTATTAATAGTGAAAAATGGGATCATACTTTTTCAAATGAAAATAAATCTAAAGCAATTTAGCCAATTGCTTTGACATTGAGGACTGACTGCTCATTAGATCATGTGGTTGAACATTCTCAGAAATGAGCTAAATCTGTGACTTTAAGGTAGATTTTGATAAAAAATATTTAAATCATGTGATAAGATAAAATCATATTAAAAAATAAATGTTGGCAATGATGGAAAGACATTAATAATATTTTGATTATTTCAACCATCTGTTGGGTTAAACGCGCTTCTTTTAAGTACAAGAGTAACTCATATGAGAATAACCCACACAATTATTAGTAAATAATAAAGCTTTTTTGATGTCCTCAGGAATCAAGAAAGGGAATGTGTATAGGTAACAAATCTTTTGGCAAATTGAGTTTTCAGGTCTTTGCTTTCAGTAAAATTGAAAAAAGACTTAATTGCCAGCCGATAGATTATTACAATAAATTTTGCTGACAGTTTGCTATATACTTTTGGTATATAACTTGGAAGGAGTCTAAAGAATTGAGTGACATTACTATAACAAAGTTTTTCCATTCCAAGATAATATTTATGTGAATAAGGTTTTAGCACATAAAATCGATTATTAGAAAGGTGGGGAGGATTGATGTTGAGCCATGTCTCATTCTAATAATAAGTAATACTACCAACAAATATTTAAACACCAGTTGAAAAGAAAATCTCATCCATCTTATTAAGAAATGCATTTTAATACAATTTTCTTTCTTAAGCCTATTACCTATAAAATGTGTACTATATTTGTATAGCTTGATCAGCTGTATTCATAAGAATATTAATAAAAACTCAATCCAGGAGAATTTTTTAAATGTCTTAAAGACTCATGGTCATAGAAAATTTTTAAATATTAAGTACAGTTTATTTATAATTTTTGTATAATTTGTTGGAATTGTAGCCAACAAAAAGATAAGGGCAGGGATGTTAAAAGAGGAGCCCCATGGCCCTTCCAGTGTTAACATCAAAAGTATTAACAGGCTGGGCGTGGTGCCTCACTCCTATAATCCCAGCACTTTGGGAGGCCAAGGCAAGAGGATCACTTGAACCCAGGAATCTGAGATCAGCCTGGACAACATAGAGAAGTAAATTCAAGGGTGAGCAGTAAAATACATTAAAACATAAAAGTGTACATTGGAATAAAATTCCCTAGGGAATATGGAAAGGAAGTATGAAATTGAAGGAGAAGAATAAATAAGAAAAAATTTGTGCTAAAGAATTCTTTAAATACATTTATTTACCATAAACTTTATGGTAAAGAAGAGTTTTATTTAAAAATGTCAGTGCTGGACATTATATAACTTACAGCTGTTTGAGAATTATATAGTTTACAACTATGTAAACTTTTGATGAACAAAATATATTTAAAATGGGGTGGATAGAAAACTATGCAACCATAAAAAAGGATGAGTTAATGTCCTTTGTAGGGACATGGATGAAGTTGGAAACCATCATTCTGAGCAAACTATCACAAGGACAGAAAACCAAACACTGCATGTTCTCACTCATAGGTGGGAATTGAACAATGAGAACACTTGGACATAGGGTGGGGAACAGCACACACCGGGGCCTGAGGTAGGTTGGGGACTGGGGGGAGGGATAGCATTAGGAGAAATACCTAATGTAAATGAGGAGTTAGTGGGTGCAGCACCATGGCACATGTATACATATGTAACAAACCTGCACATTGTGCACATGTACCCTAGAACTTAAAGTATAATAATAAAATAGTTTAATTATTAAAGTAATAATAATAAAAATAATGAGTATATAAATATAAAAAATAATTTAAAAATATTTTAACTTAAAAAATAAAAAAAAGGAAAAATAAATAAATAGATAAATAAAATGCAGTGGGGGGGGGCATACATAATTTTCAACTGAACTAAAAGGCTTGAAGGCCACTCTTGTAGTATTTGACCAAGACATGTACTTGGAGAGAATGGCAAATGATACAAGCACGTTTTAAATTATGTCTTTTTGGCCAGGAGCGGTGGCTCATGCCTGTAATCCCAGCACTTTGGGAGGCCGAGGCGGGTGGATCACCTGAGGTCAGGAGTTCGAGACCAGCCTGGCCAACATGGCAAAACCCTGTCTGTACTAAAAATACAGAAATTAGCTGGGGTGTGGTGGTGGACGTCTGTAATCCCAGCTACTTGGGAGGCTGAGGCAGGAGAATCGCTTGAACCCGGGAGTTGGAGGTTGCAGTGAGCCAAGATAGCGCCATTGCACTCCAGCCTGGGCCACAAAAGCAAAACTCCAGCCATATATATATATATATATATGAAATATTTATTTATTGTTATATATATAAAATAATAAATTCCGTCTTTTTGCCCAGTGTGGCATAGACTAACTTAAGTTAAAGACACCTCCTCTGAGCCCATGGTAAAAAGAAAGAAACAGCCATGTGCTTCTCCCTGGATAAGTTGCGTCTAACATGAGATAAAAGCGTCTTAGGGAGGCGTGCAAGAACAGTGGGTAGACGTTTTACATCCGTAACTGGTCAAGCACAGGTAAGTAACAATGGGTGATGAACTGTAGCAGTCAACATGCACAAGTGCTTTCTGGACACACTTGTGTTCTGATCACAGGACTGCGAGGGTGGGGCCGGCTGGGAACCTAACCACTTTGCTGGGTATAAAGGTCCACTCCCGTCTCATTTCCCCCTCCCTCTCTCTTTCCCTTTCTGCGCCTGCAGTCACTGCTCAGCATCCCAGGCTCGCCCTTCCTCTCTCGCCACAACAGCAAGAGCAGCATCTTCAGTTTCAGGGGACCTGGGCGGTTCCGAGACCCGGGCTCCGAGAATGAGTTCGCGGATGACGAGCACAGCACAGTGGAGGAGAGCGAGGGCCGCCGGGACTCCCTCTTCATCCCCATCCGGGCCCGCGAGCGCCGGAGCAGCTACAGCGGCTACAGCGGCTACAGCCAGGGCAGCCGCTCCTCGCGCATCTTCCCCAGCCTGCGGCGCAGCGTGAAACGCAACAGCACGGTGGACTGCAACGGCGTGGTGTCTCTCATCGGCGGCCCTGGCTCCCACATCGGCGGGCGTCTCCTGCCAGAGGTGAAAATTGATAAGGCAGCTACCGATGACAGTGTAAGGAAGAACAAAAATAGATCGAGGCTAGGCATGGCAGTCTCCCCAGCCCTTACCCCTCCTCTTTCCCTGCTCTGCCCATCCCACTTGGTCCGTCTGGACCCCACTACTGTTAAGACCCCAGCCTTTTCTGTGTTCTTCCTGGTCTACTTCTATTTCTCTCTTCAGTCCTCCCTCCCCCTATTACTCGCCCTGTCTTCTCCTTTCCTTTATTCTTTGCTCTATTTTCCCCATCTTCCCTCCTTGTTTGACATTCCTTCTCTCCTATCAACTCCTTCCTTTATTTTACCGTTTTCTTTCTGTCCATCTTTATCTTTGCAAGTCTGTGTGCCTATGTTTCCCTCCTCCGACCTGCTTTGACTGAATGCCTCTGGCCCCGGAGCCTGCCCGGATGGAATGAGAATGCCATCGAGCCACCACCAATGACCAAGTCTGAGCCGGTTTGGAACTACCATTGCTTCTCTTCCCCCACGTCTTCTACCCTCCTAGAGAAACAGCTTGGAATTTAGAGATCTTATCCTTTAAACTTCAAAAAAGTAATTGAGTTTTGAAAAATGTTCTAAGTCTCTTCTGCAAGAATGAGATGTGCTTTTTCTAAAGAGGAATGCTCACGTGATGTCAGGGTGGGAGATGTGTACCAGCAGAGCCAGGCAAGGAGAGGTTAAAGAGGCCAATATGAAACTGGACCTGGACTTTTAAAAGGGATTGAAATTGAAATAAAGGAGGAAAAAGTGGGAGGTTGGGGCAAGAACACATTGTATATGGGGGAGGAAGGAAAAGGGAAGCAAAAGATGAATTTTAAATGTAATCAAATGTCAGGCTCTGGAGGAGTTGCATATAATAGCTTCACAAAATCAGTTATCTAGAGGTTTGGATAATGGTGCCCCTCTTTGGGAAGAGCCATCTCCTAACATTTCTTTAAATTCTAAGCTGTTTATACCTTTTTTTATTTTTAAATTCTTATAACCTCAGTGATCCTAATCCTTCATACCTCTAATTTCTAACTTTCCTCAGTCCCTCTTCAGCTGGTATAAGCTCCTTGAGATAGCATGTTAGTCTATTTCGTTCTAATACTTCAGTTTCTTCTAACACAGCATGAAGATAGCCAATCCTTTAATTAGCATGATGCATGTATGGAGGAAAACTGGACAATCATGGATAAAGTTTTTCAGAATTATCTATTTTTAAGCATTTTAGGGTAATTATTGAATGTATAGATAAAATATCAAAAGGCAATTTGTATGTGTTTGGGATTGTCTAGTCTCACCCTTCCCTTTTATTTAAAAGCAAAATACAGCCAGGCACAGTGGCTCACACCTGTAATCCCAGCACTTTGGGAGGCTAAGGAAAGAGGATCACTTGAAACCAGGAGTTGGAGACAAGCTTGGCAACACAGTGAGACCCTGTTTGTACAAAAAATAAAAATAAAAAACATTGGCCAGGCATGGTGGCATGTGCCTATAGTCCCAGCTACTTGGGATGCTGAGGCAGGAGGATCACACGAGCCCAAGAGTTTGAGGTTACAATGAGCTATGACCGCTACACTTCAGCCTGAGTGACAGAGTGAGACTGTATCAAAAATTAAATAAAATAAAGCAAAAATACTCTCCCCCTTACATTTGTATAGCTTTTTATAAGCTACAAATTACTCTTACATGCATTATTTAATTTGTCCTAAATAAAAATTCTGGGCTGGGCGTGATGGCTCACGCCTGTAATCCCAGCGCCTTGGGAGGTCAAGGCGGGTAGATTGCTTGAGGCCAGGAACTCGAGACAAGCCTGGCCAACATGGATGAAACCCCATCTCTACTAAAAATACAAAAAATTAGCTGGATGTAGGAGGCTGAGGCAGGAGAATCGCTTGAACCTGGGACGGGGAGGTTGCAGTGAGCCAAGATTGCACCGCTGCACTCCAGCCTGGGCAACAGAGTGAGACTCCATCTTAAAAAAAAAAAAAAATCTGTAAGGGTGACTAAGTGAAGATTAATATTTCTGTTTTTCAGACAGGGAGAAGGTTCAGAGAATTTGTGTTCCTTTGGGTCTTACAGCTCATCACTGATAGAACCAGAATCTCAGACCCCTCAGAGACCCTAATCTTCTGTGTGCCAGTTAATTTTAATTTGTTCTCTGCCTAGACACTTGGCCGTTGCTCTTCTGGAGACCTATTTATTTAAGATCAGCAACAGTAAGAACAATAATAATCCTCTGGTTTCTCTTCAGATCGTATAAATCTTTCACTTTTTATAACAATAATAAACAGTGGCCTGGGCATGGTGGCTCACGCCTGTAATCCCAGCACTTTAGGAGGCTGAGGTGGGCAGATCACCTGAGGTGCGGGGTTTGAGACCAGCCTGGCCCACATGGCAAAATCTCCATCTCTACTAAAAATACAAAAATTAGCCAGGCATGGTGGTGTGTGCCTGTAATCCCAGCTAATCTGGAACCCAAGGCATGAGAATCGCTTGAACCTGGGAGGCGGAGGCTGTAATGAGCCAAGATTGCGCCATTGCACTCCAGCCTAGGCAAGAAGAGCAAGACTCTGTCTCAAAAAAGAAAAAAAAAAAAAAAAACAGTAGCTCCAGATAGTTGGCCAAAATAAATGTTAGAGATACTTATCTTTACATTTAATTTTTATTTGATTTTCACTAATTCTGTGAACAGGGATAAATTTTGGTCTCCACAATTAGATAATTATGTTCTCAGAAAAAAACAAGAGATAATATCAATGACAAAGGAAGGATGGATCAACATGGGCAGTAGAGTTGGGGCAATTCAAATGTTTAGAACCAAACTGAATTTTGATATACTGGCAGTTTTTAAAAATGTTTAAGCCAAATAATGCAGCTTGCCTTTTCTCTGACCAGAGAGGTATTAGAGAAGGTATTCAGGAAGAAGGAGCTTAAACTTCAGCTGAAGAGAGATGATCAGGTTTGGGGGTTTTGTTTTTATTTTTTTAGCACCTTCTGTTACACTGTGTGGGAGAAAAAATTGAGAGTCAGTGAAGCAGATGGCTGTGGAATGTAAGGCTTTCTGTACTGCTTTACACTGTGGTCTGTAAAGGTCTGCCTTTGGGCTGGGGGACCTACATACCCAGTACCCTATAAATACTTAGGAGGTTCTCTGTAGTGACCTCAAGTGATGATGGTGACAGACTTGAGAATTCCCAAGGCCAGGAGGTCACAGTGGCAGGCATATGAGGTAAGCAAGACCATATCATTCCCAAGGGCCTCATAACTAGGAAAAACTACTTTTATTTATGTGTTTATTTATGTTATTAGAAGTCATAAAGAAACTGTTATGTCTGGTTGTTAATGGTGTGGGAAAATGCCTAAGTTACATTAATAGGCCCAAAGGAAGAAAACAGCAAAACGCGATGCATATAGTTTGTGTGGTGTGACACCAAATTATATAAAGACAAACTACATAGAGAAAAAAGATGACCAGCCGAAAGTTAACAATGGTTGCCTTTGAGAGAAGAAATTATTGACTTTTTCTTCCTTATACTTTTCTGTCCTTTCTGGTTTTCTGTAGTGGGCATAATGATTGTAGCCATCATATATTGAGTTCTTCTTATACTATGCTGAGTACTTTATATACATTATCTCATTTTATTCTTATAATCACTTCATTCAGTAGGTGGTTTTATCCTATTAGCAGATGAGACTCAGAGAGCGCTCTAGTGACTTGGGGAATTGGACCTTAAACCAAGGTCTTTCTGGTACCAAAAGGAACTTCCTGACACCTTAAATATTAGCTCCTTTAGAAAGTGGGAAAAACAGTCACTTATTTTAGAAGGACACAGTATATTAATAATTTTATGTTACTCAGTATTATAAATTTAATGAGATTCTAATTGTTTAATATTTCTTAAATTAACTGGAAGCCCAAGCCAGATGAAAATTAATACCTCTTTGGGCTAGGATGTAGTGATTGTTACCAGCAAACACTTTGGATGCATCCGCAGCCAGAGATTAGCCTGAGCAATTAGAATGCTTCCAGTCGTGTATACTCATGCTTCATAGAGTGGCACAGGAGCCCCTGATAGTGCACGCACTGGTCTCACACAATATTCCTGCTTAGGCTATGCCAAATCTCTATTTTTCCTTCAGGCTTAAGTTAAAAAATAGGCTGTAAGAAAAAAAAGACGTTCAGACATCACTTCATTAGATAGCCTCATCAAAAATTATTTTATATCTTCATTAGTTATTCAGTTGTGATTGAGTGTTGAGATTTTTTGATCATTTTGGAATTTCACCTTTGCTTTTTGCTGAAGCAGAGGATAAAGGAACTTTTTCCTGCATCTCCATCTCTGAGCTGGAAAAGTAGATGAGAATCATTGCTCTTCACTCGTTGCTACTGGCAATCCAGAAATCACATGCAATTGAGAAATCATGTTGAGGTACCTTGCAAATGTATAAGCGTTATCTCATTGAATGCTCACAGCCCCAACCTTATGAAACAGATACTGCTATTGGCTGCGTCTGACTGAAGAGAAGCCAAGGCTTAGAGGACTAAAGTAACTTGTCCAAGATTGCACAGTAAGCAGTAGAGTTAGGACTGAATCCAAGCAATCTAACTCCTAAGCTTTTACCATTAACCATTACAATATACTAACTCTGAAGCCCAAGTTCTGTATTTATGCATGTGATCCTGGGAAATTAAACTTCTCTAAGCCATTTTCTTCTCTGTAAAAAAGAAATAAAAGGACCTCTGTTATAGGGCTGTTGTGAAGATAAAATATATATATGTTATTCAATGTAATATGCTTCATATATAAAATGTGAACCATATTGTGTGGCCCATTCTTGCTGTTCGGAAAGCCAATTTTCATTCCTTTTCTTACACGTTTTTGGCCCTGATAGCTGTGAGAAGTAAACAGTACTGAATTGCTTGACTTGGAGAAGGTGGGGCCCCCTTCTAAAAATCCTTTGTTTGAGAAAGAGAAATTATTATACAATTATTTTAAAGCAAAACACTATGCAAATTTGAGAAAGGCTTGGGAAGGGGATTATGGCTAGGTTCTAAGGACACTTATAAAATGCTATAAATTTTAATTCCAAGAAAGGTGACTGGCTAATAAACTTCCAATTATGTATTTCCATGTGAAAACAATTTAGAATCAATAAGAAGTCAAGCTTCCTTGGGCAGTTCTCTAGAAATGTGGGCAGAATCTGCCATCTACAGCTATTGTAGGATATTTCTTTGAGAAGGATTGCTGTAATTTAGGAGGTTGGAAGTCAGTGGCTAAATGCCCAAATAAACAGCATTTGGGTTAAGAGAAATGGAACAAACTTGTACTGGGTTTAACTTTCAAAGAACTTACTTGAGGTTCTCAGTTGCTTCCTCAGTTACTGAGGGTTTTCCTCCAAGGCTTCTTACAGATTGAATTAAAAAAAAAAAAAAAAAAAAAACACAAGGCTCCTAACTTTAAAATGTTAATTCTCCTCCCCAATCACCAACAACACAACATAAAACAAAAAAACATACACCTCCATGTACAAAAACAAAAACGAAAAACACTGAAGAGATAGAGAAGGGGAGGGAAAGGGTATGTGATCTTTCCTGTGGCCCTTGGATCTCAACATAGTTGAAGGAAGAAGCCCACTTCCCACTGCCAGGTGATGAGAATTGAGCAACTGAGCCTGTAACGAAGGTACATCTCACAGAAGCCCAAGCAGAATTCTAGGTGGAAGCTGACTATGAGAAGCTGACAGTGAAGCTGCTTTACCTGGGAGAGAGGCTCCTCCAGATTTTCTTCCCTTCAGTTGTCTGTGATTTAACATAAGAAACAGTAGCTCATGCCTATAATCCCAGCACTTTGGGAGGCCGAGGGGGGCGGATCATTTCAGGTCAGGAGTTTGAGACCAACCTGACCAACATGGTGAAACCCTGTCTCTACTAAAATACAAAAATTAACCAGGCATGGTGGCAGGTCCCTGTAATCTCAGCTATTCGAGAGGCTGAGGCAGGAGAATCACTTGAACCTAGGAGAGAGTGGTTGCAGTGAGCGAAGATTGCGCCACTGTACTCCAGTCTGGGTGACAGGGTGAGACTCTGTCTCAAAAAAAAAAAAAAAAAGAAAGAATAGCCAAGAACCTAGCCTTTCAATCCCAGCTTTCAAAACCTTACTTAGGGAAGAGGGCCTGCCCACCCCTCTTGGTGTACCCTAACTTTAACAGATTAGATTTTCCTGGTAGTACAGATATGTTATTCTCTGGACACCATCTTAGCCCCCTCTTAGCACTTTTAGTGATGTCCTTCATAGACAATTTTAGTTTGTGTCATGTTAGTTAACACTGGCGAATATATGTTGCCCTCTCTCTCTCCATGAATCAGCCTATTTTGATGAATACTATGAGACATCTACAAATGGACAATGACTAGACATATATAAAAATAGAACGTTGACCTATGACCTGCCCAAGAAACCAACCCCCTTATCTACAATAAACAGTCCAAGAAGCCAGCCTGTTGTAAGTCAAACTTGCAGGAAGCCAGGTTGCTGTCTCTGATGACAATCCAGGAAGCTAAATAATAATTTCTGTAGCAATAGTCCCCTAATGGGAGCTAGGCATGGTGGCCCATACCTGTAATCCCAACACTTTGGGAGGCTGAGGCAGGAAAATTGCTTGAACTCAGGAGTTTGAGACTAGCCTGGGTAACATAGTGAGACCTCATCTCTACAAAAAAATTAAGAAATTAGCTGGGTGTGGTGATACGTACCTGTAGTCCCAGCTACTTGGGAGGCTAAGATAGGAGGATCACTTGAGCCTGGGAGGTCAAGGCTGCCGTGAGCAGTGATCAAATCACTATACTCCAGCCTGGGCAACAGAGGAAGATCCTGTCTCCCAAAAAAAAAAAAAAAAAAAAAAAAATTCCCAAATGGCCAGGACTTAATAACTGACAGCTTTCCTTAATTTTTGTTCCCATTTTCAACTTAGGTTCAACCAGAGAGAGCGAAACATGCATCCCCCAACCCTCATATGAGATGTCCCACTTTTTATTACCTTGCCTCCAGCTTCCTCATGCCAACAGCCTCCAGTCAAGCCACATTTGAAGCCTTCCCTTTTCTCACCTATAAATCTTTGCCACTCCTCTGCCTGCCTTTGAGTTTCTGCCAGAACACAAATGGCAGTTATGGTGGCTGACTTACTCAGTATAGCAAGGTCTAAATCAATAGCCTTTGCTTTTCTCATTTGGTTGATCTTTATTTCCACAATACAGATAATATTTTATACATATTTTATACTCCATATTTTTGCATTCCATATTTCTTCTCAAAGGAATTCTACTGCATAATCAAATTGCGGTAGGACATTGGGTAAGCCTCATCCAAAGTTAACCAAAGTTGTGGGTAAAAAGGAGGTGGAGAAGGAGTTATCTGAGCAATTGAGGAGCATCCCCTAAACCCATCATTACCACAAGACTCTCCTAAAAAGTACTCTCCTACCCCTTTCTAATCAGTTCCTTCCACTTCAGGCAACAACTTCTGACTCGTGTCACTATAGATAGATTTGTTTTCTTTTGTATGTGTAGACTCATACGATATGTATTTGTATTTGACTGTTTTCACTCAACAAGATATTTTTGTTTTTGAGACATATTCATGTTTTATATACCAGTAGTTTATTCTTTGTTATTGCTGAGTGATATTTCATCGTATAAACATACCCCAATTTGTTTATTCATTCTCCTGTTGATAGACATTCAGGTTGCTTCCAGTTTGCAACTAGTGTGAATAAGCTTGCTATGAGCATTCTTATAAAACTCTTTTAGAACATAAATGTTTTCATTTATATTGGGTAGATATGTCAAAGTGAAATTCCTGGGTCATATGGTAAATGTATGTCTGATTTATAAGAAATTGCCAAACAGTTCCTCAGAATAGTTACACCATTTTTTTATCCCACCAACAATGTATTAGGGTTACACTTGCTCCACATCCTAGCCAAACTTACTGTTGTTAGTCTTTGATTTTAGCATTTTAATGCAAATAAAGTGTTGTTTTATTGTGCCATTAATTTGCATTTCCTGATGACTAATTATCTTTTCCTATGTTTTTTGGTTTCTCATACACCTTTAATGAATTGTTTATTCAAATCTTTTGCCATTTTGATTAATTTTTTGACTTTTTATTATTGATTTGTTAGTTTTTTATGTTCCAAATACAAGTCAGATATAAAAATGTTTAATGTTAATGAAGTTCAGTATATCAATTTTTTCTTTTATGATATGACTTTTTGCATCCTGTTCAAGGATGCCTACCCCCAAGAACGTGAAGATATTTTACTTCTGTAAGTTTTATGGTTCTGAGTTTTACTTTTAGGTCTCCAATTTATCTCAAATTAATTTTTGTGTGTGAAATGAGATAGAAGTCAACCTGTATAGATATCCAGTCTGTTAGCACCATTTGTTCAAGAGACTTTCCTTTCTCCGTTGAAGTGACTTGGCACCTTGGACAAAAATCAATTGATGTATATGTGTGGGTCTATTTCTGGACTCTGTTCTGTTCCCTTGATCTGTTTGTCTATGCTTATGCCAGTATACATTTGTCTTGAGTATTGTAACTTTAATTCTTGAAATGAGGTAGTATAAGCCCTAAGAACAAAAAATAATATTTTTAAGATTATTACGTAGCGTCTCAAGAGATTATTTTCCTATTCTAGAACCTTTGCATGTCCTTATAAAATTTTATTTAATTTTTAAGTTTTGTGGGTACATAGTAGGTATATATATGTATGAGGTATATGAGATACTTTGATACAGGCATGCAGTGCTTAATGATCACATTATGAAAAATGGGGTATCCATCCCCTCAAGCATTTCTTCTTTGTATTACAGACAATCCAGTTATATTCTTTTAGTTATTTTCAAATGTAGAATTAAATTATTTTCACTATAGTCACCCTGTTGTACTATCAAATAGTAGGTCTTATTCTTTCTTTCTAATTATTTTTTTTTTGAACCCATTAACTACCTCCACCTCCCCGCTACCCTGCCCCACTACCCTTCCCAGGCTTTGGTAACCATCCTTCTACTTTCTATCCCCAGGAGTTCAATTGGATTGATTTTTAGATCCCACAGATAAGTGAGAACATGTGATATTTGTCTTTCTGTGCCTGGCTTATTTCGCTTAATATAATGACTTTCAGTTCTATCCATGTTGTTGTAAATGACAGGATCTCAGTCTTTTTTCATGTCTGAATAGTACTCTGTTGTGTATAAGTACCACATTTTCTTTCTCCATTCATCTGTTGATGGACACTTAGGTTACTTCCAAATCTTGGCTGTTGTGAACAGTGCTGCAACAAACTTGGGAATGCAGATAGTGCAAATATCTCTTCGATATACTGATTTCTTTTTTTCCTTTTTTTTCTTCTTCTTCTTTTTTTTTTTTTTTTTCTTTGAGACAGTCTCACTCTTTCGCCCAGGCTGGAGTGCAATGGCACAATCCTCAGCTCACTGCACTGTAACCTCCGCCTCCTGGGTCCTATGTTCAAGCGATTCTCCTGCCTTAGCCTCCCAAGTAGCTGGGATTACAGGCATGAGCCACTGCTCCTGACCGGATATACTGATTTCTTTTCTTTTGGGTATATACCCAGTAGTGGGATTCCAGATCGTAAGGTAGCTCTATTTTTAGTTTTTTGAGGAACTTCCAAACTGTTCTCCATAGTGGTTGTACTAATTTACTTTCCCACCAACAGTGTACAAGGATTCCCTTTTCTCCACATCCTCTCCAGCATTTATTATTGCCTATCTTTTGGATAAAAGCCGTTTTAACTGGCGTGAGATTATCTCTCATTGTAGTTTTGATTTGCATTTCTCTGATGACCATGGTGTTAGACACCTTTTCATATACTTGTTTGCCGTTTGTATGTCTTCTTTGGAGAAATGTCTATTCAAATAGTTTGCCAGTTTCAAAATTGGATTATTTTGTTTTTTCCTATAGAGTTCTTTGAGCTCCTTATATATTCTGGTCACTAATCTCTTGTCAGATGGATAGTTTTCAGATATTTTCTCCTATTTTTTGGGTTGTCTGCTCACTTTGTTGATTGTTTCCTTGCTGTGCAGAAGCTTTTTAACTTGATGTGATCCCATCTGTCCATTTTTGCTTTGGTTGGCTGTGCTTGTGGGGTATTACTCAAGAAATTTTTACCCAGACCAAACTCTTCACTCCTGGAGAATTTCCTCAATGTTTTCTTATAGTAGTTTTTGAGGTCTTAGACTTACATCTTTAATTCATTTTGATTTGACTTTTGTACATGGCGAAAGGGGACTAGTTTCATTCTTCTGCCTATGGATATCCAGTTTTCCCAAAACCATTTATTGATGAGACTGTCTTTTCCCCAGTGTTTATTCTTGGCACTTTTGTTGGCAACGAGTTCACTGTAGGTGTGTGGGTTTGTTTCTGGGTTCTCTATTCTGTTCCATTGGTCTTTGTGTCTGTTTTATGCCAGTACCATGCTGTTTTGGTTGCTATAGCTCCATTGTATAATTTAAAATCAAGTAATGTGATTCCTCCAGTTTTGTTCTTGTTGCTTAGGATTGCTTTGGCTGTTCTGGGTCTTTTGTGATTTTATATAAATTTTAGGATTGTTTGTTCTGTTTCTGTGAAGAACACCATTGGTATTTTGATAGGGATTACATTGAATCTGTAGATTGCTTTGACTAATATGGACAGTTTAACAATATTGAACAATCCATGAACATGGAATATCTTTCCAGTTTTTTGCGTCCTCTTCAATTTCTTTCATCAGTGTTTTATAGTTTTCATTGTAGAGATGTTTTATTTCTTTTGTTAATTCCTAGGTATTTAATTTTATTTGTGGCTCTTATAAATGGGATTACTTTTTTTATTTCTTTTTCAGATTGATCACCTTTGGCATATAGAAATGCTGCTGGTTTTTGTATGTTGATTTTATGTCCTGCAACTTTACTGAATCTATCAGTTCTAAGAGTTTTCTGGTGGAGTCTTTGAATTTTTCTAAGTATGAAATCATATCACCTGTAAACAAGGATAATTTGACTTCTTCCTTTCTAATTTGGATGCCCTTTATTTCTTTTTCTTGTCCAATTGCTCTAAGTAGGACTTCCAGTACTATGTTGAGTAATAGTGGTGAAAGTGAGCATCCTTGTTGTGTTTCAGATCTTAGAGGAAAGACTTTCAGTTTTTCCCCATTCAGTATATTAGCTGAGGGTCTGTCACATATAGCTTTTATTATGTTGAAGTATGTTCCTTCCATACTTCAACATACCTCGTTTTTTGAGGGTTTTTAACCACGAAGGATGTTGAATTTTATAAAATGCTTTTTCTACATCAATGGAAATAATCATATGGTTTTTATTCTTTATTCTGTTGATATGATGTATCACACTGATTGATTTGCATATGTTGAACCATTCATGCATCCCAGAGATAAATCCCAGTTGGTAATGATGAATGATCTTTTTAATGTGTTGTTGAGCTTGGTTTGCTAGTATTTTGTTGGTTTTTTTGGGAAATATATTTTTGCATCAATATTCATCAGAGATATTAGCCTGTTGTTTTCTTTTTTCGATATTTCTATGTCTAGTTTTAGTATCAGAGTAATACTGGCCTCGTAGAAAGAGTTTGGAAGTTTCTCTCCTCTTTTATTTTTCAGAATATTTTAAATAGGATTGGCATTAGTTCTTTAAATGTTGGTTAGAACTCAGCAGTGAAGCCATCAGGTCCTGAGTTTTTCTTTACTAAGTGGCTTTTTATTACAGCTTCGATCTTGTTACTTGTTACTGGTCTGTTCAGGTTTTGGATTTCTTCATGGTTCAGTTTTGGTAGGTTGAATGTGTCTAGGAATTTATTCACTTTCTCTAGATTTTCCAATTTATTGGCATGTAGTTGCTCATAGTAACCACTAATGCTACTTTGAATTTCTGTGGTATCAGTTGTAATGTTTCCTTTTTCATTTCTGATTTTATTTATTTTGGTCTTCTCCCTTTTTTTCTTCATTAGTCTGGCTAAAGGTTTGTCAATTTTGTTTATCTTTCCAAAAGATAAACAACCTCTTGTTTCATTGATCTTTTGTATTTTCTTCATTTCACATTCATTTATTTCTGCTCTGATCTTATTTCTTCTACTAATTTGGGGTTTTGTTTGCCCTTTTCTAGTCAAGATGCACCATTAGGTTATTAATTTGAAGTTCTTCTTTTTTGTTGTAGGTACTGATAGCTTTAAACTTCCCTCTTAGTAGCGCTTGTGCTGTATCCCATAGGTTTTGTTATGTTGTGTTTCTGCTATTTGTTTCAAGAAACTTTTCAGTTTCCTTCTGAAGTTCTTCATTGACTTTGTCCCACTGGTCATTCAGGAGCATATTGAATCTCAATGTGTTTGTATCATTTCCAAAATTCCTCTTGTTGCTTTCTAGTTTTACTCAAAGATGTTTGACATTGTGGTCAAAAATGCTTGATGTTTCAAATTTTTTGAGTATTTTAAGACTTATTTGTGACCTAACATATGGCCTATCCTTGAGAATAATCCATGTAATAAGGTGTATTCTGTAGCCTTTGGATGAAATGTTCTGTGAGTATCTTTTAGGTGTATTTGTTCTATTAGGTCATCCTTAGTGTAGGTTAAGTCCAATGTTTCTTGGTTGAGTTTCTGTCTGGGAGACCTGTCCAGTGCTGAAAGTGGGATGTTGAAATCTCCAGCTGTTATTGTATTGAGGTCTCTCTCTCTTTGAGACAAGATCTTGCTCTGTTATCCAGGCTGGAGTGCAGTGGTGTGATCTCAGCCCACTGCAGCCTCGACCTTACAGGTTCAAGTGATCCTCCTGCCTCAGCCCTCTGATTAGCTGGGACTACAGGCATACACCACCATGCCTGGCTAATTTTTGTATTTTTTTGTAGAGACAGGGTTTTGCCATGTTTCCCAGGGTGGTCTCAAACTCCTGGGTTCCAGAAACCCACCTACCTGGACCTCCCAAAGTGCTGGGATTCTAGGCATGAGCTATTGTGCCTAGCCTGAGGTCTGTCTCTTTAGCTATAATAATATTTGCTTTACATATTTGGGTGTTCCAGTGTTGGGTGCATGTATATTTATAATCATTGTATCCTTTTGCTAGACTGACCCCTTTATCATTATGTAATAGCGATCTCTAACTCTTCTTATAATTTTTGTCTTAAAATCTATTTTTTCTAATGTAAGTGTAGCTACTACTTCTGCTCTTTTTTGGTTTCCATTGGCATGGAATATCTTTTTCCATCCGTTTATTCTCAGTCTGTGTATCTTTATAGGTGAAGTGTGTTTCTTGTAGGTAACAGATCATTGGCTCTTTTTTTCCATGCATTTAGCCACTCTGTGTCTTTTTATTCGAGAGTTTAGTTTATTTACATTCAATGTTATTATTGATAAGTTGGGACTTACTCCTGCCATTTTGTCATTTGTTTTCTGGTTGTTTTGTGGTCTTCTTTTACTTCTTCCCTTCCTTCCTTGTCTTCCCTTTAGTGAAGGTTATTTTCTCTGGTGGTATGACTTAGTTTCTTCCTTTTTATTTTTTGTGTATCTGTTGTGTGTTTTTCAATTTGAGGCTACCATGAGGCTTGCAAATATTATTAATGTCTTATAACACATTATTTTATTTTATTTTATTTTATTTTATTTATTTTTTGAGACGGAGTTTCATTCTTGTTGCCCAGGCTGGAGTGCAATGGTGTGATCTTGGCTTACTGCAACCTCTGCTTCCTAAGTGATTCTCCTGCCTCAGCCTCCCAAGTAGCTGGGATTACAGGCGTGTGCCACCACGCCTGTCTAATTTTGTATTTTTAGTAGAGATGGGCTTTCTCCATGTTGGTCAGACTGGTCTCGAACTTCTGACTTCAGGTGATCTGCCCACCTCGGCCTCCCAGAGTGCTGGGATTACAGGCGTGAGCCACTGCGCCTGGCATAACCCATTGTTTTAAACTGATGACGACAAAACACTGATTGCATAAACAAACATGCAAAAAGAAAACTAATAAAAACTGTACACTTTAACTTCATCCCTCTGCTTTTTAACTTTTTGTTGTTTCTCTTTGTCTTATTGTACTGTCTGTCTTTAAAAGTTGCTGTAGTTATTATTTATATTGACTTATCATAACAGTGTAATTGGGAGTTTACATGCCACAATTATAGTTTTACAATATTCTGTGTTTTTCTCTATGCCTACTATTACCAGTGAGTTTTGTATCTTCAGATGATTTCTTCTTGCCATTAACATCCTCTCTTCTTTCAGATGGAAGAACTCCTTTTAGCAATTCCTGTAGGACAGGTCTGGTGTTGATGAAATCTCTCGGCTTTTGTTTGTCTGGGAAGGTCTTTATTTCTCCTTCAGGCTTGAAGGATATTTTTACCGGATATAGTGTTCTAGGATAAAAGTTTCTTTCCCTCAGCACTTTAAATACATCATTACCACTTTCTCCTAGCCTGTAAGGTTTTCACTGAAAGGCCTGCTGCTATATTTATTGGAGCTCCATTGTATGGGTTTTTTTTTGTTTTTTTTTTCTTTTCTCTTGCTGCTTTTAGGATCCTTTCTTTATCCTTGACCTTTGGGAGTTTTGTTGTTAGATGCCTTGAGGTAGTCTTCTTTTGGTTAAATCTGCTTAGTGTTCTATAATCTTCTTGTACTTGAATGTTTATATCTTTCTCTAGGTTTGGCAAGTTTTCTGTTATTATTCCTTTGAATAAACTTTCTATCCTTATCTCTTTCTCTACATCCTCTTTAAGACCAGTAACTCTTAGATTTTTCCCTTTGAGGCTATTTGCTAGATCTTGCAGGTGTGCTTCATTCTTTTTTGTTTTTTTTTTTTTTTCTTTTGTCTCCTCTGAGTATTTTCAAATAGCCTGTCTTCAAGCTCATTAATTCTTTCTTCTGTCTGATCAATTCTGTTATTAAGAGACTCTGATGCATTCTTTAGTATTCAGTTGCATTTTCCAACTGTAGAATTTCTGCTTGTTTTTAATTATTTCAGTCTCTTTGTTAAATTTATCTGATAGAATGCTGAATTCCTTCTCTGTGTTATCTTGAATTTCCTTGAGTTTCCTCAACATAGCTCTTTTGAATTCCCTGTCTGAAAGATCACATATCTCTGTTTCTCCAGGATTGGTCCCTGGTACCTTATTTAGTTCTTTTGGTGAGGCCATGTTTTCCTGTATGATCTTGATGCTTGTAGATGTTTGTTGGTGTTTGGGCATTCACAAGCTAGGTATTTATTATAGTCTTTGCAATCTGGGCTTACTTGTGCATGTCCTTCTTAGGAAGGCTTTCCAGGTAGGTATTCGAAGGAATTTGAGCCCCAAGTCCAATAATGCTGTGGTTTTTGCAGATTAATAGAAGTGCCACCTTGGTGGTCTGGGATAATAAAGATCTGGAAGAATTCTCTGGATTACGAGGCAAAGATTTGTTCTTTTCCCTTACTTTCTCCCAAACAAATGAAGTCTCTTTCTCTGTGCTGAGCCACCTTGAACTGGAGTGTGTTGATGTAAGCACCCCTGTGGCCATTACTACTGGGACTGCTGCCAGCACAGCACAAGGTCTTGCCCAAGGCCCGCTGTAACCACTACATGGCTGCCACCTATGTTCACTCAAGGCCCTAGGGCTCTACAGTCAGCAGGTGGTGAAGCCAGCCAGATTTGTGTCCTCCCCTTCAGGGCAGCAAGTTCCCCCAGGTCCCAGGTGGGTCCAGACATGTTGTCTGGAAGCCAGGGATTGGAGCTAAAAGCCTTAGAGATTTCTTAGCAATTTGAGAAGCCAACGTGGGTGTATCACCTGAGGCCAGGAGTTTGATACCAGCCTGGCCAACATGGCTAAACCTGTCAAGAGGACAGGGACCATGTTGTATATCTTGTTCACCACTCTATCCACACCACTTAGCACACAATAAGTATTTGTTTAAATAAAATTAAATTTTAGCTGGGCGTGGTGGCTCACGTCTATAATCCCAGCACTTTGGAAGGCTGAGGTGGGAGGATCACTTGAGGCCAGGAGTTCCAGACCAGCCTGGACAACATGGCAAAACCCTGTCTTTACTAAAAAATACAAAAATTAGCCATGTGTGCTTGTGTATGCCTGTAATCCCAGCTATTCAGGAGGCTGAGGTGGAAGAATTGCTTGAACCTCAGAGACAGAGGTGCGGTAAGCCGAGATCATGCCACTGCACTCCAGCCTAAGTGACATAGCAGACTCTCTCAAAAAACAAAAACAAAAAACCTTAGAGATTTGCCTGATGTTCTGTTCTGCAGCTATGCTGGCACTCAAACCACATTACAAAGTCCTTCCTTCTCTTCCCTCCTTTTTCCACAGGCAGGAAGCCCCTTCCTGTGGCAACCACCACAAGTCATTCTTACATACACAAATGTTAGTATAGTAATGCAGCAAGGAATTCCCAGGGAAATTGGTTATTTTTTCCTTGCACCACTTCTGTAGCTTTGCCAAACAAACAAAACAAACAAGACCCCGAGATCACTGATCCAAATCTGAATCAGTGAAATGGTCTGATGAAACACGCTTTTTTTTTTTTTTTTTTTTTTAAGATGAGGTCTCTCTGTGTTGCCCAGGATGGTCCCTAACTCCTGGGCTTATGTAATCCTGCTGCCTCCACCACCTGAGTAGCTGGGACCGCAGGCTAATGAAACACTTTAATAAGATAAATCATAATCTGCCAGGAACTTTCTTCTGTTCAGTCCTTAAAATCTGAAGATGTTTAGAACAGATGGGCTTTCTGATGTAGCTCTCCAGAGGTAATTATTTTCTTTTTAAAACAGCTAGGATCATTCTCTTATTGACCAGACATGTGCTTCTCCAGTCGCATACAATCTCCCCTGTCCTCTGAGGGCTGGTGATTGTCTCTGTCCTCTTACCTTCACCATCTTAGAAGGAAGAGCCAAGTCTACATGGGTGATACGGTACTGTGAACAACATGGTTACTAAAGAGCTAGGTTTTAAGCCACCCCATTAAGGTTGAACTGATGTGGAATAGTCACAAGAACATAAGTCAGGGACATTAAGAAGCCCTTTGCTGTAATCTACCATACCAGTTATTGCCCAGGGTGGAGCATGTAATAATATTTTTTATAACAATCTGATTATATTTTCTGCCATTTTTTATTGGGAATTTGAACGTTGCAGGTTAGCTCATAAAACTGAAAGGGCAAGATAAACATAGGATACAATATATTTAATTAAGATAGCAAAACCTTTCTGTACTTTCTTAAAATGGTTTGTAGGAGATCCGGAGCAGATCTTCAACTTGCTAATGTTCAGTTAGGCCCAGATTTGGTATTTGGAAGAGGCAGTTTATTAGAATAATGGTGCTCCTACTCAAGGAGGAAACAGCATCTATAATACTCAGTGTGATCAGGGACTTGACCTTAATGAGATTTCAAATAGAAGTAAATTTGACTGACTTTATCATGTGGACCAATTCTAGCCAAATATTGTGGATTTGAGATTAGGACCAGAAAACTCAGGGTCTGCTTCTGATGGCAGTACCCCAGGAGGATCTGGTCTTTTACTCTATGCTTGGAATGAACCAGGTGAGATGTTTGGGTCCCAGCCAGATTCTTGGGGTCATTGTAGATTCACACAGACTTAAATGACTTGGTCTTATCATCCAAATAAGGATGAACCATGGCCAGTTCATTTCATTCTATTTCTTGAAGTGAATAGGACTGCAGGATCAAAGTTAAAGACTGTAATGAAGATCACACACTGGACTGTCTATCAAGTAAGGCCCAGATTTACTGTTATAGACTTAACTCACTCTATTTGCTTTTTTTTTTTTTCTTTCTTTTTGTAGGCTACAACTGAGGTGGAAATTAAGAAGAAAGGCCCTGGATCTCTCTTAGTTTCCATGGACCAATTAGCCTCCTATGGGCGGAAGGACAGAATCAACAGCATAATGAGTGTTGTTACAAATACACTAGTAGAAGGTATGTGCCCTATGATGTCAGTCCAACCTGCTGAGATATAAATATGTAATGTGCATGGTAAATATAATCCCGGTCCCTTGGTCTGAGTTTTGCAAAGGCTGTCTCTGAGCTTTAGGAATGGAGCCTATTCCTATATAGAAACTAGAATCACAAATTCTCTTCCTAAATTTACATGCAGAGAATCAAATATATGGGCTTCAGATACGCTGTCAGCATTGTACACAGGTAGGTAAGAGATATGAAAGGAGCTGCATGAGTGACCTAGAGGAACTCAAGACCCCTGTCATTGTCATCATGAGGAGCCGGTGGGGTGCCGTAAGGCATAAAGGAATGTAGATTGAAGAACTGCAAAGATATAAAATGATAGAATTTCTCTCATGGCCTGTACTCCTAAACATACCTTCCTTTTTTCCTTTTTAACTACTTACAGCCCTTTTGGTTTTCCCTTAAGGAAGAATGTACTGTGCGTTTTGATTGCACCTAGTTCTGTCTCTCTTCAAACACCCCCACATATCCATAAATAAATTTGATATGTGACTAGGTAAGTTGAAACCCTTCTTTCTTTGAGTGCTCCATGCCACAGGGAAAGAGCAACCACTGTTGAATCATAGCACGTCTGCAGTAATGTTGCTGTCAGTGCCTGAGTTCTCTGTATTAGGTGGGTTCTCTATGACACAACCTGGTGTGCTGAGGAATACCTGAAGATTTTCCATTAGGCCACAGTCCCCCTAGCAAGAATCAGCTCCTCTCTAGTTGTGGTGTGTAGTCCAGGATCTGCATGCTTTCATTCGCGGTAAATTCAGAGACAGATTTCCTCTCCCAAGATTCTGGTGGATTCTGCACCTGTCTTCTTCATTGGATTTATATTGATTTAGCTGAGTTGTCTCATGGTAGATCTAGACTATTCTTGAGGCCTCCAATTGCTGTTCTTCAGAATGCAGATGCCCAGAATAACCAAAGTCCCTGAGACAGGAAAACTCAAAATGGTCCTGGTATCCTTGAGACAAGCGTTTTTTCAGTCATTTAAACCCAGTGCCACTTCTACTGTGTGTGTATGTATATATGTGTGTGTGTATCGTGTGTTGGGGAGGGGTTTGCCGTGGAGGAAGAGTCCCTAGAAAAGAATTATCCAAGGGTGCTTACTTCCCCACATATGTGCAAAGAATGAGACTATAACTAGACTGACCTTGAGAATATATCAAGTAAAAAAAATGAATTAACTGCTTTCAGCTGCCTTAACAACCTCTATTTATTCCTGTTTTCTTTGATTACCATCGAGGTTATTGTCTGATAGAACATCTTCAAGCTTTCTAGCTTATACTTTAAGATTGTGGGCAAATAACTACAGGTTCTAAGAATTCCAAGCTAAGAAATCCTAGCTTAAGAACTTTGGCTAATTTTATTATTCACATAGAAACCAAGACAGGATTTCTCTGGGTATCTGTGGCAACTGAGAAAAACTAACAGCCTCCAACAGCTACACTTTATTATTGGCAGAGACATCACAACAGCAGAACTATCAATACAATGCAACAGTTAGTTAGTTATTTATTACTGCAGTGGCTTAGCCCAGGTCCCAGCAAAAGGAGATGCTCAAACAACATTTGTCAAGCAGACGTTGGCTATGCTTAGAATGGTAGGAGTGCTGGTGCTGCAGGGCTCCTTTCGGAGGCCTTAGAGCTTTTATCCCTTTACTGGGTTGGCTATAAACCATACGGGGATTTTAAAGTTCTCTTTTCTCCCTCTTCTCCCTGTTTCTCTTTCTGTCCTGCTGTGCTTATTCTCCACCCTCTACCCACCATCACACACATTAAAAAAAAAAAAAAAAGGTGTAAGGATAGCTCAGGAGACAGAGACACATGTAGCTGTGTTCCTGAGTAGGAAGATGTTATTCCAGTTCTTTGTCCTCTTTCCTAAGCCCTGATGTTCACATAGTTGTACCTGTCCTGCCATTTCTTGCTCAGGCATTCCTCCTGTCCTCTCCCCTTGTATTTGACCCTTTTGCTGAAGCTGATGGGACAGAACTGCTGTAAGCAAAGATCGATGAATGGCTGACCAGAATAACGTAAGAGGGAATGAAGCATCCATGCCTGTTTAACCATTGGTCCCTCTGTATTTAATGCTTGCTACAGCATTAAAAGCCAGCATTGAATGAATTGTAGTTCTTGCTCTCAGACTTTCAGTGAGGAAACTTTGACATTATTTTAATCCAAGGATTAAAATAATTATTATTTAAAACCCAAGAGGCAGGCTACGACGTACCTAATAGTTTAGAAACCACAGTGGAGAATTCCAGAATCCTGTCAATAATTAGAAAACCCTGCCTGTTCTGCCCCACCCCATCCTACTGCAAACATGCTTACCAGGATCCAGTACATTTAGTAGAGTTCACCACTAGCAGAGCTATAAGCTTTGGGGATATTTCAGAGGACTGGGTGTGGGGTGTAGGTAGAGTAGTGTAGTCTCACTCCTCAAAGCAGTAAAGCTGTGGGAGAAGGGGAGATCGTGGTGAAGTAAGAAAGAGGTAGTGATGTACTTGACATTGATTTGCAATATCAAGGAAATACTTGACATTATTGATTCTCAGGTAAAACAATTCCAAAAACTCCCCTAGAGGTAACTGGCCATAGCTATTTCTGCCACTATTTGTGTATTCCTTTATTCATCTGACAAGCATCAAATGTCAGTATAGTTACTTGGCTGATATCAGTCTTTCCTGTGTGGCAGTAACCTTAGCGAGGGTGGGAGCTCTTCATCAGTGTATCCTCAGTGCCTAGCACATTGCAGGTGCTTAAAAGTTGTTGAATTGAGTTGAAAGAAGCTCCTGCCTTCAGAAACTTCATGGTCTACCAAAGCCATTATCTTAGTGAAATTGTGAGGTCCTCTCTGAAAACAATTCCCAGTACCCCTGAGGTTGAGACCTAGAGTAACCTCACTGAAAATGTCCAAAAGCAAAGTAAGAGAAACCCCACAAACATTTGGACATCTCACTCCTAAATGTTAACCCATTCCCCCAAGCCAAATACTGGGCCATTCCAGGCATGTGGAACCCGTAACAGTTTGCAAAGTCATAAGTCACTTGATAAGCCTTCTTATTCCCCAAATGATCTTTTCCAGCTCCTGAAGTTCCACATTGTCTTACTTTTTGTCGGAGTGAAAGATTATCCTGAGGATCTTCCCTTCTCAGTAAATGTGGCTAAGAGATGTCTGGTATCCCTCGAGGAATTTTCCTGGTGCCCTGTAGGGCAGGAAAACCCCTTTTTCTGTGTGGCAAGACTCAAGACCTAGTTCATTTTAAAACATTACAATTGTGTCAACTGTCATAAATGTGAACAGTCGCAGCTTCAACCTCCACGTGCCAATGAGCAGCAGTCATTTGGAGAAGGGAGGAGATAAAAAAGGGAACGGAACTAAATTTCCAAATATGTACTGTAAGAATTTATGGAAATAAGAGAACCTTGTCATTTTCTTTTTTGGGGGTGAAAACTATATTTACCTTAGGAAGGGAGGGAGTTCTCTGAGGAAGAAGCCGCAGCAGATTTTCCTCACAGACTTCCTTTCCCACGCAGCCTCCCACGTGGCGCTTACAGGGGTCCTTAAATCTGAAAAACCAAGGCAACCATTTTCTTAGCAACCAGGGAGCCAATCAGAAACTCAGCCAAAACCACCTTGTCTAAAATAAAGCATCGCCATCCAGCTGGTTGGAAAAGGGAACGTAGGCTAATTTAAGGCAGCCATCTTGGTTTTGGTGAAATGTTAGGGAATTTTTTTTTTTTTTCTTAAATGATTTGATAGTGTCAGCAGAATTGGGCAGGGAGAGAGTAGCTGTTACAGCCAACCCTGTAGAACCTCACATTCTGACAGGTTTTCAAAGTTCACCTCTTAAAAAGCATCCTCTTAGCTCAGGGTCCTTGGAATTTTGTAATCCTGACAGTTGTATTTCATGCTTAATTTGAGGAGAGCTTTCTTATGTAGGGCTTCATACCTAGATTGTTGTAACTGCCAGTTGAGTGTCTGTCTTTGATATCTGATCATTCTTTTGAATCTTTGCTTTGGAAATGACCTTTGAGATCATCTAGTCCAGTGATTTTTCAGTCTGTGTGTATCAGAGTCCTGGGATTCTAGGGGAGTGCCTCAGGAGAGGAAGAAGTCTATCTGAGTGGGCTCCTGCTTCATCTAAGGCAATTCCTGGTTTATTTTATGTATTGGGAATTATGTGAGATCTTGTTTGAAAATAACACGTTCTGTTTCTAAAAGAGACAGAGAAGATAAGACAAAGGAGAGAAAGAAAAAGGGAAAAAGATGAGGACCCAGGGAGGGAAGGAGGAAGAAGCTGTAGAAAGAGAAAAGCAAAGGATGAGAGCAGGAAAGGGCAAAGGGGCAAGAAAGGAGACAGGAGGAGACAGAACGAGGAAGGAAGGGTGAAAAGGGGAGAGGAATGTGACTTGTATTTCTAACTTGACTATGAGCTGTAAACTTGTTGAGGGTGGAGACAGTAACTTGTACTTCTTATGAGAACGTAACAGATGTGTTTTACATGGTGGCTTGGTTGCTGATGCTGGTTCTGCTGATGAAGATAATAATAATAGCAAACATTTTCATGGCACTTTCTATCTGCCAGGGTATTCTGGGGCACTTTGTATATATTTTAGCTCTTTAATTCTCACAGCAAATCAAAGTAACTTGTTCAAGGTCCCACAGTTAGCAAGTGTCTGAGCTAGTATTTGAGCTCAAATATGTCTGGCTTAAGTTCATACTTTTGATGGCTTCTCTGACAATAATTGAATAATACAGTGTATAATAGAATACCTACCATTTATTGAGGACTTACCCTGTGCCAGATACTGTGGTGACTGCTTTACACTAACATCTCATTTAATCTTTAGTCAAACTCACATAAAAATGAGGTTACAGGACTCATTCACTCCTGTAACCTGTAAAGTAGATGCCTTGTTTTACAGCTGAAGCAGCTGAGCAGAGAAGTCAGTTACCTTGCCTGGTATCACACAACTTGTAAGCATTCAAGCCAGTTGAGGCCAGGGAGTCAGACCTGAGAGGCCAAGCTCTTGACCTCTGTGCTCTACTCCCATAACTGATGGGTTGAGTTTCATTTATAACTAGATCTTTATTAACAGAGAGGTGACTTGTATGGATCATGCCTCCTCTCTACCTTAGAGAGAAGGAAAATCCTTAGGAATGTCAGCACTCAGACCACCTTGATTCCATATTAATAACAGTGATAATGGCTGAGAGTGACTAGTGTGTCCCCCTGGTTTTCTCGCTGTGATTGAGGGGCCATCTTTGTTCTTACTTACTGTAGAACTGGAAGAGTCTCAGAGAAAGTGCCCGCCATGCTGGTATAAATTTGCCAACACTTTCCTGATCTGGGAGTGCCACCCCTACTGGATAAAACTGAAAGAGATTGTGAACTTGATAGTTATGGACCCTTTTGTGGATTTAGCCATCACCATCTGCATCGTCCTGAATACACTGTTTATGGCAATGGAGCACCATCCTATGACGCCACAATTTGAACATGTCTTGGCTGTAGGAAATCTGGTAAGATGGAACACTGTCTCCTGATACTAGGAATGTGTTTTGCCTATAGGACTTCTTTTTCTGGTACTGAAAGCTGGAGTTTCTTTGAAGAGAAAGTAATAGTTAATTGGAAGACAAATGCTTCCACATATGCCGGGACACTAGCTGCTTTTCTGCTCACTGTTGTGATCCCTTTCCTCTTTCTGCAGAACTTTGAAGACGTCATTTAGGAGCTATTGGCAGAAAACCAATGTTGGTGACAGAATGGGAGGCCTGGTATAGTGGGTTGGTTTCAGCAGCCTGAGCCAAGTACTTCTGGATTTTTTCCTCATTCTGTTTCTCACACTGATTCCTGCATTGCTCCAGCAAATCAGTTCCCCTTTCACCTTAAGTACCAACTACCACAAAATAGGGGAGCTCTTGTAGTACAGTACATATAACTGTGGATTTGCCTGCTCTGTCAGGCCTTAATTATGTAAATGGGTACTATTTATGGGAAAGTTTTCACTCAAGGATGGTTTCCCCCTCCAATCCAACTTCTAGGCCATTATCCAGTTTCTGCCATTAGTTGATCTTTGCCAAATTTATTTTAATATTAGCTTAAATTATGTATTTAATTTATTATATAAAGATAAGTATGTCTTTTTTAAAAACTATATTACAAAGTGTATATTCTGAAATCAAGTAGTTGTGATTTGAGAATTATGTGTTTTCTTTATTACAAAAATCAGGAGTTAATTGAATTTTGATAGACAGTAAAGAAGTAGTGCGAAAGAATCCCCTAGGTCACCTGGGCCCCCTAATTCCTTAGGTGTTAACCACAGGCGTGTCTAAATCTGGCTGTTACTGTTTATTAATAATTTGAGCGTGATTTCTGCCCAGTTTTTCTTGTGCGTTCTCTCTCTGTCTCCCTCTCTCACACACACACACCACACACTTTTGACCTTAAGTCCTATTACTGTACTATTAGAGCACTACAATATCATTTTCATTTCTTATTCTGAAAACATATGGCAAAGAGATCCTTTGTAGCCCATTGTATTCCCTGGTATACATCCAAGATGATTCTGTGGTCTTTCCAGTCTCCATGTCTGTGGTTGGTGACATGCTCCAGCCTCTCTGCTATGATGTAAACCCTTGTGTGCAGTCCAATGGAATGCCTGTAGTCTTGAAATGGGACACTCCCACAGACTGTCCAGGAAGTCTCTTGACTGGCTCTGAAAGGTGCCTGTCGGTGGGCACATGCTGTGATTGGCTAACATAGTACCTAGGCCATCAAGCAGAATTTTCAGCCTGTCAACAATATCATATAGATATAAGCTTTATTTTAGTAGCCAAGAGTTAAATAATGAGAAATATGTCTTGATAATTTTTATTGTTTGGTGTTGGTGGTTCTCTTTTCCCTGTAGAGCTTTGTTTTTCTCAAAATCTTTACTTTTCCTTGCTTTTTACAGAACCAGTCTTTGATTTTCAAGGGATTTTGAGAGGCTTTTTTACCTACCCCCACTAGAACTTCAGTCAGACCAGGGTAGCAAATAATGTTATTTTTCCTTTCATGAAAATTTAGAGATTTAGGATGACCCCTAAATTAGAATTGTAAGTGTTCAGAAGACTTTGCTCAGAACCATCAGTAAAGAAAGGAAATAAGAGAAGGTTGACAGCTAATATTCAGGAACTCCATGAGACAAGCCAACCCAGAACCAAGTTCTAAAATAAGAAAGCTCTTAGGTGGCAAGAGTTTTCAAACGGCAAGTAAATGTACAATTAGCAGAGGGGAGGGAGGGTAGTATATGGTCTAGCATACTTTGTACTAGATGTGAGGGTAAAAGGAAAGAAACCAAGAATGGTGCCTAGATGTGGGGGTTGAATAACTGAGGGAAAAGTGAAATGACTGCAAAGGAACTGGCTTGACGTGTAAAATCAAGAGTTCTGTTTTGGACATGTTAAGTGTCTATTCACTGAGTGGAGATGCCAAATAAGGAAGTTGGGTACGTGCTGGACCTCATGAGTGTTTTCTGGACAATACCAGAAACTCAAAGACATACCTTGCTGCCAATCAACAGGAGCGCTGAGATTGGCAGAAAGAATACAGAATTAGAAATCAGAAGATTTGGGTTTTGGTTCCTATTAGATATTGTACAACCTTAAATAAGTCTTTGATTTCTGTCCAGAAATGTTGTGCATCTGTAAAGTTAGGATAATACCATGCCATCATTGGTTGGGAAGATAAAATGAGAACCTATACAGAAGTCTTTGGGATAGCTAAAAGTACCTTATAAATCTTAGGAACTTATAAATCTTAGGAACTGTGTTAGTATAATTCAATAGGAGAATTTTCAGAGATTTGGAGATTTAGGTAGAGCCTTTGACTGAATCTGAGAGTAAGAGGATGGAAAAAAAAATGAGACTGACTTGTGAAATGAAGTATGACCTTGTCCTGTGGTTGGAATGTGAGGCTTTTCCTATAGCCCTGATTGTGAGTTAAGTTGTCTTTGTCTGTAGACATACAGAAAGATGTTTTTAAAGAAAGATGAGAACAGTGTTCTGCAAATTGAAGATCCCTGCCTCTTCTACCGTCCCCAAAAGAGAAAATAATAATAGGAAGAACCTTAGAGATAATTCAATCCTATCCGCATGTTTTATAGAGGAAGTTGAAGCCCAGGGAAGCTGTGTGACTTATACAGCCTTTGTGTTATACAGTAGATAAATGTAATGATTCTTTTCCTGCCTTTTTTGCAACTAACTGAATACAATAGTAAGTTTATCAGGTGACTTTTTAAACATTCTGAATCTTACAGGGAAATTTCAAGTACAGTACAAAAAACTTTTTTTTTTTTTTTTTTTACAATGAAAGCCTTGTCATGTGGCCTTATCACCCCCAAATACTTACAGTATGTATTTTTTATACACGAGTACATTCTTCTACATAACTATAGTATAATTTGTCAAAACCAGGAAATTAACACTGATGCATTACAACCATCTAATTCTCAGGCCCTATTCAAGTTTTGCCAGTGATCCCAGTGGCATCCTCTATAACAAAAGGATGCAGTTTTAGGATTACCCCATTACATGTAGCTATCTTATCTCTCTAATTTTCTTCAGCCTGGAGGAGTTCCTCCATCTTTCCTTGACTTTCATGTCTTGACATTTTGAAGACTACAGGCCATTTGTTATGTAGAATTCCCTCAATGTGGGCTTGAATTCCCTCAATGTATGCTTCCTTATGATTAGACGCAGGTTCTGCATTTTGGTAGGAGTATCAGATAAGTGAGGCTATCTTCTTCACGTTATATCTACAGTTGGCACACAGCTTCCATTTGTCCCACTACTGGTGGTGTTCATTTAATCACTTGATTAAGGAGGTGTCTGCCAGGCTTTTCATCTGTAAAGTTATGCTTTTTCCATTTACAGTAAGTCCCCACTTAACATCCTCTATAGGTTCTAGATTCTTGGAAACTGTGACTTTAAGCTAAATGATATACTGTATAACAAAACCAGTTTTACCATAGGCCAGTTGATATAAACAAGAGTTAAGTTCCTGTGGCATGTAGCACATCATGTGGCTTAAAGTTGCTGTTTTCAAGAACCTATTGAGGACATTAAGTGAGGACTTACTGTATACTTAATAGGTATTTGTGAGGAAGATCGTTTGAAGTGATTTAAATATCCTGTTCATTCAGATTTTGATTTCTTCCTTTATTTATATCAGTATGGATTAATGGTTTTCTCTTTTATCTGAGCTGTAATCCATTTGATGTTTAGACTTACTCTGATGTGACCAGTGGGAGTCCCTTCAAGCTGGCTTCTGATCCCTTTGACATGTCTTCATCACTTCCTGGCTTTCTGGTACCACAAGGTATTCCAGGATACTTTTGTGTTTTTCCTGCCCCGGGGCTGGAATCAGCCATTTCTCAAGAAGCCCTGAGTCTTTTAGTGAAAAAATGGCATTTACAAGTAGAGATCTAGGCTGAGTATCAGCTGAGGCAGGAGGATTGCTTAAAGTTTGAGACCAGCCTTAGCAACACAGTGAGACCCCATCTCTAAAACAAAACAGAAAAAAAAAAATAAGGAAGAGGTAACGATCTGAGATCTAGGTATGCATATTGCTATGGGAGCAGCATGCACGCCCTCTTAGGACAGGACGAGCTGTTTATATTGAGCTGGCCGTGGATATTGAAAACCATGAGTTGATTCTGTCACTTCCAATTCTAATCCAGCACTGCAAGATTCTTTGTAGTTTTCTCCCTTTCTGTATTTGTAACTCCTCCAACTATAAGAAACCTCATTGCCACTGTCTTTGGTGTACTTACTTGATCAAAAAGCCACTGTTACCTCTTACAGCATGGGTACCCTCCTCACCCTGTAGAGACTGTGGGTTACCCCCACCCCTTCAGCACCGAGCCGTGTCCTCCGTGTGGACACCTCCTCACACTTCTCAGCTTGGAACCCACACCAGTCCAACTCACACATGGTTTGCCCCACCCTGCTCGGCCCCTGTTGCCTCACAGTAGGCCTTCGCCTGCATGGACATCCTTCTCACCCCACACCAGGCTTTCTCCTGAGGTAGAAGCTCTGTTTATCCTGCACAGACTTTAACACCCCTCACCAGGCCACCCCTCCTCACCCTGCTCAGACTGCCACCTGTCTATGTGAACACTCTTGGAAGTTCTCACCTGGTTCAGTGGCTTTATCCCAAACTAGGCAACACCCTCCTCACCCTGATGAGCTCCACACCCTCACTGTCCACCTCCCTGTTTAGACACTTGCCTCACCCCACTCAGGATCTGACACCCTACATCAGGCCTTCCCCTACGTGAGTCCTTCCTCCATTCACCTGGCTCTGGCACCCCTTGTGAGTCTTCCCCTGCGGGGAGTCCCTCCTCAGCCCACTCCGGGATCTTGTCCTGGAGATGCTGTCTTTACCTTGCTTAAGCTCTGACTCTCTCTGCCAAGTCCCCCTCCCCCTCAAGTGTGGACGTCCCCCATCCCACTTGGGCCTCAACACCTATGTGGGGTAGCCACTCCTCATACCACTTCCAACTGCCCATCCTGGACTGTCGCCCAAAGCGGATGCCTCTCCTTGGCCCACAGGCTCTGACAGTCCATGCCAGGCTGCTCCCCTGCATGGACCTCCTCGCTCCCCTCCATGTCTGACTCTCTTTGCTGGGCCGGGGGTCTTCCTGGGGCTCCAGCACTAGGCGTCAGCCTCCCTCTACCTGCATACCCACCTACAGCCTTCAGGACTGAGTGGTTCAGAGGGAGGGGGATGGAAAGAAGAGCTAGGGCTTAATCTAACATGTAAGTTTAAGTTCTCAGATTCTAAGCAAAAGAAAAAAAGCAAAAGTTATTTTCCTCCTTCACCAAACATAAATGAATGTTATCATTTCTTAATTATAGGTTACCTAGATTTTCAGCTAAAAGGAATTCTTTTCAGATTTTAATTTTTCTTTCATCTGTGCTTCTATAGCCCCATATGGATACTTCTTTTTGAATACTTATCACATGATTTTTAGTTATTGTTCTGTCCCCTCCTGGTTGGGTAACCAACCACCTTAATTTGCAGAGGCCTGAGGAAGCTCTTGCAGTTTTAAAACTGGACAGTCCTTGTCTACAGGTACGAGTTGATTACCCTAACTGGAGATGCAGGATGCAGGATTTTCAGTGTGAAAAGTGGCAAACCAGGATGAGTTACTTACATTCTGGTGACTGAGTTCCTAAGGAACCATTATTTTTCATGGTCACGTTTTTTTTTCATGTCTCCATTGCGGTACACATAGAACTTTTAATCAAATTGAATTTGACTCACTTTGGGCAAGGATCTACTACAGAACAGGAGCTGACAAGTGCTTTTCCGAGCATAAAGAGAGGAGCATGCCAGAGGCTCGTCACTTTCAAATAAGCCTAAATTTTATCTGCATAAGCAATTAGGGCTGAAGGAGGTGTGTGACTTCTCCCCAGACCCTTCCCAAACCCCACAGTGACCCCCGAGTGAAATATACCCCAATCTTATACCCCTATACAGGCTTTACTTGGTGACCTGGCTTTACAAGTTATCAGGCCTATGACCACAGGCTTGTCCAAACTAGACTAGGCATGGCTCATGCCTGTCATCCCAGCTCTTTGGGAGGCCAAGGTGAGAGGATAACTTGAGCCTAGAATTTATTTTCTTTTCTTTTTTTTTTTTTTTTGAGACAGAGTCTTGCTCTGTCACCCAGGCTGGAGTGCAGTGGCGTGATCTCGGCTCACTGCAAGCTCTGCCTCCCGGGTTCACGCCATTCTCCTGCCTCAGCCTCCCGAGTAGCTGGGACTACAGGCGCCTGCCACCACGCCCAGCTAATTTTTTTGTATTTTTAGTGGAGACGGGGTTTCACCGTGTTAGCCAGGATGGTCTCAATCTCCTGACCTCGTGATCTGCCCTCCTCGGCCTCCCAAAGTGCTGGGATTACAGGTGTGAGCCGCTGCACCTGGCCAAGCTTAGAATTTCAAAGCTGCAGTGAGCTGTGATCATGTCACTACACTCCAGCCTGGGCAACAGAGCAAGACTCTATCTCAAAAAAGCAAAACACAACAAAACCCCAACTAGAAAGATACGATGACTGTGAATTCAGAGTATTTTGTAGAGAATAGAGAACCATTGTTTTATAGAATATTCTGAGGAGATCAGGACTCCTTTATACTCTTAAATAAAAGTGCTATGTCTATTGATATTTATCATATTTGAAATTAAACCTGAGAACATTTCTAAACATTCGTTTTGTAGTTAAAGAATTACAATGATATAGCTAGGTAAGTCCCAGCTACTTGGGAGGCTGAGGCAGGAGCATAGCTTGAGGCCAGGAATTTGATGCCGAAGTCCTCCAGGAACACAGGCTATGAATAGCCATTGCTCTCTAGCCTGGGCAACGTAGTGAGACCCCATCTCTACAAAAATAAAAAAATTAACCAGACATGCAGCTCATCTCTGTAATCCCAGCTACTCAGGATGCTGAGATGGGAGGATCACTTGAGCTCAAGAATTCAAGACTATCCTGGACAGCATAGCAAGACCCCATATGTAAAATAAATAAATACATAAATAAATAAATATCACAATAATACACCCATTACACATGAACATAAATAACATATTGGTGGGGGGAAACTATATTTTCTAAGAAAAACTGGAAGAATGATATCGTTCAACATTTTGTAAATCTCTTTCATGTCTGTCTTGTTTGTTTGTTTTTTGAGGCAGAGTCTCACTCTGTCGCCCAGGCTGGAGTGCAGTAGCACAATCTCGGCTCAGTGCAACCTCCGCCTCCCGGGTTCAAGCGATTCTTCTGCCTCAGCCTCCCGAATAGCTGGGATTATAGTTGCCCGCCACCATGCCTGGCTAATTTTTGTGTTTTTAGTAGAGACAGTGTTTCACCATGTTGGCCAGGCTGGTCTCGAACTCTTGACCTCAAGTGATCCACCCACCTGGGCATTCCAAAGTGCTGGGATTGTAGGCGTGAGCCACTGTGCCCGGCCTCATGTCTGGTTTAATAGAAGATAGTTAGATTCTCTTTTTCTGCTTCTACATTCAGTCTGTTGTGATATGTTATTTTAGCTAAAGTATAGGAAGAAAAGCTTGCCTCACACAAATAAGTACAGTAGTCCTCTCTTATCCAAGGGGGTTATATTCCAAGGCCCCCAGTGGATGCCTGAAACC
Source organism: Papio anubis (assembly GCF_008728515.1). Taxonomy (NCBI): domain Eukaryota; kingdom Metazoa; phylum Chordata; class Mammalia; order Primates; family Cercopithecidae; genus Papio; species Papio anubis. Next base: position 46,564,655 of record NC_044984.1, read on the forward strand.
TCAGATAGTACCAAGCCATACACACACACACACACACACACACATATATGTATGTATGTATGTATATGTGTGTGTGTATGTGTGTGTGTGTGTGTGTGTATATATATAGCCACGTACCACATAACAACATTTTGGTCAATGACAGACTGCATGTCTGACAGTGATGCCATAAGATTATAATGGAACATATATAAAAACTTGTTATATGCCATTTGATATTGGCCTTGCAGGTCAAGTAGGGGAAATGATTGATGTTAAGTAAAGGTGCTGGGACATTTGGTTTTCCATATTAAAAATATACATATATAAATGAAAATATATATATAAGATCTAGATTTGTGTAAGTACATTCTGTAATGTTCACACAATGACTAAATTGCCAACAACACATTTCTCAGAACATATCCCTGTCATTAAGCAATGCAAGACCATACTGTGTTTTGTGAATCTGATAACCAAGATGGCTGCTAAGTGGCTAAAGGGCAAGTAGTTTATACAGCATGGATACACTGGACAAAGGGATAATTCACGTCCTGGGAGGGATAGAGCAGGATAGCTCAAGAGTTCATCATGCTACACAGAACAGCATGCAATTTAAAATTTATGAATTGTTTTTCTAGAATTTTTTATTTAATATTTTTGGACTGTAGTTGATGGTAGGTAACTGCAACTGCAGAAAGCAAAACCACAGATGGGGGGTACTTCTGAAGTTGGAAAAGAGAGGACCATGTGCCTCCTGAGAGGGTCTTAGGGACTCTAAGGATCCTCAACTACCCTTTGAGAACTGCTGCATAGGAACATAAATTCTAAAGTGAATATTTGATGACATTCGGGAGAACAACACTATTGCATTGGGGATTAAGTTTTAATACATGAACTTTGGGGGACACATTCAAGCCATAGCAGACACTTATATATAATTACTGATACACTGCATGTAATTCTTCCCTTTCTCCTCTTTGAGAAACATATCACAGTGCAAACAAGAGCATCATAGGATAACCTTAAATCTGCTCTTCTCAATTTTAAAAAAGCAATTCCTTCACATAGCTAATAGTTACAGATGTATTTTGACACACACCCAACTGATGGCAACATGCCATGTGTTGAAGCAACATGGTGACTGACCTCTGTCACAGACAATTCCTGATACCTGGGGTCATTCATCCTGGTGATAGGCAACACCACATGACTGTTTCATTGTTGATTTCCCTTAGGAACCAGAGTTCCCACAGTATAGATATCCCAGGGTCAATCAGCCAGTGCTTGTTCATGAGTACTTCCTGTGTGTTTACCAGGAACCAGTGGGATAACAAATCAAGTCTCTACTTAGTGTGTGTTAGGCAGGCTAGCATTTCTACTTGGAGAAACCTCCAATGGGTTTACACAAAGGGTGAAATGTATGTCAGGATTTGATGAGCTGTCTCTGCTTTCCCTGAACTCACTCAGAGGGATGTTCCATCTATAGATGCTTAACTTGTACTATGAACTTTGATTTTACTTAACTGGATCTCTTTGTGGAATTTTTGTTTCAATTTGAGACTGTTGCATCTTCAATTTAGAAACATGAGGAACTACAGAAAAGCATATGAATACCAAAAACCTATAGTCCACTTATCCATTTTGATGTATTTCAGTCATCATTCTGTTTTTTTATTGCTGTTCATTAATTCAGTATATTTCCAAACAGCATCTATAATCTAAGTATTTTTTACTATTTTTAATTTTGTCCTCGGACTGTATCTTCAGTTTTCCTTAGACTGTTTCATATGGAAACTTGGTAAACAGGTAGTTACAAGTACTAATATATTATGACAGTTTTAAATCTCTTGTAAAAATAAGTCCTGTCCTCTAAAAACATAATATTCAGTAAGAGTCTGATGTTATATGGTTAGCCTAGAATGAAGGAATTGGTTTTGTCAAAACTGGCGTTCATGGGATTTGACTTTCATCCTGCATATCACCTCCTGAGGCCTGCAGGATACAGAAGGCATCAGAAAGTGCAGGCACTCTGTCAGCAGAAAAATGGGAGACAGGTAACATAGGGAAGATGTCATTTTTGCACACAATAAGCTATAATCTAAAACATTTATTACATCATTGATTATCATATTGAAAAAAATCAAAAGGAAGCACCAACGTCTCCAACAATAGGAACATTCTTTGAGGATGTATTTACCCAATAGAATTTTATTCATTATTTGTTGATTATTTATTTATTTATTTGATAGGGCTTGTTCTGTCACCTGGGCTGGAGTGTGGTGGCACGATCCACTGCACTCCAGGCTGGCTCACTGCAACCTCTGCCTCCCAAGCTCAAGTGATTCTCTCACCTCAGCCTCCTGAGTCCCTGGTACCACAGGCACACACCACCACGCCCGACTAATTTTTGTATCTTTTGTAGAGACGGGTTTTCACCATATTGCCCAGGCTGGTCTCAAACTCCTGGACTCACGCTACCTGCCTGCCTCGACCACCAGAAATTTTGGGATTATACAGGAGTGAGCCATCGTGCCCAGCCGCCAGTAGAACTTTATACAGGCAATAAGAGTGAGAGTTGGGAGAACTGTGTAGCAACATGGATAGACTTACGATCAGTGAAAACTCAGACCCAAGATATTATGTATTCTATGATTTTCCAACTCTGTCAAAATCCATGTGTATTTGAAAAAAAAAAAAACCAGAAAGAGAATACATAAAAATGATAGTTGTATGCAAGGTGGTGAGATTATAGATATTATTTCCTGTATTTTGCACATTTTGGCAATGTTGTATGCTTTTACACCTTGCAGCAAATGTCTAGGTTTGGTAAGACATATAATGTCAAATTAGCATTAATACTTTAGTTTTCTAATCTAATTGTAACACAAGTGATTTTTTTAAGCAAACATCACAAGTATTATATACATTCAAATGACTGCTAACCCTTTGAAAGGAGTCGCCTTGTGTAGTATTGCCATTGCTTAGCATATTTTCTCAACTGCACTCTTGAACAGTGTAAATTGAGTGGTTCTGGCAACAAAGATGGGAACTTTGGGGCTGCGGACTTCATTCAAGAGGAAAATAAGATTTTCCTGCATCAGGTGGGGTGCTCATGAGACATCCAGGTATTGATATCTTCAGATGCAGAATTTAAGGTTAACTCTTGAGTTTCTTGGACATGTTGTATTTAAAAATAATGATAAAATCATTCTCTTTCTACTGTTTCTTTTTCTTACCCCCACATCCCCCATTTAGGTTTTCACTGGAATTTTCACAGCGGAAATGTTTCTAAAGCTCATAGCCATGGATCCCTACTATTATTTCCAAGAAGGTTGGAACATTTTTGACGGATTTATTGTCTCCCTCAGTTTAATGGAACTGAGTCTAGCAGACGTGGAGGGGCTTTCAGTGCTGCGATCTTTCCGATTGGTATTCCATATTTCTCCAATTTCTTTTAACATTTCCTATCTTGCAGCTACCAGAAAGAGTTCTGTGTAAATTAATTTGATGATTTAAAAAAATATATTAGCTGTATTTTACTCCCAATTCCAGTTATTTGGCTTAGCTACTCAAATACTGAAAACTTTCCTAAAATACCTGATACAGAAGTTAGTTGTTAAAAATCAAGAAGCAAACAGAAATCAATTTTAAGAAGCTCTTTAGAAAATGCTGCTTAATCTAAGAGATGTCTAAGATAATAAGTGAAAAATAAGACCCAAGACACTAGATGAAAATGAACTCTCCCAAAGCCCAATGTGAGGCCTAATTTGGGTTTGCTAGTGAATCTATTTTTTTAATCTGAACATCTCCTTGAAATGGCAAGAATTTCTCCTTGTTCAAAGATTACTTTCTTCATTTCTTCTATCATGGTGGCCCTTCCAAAAACTGATAATAAAATAATGTTTTTTAATACAGATGGTCCCCAACTTGTGATGGCTTAACTTAAAATTTTTCAGCTTTACATTCTGCAAAAAAGCAATACACGTTCAGTAGAATCCATACTTTGAGTACCGATACAACCATCCCGTTTTTCACTTTCAGTATAGTATTCAATAAATGACATGAGATATTCTATAATTTATTATAAAATGGGCTTTGTGTTAGATGATTTTGGCCAACTGTAGGCTAATGTAAGTGTTCAGAACATGTTTAAGGCAGACTAGGCTAAGATGTGATGTTCAGTAGGTTACGTATATTAAATGCATTTTTTACTTACAGCAGTTTCAACTTACAATGGGTTTATTGGGCCATAACCCCATCATAAGTCAAGGAACATCTATATTATATTGAAATTGGTTGTTGAACATTGGCTTTATTTTCCCTATCATTAGCTAAAAAGGAGTTTGTATTAATGTATTTGAAGAAGTTAGTGTTTAAGTTACTACAATGACTCTGAAAGAATAGTTAATAGTATCTTCAAGACAGCTGCCCATAAACATAAGCGTAAGTGATATCCTGATTAACTCCTCTGAGAAACTGAGTTACCATGGGGGCATCCCACTCAGACAGAGGCCACTGCTGCTTCCTTGGCATTCGAATTGGCTTGGGTTTTTCACTCCCTGTTGGGAAAATAAGCACTTGCAACTGAGAATATTTAAGGTTTCTTCACTGAAATATTCAGCAGTTCTAAGAAAGAGAATTGGAAAAAGTGAAACTATTTGTAAAACAGAGATTTCACTCAGTCCAAGTCACAAATAACTGCCAAATTTCTGAAACCTCTGTTTACTACTCTTTGTTTAGGATCCAGTCCACAGTGGACTTTTTTGAGAATAGTTATTATCTAGGTGACAACAGAAAGGATTGAGAGTAGACTTAGAACTTACATTCTTAAATTAAAAGCCACTCGGTAAAAACAATATGAGTGGCCCAGATGTATGCATGTAGGGTAACACCTGGTAAATCTTGAACTCTCTGATAAGACAACTTTTCAATTAAAAAAAAAAAAATTCAAATTGTGCTATATTGCCTTCTACCAAAATTCCTATTACATTCTATGTTAGTTATTTGTTAGTTTATGACATCTAATGATGATCTCATAATTATAATTTTATTGGCCACACTGCCATAGCCTTTATGCATTCTAATTCTCAGGCTGGGCCAGGTGCGGTGGCTCACACCTGTAATCCCAGCACTTTAGGAGGCCAAGGCAGGTGCATCACTTGAGGTCAGGAGTTTGAGACCAACCTGGCCAACATGGTAAAACCCCATCTCTACTAAAAATACAAAAATTAGCCAGGCGTGGTGGTGCATGCCTGTAATCCCAGCTACTTGGGAGGCTGAGGCAGGAGAATCACTTGAACCCAGGAGGTGGAGGTTGTAGTGAGCCGAGATCACGCCACTGCACACCAGCCTGGGCGACAGAGTGAGACTCTGTCTCAAAAATAAATAAAAAATAATTAACAGGCTGTTAGCCAAGATCTTGTAATTATTTATTACAGAATATAGATATTTCATGATTGACAGGTACTAAAATTTCTGTCCTTTGAATAACAGTATAGGCTCTCTTCTTTCTTTTTTTTTTTTTTTAGACATAGTCTCATTCTGCTGCCCAGGTTGAAGTGCAGTGGCATGATCTCGCCTCACCTCCACCTCCACCTCCCAGGTTCAAGCGATTCTCATGCCTCAGCCTCCCGAATAGCTGGGATTACAGGCCTGCACCACCACACCTGGCTATTTTTGTATTTTTGATTAGAGACGGCATTTCACCATGTTGGCCAGGCTGTTCTCAAACTCCTGGCCTCAAGTGATCCACCTACCTCAGCCTCCCAAATGCTAGGATTACAGGCATGAGCCACTGCAGCCGGCCAGTATAGGCTGTTTTCATAAGATGACTGATGTTTGTGGAACTGCCCCTGTTTGAGAGTTGTGCTTTTCCTCCAAGTTATTCCAAGCATATCACAATGGTTTTTTTTTTTTAATCAACCATTGATTATTTATTGGCAAGAAAATAGATATTTAGAATTTTTTAATGTTTGCTTTTTTGAGGAGACAGATTTTTTTTTAACTGTCTGTCCCATACTAGTCTTTTGGTTTCCTACAAATCACATTTTCTTTCACTTGTCCTGTGAGAAGTGAAGGGAAAATCAGTAGGAAAGGGATATGTTCATGGTTTTCAGGGTTTTCATATGTTCAGGGTTTTCCAAAAGCAGATTGACTCAGATCTAAAGTAAAGGAATAAGGCAGTATTCCTGGTTTCTAGTTACAAATTTTTCAACTACTCTGAAATTAATCAGTTTTCCCTTATTTGTGTCTCAGTTTCTCCCCATTTAGTCTGAGACACTCTTAGAAAGTCCTGGGAATTTTCCAGGGGTGCTCAATATATTTAATCTGATCTTACTAATTTTATGTTTTTATTTTAGCCATGTGGTAAGAAAATTGATTGAGTATCATTTATTTTTTTGTTTGGGTTTTTTTTTTTCCTTAGCTCCGAGTCTTCAAATTGGCCAAATCCTGGCCCACCCTGAACATGCTAATCAAGATTATTGGAAATTCAGTGGGCGCCCTGGGCAACCTGACACTGGTGCTGGCCATTATTGTCTTCATCTTTGCCGTGGTGGGGATGCAGCTCTTTGGAAAAAGCTACAAAGAGTGTGTCTGCAAGATCAACCAGGACTGTGAACTCCCTCGCTGGCACATGCATGACTTTTTCCATTCCTTCCTCATTGTCTTTCGAGTGTTGTGCGGGGAGTGGATTGAGACCATGTGGGACTGCATGGAAGTGGCAGGCCAGGCCATGTGCCTCATTGTCTTTATGATGGTCATGGTGATTGGCAACTTGGTGGTTAGTACTAATTTGTGGATATTTTTGTTCTACACCTCGAATATTCTACCCTTGGCCCAGAAGCCCAAGTCCTTCTACTGCTTAGTCCTCCTACTACCTGTCATGTTTGTTGATTTTTATTCTTTCTTGGCCCAGAAACCCTAAGGTACCAATGAAGGAGAGGAGACAGATACTTACAGAGTGCCTACTTAGTCATGACCCCCACCCACAACTTGTCAACCCTTTTCATAGAGTTAGGAAAGCAAACTCAGCAAAATTAAGTGACTTTCCCAAATAAATATAGGGCTTGTATTTGAACCTAGACTTCAAAGTCTGTGCCCTTTCACCTACAGAAGCCCTCTTGTTTCTTAACCACAATTTCTCATCTTTGGTGCTATTGACATCTTGGACTGGATGATTCTTTGTTGTGGACTGTCCTGTGCATTGTAGGATTTAGCAGCATCCCTCCTGGCATCTACCCACTAGATGCCAGTAGCATCCTCAGAGCTGTGACAACCAAAAATGTCTTCAGACACTGCCAGATGTCCCCAGGGGGCAAAATTGCCCTCCATTGAGAGGAACCGCTCTAAACTGTCTTAGAGTTTAATTTATATAAATGACAAATCACTTTATTGCTTTACTTTGTTTTGTCCACCTGCTCTCTTCTACCTCTGTCTTTAGAAGAGTCACCAACAGATCTTAACACCTTGTTTCTTAAAGTGTGATCTGGGGACTAGAAGCAACAAGATCACTTGAGAGTGTGTTAGAAATGCAGAATTCTAGGCCCCAAATCAGAACTACTGAATCAGAATCTGCATTTTTAACAAGATCCTTGTGTGACTCATATGTACACTAAAGTTTGAGAAAGAACTATCTTACAGATCAGGGCCCCAATCCCACCTGCAAGTGTAGGGCAAAGAGGACTGGAAGAAGACAAGCTTATCTGTCCCTTGCACGCTCATCCACATTAGTTATCTTCCTTTTTCTGCCATAGAGAAGCATGACAGTAAAAGACTCCTACTCACCAGCCTCCGAACCAGCTACAGCTATTCTGTTCTTCCATTTGACCTGCAAAAAAATAGCTACTGTAATGTTTAATTCCTCCTGTTCTCCATTCCCAGCCACCTTTCCCTCAGTCCTAATCCCTCTAGTCTTCTCACTACTTCAGTGACTATAACACTGGCTTCCTGGTATGTAGCATGATCAACATTTCCAAGCCCTGACTTTGTCACCCTTTCTTCATTCTCCTGTTCTTAGTTGTCTCAAAGACATCCCCCCATGGCTGTCTCCAGATACCTGAGCACTTGACAAAAATAAGCTGTTACCACTACCCCCTGATGACACTTTTCAGGTTCCCCTTTGCTTAGTAGTCCCTCTGCCCATCTAGTTTCTAGGAACCTATAACGTTGGAGTATTTTCTGTCTCTTTTCTCTCCATTCCAAGCAAATATCTTATGTGTCTTAAATGCATCTTTCTTCATAGTATTTTTGTGGGTATCTTTCTTCATAGAATCTAAGATCTGCCCCTTCCTTTGTATTTTTATAATTCATTCAGTACTTTATGAAAGTGTAGTCTCAAGACCCCCTGCATCATAATTACACAAGTTTCACTCACAAAAAAAGGCCAAATCCCAGCCTCTACACCAAATCTACTGAATCCAAATCTCTTTAGAGAGTAGGCTAAGGAAATATTTTTAACAAACATCCACACCCCTCACTCCCTGAGATTCTAATGCATGCTAAGATTTGGGATTTCTGTAGCCTGATCCAGACCCTTATCAATTCATGCATGTAACAGCCTCCTAACTTCTGCCCTTCCCCTCTGTATGTAGTTAGTCTGAATGACTTTTTCAAATCTCTGTCATCATCTGTGACTCCTTTACTCAAGAACCAGTAGTGGATCTAATTAAATAAAACTCAGATCCTTCAGCCTGGCTTTCAAAGGCCCCTCCAACTCACCCCCATTTTACCAACCATATTCCTTTTTAACTCTACAAATGGTGCAGATAATCTGAATACTTATAGTTCATTTATTGTTTCCACCCTCCCACTCTGCACATGACTGTTATCTCCTCCTAAAATGTATGCCTTACTCTTCTTCCCAAGTATGACAAAGTAAGGACCAAGTATAAATCAAGAAATGAGCACCTCTCCCACTCCTAAAAAGTAAGTCTTAATAAAAATAAATTAATTAATCTTAATGTTCAATGTAGTAAAATAGGAGATGAAAACAAAAATAAATAAAGCTTGTATCTGATGGCTTGACCTTTGGCTATGCAGAAGAACATAAAAGTCACCATCACTGTCTTGCTAAAGCAATTTTATTTTTGTAAATGTTAGGAAAACAAAATTTGTTCTTAAAATACAATGACATGAAGTGTATTTCAGTCCTACCTTCTTGATTTTGTTGTGGATGGCACTTCAAGCCTAATATTTTTTTTCTGACGTGGGTCTTCTAAGAACTCTGCTCATGAATACGTGGCATCTACGCACTTTGCGACCCTCCCCAATAATGTATATTCACCTTTTTATTTTGGGGAAATTTCCTTCCAAAATGGATACAGTCTTCATTTTTTCTAATTATAAGAGAAGTAGTATGTTTTGGGTACATATATATGTATGTAAAACTATAAAAGACCCAAGAAAAGAGGTGCTAAACTCCTTGTATTACAACCAAAACCAAACACATTCCCACCCGGTAACATGAGTATTTAAAATACTACGTGGGCCAAACACAACACAACAAAGCCTCTTTGAGTCTGTCACGTGAAGTCCGTTGGCTTCCAGTTTGCAACCCTGAGTTTGGTGGATAACTTTTCTACATTTGTTCTTTTTTTCCAATGCTACTGGCATAGGTGCTGAACCTGTTTCTGGCCTTGCTCCTGAGCTCCTTCAGTGCAGACAACCTGGCTGCCACAGATGATGATGGGGAAATGAACAACCTCCAGATCTCAGTGATCCGTATCAAGAAGGGTGTGGCCTGGACCAAACTAAAGGTGCATGCCTTCATGCAGGCCCACTTTAAGCAGCGTGAGGCCGATGAGGTGAAGCCTCTGGATGAGTTGTATGAAAAGAAGGCCAACTGCATCGCCAATCACACCGGTGCAGACATCCACCGGAATGGCGACTTCCAGAAGAATGGCAATGGCACAACCAGTGGCATCGGCAGCAGCGTGGAGAAGTACATCATTGATGAAGACCATATGTCCTTCATCAACAACCCCAACTTGACTGTGCGGGTACCCATTGCTGTGGGGGAGTCTGACTTTGAGAACCTCAACACAGAGGATGTTAGCAGCGAATCGGATCCTGAAGGCAGCAAAGATGTAAGGTCCCAGCCTAGAAACAGCCTTCATCCTGTGTGAGAACAAACAGGGTGCTGTCAGCCTTGGGGATTGTTTCAGCTATGGGCTTGGTAGAGAGATTCTGGAATAACCAACTTACGTGGAAAACTAATTCCACCCTCCCAGTATCATTCTAGGCCTTTCCTAGATGAAGTGGAATCCTAAGATGATCCTGGACCCACCTCTGTCACTTCTGGATCATCCGGGTCAGAGGCTGGAATAATCCCTTGAGTACTTCCCTGCCATTCATCTTAGTTATAGCCCTGAAACCAACCTATAGCCGCGTTTAGCTTTGGGTGGGTCATTGTCTGCCGTGACTAGGTTTTGATGTTATATCCCATCTGGAAAGAAGTTTTGAGGGCCCATGGATATGGTTTGCTTATCGCAAGTTGTAGTAAGAATTCTAGAGAAGAGTCAGAACTGGCGCCTCATCCCCACCAGAGGCAGAGTTCTCAGTGTGGAGCGGGCATGTTGCCGCAGAGCTGCCTGATGTCCCTTTTCCTTGCATGTCTAGAAACTAGATGACACCAGCTCCTCTGAAGGAAGCACCATTGATATCAAACCAGAAGTAGAAGAGGTCCCTGTGGAACAGCCTGAGGAATACTTGGATCCAGACGCCTGCTTCACAGAAGGTGAAAGGGGGCGAGAAGGGGATGAGCTTGGGACACTTGTGTTGCTCACAGACACAGCTCTGCCGGGGCTAGTGGTGGGCGAGGGGCAGCTCAGTGGCTATCTTCAAGAACTTTGCTCTCCACCCCACCATTTTGAAGGAAACTTAGATTATTTCCCCTATTTGTATCTGACAAGTATATAACAAGTTTCTATTCTCACTTTTCATTGTCCATTTTCTCTTGGCATCAGCCCAAAAACTTCCTTTCGTACGACCTGTTCTGTCATGGCTGTGCCTGCCTCCTGACTACCCTTTTCTCCTCCCTCTCACTGCTTCTTTGTAGGACATCTTCTTGACTCCAGAGGGCCTTGCCCTGTTAGCCTTTGCAGCATAGCCTCAGCCCTGCCACCCTCTCCATTTCTGAATCAGGCATTCTGATTCAGCCACTGTCCTCCTGGCTGTGTGGTGGGGCAGCACCTGGCAGGGCCTGGGAGATGGGGGAGAGGGCAGGTCTGGGCGGGGCACGTTTCCACGGTCTGACCTGCCTCTCCCGCTGGTGCCAGGTTGTGTCCAGCGGTTCAAGTGCTGCCAGGTCAACATTGAGGAAGGGCTGGGCAAGTCTTGGTGGATCCTGCGGAAAACCTGCTTCCTCATCGTGGAGCACAACTGGTTTGAGACCTTCATCATCTTCATGATTCTGCTGAGCAGTGGTGCCCTGGTAAGGTCCAGGGGAGAGTGTGAGGAGGGATTGGCTGGGGAAGGGTGTAGAGAAGCCAGTGGGAAAAGGCTGAGGCCCAAGCCCAGTGGCTCTGAAAACAGATTGGCTGTGGTCCCAAGAATAATGATCTGTTAAGGTGCTTTGGGCTGCTACTTTGAGCCTGTGGGATTAGAATCCATACCTGTTCATGTCCTGATCCTCTGTAGACTTAGCACTATCCCTCTCATGTGTCCCCACTGCCTGGTTTACCCATCTTTAGCAGCCCCTAAAATGAACTTCCCTCTCTTACCTAATACCCCAAATCTCTTGTTCTTTGCTTTTCAGTTACCCAGGATGGGAGGGAGGTGGTATTCCTCCGCTCACTGTCCCTTCACAGCCTACTGGATATAGAGAACCCGTGACATTAGCAAATGTTTAGAGTCAGATCTCTGGTACAAAGGTTATTTATATTCACATTGTCCTAAGTGCTTATTAATCAGTGAAACATACAAGGCCCTTAACACACAGGTTCCTCCACTGCTGAGACTAATTATCTTGGCATTTGCTTTTATTTTTAGCTGGGTTATAACTGAGGACACCTGGACAGGGTGTGGTGTGAGGGAGTTGCTTGCTGGTTGAATAGTCTTGAGGACAGCAGGGACTAGAGACAGTACACACTTTCCTTTCCTTAAGGGAAAGGTGAAGAATGCATAATGCTGAAGTATATTTAAAGAAGATGGGCACATTCATGTAGGTGTGGAATCAAAGCTTAATCTGGAAGAAAAAAAAAAAAAAACATAACAAGGGAGAGTCCCCAAATTCAGTGTTAAAGATTTTGACAGTGACTTGGGAAGTTTCACTGACTTGTGAGGCAGGAGAATAAAAGCTGAGAGAGGCAGCAGTGTGTATTAAAGACAAGCCCAAGGTGAAGAAGACAGCTTTCATGAAAAGGATCATGGGAAGCGAGGGGAAGGTTTACACAGGAAGGTGTCAGGATTAAAGTAGGAGGCAAAAAAGATGGCTTGGTAGCCACTGATCTGAGATCTGAGAGAAGGGGAGCCAGACCGCCCCGCCTGCGCCTGGGCCATTTGTTGCATCAATGAGCATTCACACAACACTTCCTGAGGTGCTGCAGAGGCACCCAAGATGACAGCATAGTCTCTGCCCTTGAGAAAAGAGAGGATCAGACTAAGCCAAGTGATTGGAGAAATGTGTTTTTTTATTGTTGGTATTGTTATTCTTCAAGTCTAGTAAACAAAAATCTAAACAGTATGACCCATCATTTGGTTCTTCTCTTCCCCATCTCTACAAAAAAGAATAAAGCAGTAGTGAACCAAAGGTTTTGAATGTTCTTTACTGCTCACCTTTGACAATTTTTATTTGTCGTAATGATTAGGCAAAGGATATTTGGTTCAGTACGTACAGATCCTGTGTAACAGTAGGCATGATATTTAAGAATAACAAAGTGAAGCCACTGCTAAAATATCCAAGAAGAAACTAGAACGTGGTTATGATGGGACTAAAGAGGGTGGGGATTAGGGCCCTCAGTGACATGAGATCTGTCTTGGGCATCTCACATACCTTGGATTATAGAAGGGATTCCTAACAGATGGGGTTAAGGGGAAACCTGACATGGAAGCTGTTGCCTTTTTGATTGAGCAAAGGGGATTTATTTGCACCAAGACCCTGAGTAGGACTGTGGAACCCATAACCCCTGTCCCACTGCCCGTTGATGAAAGTGGAGCTCCTGATATCCATGTGCCTCCAGTTTGGAAGGTGAGGCTGCAGACAGCCCAATTCTGTTCTTCCTTCTGGAGCTGTTCAGAGCAGGCACCTCCCGTTGTATCACAGAGGACTTCCTCCCCACCTTCACAGGTTTTCCCATGCTTTAGGAATTCCCTCCTCTTGGCACCTCACCTGTGTAGTCCATCACTCTGCAGATGGGAATGCTCACACCACCATATAAGGGATTATCCCACTCATGAATGCCAAATAAAGTAGTGCTAAGATTTTCTTCACCTAAGTGTCTCCCACCCATATGACCCTCCACCCATACTGTGGTGTCAAGGGACTAAAAGGAGGAAAGATTTTATCATGTCTTTTATATATACTGTTGGTGAGGATGGGGAGAAATTGAAACACTCATATGCTTCTGGTAGGAATGTGAAATGATGCAACCAACTTTGGAAAACAGTTTGGCAGTTCCTCAAAAAATTAAACAGTTACCATATGACTCAGCAGTTCCATTCCTGAGCATATGCCCTAGAGAATGAAAACATGTCTACATAAAAACCCATACACAGATGTTCACAGCAGCATTGTTCACAATAGAAACAACACACACGTCCATCAACTGATGAAGGATAAACAGAATGTGGTATATCCATATATTGGACTATTACTCAGCCATAAGAAGGAAAATCTAGAGAGAGAAAGTAGGTGAGTCATTGCCTAGGGCTAGGGGGTTGGGGGTTTAGGGGGTGATTGCTAAAGGGTATGGGGATTCTTTTAGAGGTAATGAACATGTTCTAAAATTGATTGTGGTGATAGATGCACAACCCTGAATATACTAAAAGCCGTTTTAAATGGCTGAATTTTATGATGTGTGGATTATATCTCAATAAAGCTGTTAAAAAATAAAAAGCCTGTGTAGTGGGGGAGTAAAGCTAAGGAGACAGGGAGCTGATGATAGGCCAGCCCATGTAGGAGGGCTCCTTGAGGACAGCAGTGCTCCCTGTGGCCTGCTTGCCTTTAGGCACTATCATAGGCAGCTGCTGCCTCTCTTTTAGGCCTTCGAGGACATCTACATTGAGCAGAGAAAGACTATCCGCACCATCCTGGAATACGCTGACAAAGTCTTCACCTATATCTTCATCCTGGAGATGTTGCTCAAGTGGACAGCCTATGGCTTCGTCAAGTTCTTCACCAATGCCTGGTGTTGGCTGGACTTCCTCATCGTGGCTGTAGGTGTCTTGCTTTCTGTTTCCCACCCCTTTCAGCAGGAACACAGAAACAGAGAGGGGTCTTTCTTTTTCTAAGGGCAGTAGCTGCCCTGGGCCCAGGTTATAGGTCAAGGTGTAGATGTAGGTGTGGGTAAAGTTCCCTTGCACTCAGATCTTCGTTTTAGGAAGGGGCACTCTGAAGTCCCTGCATTTGCTCCAGGAGGACTAACCAACCAACTCTTTAGTCTGGTGGGTTTGGCTTAACTTAGATTCAGAGATTAGGAGTGAGAAGTGGAATCACAGATCTCAAAGGCCCTTGTTATTAGACTGGGGACGGGAAGTTCTTGCCCCAGGCCAACAGGATATCCTCTTTTTGTGGCTGGGAGAAGGGGTGAGAGAATGAGATGGGGGCTGCTGGGACAAAGGTGGTAGTGGGATCTCTGTGGTCTCTCCTGCTGACCATTCCCATGAACACATCCATCCAACTCAAGTCTTGATACCAGACTCATCCAAACAAGTCAGTTTATTAGGTGAGGGGAGTTCACACTGAAATAAAGTCCCCCCTTCTTCCCACACGTTGCCATTCTACAGTGATCATGAAACTTGAGAAATCCTTTTTTCCTCCAGGTTCCAAGACCATCTCCGAGGTTTGCTGGCCATGACCTCCTGTGTTTTTTCCAGGTTGGAAGCGACATCCTCTCTAATTCTTTCTCACCCCACCATCACTTGTCCCTTGTCAGCTTTACTAAGGATGATGACTATTCTCTTATTCTGTATAATAACTAAAGCTTCTTTCTTTCCGCCAAATCAGCATTTTAAAGAAAGGATGAATGGGATTTGTAGGACCAAGGCCTGTGGAAAATTTAGTCCCCTCTGAGGGCTGTTAAGTGCCAAGAAAGTAGAGTGGTGGAGGCTAGACTGGTCATGTAGAATGCAGGTTTCATTGGCTGCATGGTGAACTACCTGTAGAGTACCTCTGAGATCCAGGATAGAGCAGCATAGAAATCTCTCCAATGGCAGGCACCCAGCACTGAGCCAGTAATGATTTCTGCTCTATAAATGCATTTCTTTTCCAATACATTGTTTGCAATTTCCATGGTTGATGACCCCCTTCCCAGAACTGTCACTGTGCCCTCAGTTGCATCCCCATTTCAAAAAGCCTGCCTTTGGGAAATGCCTAAATGAGGTGAGGAGCCCAACCCTAGAAGGTACCAGTGTGAGACCCTCGCAGCAAGAGATGTTAGCACTCCCTCCAGCAACTGTTGATACCATCCTGTGGTGGAAGGACCTGTACCTCCCACAGACAGAAAGCTGGAGCTCTAAGGCTTAAAGAATGGGCTTGAGATAAGACCCAGAGAGCCAAAGTGAGACTGGGCCAGTTCTCTTTCTAGAGAAAGAGGAAGTGCCGTAGAGTCTTCATTTCACAATAGCTCCTCAGGACTACCTAGCGTCAGGTGGGACACCTGAACTCAAACTGGTACTCCCAGCTGCCTGGGGAGGCTGTGATTTGAAACAGAGCTTCCCCACCATGACCCACCCTCACCAGAACACGTTCTTCCTCTTTTCCCTAGGGTGAGCTACCTAGAATTTGAGGATATTGATCAGGTATCCCACATGCCCCTGCTAAACAAATAAGCTGCTAAAGCACTAACAGTCCTGCACATTAGCATTTATTTTTTGAGATGAGGTCTTACTCTGTCACCAGCCTTGAGTGCAGTGGCACCATCTCTGCTCACTGCAGCCTCTGCCTCCTGGGCTCACACAATCCTCGCACCTCAGCCTCTCGAGTAGCTGGGGCTATAGGCACACACCACCATGCCTGGCTAATTTTTGTGTCTTGGGTAGAGATGGAGTTTCACCATGTTGCCCAGGCTGGTCTCGAACTCCTTGGCCTCCCAAAGTGTTGGGTTTACAGACATGAGCCACTGTGCCCAGCCAGCATTTATTTCACAAACATTTTTATGACTTTATATGAGGTAGAAGGGGGTAAAGAGCATAGGACAGGCATGCAGTCAACTGATACTAATTCATAAGCCCTCTAGCTTTTGGGGGTTGCTTGATCATTACATTACTGTGGTATCCAACTGGCTCCTGTGAAGACCTCTGTGCCAGTTATTAGTAAATAATATAGTCGAATGCCATTATCTGTGTAGAATTGCTCCAGAAGCAATAAGGAGAAGCAGAGGTTATCCCTGTTGCAAGCATGTTCCCAGCCCCTGGGGAGCTTACACTAGCTTCCACAGCAACTATGGCCTAATTCCAGGCTTATGCTAGGTGGGGGGACATTCCCAGGCCATCACAGTGGCTTCAATCGCTGCCACTTTTGAGTTGTGGAGGGGCAATTAGTCTTGGCCTGTCACCTGAACAGCTGGAACTGCTGGACTTTTTGGTGTCCATTTGAGTAAAGTGTCTGGTTTCTTTGGCATTTTAGAACATTCAGCAGGTTAGGTTCTAACTTAGCACCATCCACTGGTGACTTGATGTCTGAGTCTGTTACTCATCGCACTTGTTTCCCTAATTGATTTTTGTTCTTCCTTGTTGCCCCTTAAAGCTGTAAGTACTTTTCAGAGTCATGGGATTATCCAGATGACTTCAAGGTTAATTCGTTTTATTTATAAGCCATACAAGTTCTCAAACAAGGAAAACATTCTGTTTTGCTCAGCTCCTTGGCTGCATTGGAGATTGTGTCCTGTAAAAGAATTTTGGCATCTTTTCCCCAGGACGTTTATCCCACTGTATATGGAGATCAGCAAGCCTGTCAGTTCCAGAGATGGGGACTTGCGGAGACCACTTGCCTCATCCTGAATTCAGACTGCTGAAACCATTCTCCATTTGAAAATATTCACATCATTTTGGAAGTCACCTAATGTCTTTCCCCCTTTTTTTCCAGTCTGCAACCATAGATGCCCTGAATTTATTTTTTATTTTTTAATGTTTTTAGGTAGGTCTCACCCTGCTGCCCAGGCTGGAGTACAGTGGCACAGTCATGGCTCACTGCAGCCTCAAAGTCCTGGGCTCAAGCAGCCTTCCCACCTCAGCCTCCTGAGTAGGTAGGACTGCAGACACATGCCATGGCGCCCAGCTTCATGCCCTGAATTTGATGTCTCCTCAATTCCTTTGTTTGTTTGTTTGTTTGTTTTTTAGGTTTGATTCTTTCCTTAAAGAATACTTTAAGCAATGTTAGGATTATCTCCAGGAAGGGCTTAACAGAGACTCAAAGGATTATAAGAGAGCCCTCGACTGCTAAAGAATAACCCAGATAAGACCCTTATTGATCCTGTCCTGAGCCAAATTAATCAGCTGAGTAACAGCTTATCTCTCAGCAACGTTTAGAGCCAGCCACTGAATTGGCCTTTAGACCTCCTCCTTCATTCTCCACACTGTGGGCCTATTTGTTAGCAGATAAGTCACCCACCCTGAAGAGCTGGGATCTTCTTACATTATATGGTGCCTATAGCCACTCAAAGCTTAGTTTCTTGCAATCTTTACCTGACAGTTTCGTAAGATGAAGCTGACCCAGGGGACTGTTGAGCCCAGGTACTTGGTTGAGAAAGAATAGCTTCTCTTCAGGTATACCTGTTAAGACTTCATGAAGAATCTGGCAACTTTCAATTCTTTTGGATTTAAGAGTTGGCTGTACTTGGTAATAATAGGGAAGTATACACCTCCGTATAAATTCTTATTGATAATGATGGATGGATAGAGAGAAAGGGATTGGTTGGTGCTACTATGTTCTAGATAGGGCTTTTGTGGCCCATAGTTTAGGCAGACGTTGAACTCTGGACCATCTGCCTTTCCAAGAAAATTAGGGTAGCCTAATAGGGCAATATTTACTTCCAGATTTGCTTTGGACACTGCCTAGGGCTTCAGAGAAGATACCTACACTGGTGGATTATGAGCACATGCATAGATCAAGGTTCATACCCCTTTTTATTTTATTATTTATTTATTTATTTATTTATTGAGATGGAGTTTCTCACTTGTCGCTCAGGTTGGAGTGCAATGGCACCATCTCCGCTCACTGCAACCTCATACCCCTTTTTATTTTATTATTTATTTATTTATTTATTTATTTATTTATTGAGATGCAGTTTCTCACTTGTCGCTCAGGTTGGAGTGCAATGGCACCATCTCCGCTCACTGCAACCTCTGCCTCCCGGGTTCAAGCAATTCTCCTGCCTCATCCTCCCAAGCAGCTGGGATTATAGGCATGCACCACCACATCCAGCTAATTTCTTCTTGTATTTTTAGCAGAGACCGCGTTTCACCATGTTGGCCAGGCTAGTCTCGAACTTCTGATCTCACGTGATCCACCCACCTCCGCCACAACGCCCGGCCATACCTGTTTTAAATGGAAACCTTTAAACCTGCTCATCCTGACCCTTGCTAGGTCATTCACCTTCCACTTCTATCCCCTGCCAGTCATGCTGCTTAATTATACATGTCTTCATTTTTTTTAAAATTGTGTGTGTGCAATTCACAGACACAGGATCAAATAATTAAAGCCCTAGGATAAAGATAAAAAGCAGCAAATGAAACTAAGTTGTAGATTGTTTCTTTTTTCCTCTCTAAATTTTCTTTAAAGTATCATCAATTTAAGTAAGCTAAGCTGATCTGCAACCACCACTTCCCAGTAGGAAGAATTTAAGAGCTGTTGATGGAAATATCTTAACCTATCCTAGAATTTGTGTTGTAAGAAACCCAGAACCCAGCCAGGCATGGTGGCTTAAGCCTGTAATCCCAGCACTTTGAGAGGCCAAGGCAGGCAAATCACCTGAGGTCAGGAGTTTGAGACCAGCCTGGCCAACACAGTGAAACCCCGTCTCTACTAAAAATACAAAATTAGCTGGGCATGGTGGCACATGCCTGTAATCCTAGCTACTCACCCAGGAGGCTGAGGCAGGGAGAATTGCTTGAACCCAGGAAGTGAAGGTTGCGGTGAGCCAAGATTGCGCCTTTGTTCTCCAGCCTGGACAACAGAGTGAGACTTTGTCTCAAAAAAAAAAAAAAAAAAAAAGTAGAAACCCAGAACCCAAGCATTCTGGAGTCTGACTAACTAAAGGTATTTTTAGATCTGTTCTCCCCTGAAGAATTCTGTAACTCTCAGCTCAGGCCCAGGCAGGCATAAATGCAGTTAGCATGGTGTTGAGGAAGCATCGTGGTAACTGCTCTGAGAGCTCTGGTAGAATAAGGTAAGTTTGCCTCTGGCAGAGCAGGAAAGTGACCACATGTCTAGGCCTGGAGGTCTGCAGGCTTCTTCCCCCTGGTACGGCAACATATTCAAGTCTGGATTGTCCAGATAGGCCTGTTGGAATGTTGTCATGTAATCTGCCCACTGGGGACGTGACCTGTCTGTGGAAGAAAAAGCATTGGCCTGGGAGTCAGGCAGTGGAGGTCTTTAATCTTGGTTCCACAACTGCCAGTGTAACCCTGGGCAAATTCTTGTGTACAGGTCTCAATTTCCTCATCTATCAAATTAATTTTTTTTCCAAGAATTCTTCCAGCTGTTATTCTAATGATAAGAGTTATAGAAGATTGACATGGAAATGACAGACCTGAGGATAATTCATTTTGGACTGTTCTGGAAGGAAAGAATGAGAATTATAAGGAAAAGTATGGGTTCATTTGTCCAGACTCACCCAAGTTCTTGTGGCCATGGAGGGGTCCTGGTTATAGTTAAAAAAAGTCAAAAGGATTATCATAGTTAAAAGTGAGAGATAGAAGGATATGTTTAAAAGATAGAGATACAACTCACTTAAGTGAGTTCTCATGGAGCACAATTCTTCTTGGGAACTGCAAAGTCAGCCATGGTACTTATTGAACGTTTTCATTGTTCTTAATGTCATGATGCATAAGATTCTCAAACAAATGGTTTTTTGTCAACCAGGAGTAAGAGAGCTTGTCCCTGTTGGAAAGCCAATGGTGAATGAGCTGAGGAGGGGGCAGCTTGTGTGGAGTATGTGTATTTATCTGTATTCTTTTCCATAGGTACCATTAAATTTGTCTGGCTTAATTTAATGGGGACTTCTGGGACCTGCAGAGACTGTAAAGGGCGAGGGTAAGGCTCTTGTCTGTTCAGGCTCCTCTCCTTCCAGTGGAACTTCCTCACTCTCTCCCTCTCCCGTCAGCCTCTCCCCTTTTCCAAATTGTGTGTATGTTCTACCGCCTTCTCAATTTTCTCTTCCCTCTTGTTTTTTCTTCTGCCTCTCAACCACCTTTCCTTCCAGGTCGTTTGAGTCAAGTTGAAATAGGCAGCTGATGTTACCCACTTCCTCTACCTGGGGGGCCCAATCTGTGTCTTCAGTGCTAGGGGCTTTATTCTAACACTCTGGAACCTCTGTTTTCTTTTCTTTTTTTTTTTTCTTTTATTTGTTTATTTTTTTGTTACCTTTTTTGTTTTTGTTTTTCTCTTCTGTTTCTGTGTAGGTCTCTTTAGTCAGCCTTATAGCTAATGCCCTGGGCTACTCGGAACTAGGTGCCATAAAGTCCCTTAGGACCCTAAGAGCTTTGAGACCCTTAAGAGCCTTATCACGATTTGAAGGGATGAGGGTAAGATACTAAGAGCAGCTGATCCTTCTGCATGCCAATGGAAACTGTTTAAGCATGCTAGAACTGATCACATGGTGGAAAGATCATTCAAACACAAATTCTGTGATGCAGCTGCTGATTTGATCCTCCACTCTCTCCCCCACACCTGCCCCGTGCAAAGGGGAATTGCGTTAAGCTGCCTCATCACATTAATATTGGCCCCACCCCCAACAACATGCCATCGCAGAACATGTTAACATTGGCTATTCTCATTTGGCCTGGCTTACCTGTAGCACTTGGGGCGGCTTTCTGGGCTGTTGATTTAATAGGGAGAATCACCAGGTGCAAAGAAGGGGAATTGTAACCCACAGACCCACTGAAAAGCACAGGCTTTAGGCAGGGAGAGTGCTGTGTAGGGGCATCAGCCAGGTGGGGACTGTGGCCTTGAGGTCACTGAGAAAGCAGCTGAGAATGGGCTTGAAGACATGATGGCAGGCCCGGAATTGGGAATGGAGCAGAATTTGGCATGGCCCTGGGAGAAGAAATGCTTTTCTTTCTATTTGGATTCCTCTTATTGCACCTTGTTGTTCTCAGCCCAGTCCCATACGGACTGGCAGCCTCTGTCTGATAGCAAAGCTTTTTTCCTCACCCCCAACCCCTCTGCCCATGCTGTATGGTCCCCTAACACTGTCAAAATGACAACCAGGTATGATGCTAGATGATTGAATATCAGCTAGTTCTCCTGAAATTTCTTGATACCTCCTATTCCTGCTTTGGTGATACTCCACCCAAAACAATACAAGGTGTTGTCACCCTGCCGACTTAGAAACAGGGTACCTTCTTGGTGCCATTTCCTTGTCTCTTGGTTTAAATAGTTGTGCGTGTGCATGCGTGCACGTGCGCGCGCGCACACACACACACACACACACTAAAAAGTCAATTTCTTAAAATCAAAGGGGCAACTGGCTTTGGTGGTAATAGTTGTCCTGTGGTGATCAGAGAGAGGTCTGTTATACTTAACGAGACCAAGAAAACTCGCTTCAATTCAGATGTTGAAT
Source organism: Papio anubis (assembly GCF_008728515.1). Classification (NCBI taxonomy): domain Eukaryota; kingdom Metazoa; phylum Chordata; class Mammalia; order Primates; family Cercopithecidae; genus Papio; species Papio anubis. The sequence goes on from NC_044984.1 coordinate 46,586,575, forward strand.
ACATGCAGGAGAGCAAACCAGAGGATATATTTTTAAATGTGCAAACGTCAGAATGTAGGAATAAAAATTAAACTGTTGCAATAGTCTACATGAAGCAAGACCGATTGGAAAAACTAGATACCAGGACAGTGCTGCTTCATTCATTCCTCATCTGTGACCCCTGGCTGTTCTTCCATGAAGCCACCCACAGTTATATAGGAAGATGAAAACTTAATTGGGACTTGGGAATTTTATTATGCTAATTTATCCAGACAAATGCTTTTTGTAACAAATTCATGTTTCTTCTGTAGCACAGTCACAGTTTGGTTTACTAAATGTAAGCTTTCTGCAACTCTCCTGAAACCATCTGCAGGAAGGGCAGTTCCACAGTAGTGTAAATTTATTTTAATTTTTTTAAAAACTTGGAATTTTAAGACTTTGTCCCACAGATAAGAGAGGTTTTAGCATGTGTGCAGTAAGGTCATTGCTATGCTTAGGCTAAATTTAGGAAGAGAGTTTATTACACAAGATTCAGTGGTTTAGACAGCCACGGTGGGATTGAACATGTGGTTAAAATGCTTGTCTCTGCTCCCTCCCCCTTTGCACCTTTTCCAGAGCTAGTTAAATGTTTTAATAAACCACACTGGTTTTTTTATAAAGTTGATAATCCACTTTGGTGACTGAAAAACTGAGGACAAGATGCAACCAAAAGAAGTCCACTGAAGACAGTACTTGCAGCATTGTACTGGAGCTCCTCCGCATCCCCTTACAGTGATCCCTGATCTCCCAAAAGGAGAATGGTGATACCTGAAGAAATCCCCCCATCCCCCCACCAAAAAAATGCCCATCTGACGCATCTGATGCTTGTTACTAACTCTTTCCATCTAGATGCTCATTACTGTCAGTCCTGGCCAGGCAGACAGAAGCAGTCCTCATGGCTGCTGAGGCCAGTTTGCTCATGAGGCAGTTATTTGAATAACCTGGATGCAGGAGCCGTTTTGGGAGCCACAAAATAGTCTACATGAATAGTCTTCCCTTTAGCTGCCCCTTCTTTCTCTACCTTTCCTGGACCCTCAGTTTCCAGTCCCCTAAAAACTTTTATTTGTCAACTTGAAAGTAGTTTAGGAGCCCGGAGGTCCCAAATGAATAATCAGAACAGTAGATAGTTTTATTTGAAAAGCATTACGATGTTTTATTTGAAAAGCATCTACATCAAGATTTTTTTCGGTAAGATAATGGGCGAGAACAAGTTTGAGCCCAAAGCTGGAATTTAAAACAATAAATGTACATTGAGGGAAGCTTTGGAATAAGAGCGCCACCTCATTTGGTTGACTCCAGCCAACTAACAGACGGTATTGACCATGGCTGGTTAGGCAGGTGAAAAGGAATCAGGGATCCATTCCTGCCCTGCAGGTTTCCTAGCCCTTCTGTGGAAGAGTAACTGCAAGAAGAAAAGATTGGATCTGGCTAAGCTTACAGTAAGTTTCCCAGTAATAAACAGAATTAGGTACACGTTTTATTTAAATGTCGTTTTTCTATGGGGCATTTTTTTTTATTCTTTGGTTTTGGTTCTTCCATATGCCAACACTTGAGAGATTACCTTTAGAAAATTTTAAATAAGAAATCTTCATAAACTGAACACCATCCATGCAGATGGGCTCAACTGTCACTGTGCTGCTCCAATTACAGACTCAGAGCTTCACTTGAGAAGGGAGCATATGACCCAAGCCTGTCCTGGGACACTGACTTCAGTCTCCTCTCCTTCCTCAAACCAAAGACCAGGAAAACTGAAGCACTTGTGCTATAGGCAAAGGAATACTTAATGTAGTTCTTTGCTTTTCTCTCCTCCATAGTAATCTTCATTTAAAGATTTCGCTGTGCTGTTAAATTTTTGAGGGTATATAATATTAGTGCCATGAAACATGCATGCATTTTTGTTGATTGTCAGTACATAGTTGTCCATTAAAGCCATGTTCCCTCTGCCAGATATTAAAAGCTTGCTGATTTATAGTATTTAATGAGCAACAATAATGTCCAAGACATTATAGAGAAGACAAAAATACTGTAAGAATTAATATCCATTGGAATTTTCTCATCAATTAAATGAGATTTGTATCAATTGCCAAGTATAAACTTCCATTGATAAAAGTAACTTTTTATGGATTACTAAAACCTAGCTTTGAGTGATATTTCCATGTCTAGTTCTTAACAATAATAGATTTCATGATAATTAAAGGCAATGTAGAATAACTAGAGAGCTTGTATAGAGAAGAGAAGATCAAATTCATTGACTATCAGTGGAAATTTGAATTATCATTTATAATATATATTTAGTGTGAGACTTCAAAATAAGAAATATGATCTCTTGCCCAGTGGTTGCTGAGAATAACAGCACAATGATCATTACATACGGAGCACAGTTAAATAGTTTCTTCTTAACATATTGCAGCTTATCAGCTAATGTTCAAAGCAAGGAAGAATAATTAGTACATTTAATCAACTCTGGGCTGGGCATGGTGTCTTCATGCCTGTAATCCCAGAACTTTTGGAGGCCAAGCTGGGCAGATCACTTTGAGGTCAGGAGTTCGAGACCAACCTGGCCAACATGGCAGAACTCCATCTCTACTAAAAATACAAAAATTGGCTGGGCGCGGTAGCACACATCTGTAGTCCCAGTTACTTGGGAGGCTGAGGCAGGAGAATCGCTTGAACCCAGGAAGGGGAGGTTGCAGTGAGCCGAGATCGCATCACTGCACTCCAGCCTGGTCAACAGAGTGAGACCCTTTCTCAAAAAAAGTAAATAAAAATTTAAAATTAATCAACTCTGTTTTCTGTTTTATTCATAATACTAAGGTAAAAAGTTTTTCTCTGGTTATGATTAAAGTACATTTGCATCTTATAAAACTTTGGATTTTTAGGATTTTATATCAGAGAATAAGGCTCAGTGAATATTTTTGTATATTGATTCACTTGATCAAATGGATCAATATATAAAATTTTGTATATACTTTATGAGAATAAAAGTTCTAAGAGATCACTTCGTTAATTTTTCTTCCCTGTGGTAAATATTAACCCATATTTAACTGTAACCCATAGTATGTAGGACAGATTAGACTGGGTTTGAGTAGAAGCTTAAGATCATTCTCTGCATAGTCAGAAGAGTTCTTGGAGGAAGTAGGTTCTGAATTGAGATTAAAAAGCAACATGCCTCGGTTTCAAGTCTTTGGGACCTACTTCCTATGCCACATTTGTAATGGTCTAACAGAAGGTCACAGTCTCCCACCTAAGGTCTGCTGCGAAATGCTGTCACATAGACTGGAGTTTTTGAATCTTTACATAATCTACTCCCTTATTGTTTGAGAAATTATTTTTCCATTTGTGGATCATCCTCCTTTTGCCTGTTCTTTTGCACATTTCATTGCTTTTTGGTGCTCCCGCCAAAGGGTGAGCAACTGTAGAATGAGGAGGTAAATTCAAATCTGAGTACGTGACAAATTTGGTAATATAAATCAATATGAATATCATTCTCCAAAAAAAATTGAAGATTTTCCAGATTTCAGATATCCTGGCTTTCCTTGCTCAAAGTAATAAACAATTAACAAAGTAATAAACACTTTATACTAATGACAGAGCTGTCAGATCTAGAAGAGATTTCTTGGTCTAAGAATTAAGAAATAACTGCCTCTCAGTCTAAAGGCCTTAATATATGAATTGGAGAAACACAAAATGAATATTTTAATCTAAAAAGAAGAGTGACTCCTTAGCAGAAGAATGTCATTGCATTTTTTACACAAGATAGAACAGGTAGCTCTGATCAGCCACATGTCCTGATGAGTGACAATGCAGTCTTAAGGCAAAACCAGAAGATAAGCAAAACCTAAACCCTAAACTGTATGCTGCTCTGACTGACACTGTAAAGCAAAATCAAAGTTGAAAACAACCCAGAAACTTTGATTCCTAAGGGGTTTTTTCCTTTGCTTTTTTTAAATTCCTGAGCTTACTGTAATCAGTGACTTTTAACAATATGCCAATTTTTTAGTTTCCAAAGCAGTGATGATCTAACCCAAAACTCTCTTAAAAACCTTAAGTCATCCTATTTCTAATACATTGTGATGAGTGGAGTCAAGCCCTGGAATGAGCAGAGAGACGACAGCATTAGCCAAGCAGGGAGCGACTCTGATTTAAAAGCCTACAAAGTCAGAATAAAAAGGCTGGAGAAGTATAATGAACCTTGAGTGAAAGCACATCTGTTCAGATTTTATTTTACACTGTTTGGTAGAGGGAATATAGCTTTTTTTTTTTTTCTTGAGCCTGCAAAATATGCATGCTCAGCTATTGCCTGAAATAAAATAACTGGCCTTGCGTAGTCGTAAAAGAGACATTATGTACTGTTAACTGGCTCTCTATTAACCACAACGGGTAGTTCTCTGTGATTCTGAACAATTATACCTTGTTTTTCAGAGGGGGAATGTCTGTTGAAAGGCAACTAGCAAGCTGAAAGTTACTCATATTTTCCCACTGGGCATGTTTTATGAATTGAGGAAGAGGGAGACTGGACTAAGAAATAATTTTTCAGTCCCAGGCTGATGCATAGGAAAGAAGACGTAGGTCAACTTGCCTGGGGAATTTGTGTTAGTCAAAATAAAGATGTAACTTTTTAAAATTCTTCAATATAGGCCTAGACTTAGAAATTTTTGGTTCTACTTGTCAGTCTGTCCAGTTACTCTGATTCCAAAGGGAATGTAATGTTTCCATACAGAACAAGCCACACAATGTCATTCCCCTCCTGGAAATCAAAAAATGTGCTTGCTCCCATTTCCACCCAACACTCAGCAACCTCCCCTTCCAATGCAGGTGGTGGTGAATGCCTTGGTGGGCGCCATCCCCTCCATCATGAATGTGCTGCTGGTGTGTCTCATCTTCTGGCTGATTTTCAGCATCATGGGAGTTAACCTGTTTGCGGGAAAGTACCACTACTGCTTTAATGAGACTTCTGAAATCCGATTTGAAATAGAAGATGTCAACAATAAAACTGAATGTGAAAAGCTCATGGAGGGGAACAATACAGAGATCAGATGGAAGAACGTGAAGATCAACTTTGACAATGTTGGGGCAGGATACCTGGCCCTTCTTCAAGTAGTAAGTAATGTTTTTTGTTTTCAGTTCTGTGAAATTCAGGCAGCTAGCACAAATCCCATTTGGCTTCTTCTCAACCCTGCTTCTAGAATCACGATTATTCTCAATAAGTCCAAGAGAACAGTGTTGTTCCCCAAACCAGTTTCAGAGAGAGACCTTTCCTGAGTATTCTCTGACTTCTACAAGATCTCACTCAAAGGAAATCTCTCATTGTGCTCAGGAGCAGAGCTGTCCCAGCAACAAATAAAGATTCCTGCAATGTAATAAAGTGGCAGAGAGATCATCTTCCTTTCCTGGTCAGAGTGTAGTTAAAGAGAAGGGCAAAAAAAATCAAGAAGATAAGCGCATAGACAAAAAAGTAATGGCAATTGTGATGGAGCAAAATAATAGTACATACTCCCTACACTCCAGATAACTTAGGAAAAAACCAGGGCAGTGCTTTGGTGCCACACTCACCTCAGCTCCACCCCAGAGAAGGGTATCAGATTAATGTATCACAGGAAGGAAGGATTTAGCTATCTAGATAATTCTCTTTTGCCTAATTTCATTCTTTCGTGCTTAGTTTTCACTTCCTCTCTCACCAGTGTTTTGGAATGTGTGACAAGACAACATAATGCAGTGAAAGCTCGTAGGCTTTGAAATTAGACTGATACTGATTTGAACCATACTCTGATACTTATTGGATATGTAACTTTGGACAAATTATTCAACCTCTCTGACTCTCTGTGTCTTCATCTATTAAATATAGATAATGAAACCTGGCATGGTTGTTAAAAATTTTTGTGATTTTAAAAAATTTCTTAGCACAGTGCCCAGCATATAACCATGCTTAATTAATGAAAATTGCTATTAAGTGTTTTTGTTACTGTATTGCCATGCCTATATCATACAGTTCTTGGGAGACTAACTGCAATAACACAGATGAAGCTCTCAACCTAACCTAACATATAGTAAACACTGTCAACTCATAGTAGAAGGCAAAGTTCACGGAATGAACTAGTTTTTCCTACCCCAAAGCTTTTTTGCTGTTGTATCCCAGTTCAAAAAATTGGACCCACAAATTGAATCTGAATTGAAACACCTCCAGAAAACCAGTGCACATCAACAAGCCAGTCAAACATGATAGTCACAGAGTCCCTGCCATATGCAAGATGCTGTGCGTGACAGTACAGTACTAGGGCCCTCAGATGAATAAAGACCTTCCTGTGCCCTGAAAAAACCTTAGAATCTGGTTGAGTACGTAGAACATGGAGAATAGTACATGGATTATCCATATTTCCAGAATCAGTCTAGATACAGTAGACTGAAGGAGTAGAATTGGGAAGGGACCGTCAAGGATAAAGCTGGTATTGCCACTACATAGGCTACACATGTGTATATCAGTAAAGGGTAAGTCTGATCTTGTTTTTCTTTTAAATGCAACTATGGGTTTTTCCGACCCCTGTCGCTTAACACCTTTTTTTTTTTTTTTTTCTTAACACCTTTTTAACAAATGATTCCTCAGTGGAATGGAGTGCTAAGTTCCAAGCATTTTCAGTAGATTCCTGCCGTTCACTCATAAAAGTTTTCCCTAACTTTAGGTAGGCTTCTCGGGCCCATGATTTTGAGTCCTTTTGTAAAGCCTTAATCCCACTACCATTTTCAGCATGTTTATTTGCCACACTTTGTTGTTATTTTCAGGAACAAAGCCCTCCTGGGACCTGTAGTAACAAACAGAAAATTCTGTGTCCAAGGGAGGCTGCACCCAAACCCCTGTTCTGTGTTCTCACTGAACCTAAGCCTGGCCTTTGGGACCCCTGCCTAGACTCCTATCCCTTAATAGGCACCGTCTAATGACTGACTCTGTTTGCCAGGCAACCTTCAAAGGCTGGATGGATATCATGTATGCAGCTGTAGATTCCCGGAAGGTAAGGATGTACATGGCAAAAATACCACCTTCTCAGATGGGTGGAAAGCAAGCAGCATGGTATACCGATCCCACCAAGAAAGAGGAAGGGATGGAGGAATGGAGGAGTTGACGTTTCTCTTTGGAACATTTATTGCTTGTTTTATTGATTATAGATCATTTTCCTTGTCTCAGTAAGTCATCACTCTCTTACATTGGCCCCCGATGATTAGACTGTTAATTTTTACTTGGCCCCAGTGAAGCTGTCTATGCTTCAGTCCTGCTTCATAGCAAAAGTATGGCTCCTAGCAGACAGCCCTCCCTCCCTGTGGCTTCATGATTTGCATGTTCTCCACATGAGTCGGAGGAGGACTAGTGCCCTCTCAAGGCAGGACATGCCAGTGTAGAGAAGGAGGCAGGCAGAAAGAATCTAGGGCTCTCCCATCCCAGGATGTTCAGCAGCTCAGATGGTCACAGTTATGACTGATGGTCTTGGCATGTCCAACTGCAAACTAGGAGCTGATTCTCTTCCTTTTATCCTGTCCTTTGACAGCCTGATGAGCAGCCTAAGTATGAGGACAATATCTACATGTACATCTACTTTGTCATCTTCATCATCTTCGGCTCCTTCTTCACCCTGAACCTGTTCATTGGTGTCATCATTGATAACTTCAATCAACAAAAGAAAAAGATAGGTCTCCTCCCCTCATTGCCAGTGGTTGGAAGTCAGCCCAGATAAGAGGCATCTTTGTCCCTATCTCTAGAAAGAAAATGTCCCTCTTTCTTTCTCTAAAATCTATATTGTCAGCTCAGTGTGACCCTGGCCCCCATACATTAGCCCCAACACACTCTTTCTGTTCAGGGCTAGATTTTGCAGCACGTAGTTTACCACACGTACTAGCAGTCTTTTATTCTTGAGGCCTATTACTGGTCTTGGTCTCCCACCAGAAGCAGGTAGGTCAGAGAGTGCAGTCTAGCAACAGAGATGAAAAGGAAAGAAACAGATGAATAGCTATCGCAAGAAGTAGAAACTCTCTAGACTTGTGATTATCTAATCAATCTCTGAGCACAAGCAAATTGGGATTTGAGAGACCACCCTTGGAAAGTTCACTTCCTTACTTGTTCTAGATGGTTAACAAGTTTTACAAAGCAAATTGAAAAAATTGCTCTTGTTACTCATTTTGTAAGTCAAGTCTATCCCAGCATATTCCAAGACACCCTCTAAATTGCTTTCTTGCACCAGAATTTCCAAATTTGGGGTATCATCTAAAATAAATTGGGTATCAACCAGGACATGAAGATCTTTTTATTCTAAAATGTTTTGTCTAGAATGTATCAGGAAAACTGGCCCCCAGAAAATGAGACTGTGAGATATGACTGCCTTCAAAGTCACTGCTCTCAAGTTTACCCTTTCATGAGGGTCTATAATTGGATAGTCCATTTCCTTTCTACCTCGGGACTGGAAGATCTTAGAAATCCTGAGCTAAAAACAAGGGCAAGTATCTCTTTAGAGCTGAATGATTATCCCAGGTCTACCCCACTCTGGGATAGCTATTAGCTACAAAGGAAAGGGATAGATCTCCCCTCAGTTCTCAGTATTGATCCTTAGGTCCAAACCCATAGCATGTTGAGAGCCAGTTGTAATTGTCTGTTTTTTTCTTCCTTCCTTTACTTTGGAGGTCAGGACATCTTCATGACCGAAGAACAGAAGAAGTACTACAATGCCATGAAAAAGCTGGGCTCAAAGAAGCCACAGAAACCTATTCCCCGCCCCTTGGTAAGTGCATTGTGCAGGCTGAGGACTTAGTGACAACCCATATAGGAAAAGTACTGCTAGGGTTACTGCAAAGGAAGGAAAAAGGTAAGTGATTAGGCTGCTTTGTGCCTAATCCTCTCCTCACCACCCATCCAAAAACTCTGAATAGGAGAGCAGAACAAGGATTAAGCATGGGGGCTTTTACATCAATCCTCGACCTATCCTCTGAACTTTCCTTAGGCAACCGCCAAGAATCAGCATGTAAACCACATTGGCTTTGGCCCCGGTAGAGAGATGTTTTTAGAGACAACCAAAAATTAACAAGAGAAGATGAAATAAAATTGCTCTCTTTCCTACCAGTTCAAGATAGGATTTGGTCATAATTTTTTCAGCTTCTCTCTGCTCATTAAGTATGTCTTTGCAGGATGTGTCTAGAAGCTAAAGTCACGCTTCTGGCTATTTGTGGGAGCAGAAGAGGGTAAAACTATGTGAGTCTGGTGCCCTGATTCCCTCTCTTGAGCTGAGCCTTTTATAAAACAGATTAGGGGGCTGAGATTCTGCTCCATTGTTCCACTGGTGGTGGTTGTCTTGTTTCAGAGAAGAAGGAGATGCCCTCCTCCTGATTCTATATATCCGGTTGCGGGGGACATCACCCCCAAAAGCCAGGCCCAGAGTTCCTTCTTCTGTAACTTCCATTTAGCAACTTCAAAAAACAGACACAACACCACGAAAAAACACTCAGCAGAACCTTTAATACAAAAGCTTCCCTGGCAATCTAATTTGTAGAAATAGAAGTAGAGTGACTATGTTTGAATCAAGAGTTATAGTTCCAGAGCGTTTTCTCCCCTCATCCCCACACACGCTGCACATTGGCACATCTACGGCATCAACCTTTGAAGGAAAAGAAATTCTAGGGCTTTGCAGAGCAGATTAAAAACCACCAAGTTAAAGTAATCCTGAAAATAAGCACCAGCCCAAGTATCTAGGTACTTAAAACAAACAAAAAAGCAAGGAATCTTAAGAAAGAGAACAGTTGGGGTTTTTTATTTCCTTGATGTTAAGACTTCATTTTGTGATAGAAATGGGACTAAAGGGAATAGAAAAGGGTTAACATTTCTAAAGTTCTGTTTAGTACTTCACATATGGGAACCTGAGTGTATTTTCTTCCACATTAAAATATAATAACTTTCAGCCTAGGCAACATAATGAGACCCCATCTCTACAAAAAAAAATTTGTAAAAACTAGCTGGGCATGGTTATGGGTACCTGTCGTCCTCACTACGTAGGAGGCTGAGGTAAGAGAATTGCTTGAACTTGGAGGCCAGGACTGCAGTGAGCCATGACTGTGCCACTGTACTCCAGCTTGGGCAATAGGGAGAGACCCTGTCTCAAAAAATACAGAATAGAATAAAATATTTTTTTAAATGTAGGAAACATTAAGAAAGAGTGATTAACATTCATTTAGCAAATATTTATCAGTCTCCACCACGTACCAGGCACTAAGCATTATGTGATGAACAAAAGGTAGACACTGCTGTCATGGAGCTTATAATAGTTGGGGAGATAGATAATAAATAAGTAAGCAAACAGCTACAATAAAATGTGGAAGATTGTGGGGAAAAAATTAACTGGAGGGCTATAAGTGGTGGATCTACTTTAATATAGTAGTCAGAGAAAGCCTCACTAAGGAGGGTCTACTTGAGTGGGTGAGAAGGAACCGGCTGGGCATGGTAGCTCATACTGTAATCCCAACTTGGGAGCTAGAGGCAGGCAGATTGCTTGAGCACTCCAGTCTGGGGAAGAGAGCAAGACCCTATCTCAAAAACAAAAAAAAGAGATGGAACCAAAGAGTTGGGGAAAGAGATTCCTGGCAGAATACACATGACCCCAGAAGCAGAAAACAGTGTGGCCAGGGGGTGGTGAGCCAGAGGAGGGACATGAGCAGAGTCAGACTGGGCCAGGTGTCTCCCTGTAAGCCAGGTTAACAATAGGGATTGTGTTGCAAGCCCAATGGGAAGCTCTTGAAAGGTTTTAAGTAGGGGAATGATGTGATCCATTTGTTTTTTGTTTTATGTTTTGAGACAGAGTCTCTCTCTGTCAACCAGGCTGGAGTGCAGTGGCGTGATCTCGGCCCACTGCAACCTCTGCCTCCTGGTGGTTCAAGCAATTCTTGTGCCTCAGCCTCCCGAGTACCTGGGATCACAGGTGTCTGCCACCACGCCCGGCTAATTTTGTGTTTTTAGTAGAAACAGGGTTTCATCATGTTGACCAGGCTGGTCTTGAACTCCTGACCTCAAGTGATCCCTCTGCCTTGGTCTCCCAAAGTGCTTGGATTACAGGCATGAGCCACCACACCTGGCCATGATCCATTTGTTTTAAATCATTACACTTGCTATTGTATGAGGACTGCATTGGATGATGGCAAGAGAAGAAGTAGACCAGTTAAGTGGCCAGACAAGTCCAGATGAGAGATGATGGTGGCTCAGGTTAGAGTAGAGCCAATAAAGATGGAATGAAGTGGATGAGCCCAAGTTCTATTGTTCTATTTTTGGAGGAAGAATCAATAGGCCCTTCAGTGGATCAGATGAGGGAGAAGAAAAAGACAAAGATGATCCTTAGATTTCTGGCTTGAGAGCCTGGATGAATAATTGAGATGAGAGGAACAAGCTGGGTGAGGGACAGGGAACAGACTTGACTCTGCTTTGGACTTAAGTGTGAAAGGCTTGGACATGATAAGTTTGAGATGCTTATGAGTCATCAAGAAGAAGTGGCAAGTAAGCTGCTCAGGTTCAGAGGAAAGGTGTGGGCTGGAGAAGAAAAGCTTGAGAAGGATAAGTACATAGATACCACGTAAGCAGCAGGAATACATGAACTCTCGTAGGGTAAAAATTTAGAGAAAGAAGGGATTAAGAGAAGAATTGCTTGCAGATGAGACCAAAAAAGGAGCAGCTGGGTAAGTAGGAAGCCATCCAGAGTGTGTGATGTCACAGACACAAAAGAGAAGTGGTCAGCTGGGTATAGTGGTGCACACCTGTAGGCCCAGTTTATTGGGAGGCTCAGGCAGGAGTATCATCTAAGGCTAGGAGTTTGAATTGCTGTGTGCTATGATCGCATCTATGCATAGCCACTGCACTCCAGCCTGGGCAACACAGTAAGACCCGTCTCTAAAAACAGAGAGAAAGGCTGGGCGTGATGGCTCACACCTGTAATCCCAGCATTTTGGGAGGCCGAGGCAGACAGATCACTTGAGGCCAGGAGTTCGAGACCAGTCCGGCCAACATAGCGAAACCCCGTCTATACTAAAAATACAAAAAATTAGCCAGGCGTGGTGCTGTGTGCCTGTAATCCCAACTATTCGGGAGACTGAGGCATGAGAATTGCTTGAACCCAGGAGGCAGAGGCTGCAGTGAGTCAAGATTACACCACTGCACTCCAGCCTGGGCAAGAGAATGAGACTCTGTCTCAAAAAAACAAACAAAAAACAGAAAGAGAAGCTTTCTTTGGAAAGCTCTTGGTGAGGTAATATTGATGTTGGTCTCCATCCATGCTCCTGAATACTGGTTAGCAGAGCTGACCAGTATTACAGAAAAGAAGGGAGAGGGTACCTCGATTAGCAGGGTGACAGCTTCCATAGGTTGGCTTGGAAAGGTTTTCATGAATCTTTTATCTTTTCCTTCCCTTCCTCCCCAGAACAAAATCCAAGGAATCGTCTTTGATTTTGTCACTCAGCAAGCCTTTGACATTGTTATCATGATGCTCATCTGCCTTAACATGGTGACAATGATGGTGGAGACAGACACTCAAAGCAAGCAGATGGAGAACATCCTCTACTGGATTAACCTGGTGTTCGTTATCTTCTTCACCTGTGAGTGTGTGCTCAAAATGTTTGCGTTGAGGCACTACTACTTCACCATTGGCTGGAACATCTTCGACTTTGTGGTAGTCATCCTCTCCATTGTGGGTGAGTGGGGTTGGGGAAGTAGGCGAGGGGAAAGGGGACCTGACTGATTGTGAGGATGAGATATCCCAGAAGAGGAATGAGTGACACAGGTCTGAAGTGCAGGCAAGACACCCTCATAGCTTAAACCCATGTGTGCCCCTGAGTCATCTCGGGGGCCTGCCTAGCAGGTTCCATGGTCAGTGAGTTTCTACTGAGTGTTCTTAGTAGTCTTGGATTATAAATTCTGTGGCTCAGGGAAAAAAGGAAAAAAAAAAGATTGGTTCTTGCTTTTAAGGAGTTTAAAGTCTAACAGGGAAGGTAAAAGAAAGTTGTCATTAAAAAATGTAGCACAGTAGAAGTATAAAATGAAAAAAGGAATGATTGTTAACTTGGCTGTTAATGATATAGTCTAGGTAAGTTCTGGTGGTGATGGCCATGGTAGTGCTGCTGTTACTGGCAGGGCTTGTTTACTGAGATTTTTCTATGGGCCAACTACAGTTTGAGAGTTTCTTCACCTGTTTTATCTCATTTGATTCTTATTACATCCCAGGAAGCAAGCTTCTTTATTATCTTGACTGTATAAATGTCCACAACCACTCGCTAAGAGGTGGTAGAGGCATAACTCAAGTTGATCCCAAAGTCCATGTTTTTTAACAGTGACTATGTGCATTTTGCTTCAACATAAAAGTGTGGGGGGCATGATGTCCTGGCAGGCAGGCAGAAGGAAATGCCACCCTGTTGATTGCCCTCCCAAAATGTTTCCTTGCCTTCCTGAAAGGCATCTTGTGTGATAAAACTCAGCCTTGGGTCCAGGTAAGTTTGACTCATTTACACTAGGGAGAGTGCTCAAGACCCATGGGGCCAGCCCCAGAGCTCCAGTGGCCATGCTGGGCCTAGTGCAGTGGTGAGTAAGGTAACAGAAGGCAGGGGTCTCTCCTTGGCCCATGCCACCCCCTCTAGTTCTGTCCTTCAGAGCAGCATGTCCAAAAGTGTGTTGATGTGTGGAACACTAACCCTATACATTTCTCCCCAAGAAAAGAATCTCGTGAGGAAATTACTTTAGGTAACACTGCCTTTAATTTTCCTTTGGAGGTTCACAGTACACATTACTGAATTCTCTTGGAAGTCCTACAGTAAAGAATTCTAGGCCGGGCGCGGTGGCTCAAGCCTGTAATCCCAGCACTTTGGGAGGCCGAGACGGGCGGATCACGAGGTCAGGAGATCGAGACCATCCTGGCTGACACGGTGAAACCCCGTCTCTACTAAAAAATACAAAAAAACTAGCCGGGCGAGGTGGCGGGCGCCTGTAGTCCCGGCTACTCGGGAGGCTGAGGCAGGAGAATGGCATGAACCCGGGAGGCGGAGCTTGCAGTGAGCCAAGATCACGCCACTGCACTCCAGCCTGGGTGGCAGAGCAAGACTCTGTCTCAAAAAAAAAAGAATTCTGGGCCGGGTTCAGTGGCACATTCATATAATCCCAGCACTTTGGTTTGGGAGGCCAAGGCGGGCAGATAGCTTGAGCCCAGGAGTTCAAGACCAGCCTGGGCAACATGATAAAACCCCATCTCTGAAAAAAAACAAAAAACAAAAATGAGCCAGTCATGGTGATATGTACCTATAGTCCCAGTTACTTGGGAGGCTGAGGTGGGAGGATTGTTTAAGCTTGGGAGGTCAAAGCTGCAGTGAGCCGAGATCACGCCATTGCACTTCCTAGATGACACAGAGAGACCTAGTCTCAAAAATAAAGAATTCTGTTTAAATGTAACATAGCATCCCACCTTTATTAGACCACAGTTTCCTTTTTTTCAGTAATAATAATGATAGCTCACATTTTAATGGAACACATTGTGTGCCAGGTACCATTATAAGTGCTTTAAATATGTTAATTCATATAATCCTCTCAACAAACCTCTAAGAATCCTGAGGAACTGAGGAGGTTCCCAAGACATGTGGCTGGTAAGTGAGCAAGTGAGGGTTCAAGCCCAGCCCGCTGGCCTCAAGTCCATTCTCCTAACTTCTCACAAAACACACTTTGGACAATGCTACCCTTGTCCACTGCTCTTGAAACTTTCCTGGCCACTTATTGGGTGACGCAGAAAATCCACAGACCAAATCATACCCCCTATTTTCAAATGGTACTCTAAAAAGAGGAAGATGTTTTTGATGATGAGGATTTTTATTAATCATTAATTTGTTCAGAAAAGTATAGAAATCAACTTTTGAAAGTAAGAAATGTATTAGAGTTTTCTAGAGGAACAGAACTAATAGGATAGATGTATATATGAAAGGGAGTTTATTGAGAACTGACTCACACGATCACAAGGTGAAGTCCCATGATAGGCCATCTGCAAGCTGAAGGGAGCCAGTAGTGGCTCAGTCTGAGTCCCAAATCCTCAAAAGTAGGGAAACTGACAGTGCAGCCTTTGGTCTGGCCAAAGGCTGGAGAGACCCTGGCAAACCACTGGTGAAAGTCCAAGAGTCCAAAAGCTGAGGAACTCAGAGTCTGATGTTCGAGGGCAGGAAGCATCCAGCGCAGGAGGAGATGAAGGCCAGAAGACTCAGCAAGTCAGCTTCTTCCATCTTCTTCTGCCTGCTTTTTCTAGCCGAGCTGGCAGCCGATTAGATGGTGCCCAGCCACATTGAGGGTGGGTCTTCCTCTCCCAGTCCACTGACTCAAATTAAAAGTAATGGCAAAAACTGCAGTTGCTTTTGCAACAGCCTAATCTCTGGCAACACCCAGAAACAATACTTTGCATCCTTCAGTCCAATCAAGTTCACACTTAATATTAACCATTATAAGTCCACCCCTTGCCAACTTGAATCCCTACACATCTCCTAAAATCATACTTAATATCCAAATAAATACAGTAATAAGGTCATAATTATGCCTAACATAATACAGCTATCCTTCATACAACAAGAAGCACACTAATCCTTAACCTGAATGCTATTACATAAAGTTAACAACACTTAATGCTGATATGAAGTCAACAAATCTTATGTCACATGATAAAGGAAAAAGAAAACTAAAATGAAGATATTTTCCTAGTACAAGTGTATACATGCACAAACATGTTCTTAACAAAATAAGGAGGAAATACTTACGACAACAGTCCTCATTTCTGCATCTGGTCACGTGGTCGTAGCTGGCATTGATGACTACCTTCTACTACTCATTCTATATTCACTTTGCCTTCAGCAAGCCCAGGGCTGGTTGTGGTTTTTAACCTGGTGGAGTGACCCAAATCTTCATTCCTAAAGGGTCTGGGGCATTTGTAGTCCTGCCTGGATTGGGCTGTTGTAGTTTCCCATTGACCTTAATCACAGGGCATGCTAATACTAAGAGACACCCTAAAGGATCTCCTGTATTCCATGCATACTCTTCCATACCTCCATTTTGGAGCAGTAGACTGATTTCATCTTGATTTTCTGGGTCAGTCACCCCAGCCAACACTATAACTCCCTTCTTAGACTGTTGACTTAGAGGTAGCCCAAAGTGGCTAGGTGGCAATCTTAACTTCAGGTTTCATGGAATCATTGTTGTGTTTCCTAGTGGCAGCATTCCTCCCTCTGGAACTAAGACTTCTAGGCCAGCAGAACATAATGTCGCAGGACCAGGAAGCAAAAATTTTGCTAGCCGGTCACTAGGGGTGATGGTGAGTGGTGCCACTTCCATTTCCACCCCTTGATTCCTGGACCCATGAATCCTGGCTGTGGGAGAAATAGTACCATATATTGGACACTGATTCAGAGCATACACAGCCTTCTGGAGAACTTTGCCCCAGCCCTGCAAAGTATTGTTACCTAGTTGGCATTGTAATCATGACTTCAAAAGGCCATTCCACCATTTTATCAATCCAGCTGCTTCAGGGTGATGGGGAACATGGTAAGACCAGTGAATTCCATGAGCATGAGCCCACTGCCGCACTTCCTTAGCTGTAAAGTGAGTGCCTTGGTCAGAAGCAATGCTGTGTGGAATACCATGACGGTGGGTAATGTATTCTGTGAGTCCACAGATGGTAGTCTTAGCAGAAGCACTGCTTGCAGGATAAGCAAACCCATATCCAGAGTAAGTGTCTGTTCTGGTGAGGACAAACCGCTGCCTTGTCCATGATGGAAGAAGTCCGATATAATCAGCCTGCCACCAAGTAGCTGGCTGATCACCCCGAGGAATGGTGCCATATTGAGGGCTCAGTGTTGGCCTCTGCTACTGGCAAACTGGACACTCAGCAGTGGCCATAACCAGGTCAGCCTTGATGAGTGGGAGTCCATGTTGGTGAGCCCATGCGTAACCTCCAGCCCTGCCACTATGGCCACTTTGTTCATGGGCCCATTGGGCAATGACGGGGTGGCTGGGGAAAGAGGCTGAGTGGTATCCACAGAATGAATCATCCTATCCGCCTGATTATTAAAAGCCTCCTCTGCTGAGGTCACCCTTTGGTAAGCATTCATGTGGGACACAAATATCTTCATAGTTTGTGACCACTCAGAGAGGTCCATCCACATACCTCTTCCCCAAATTTGTCACCAATCATGCTTCTTTGAAGTCCCTGACCATCCAGCCAAACAATTTGCTACAGCCCATGAATCAGTATATAATTGCAAATCTGGCCATTTCTCCTTCCAAGCAAAGTGCACAACCAGGTGCACTGCTCGAAGTTCTGCCTGCTGGGAAGATTTCCCTTCACTGCTGTCCTTCAGGATGTCCTAGAAAGGGGCTATAGTGCTGCAGCTGTCCACTTTCGGGTGGTGCCTGCATTTCGTGCAGAACCATCTGTAAACTAGGCCCTAGTCTTCTCTTCTTCTGTCAGTTGATCATAGGGAACTCCCCATGAGGCCATCAGTGCAGGCTCCAGGAGAGAAGGCAGGGTGGCAGCAGTGGGGACCATGGGCATTTGAGCTACTTCCTCATGTAACCTACTTGTGCCTTTAGGACCTGCTCGAGCCCCATCAGGTGCATACCATTTCCATTTGATGATGGAATGCTGCTGTGCACACCCAACTTTATGGCTAGATGGATCAGAGAGCACCCAGTTCATGAGAGGCGGTTCAGGTCTCATGGTAACTGGGTGACCCATGGTCAAATGTTCAGTTTCCACCAAAGCCCATTAACAGGCCAACAGCCGTCCCTCAAAAGGAGAGTAGTTATCTGCAGAAGATGGCAGGGCCTTGCTCCAAAATCCTAAAGACCTCCTCTGTGATTCATCTATGGGGGCCTACCAAAGGCTCTAAACAGCATCCCTATCTGTCACGGACACCTCAAGCACCATTGGATCTGCTGGGTCATATGGTCCAAGTGGTGGCAGAGCAGCTTGCACGGCAGCCTGGACCTATTGCAGAGCCTTCTCCTGTTCTGAACCCCACTCAAAACTGGCAGCCTTTCAGGTCACTCAATAAATGGGCTGGAGTAACACACCCAAATGAGGAATGTGTGCCTCCAAAATCCAAATAGGCCCACTAGGCATTGTGACTCTTTCTTGGTTGTAGGAGGGGCCAAACGCAGCAACTTATCCTTCACCTTAAATGGAATATCTTGACAGGCCCCTCACCACTGGACCCCTAGAAATTTCACTGAGGTAGAAGGTCCCTGAATTTTAGTCTGATTTATTTCCCATCCCCTGGCACGCAAATGTCTCACCAATAAGTCTAGTATGTTTGCTACTTCTCGCTTACCAGATCCAATCAGCATAATGTCATCAATGTAATGGACCATTGTGATATCTTGTGGAAGGAAAAGCGATCAAGATCTCTGCGAGCAAGATAATGACACAAAGCCAGGGAGTTTATATACCCCTGAGGTAGGACAGTAAAGATACATTGCTGGCCTTGCCAGCTGAAGGCAAATTGCTTCTGGTAGACCTTATGGACAGGAATGGATAAAAAGGCGTTTGCCAAATCAGTAGCTGCATACCAGGTACCAGGAGATGTGTTAATTTGCTGAAGCAATGAAACCACATCTGGTATAGCAACTGCAATTGGAGTCACCACTTGGTTCAGCTTATGATAATCCACTGTAATTCTCCAAGACCTGACTTCTGCACAGGCCAAATAGGAAAGTTGAACGGGGATGTGGTGGGAATCACCACTCCTGCATCTTTCAAGTCCTTGATGGTGGCACTTATCTCTGCAATCCCTCCAGGGATGCAGTATTGTTTTTGATTTACTGTTTTTCTAGGTAGAAGCAGCTCTAATGGCTTCCATTTGGCCTTTCCCACCATAATAGGCCTCACACTACCAGTCAGGGAGCCAATGTGGAGATTCTGCCAGCTGCTAAGTATGTGCCAATTACACATTCTGGCATGGGAAAATGACCACAGGATGAATCTGGGACCCACTGTAAGTCAGACCTGAGCTAAAACTTCATTAATTACCTGACCTCCATAAGCCCCTACTCTAAGTGGAGGACCACAATCATGTTTTGGGTCTCCTGGAATCAATGTCAGCTCAGAGCCAGTGTCCAGTGTCCAGTGTCCAGTAGTCCCCAAAAAAGGACCAGTTACCCTGGTAAAAGGCTGGAGGTCTCCTTGGGGAAAATTGGGAGAAAGATTAACAGTATAAATTATCAGTAGTGTAGTGAGGTCCTTCCTCAAAGGGACCTGGCCTCCCCTTTATTCAAGGGGAAAATTATTGTGAGTCTGTACACTGCTTCAAGTCTGGAAATGGATTGAGGGGGCATGATTCTCTATTTTTATAATTCAAATTAGTCCTTTGTCCACTTGACCTGAAAGTTTTCTGCTTATACAAATTAAGAAAGAATGTAGTAGGCTTCCTATCAATTTCACTTCTAGGAACACCATGATTAATTAGCCAATGCCAGAGCTCTACACTAGTCAGACTATTCTGATTGCTGCTTTGCCTCTGCTACCCGTTATGGTAGCTACGCCCACCTTGCCTTTTACAGTTAAGTGCCCCCACTTGGCCCTTGCCACCTCGGGATCCAATTATTCCCATTGCATTTAAATTATCCAGTTGAGTGACTGTAGTTCCCACTGTAAGATCTGGCATACAGGGAAGAGCAATCACAGAGCTCTTCAAGGATGCAGGTGCTCCCCTCACAAATCTATTTTGCAAGGTATTAGTGAAGGGTATGTCTTCTGGACCCTACCAGTTGGGATGAGTAGGTTTAAGGTGACTTATCCACTCTAGCATTCCAATCTCCCTATATCTTTGGATCCCTTCCTCTACATTAAACCAAGGGAGATCAGGCATATCCAGCTCACTCACGGTGAGCCATCTTTCGATCCATGTTTCAGCTAACCAAGCAGATAAACTATTAGAACCTTTTTTAACTCCCCAAGCTGCAATATTAAATACAGAATCCCTGCTTAGTGGGCCCATATCAATAAATTCAACCTGATCCAACTTTATGTTCCTTCCACCATTGTCCTACAACCTTAATATCCATTCCCATCCCTGTTCTCCAGATTTCTGCTTATACAAATTAGAAAACTCCAGCAGGCCAGGCACCGTGGCTCATGCTTGTAATCTGAGCATTTTGGGAGGCTGAGGGGGGCAGATCACTTGAGGTCAGGAGTTCAAGACCAGCCTGGTCAATATGGTGAAACCCCGTCTCTACTGAAAATACAAAAATTAGCCGGGCATAGTGGCATGCACCTGTAATCCCAGCTACTCGGGAGGCTGAGGCACAAGAATCACTTGAACCTGGGAGGTGGAGGTTGCAGTGAGTGGAGATTGCATCACTGCACTCCAGCCTGGGCGACAGAGCAAGACTCCATCTCAAAAAAAAAAGAGAAAGAAGAAAAAAATCAAGCAGTTCTTTTGGAGTGTAGCTCATCTTGTGGGTCACACTCTGAACCTCACCTCTAGGGACCTGCCATGACTTGAGTCTAGTTACAGGTCTAGAAACAAATAGGGGTGTTGGGGGTGGGTTCAGAGGAGAATCAGCATTGTCTTGCCTGGCAACTGCCTCTGGGGAGACCACTGTTGCCTCAAGCATTGCAGGGTTAATCTCAGACAAATGTGGAAAGGCTGGTGGCAGCCTGGGTGAGGGAAGGAATATTGCCACCACTGGGGATGGGGAGGCTGTTTCCTCTGGCAAAAAAGGCTGTCAGAGTTTACAAGCTCAGTGTCCCCAGCTTCATCAGGGTCCTCCCACACATCCCTATTCCAAGTTGCAGAGTCCTGTTCTTTTCCAATCAATGCCCTCACTTTAACAATAGATACCGGCAGGGGGTGGTGGTGTACGCCTGTAATCCCAGTACTTTGGGAGGCCAAGGCGGGCGCATCACGAGGTCAGGAGATCGAGACCATCCTGGCTAACACGGTGAAAACCCATCTCCACTAAAAAATACAAAAAAATTAGCCAGGCCTGGTGGCGGGTGCCCGTAGTCCCAGCTACTTGGGAGGCTGAGGCAGGTGAATGGCGTGAACCGGGAGGCGGAGTTTGCAGTGAGCCAAGATCGTGCCACTGCAGTCCAGCCTGCGTGACAGAGCGAGACTCTATCTCAAAAAAAGAAAAAAAAAAAAAAAATAGATACCTAGTGAAGCTGTGCACGCACCTTTCCTTGCAGGCCAGCCACTTGCATGATAACAGCTTGTGTCTGATTTTCTGTATTTTCAGCCACTTGCATGATAAGAGCTTGTGTCTGATTTTCTGCCATTTCAGCCCTTTGTCTATAGGAGATAAGACTCAGGGCAATCTTAGAAGACTTGAGGCTCAGTATGTGCTTCTGGAGCTGGGAGTTAGCATCCCTGAGCTCATCCTTTTCTTTCATCACTTTCTCCAGCAAACTTAGGAGCAACCAACCAACTTCATTATAGTCCTTGGTTCTCCACATAGTCACTAAACTCTTTGCCTTTCAAGAGCGATGAATCATGAATATCAAATACCATCTATTTTGCAAAACTCCCTAAACAGTTCACACCAGGGACTATTAGTGTTCTCCATGCTATCAGAAGTAGAATCCTTCGCATTTTGGGGTCTAATCAGATTAAGCAGCCAACTCCAGAAACCCCAAAAGCAACTAAAGAAATCTATCCTTAAAATTCTGTTCCTCTAGAACCACTCCTGGTAACAAAATCCATCAGGGTTTTCTAGAGGGACAGAACTAATAGGATAGATGTGGTCTCACATGATCACAAGGTGAAGTCCCACAATAGGCCATCTGCAAGCTGAGGAGCAAGGAAACCAGCAGTGGCTCAGTCCGAGTCCCAAATCCTCAAAAGTAGGGAAGCTGACAGTGCAGCCTTTGGTCTGTGGCCAAAGGCCCGAGAGCCCCTGTAAAACCACTGGTGTAAGTCCAAGGTCCAAAAGCCAAAGAACTTGGAGTCTGATGTTCGAGGGCAGGAAGCATCCAGCGCAGGAGGAGATGAAGGCTAGAAGACTCAGCAAGTCAGCTGCTTCCACCTTCTGCTTGCTTTTTTCTAGCCAAGCTGGCAGCCAATTAGATGGTGCCCAGCCACACTGAGGGTGGGTCTTCCTCTGCCAGTCCACTGACTCAAATGTTAAATCTCCTCTGGCAACACCCAGAAACAATACTTTGCATCCTTCATTCCAATCAGGATGACAATATTAACTATCACAAGGAATTGGGGTAAAACTAGCTCTGAAACCACCTGCAGTACCCCTTAAATGGTGTTTCTACTGCCTACATTACTGTCTGCCCCATTTCTCTCCCTTTTTCTATGGGGACAAACACACATTCATCTTTCAAAACCTACCTCAGGCATCATCTTCTCTCTGAAGCCCTACTTGCCTACCATATATGGGCTGCAAGTATCACATATACTTGAATATATAACCTGACTTATTTGGTCAGCTTATGATTTAATTGAGAGAGCTGAGAAATCATCATGGGTGGGTCCTGGCTAAGGTAGAGATTTCCTTGAAAGCTCAAATACCCCATGGAATTCTAGCTCCTGAAGAGGCTCCAAGAGGTTACCTGACCCACTCTCTGAACTTACTGCATCTTGTCTTTTCCTGAAAAGCTAAGATTCTTCAAAGGGGATTCTATAGCCTTGTGCAGTTAACTGCCCCAGTATTTATGCATTCTTATGATTGAGAAATGTTTCCTTAAATTAACTCCCTCATGTCAGCTGAAGCTCCCATTGTCTTGTTAGTGCCTGGACAGCAAGAGAAGGTACTGAACAAAGAGAACATGTCAGTGCCTTCCCTTCGGTTGTCATTTCCCAGACTTTTCGACTCCTCTTCCTTCCTTCTGTGGCCCCTCATTTGGGTTCTCTCATTGCTCTGTAGCTTTAAAGAACAAGTGGCCTGGTTGAGGCGAATCCCAGGATGAATATAACTAGAAAAAGGCGCTCTGATTTGTACACTTTCACCTTTTGCCTTTATATCCTAATGCCTTGGCATCTTTACCTGCTGATACTGGTTTCTTTTCTTTTTCTCCTTTTTTTTTTTTTTTTTCTTTTTTTTAAGACAGAGTCTCTGCCTGTCTCCCCGGCTGGAGTGTGATCTCGGCTCACTGCAACCTCTGCCTCCCAGGCTCACGCAATTCTCCTGCCTCAGCCTCCTGAGTAGCTGGGGTTATAGGCATGTGCCACCGCACCCAGCTAACTTTTGTACCTTTTTTCTTTTTGAGACGGAGTCTTACTCTGTTGCCCAGGCCGGAGTGCAGTGGCGTGATCTCGGCTCACTGCAACCTCTGCCTCCCGGGTTCAAGCGATTCTTGTGCCTCAGCCTGCCAAATAGCTGGAATTACAGGCATGTGCCACCACACTTGGCTAATTTTTTTGAATTTTTAGTAGAGACTGGGTTTTGCCATGTTGGCCAGGCTGGTCTTGAACTCCTAGCCTCAAGTGATCTGCCCACCTCAGCTTCCCGAAGTGCTGGATTACAGGCATCAGCCACTGCACCCAGCCTGATACTGGTTTCTGATTCATGACTTGCAGCACAAAATCTATCAGCTCAGAGTTGAAAGTCACTCCTGAGAGTCCCTTTAGTTTTCTAGGCTAGTTTGGTAGACTAGGGAGGTAGGGCTATGCGAAACCAAAGATGTTCTTTCAGAGCAAAGAAGAAGATACTTTGAAAATTGCTAGCACTAGCAGAATAACTAAGACATCAAAGTTAAAGGATAATGAGGTCATGAGATGGAGCCAGGACCTCTCATTTACTGTTTGTAGATATGGAAATTTGATTCCATTGTGGATAATATTAGTAACCTCTTAGAAAATCATATGTGCACAAATCTGGAAAAAAAAACTAATCATTCTTGAGTAGAAAAACAAGTAAATGAGGACCTATTCATAAAAGGGAATACCACTCAATTGTTAGAATGAAGAATCTAAAATTATTTCAACATGAGGGATCAGTCTCACAATTGTAATGTTAAATCTCAAAAACAAGGTAGAGACCTAAATAGATGGACCTCAGAAGACAGATACAGCCTGGATGTGGCATTTCACACCTGTAATCCCAGCACTTTGGGAGGTTGAGGAGGGAGGATCGGACTGCTTGAACCCAGGCATTCAAGAACAGCCTGGGCAACATAGCAAGACCCCCATCTCTACAAAATGTTTAAACTAAATAAATAAGACAGATATAGTATGATTTCCTAACCATAGTAGGAAATTATATATATATAGGATTCTTACATAGTAAATCTATAAACACACACACTAGAGTGATACATACCATCTTCAGGATTGTGGATGCTTCATCTGGGAATGATGAAAGAGGAAGAAAAATTGGCAAAATGCTAGCCTGTATTAAATCTTTGCTCCATCCCAGTTACTTGGGAGGTCTGAGGTAGGAGGATCACTTGAGCCAAGAAGTTTGAGACCAGCCTGGGCAACATAGCAAGACCCCATCTCAAAACAAAAAACAGCATCAAAAAACAAATTTGTGTGTTAGTTATGCAGTGTTTGGCACATAGGTGTCTATTTTATTGTCTACTTTTCTGTATGTTTAAAACGTCACTTTTTTTTTTTTTGGAGACAGGAGTCTTGTTCTGTCACCAAGGCTGGAGTGCAGTGGCATGATCTCGGCTTACTGCAACCTCCACCTGCCGGGTTCAAGTGATCCTTGTGCCTCTGCCTCCCAAGTAGCTGGAATTACAGATGTGCACCACCATGCCCAGCTAATTTTTTATTTCCAGTAGAAACAGGGTTTCACCATGTTGGCCAGGCTGGTCTCCAACTCCTGGCCTCAAGTAATCCACCTGCCTTGGCCTCCCAAAGTGCTGGGATTACAGGCGTGAGCCACCATGCCCAGCCAGAATGTCACTTTTTGAGAGTTCAGACTGAATAGTAAGGCACTTATTCTGCAAAGCCCTTTGAACCTAAGGGTTCCACAGTGCCAGGTAAAAAAAGTAAAGAGAAAGGGTGTCTCCAATCTCAATAACATAACGTCTTCTATTCCTCTTCTTAGGAATGTTCCTGGCAGATATAATTGAGAAATACTTTGTTTCCCCAACCCTATTCCGAGTCATCCGATTGGCCCGTATTGGGCGCATCTTGCGTCTGATCAAAGGTGCCAAAGGGATTCGTACCCTGCTCTTTGCCTTAATGATGTCCTTGCCTGCCCTGTTCAACATCGGCCTTCTGCTCTTCCTGGTCATGTTCATCTTCTCCATTTTTGGGATGTCCAATTTTGCATATGTGAAGCATGAGGCTGGTATTGATGACATGTTCAACTTTGAGACATTTGGCAACAGCATGATCTGCCTGTTTCAAATCACAACCTCAGCTGGTTGGGATGGCCTGCTGCTGCCCATCCTAAACCGCCCCCCTGACTGCAGCCTAGATAAAGAACACCCAGGGAGTGGCTTTAAGGGAGATTGTGGGAACCCCTCAGTGGGCATCTTCTTCTTTGTAAGCTACATCATCATCTCCTTCCTAATTGTCGTGAACATGTACATTGCCATCATCCTGGAGAACTTCAGCGTAGCCACAGAGGAAAGTGCAGACCCTCTGAGTGAGGATGACTTTGAGACCTTCTATGAGATCTGGGAGAAGTTCGACCCTGATGCTACCCAGTTCATTGAGTACTGTAAGCTGGCAGACTTTGCAGATGCCTTGGAGCATCCTCTCCGAGTGCCCAAGCCCAATACCATTGAGCTCATCGCTATGGATCTGCCAATGGTGAGCGGGGATCGCATCCACTGCTTGGACATCCTTTTTGCCTTCACCAAGCGGGTCCTGGGAGATAGCGGGGAGTTGGACATCCTGCGGCAGCAGATGGAAGAGCGGTTCGTGGCATCCAATCCTTCCAAAGTGTCTTACGAGCCAATCACAACCACGCTGCGCCGCAAGCAGGAGGAGGTATCTGCGGTGGTCCTGCAGCGTGCCTACCGGGGACATTTGGCAAGGCGGGGCTTCATCTGCAAAAAGACAACTTCTAATAAGCTGGAGAATGGAGGCACACACCGGGAGAAAAAAGAGAGCACCCCATCTACAGCCTCCCTCCCGTCCTATGACAGTGTAACTAAACCTGAAAAGGAGAAACAGCAGCGGGCAGAGGAAGGAAGAAGGGAAAGAACCAAAAGACAAAAAGAGGTCAGAGAATCCAAGTGTTAGAGGAGAACAAAAATTCAGTATTATACAGATCTAAAACTCGCAAGTGAAAGATTGTTTACAAACTTCCTGAATATTATCAATGCAGAACAGCTGTGGAGACTCTAACCTGAAGATCTATACCAAACGTCGTCCGCTTACCACGTAACACAGCTGCATCTTGAGCAGTGACCTGCCAAGGGCAAAGGACCCCGCTCCCTAGACTCACAGATTTTCTAATGCTTGGGCAGGTGGTTACTGCATGTTCCACATCAGTCAATGCAACTTAGGACAAAACTAACCAGATACAGAAACAGAAGAGAGGCTGCCGGGACCAGCATATTTCCGTTGCAGCCAAATGGATTTTATTTTTTCATTTTATTGATTCTCAGAAGCAGAAGGCATCACTTTAAAAGTTCGTTTGTTCATGCAAACTATATTTGCATTCTTACATTAGTTAAGCTAAGCAGCAAAAAGAAAACACACACACACACTCACATTTAGCCCATGTCATTTAATTGTCAGTTTCTTTGACATAAAGCGCATCTTCTCCACATGGGCTTCACATGGTTTGGAGATGGGTGGGGGAAAACAATCAGGTTTCTTCAGGCTGAGGAGGACTTGCTCAGGCCGATTCCAAACATTGTGCTCGTTCAATGCGTAGAAATGATTTGCATGATGGCATGCCGTGATCAGAAGTCATGCATGAGATCCATACACCACAGGACACTACTAATCTAGTCCCTTGCATTGGGTCAGCCTTTGGACAGGACCCAGCCCTGCACCGTTCACTGTATTTGGAGAAAATGGTAAGAGTTCTATACCGGCTATAATTCTTTATTATGAGTTCTTAAAAGTCCTTCATACACCTTCTGGGTAGGGAAACAACCAACTAATTGACTACCACCACCACCAACAAAAAACAAACCCAATCCAACAAGCAGATGGATCCGTTGCGTGTGTATGTTTAACAGACATCTCTAACATACAGCCATTGTTGCACATTTTGCAAGATGAACTATTTAATGCTGCTCTGTGTCCAGTACATGGGGGAGACTTTGATCCCAAATGGCTTGTACTATTTATGTCACTGTAAAACCAAATCCTAGGGCTAAAAAAAAATTCATTTGTATCTTGCAGTATTTACGATGATCGTTTAGCCTTCATACTGGAGAATTGACACTTACTTGGGATAGAGATAAAAGTGCTATTCAAAGTAGCACCAGTTATCTCTAGGGGTAATTTGGGGAACTTAAAACGACCTTTCATTGGGAGTTATGGGGTGCTCATTTCATTTCGTATCATGTCCTCTGCATTGTGGCTTTCTCCAGGCATGGGTCGATACCGCGAGGGGTTCAGATATTCTGAACTGGCCTCTCTCTTCTGCAGAGGGGTCGTCGCGTACTCACACACTGCATGGCTCCCCCTGCCTCCATCACATTTCTCCACTGAGCAGGGCTTCCCTTGCCCACAGAGGTGGGTGAGGGTAGCAGCACTGGGGTTACGGCTGTGATTTCCTTCATTTATTATTAGAATAATAGTCACTGGTGGGACCTGAGGTAGAGATGGAGCCGCCTCTGAACCAAGCTCACTTGGTTTCTTTACTGCACTTGTTTTCATGAGAAAGCAATTTAATATTAATTCTTTAGGATGTTCCAGCTTCCCCCAGCACATTCCCTTGCAGCCAGTTTTGCAGTCTGCTTAGCGACCTGCCCATTGTCATTGAAGTGTGGCTTCTGGGGGAGCATCATTTCTTCCATTCCATCTCCTGCTTTAGGAAAGACAGTTTTCAGTCCAGGGGTTTCTCACCTAATGACTGGATTTCAAAGCCAAGATGCTGCAGTTGAATGTGTCAGTAAGTCTATACAAAGAGTGAAAAGAGACTTTAGCATGTGAACCAAATCAAAATAACTTCTTCCTGAACCATACACTAGAGGGGGAAGAACCACCAACCCATAATCAGACACACCGATCTGCCTTGCAGTAGAAGCACTTTGAAGGTAATTTCACAGTCCACCTGACTAGTTTTGCATAGAACAAACCACAGTAAGTCGGTAAGCAGAGCTTTCTATCTTGTTGGACCACTAGAAACTCTGTCCAGCTCTCTCAAGCGTGCTTCTGCAGCAGCACCCGTAGAATTTTTGTACTACACCCAATACCAGACTGGGAAGGCATCTCTTTCAGTGACCCTGCTAACTGCTAGGATGAATGTATAGTAACATGTACAGGCTACATTGTAAACAGCACAAAACAGAAGCTGACATGTGTGGTTATTCTTTTTAAGAGAATTATAAATACTGTAATATAATTTTATTTTATTGGCATGCCTTTTTGTAAATATAAATTATTAACTTATTAAATAGGAAATGGCTTCTGGCTTATGCCATTGTCATGTTTATTTTTATTTTTTATACTTTTCTTTCTTCTTAGAACTTAGATGCTGTCAGCCAATGTACATCCCCAAACCAGACAGACAGACAAAAAATTTTTTATTGCTAATGGTCTTTTCCAAAACAACAAAAAATATATATTTTTGTTCCAATGTGCAATAAATTCTAACCACGTCTATGCAAGATTTGGCTAAACTTAATAATTGTTCTTAGGTCTTGAGATGGGCGACAGAGCTGTAAGATCCCGCTAAGTACACCATGTGCTCATGCTAGTGATGTCATTAAGCTACTAGAGCATAGTGATGAGATTTTTCTGAGATGTAACCGTTTCCCTCCGCTAGCTCCTGACCCCAGCCCAATAGGCTGTCTCCTCAGTAACACATGGGCCTTGGTATCTGGCACCCATCAGCCAGCCTCATAGGAAAGAAGCCACCTCCGCTGTATTTGAAGTTTCACTTAAAAAAAAAAAAAAAAAAAAAAAAAAAACTTTTCCCACCTTTTTATCCTTCACCCACTGTCCTTCCACCTGCTCACTCACTCTCTCACCCATCCTGCTCCACACTTCTTTGGTAGTAAATGACACCATCACCAGCAGTTTACACCCGCAGTTAACAGGCATTGAACTGAAAGAATCAGCGATGACGTTTGTGTGCATCTTCGCTGAGTGGGTAAGTGGCAACGCTTTGCCAAATATTAACGAAGCCAATCAAAAAGCAGCAGCAGCCACAGTATCACTGCACATATATATAGATATATATAAATATAATATAAATATTTATTTTTTGTAGCCAGGTCCTTGGTGCAGTATTTATACTCCACAATCCACCTTTTAAAAAAAGGACAAAAAGCAAAAAGATGTGTGATGCTGTTAATTTAAAACGCAGAGCCAAAGCCACTGAGCAGCAGCTGACATGGTTGCTGGTTTGTGTGTGAAAAACATTTTTCCCCTCTTCTTTCCTTAACCTCCTTGTTGCTTAGGATGAGGAGACTGTGTAATTTAAAGCAGAGGATGAGAGGAGGAAGAAACTTCCATGTTAACATGGCCTACTCTCACTCCTTTCTAAACGAGCCACTTTTGGCGTCAGAAGTTGACTGGAGAGAGAGAAAAAAACAAACTCCCAGTCAAAGCTCCTAAAGCGACAGTGCCCAGAGTTCTTTTATTTTTGCTGCAACCAACGTAAACCTGTAAAAGACCAACAGTGAAGATTAGTGTATTAGTGAATGCATGGAGGCCAATGCTGCCCTAATGAGACGTGATAAAAAGTCCATCACTCCTCTAAGCCTAAAGGAAACAAAATAAAAATGACCCTTTTTACTGTACAAGGGAAGCCTGTCTTGGTGTGTTTGTTGCTTGACTATCCCAATTCTTGAGTCCTGGGAGGGGTCTGGGAATTGGGACCTTAGCACATTTGGGGAAAAGAGGGGCATGGAGGGAAGACAAATCAAAGGGGCTGTCGCAAAGTTCTGGCTGAGAAGGAGAGATTGGAAGAAAAGCAAGGTCCTGACCCCCCAGATCCCCACTCACCCATTGCATGTGGCATTCCCCACTACTGGCCGGTGCTTAGAGGCCCATAAAACCCCTCCTCACCTAATCCACCTGGCAGAGCCCTCAGAGATGATGTCAGCCAACCCAGCTGGACTGGCCTTACTTCTGCCTTTTTCACCTGTATGTTTAAAAAAAAAAAACCTACCCCCATGCCCCAAAGCTAGGGCATGCGCGATGCCCAACAGCCTCCACTCTGCAAGCTCATACTGGGCCCTGCCCTCCATCACCCCAGACAGGCCCACAGACAAGGGCCGGTCTCCTTCACATTTCTGTGGGGGTGGGGGCACCCTTCCCCTTCCTTCTCTCCCTGTCCTCCTCTGGGGACATCCCTCTCTAGGCCTAGGCCATGTCTCCTGGTTCAGGAACACACTCTCAGGAGGATCTCGAAGTGCCCACTCTAGTCCGCTCCAGTAGCTGCACTCTGGAGCGAGATGGCTGGTAGGTCAGTCCCCATCCTCCTCCCCTCGGCCCCGAGCCTCCAGGCCTGCTGTGGAGGTGAGACCGCCATGGGTCATGACTTTGTGACTTGAGACCTGGGCATCTTCTGTAATGATGCCTCTTTCTTTTCTCAGATGTTGCCCACAGTTTAGCAAAAAGCTTTGTTCATTTTCAGGTACCCCCCCACCCCCTAAAGAATTGGCTGCAACTTGCCAGCCAGGGGGACATCAGGAGAGAAGAGGAAGTCTGGGTTGGGAGGGGCCCAAGTTTTGCAACAGAGTTTCCATTGTTCAGCTCTGTGCTTTCTTGGATTCCCTTTCCAAGATTACCATTTCCTCCATTAAAACTCCTGAGGCACCCCCTGCCCCTGCCCTCCACTGCTGTTTGCTGTACATAGAGGCTAAGTGGGGTGGGGTGGGTGGGTGTGCACATGTGTGTGTGTGTGTGAAGAATGTATATAGGTAAAGGGGAGTGTGGTCCAGTGGTTCCAGAAAAGGGACAGAACTCCTGTGTTCTATCCCTAGCTTGACCGCTGGCTCGCTGTGTGGCCTTGGGCAAGTCACTTAACCTCTCTGTGCCTCAGTTTCCCCATCTGTAAAATGGGGATAATAATACTGACCTACCTCACAGGGGTGTTGTGAGGCTTTAACTAAATGTTTTGTAAAGCGTTTTGAGATACAGAGGCAAAGGCGCTAGGGAAGGGCAAAGTATTATTGGACTTAAGGAAGCTGAAATGGTACCATAAATGCTGCTATTCTGAGAGCCATTTTAAACTGCACTGCTCCAACCACCCCCGCTTCTCATCACCAGGACAGCAGGTCGAGAAAATGACTTTCCTTTCACTTGCTTCTGGGGTTTGTGATTATTCAAGACAATTTTTCCCCTTGCTGTATCTCCTTCCCTCACCTCCTCGACTTGTTCCCTGTTCTGTTTATGCGGAAATGGCAGAAATGCTTGAGAAATGAGAATGTGTAAGTGGATTGGAAGTTTATAGTATGAAATTTCAATTTTACTTTGTACTGTACATCTTTTTACTTTAGAATTTGCAATAAAGGGTTACGTCAATCTTGTTTTCAACTCTCCTCTTGGACTGGCCTGTCATTCTGTCATTGCCCTCACACTGAAGCCCAAGGTGGACAGGCGCCACCCCCTCGCAGGATCCCTGTGGCAGGGACAGAGTCTGCGCGAGGGCTCACCCTGGCTCAGCCCCTTGGCTGGGCAGGCAGTGCCCGAGCCACTCCCAGGTGTGTGGGAAAGGTTTGGGATTTCACTCAGCGTGTCAGGAGGCCTTGCCTGAGGTGGGCAGCACTTTGGAGGCAGCGCCCTGCATGTGGGCACACCCCTCTGTAGTGGTGCTGCCTCTGCACACTCCAGCAGATCCCCAGAGCAGCCCCGAGGGGGAACTGCCCATCTTGTTCTGGTCCCCATCATGTTTTTCAAGCCCCTTATTGCGCACACACCTTTCATTCTGGAGCTCAAACTTTCAGGTCAGAGGGCCGTAGGTTCGAGAACATGACTATGCCACGAACTAGCTGTGGCAGAGTTTCCGCATGTGTGATGGAGACAATACCTTCTCCCTTGGGTTTTGAAAAGTACATCAAATAATGTATGTAACTGGTTAGCATGAGGCCTTGGCACACAGTGCTCAATAAGTGGTAACTCTTCGTGGAAGAATAATTGCAAGATAAGAAGGAATCTGCCTGGCGCGGTGGCTCACTCCTGTAATCCCAGCACTCTGGGAGACCCAGGCGGGTGGATCACTTGAGCCCAAGAGTTGGAGACCAGCTTGGCCAACAAGGCGAAACACCGTCTCTACTAAAAACACAAAAATTAATGGGGCGTGGTTGCGCACGCCTGTATTCCCAGCTACTCAGGAGGCTGAGACAGGAGAATCGCTTGAATCCTTGAACCCGGGAGGCGGAGGTTGCAGTGAGCAGAGATCACACCACTGCCCTCCAGCCTGGGCGACAGAGCGAGGCTCCATCTTTAAAAAAAAAAAAAAAAAAAACACTAAGCTGACAAGAATTGGTTGGTGCACCTGCCACCCTGGGGCCTGGTACCTGAGCCCCTCTTCCACCGGCAGTCCCACGAGTTTTGCTGCTCCTTTCCATCGAATTAACAAACTCTGCCCTTTCGGTATTTCATAACGTTTATAAACCGTCCAAAGCACCACTCTCCCAAGACTGGGCTCCCATTTTACAGCTGAGGGCAGGGGCACTGTGAGGTGAGGGAGAATCTGGCCCATTTGCAGCCCAGGCTCCTGGGGGTGCGCCCCGCTCTTTAGGAAGGAGTGGCTTTGTTTCCCAACAGCCCTGCACCGTGACGAGCGGGCTGGGGCTGCCGGGCCACGCCTCGTCGCCGTCGCCTCCGGTGATCCACAGCGTGAGCAGGACGAGCAGCGCCCCGGTGCCCAGCGCCCCCACGAAACCGGTGAGGAGGCCGAGCGCCAGCGGCCCCGCCCAACCCATGGGGCTCCGCTCATACAGGGGCTGCGGCAGGCGCTCCACAATCAGCTCCAGGGCGTCCCAGTCCCGCGCTGAAACCGCGGCACGCCGGGGGCGCAGGGCCGGGGCAAGGGCAGCGCGGGCGGCGCCGCTGGGCTGCTGCAGGAAGCGCTGCCCGAACTTGCGCAGCTGCAGCGTCGCCTGCTGGTGGAGGTTCTTGCCCAGCTCCCTCGCCACGTCAGGGCGGCCGCTGCGCCGCAGGGCCCGGGCCAGGCGGTCCCAGGACAGGGACGCGGCCTGGGGGGCCAGCCAGGCCGCCAGGGCCTCCCGGCAGCCGTCGGACACCTCTCCAGGCCCGGCTGCCCCGCCTGCCGGGTCCTCGGCAGCCTCTCTCCGCCGCCGCCGCGGGCTCGGAGACCCCGACGTGGTGTTGAGCGGCTCGGGCCGCGCCAGCCGGTCCTCAGAAAGCCGGGACAACTCGCCCTCCACGTCGGGCTCGGGCGCCTCCAGGAGCGACCGGAAATGGCCGCACTCCTCCGGGGTCAGCAGTTCGGCCAGACGGACGGCTGCGTGAGGGCCCATAGCGTCCACGGCCCCTGCCGGAGCCCACGCCCAAACCCAGAGCGCCAGGACGAAGGCGCCCGCCGGAGTCCGCGCCTCCATCCCTAGCGGGAACCAGGGACCGAGGACTGTGTAGGGACGGGGACGGGCTCCGAGCGCCCCCAGTGAGCGGTGGGGGAGGGGTTCCGAACGCCTGCGGATTGTGGGAGGGAGGAGGCTCCGAACACCCGGGAAGCCAAGTGGAGGAGGGCATTGGGGACGAGGGGGCTGCCAACACCCAGCGACGGAGACAGGGACTCAGACATGGCACTTGTTGGAGGGTCTCACGAACTGGGATAAGAGGGCTTGCAACCCAGGAAGGGAGTTCTCAGCCCCCCAGGAGGCTAGGATTCTGGGCCTTTACATTGTAGCTCCTGCCCTAGGCCTCCTAGTACCCACTAATACCTCAAACTGAACAAGTTACCAACATCTCTTCTAATTCATGTACTCCCTAACCCCTCCCCTCTTTACCAGAATCCCTAGACCCCTTGCTCTCCATTAACCTCGATATTCAATCAATTCCTACATTCTCTTTTTTTCTTTTCTTTTTGTGCAGATGGGGGTCTTGCTATGTTGCCCAGGATGGTCTCCAACTCCAGCCTCCGCCTCTGCCACCACCTCCCAAAGTGCTGGGATTACAGGAATGAGCCACCGTGCCTGGCCTCAATTCCTAAATTCTCTTTTTGTCTACCAAATACTAACGTTTAGTATTTATTAAATGAATCCATCATCCCATTCCGCCACTCCAGTGCGAGTCCAAACCCTCCTCCTCTCTTGCTAGTCCTCCAGCCCCCATCACTGCCCCCACACACTGGGGCCCTGCCTACCTGCACTTACTCCATTTCCCCCAAGGAAGCTTGGCTCTGGCTCTCCTGATCGCGGCCTGCACTCCTCCTGCTGTCAGGCGCCTTTGGGAAGCCCTCCCTGACTCTGAGTCACACCCCTTAGTGGTGTCCCCATTAGGGACTCCTCCTGTCTGCCCCACAGCACACTGCAGCTGGGCCTGTGTACTGTCTCCCCCACTAGACTGCAAGGTCCATACATTGTCCCCATGGCAACTAGAGCATAATAAAGTGTTCAGTAAAGATTTGTTGAGTCAATGTGTGTATTTTTTGTTTTTTTAAGAGACAGGTTCTCCCTCTGTTGCCCAGGCTGGTCTCAAACTCCTGGGCTCAAGGGATCCTCCTGCTTCAGCCTCCCAATGTACAAGGATTACAGGCATGAGCCACCATGCAGGGCCACTGTGTGAATTCTTAACTTGCAAATCAGTGCTGTCTTCAGTCCCCTAAACTCCCACAAAGGCTTCATCATGGAGCCCCAGCTCCTAACAGGGCAAGGAAGGCCCTCCATGGTGAGGTCCCTGCTGACTCCTCCAGCCTCACTCCTCCGATTCCTGCCCTCACTATCTTGTAACACATCAAGGCTCGTGGCACAGCACGTAAGATACAGTTTCCAGCCTCCATACTTTGCCCAACTATCCCCCTCCCCTCCCATGTAGGAAGTTTTCCTGATACCCCACCAAGACCACCACAAGTCAGGATCTTTTCTGGACGTTCTTTCTGTTTGTGTTTTGTTTTGTTTTGAATCAGAGTCTCCCTCTGTCACCCAAGCTGGAGTGCAGCAGCATGATCTTGGCGCACTGCAACCTCTGCCTCCCAGGTTCAAGTAATTCTTGTGCCTCAACCTCCCAAGTAGCTTGGACTACAGGCACACACCACCACGCCCAGCTAATTTTTGTATTTTTAGTAGAGACTGGGTTTCACCATGTTGGCCAGGCTGGTCTCGAACTCCTGACCTCAAGTGATCCATCCACCCTGGCCTCCCAAAGTACTGTGATTACAGACATAAGCCACCATACCCCCAGCCATTTTTTGGCATTCTTAAGATAACCTGTGCATCCTCCACCAGGGCACTCATCTGGAAATTAGAGGACTTATTCAACAAACATCTATTCAATGTCTTCTGTGTACCAGATAATTGCACTAGGCGTATGAATATAAAGGCTAATTTGATGTAGTCCCTCACCCCCAGTAGCTTTATCCAGTTGCATTTTTAAATGATCGATATCTGAGCTTTTCCCACCTAGACATGGGCTCCAAGAATAGCAGCTGTGCTTGACCCCTCTGTATCCTCAGTGCCAGGCCCAATGTTGCACACAGTAAGGTGCAAAATAGAGGAGTGGGGCCAGGTGGGTCTGGACCTCCAAGGGCTGAGAGGCTTGTGGTAATGGACTCTGAGGCAGTGCCTTAGAGCCCCCACCTCCAGGCACACTCACATTCGTGTCCTCTTTGCTTTGCAGGGTCTCCCTGGTGCTCACTCTGCCTCCTGTATGTGCGCAGTGAGCCACAGCAGGGAGCCCGGGTGCACCACTCCCCTGTGCTCTTGCGCATGCTCAACAGTCTTGCCTAGAGTATTCAAGGACCTAGGAGTTGTGGGTCCAAATCCCTCATGGGCATCTCTACAGAGCTTTTTCAGCAAGTGTTTCTTCCTAGGTTGTTTAGTCTCCCAGTTTATGATGAGCTGTCACAGATAGAGTTAGGGGACTGATGGATGGGGGGATGGTAGACAAAGGACACCACGTGACCTGAAACACTGGAACTCGGCCGTCTCCACACCCCGCCCTCCGCCCACTTTATCTCCACTGAGAACGGAATACAAGTATAACCCTAGCTCTATTCAATGAAGGCTGCTGCAGGTTCTGGATGGCCCCTCCCTCTCTTCAGCACCCCCCTTCCTCCATGCATTCATTCGTTCACTCATTCAACAAACATGTGAGCCCTTCCTTGCCCCCCTATTTTGTGGCTCTGGGGATACGATGAGCCTGCCCCACAGTTGTGTGTCAGAGCTCAGAACGGCAGGAAGGCCCCTTACCCATGGCTTCTCCCCCATAGCCTCAGTGCCCATTCCTGTAGGTACTCGCTGTATCACAGTGAGTCACAGGAGTCCTTGCTCCTTGTTACTAAGGGACTAGGAACACCCCGCCCAGAGCACCGGCAGACCTGGGTGTCCAGACATCTCCCAGAGGGCTCCCACATCCCACTGCTCCCAAGAAATCTTCTGCAAACCACATGTCATCGCTTTAATACTGTGTAATACTTTCTTTTAAAATACAGTCTCTTCTGAGGTAGACAGACCACAACTGCAGAGCATCGTCAGACAGGAGCTAAATACGTCCATGTACAACACGCAGCAAAATGAGGTAGAAATGGTTACAGTGGGAGGAGAGGATCCCAGCCCCAGTCTGGGTAGAGGAAGGGGAGAGGCCAGCTCGGAAGTCACCCTCCCCACTCCCTGCCCCTGGATTCTTTGGTATGCCTCCCCCTCAACATTACCAGAGCTGGACCGGCCCTTCCCCTACCCACCCCAGAGCCCATGAGGTAGATGCCACTAGGCTGGGGGCAGTCTCCTTGTGCAAAGCTCCCCAAGCCTGGGGAACAGAAGCCTAGTAGAGGAAGCAGTGGGGACTCCACCTCTCAGAACTCCCTGCCTCTTGAAGGGAAGGCTGGGATCCCACCCCAACTTCCCTGACACCCTCCATCCCCCCACCCCCCTATACATACACACCTGAGAGAGAACCCCTCACTCCATGCTCCCTCCGAGGGTCTTTTGCAGCCTGCAGCTGTGACCCTGCAGCCCACTGCTTCTGAGGCACCAAAGCCCTGCGGGCGGCTGGCTCCAAAGAGGGGGTCAGAAAGCGACAGGGGGTCGGGGGGAAGCAGAGCAGCCTTCCAGTCAGCACTCCTAGGCCAGCACAGGCCCTGGGTGCCAGGGCCCCTGAAAGGTCCCCCACAGACACCCTTCCAGCCAGGAGGGGAGGCAGTAGACTCTAGGAAATGCACAGGCAGGCAGGGAACTGGAAGGGAGACTGAGGTGGGAGAGAGAAAAAGTGGTGGGGCGGGGCGTGCCCCCTGCTTTGGACAAAGATCAGAGTTATGAAATGGGCTGGGGGTGGTGGGAGCAAACTGCTAAAGCCTCATCAAGGTAAAATTGGTGGGAAGGAGAGAAATATGGTTCTCGGTAGGGTTCCAAACCTAGTGGAAAGTTCGGGCAGGACTAAGACTAAGCCCCCAAGGTCAGAGAAAACATCCCTGCCCATCTCCCTCACCCTCTCCCAGCCCTGGAGCTCCAGACCTAGGACTCCGGGGGAAGGGGGGAGACACATTTTCTCACAGAGCCCCCCAAGTAAGGGATGCTCACTCCTTCTCAGAGCCTCCAACAGAGGAGGCTGAGGTCCAGTAGCTGATTTTGTGGCCAGACTGTCTACCCAGATGGAATCCTCCCCAGTCACCGGGGACTTCTGCCAAGGCAGGGCCAGGGGACGTGACCTTTCTGGAGACTTTCTGCTTAGGTCACCTTCCCATTTGGGCCCTCCCAGCCTACTTTCTGGGTCTTGGGAACGAATTGGGCAAGCGCAGCCTAACTCTGGATAGCCCTTCACAGAAAACACTCAGCGGAGGGGTTGGGTGGGGCAGGGGGTGGGGAGCGGCAGGAGAGAAATAAAGCCTCCCCTCTCTCAAACCCCACATTCATGCCTAGGCCTCAGACCCTGGGGAGGAAGCCCTTAGGAATACATTCTGCTTCTGACCAGGATTAGCTGGGGTTTCACTGAGGCCTCTGGGTCTTCCTCTCCCCTTCCCCATAAGTCTCATTTTTTGAGTGTCTGGGAGAATGTGCTCCCCTGGATGGAGTGGGAGGGTTGGGGTGGGGGAGAACAGGTGTGAGGGGCACACAGGAGAGCAGCCAAAGTCTAACATTCTTTCTGAGGTCAGTTTCTTCCTGAGTTGTCAAAAGAAAAAGAAAAACAGCAAATTCTACACATTTTACAAAAATAAGCCTAAAATATGAAACAAGCTACATTTCTGGGATCTCCCCTCAAAAACAAACAAAAACTCCCCTTCTTTAGGGTTTTTTTCCTTGATCCCCCTAGACCCTAGGTTTCAGATGGGTACAGGGGTAACCCTCCTCCCCTCCTCCTCAGCCCATGGGCCTCCAGAGCTCCTGCAAAGAGCCACTGCAGTCCAAGTAAGAACAGAAGGCATGGAGAGGCATTAAAGCTCAGGGACCAAAAGGCGAGGGACGCTGGAAAGCCAGGGATGGAGACAGAAGCACAGAGGGTGAGGGAGGGAGAGCTGGGGAGGGAGGGGCAGGAGAGAAACAGGGCCAGCATTGGGGGGAGGGCTGTCAGCGACAAAGCAAAAGGGAGAGAAAACCAAGAGAATGCAGAGAATGGGATGGAGATAGTGAGGGAGAAGGAGGGTGCCATTCAGATAGCGAGGAGACAAAAGCGTTGTGGCAAGAGAGCAGGAGTTCCTAAGGCCCCGGGTGCCAGCCCATGCCGGATCTGCCCGGTCCGCCGGGCGGAGATGGCGAGCTTCCAGTCCACAATAAATAGGAAAAACCTGAGTACACGGCGCATATGGCATCTATCTGCCTGGCAGAAGCATTTTCCTTACCACGAAAAAAAAAAAAAATCCACCAGCAGACCCCCTCCTGTCCTCCATCCCACATTCACCACTCTGGCCCCTGCCAGCCGGGTTTAGTCAGCGACATCCCTCCCACGCGGAGGCGGCGGGGACGGAGGGACGGCGGCTCCCGCGGCCTCCACCGCGCGCCGTCAGTGTCCGGAGCCGTACATTTTGTCCCACTCCACGAACGAGTCCAGTTCCTTGGCGGAGGCCCTAGGGCCCATTTTGGACAACGCTGCCTCCAAGTCCTTGTAGGAGAGGGGGCGCTGCAGCCCCGGGAGGCCCGCCCCGGCCGCCGCCTGCTGGCACAGCTGCCCTAGCTCGCCCCCAGAGAAGCCCTGCGTGCCCTGCACCAGCGCCGCCAGTTCCCGCTCACTGAGCGCGCAGCCCTGCTGGGCCAGCGCCCGCTGCAGGATCTGCCCGCGGGCCGGACTGTCTGGCAGCGCCACGTAGAAGCGGAGAGAGAAGCGCCGGCGGGTCGCCTCGTCTAGAGCCGCGGGCCGCGAGGTGGTGCCCACAACCAGCACGCCGTCAGCCCCCGCGCCGCAGCCCCCGTCCAGGCAAGCTAGGAGCGGCACCTGCAGCGCGCCCCCTGCCGCCGCGCTGTCGTCCCGGGAGGGAAGCAGCGCATCCAGCTCGCTGATGAGGAGTACGGAGGGTGGGCGGCAGCGCGCGGCCGCGAAAGCAGCCTGGAGGAGGCGCGCGCCCTCGGCGGCGCCGGGCGCAGCTAGGGTCGCGCCGCGCAGGCGCAACAGCGTAGCACCCAGCTGCGTGGCGAGGCAGCGGCCCAGCAGCGCTTTGCCCGAGCCCCTCGGCCCGAAGAGCAGAACGGTCCGCGGCGGGCGCAGGCTGCCGGGATAGGCGGGCGGCCTGAGTAGGGGCCACACCAACTCCTCCTCCAGCGCCGCCTTGAGCGCACCCTGGCCCGCCACATCCGCCCACTGTACGGGGGGCCCGCAGTCCACCATCTTGCTCGTCACCAGCTCCAGGGCCCCAGGGTCCACGCCTTTGGGAGGCTCCCCCGACGGCACGGCGAATCCCCCACGAGGAGCCGGGGCCCGCTCCGGGAACTTTTCAAAGGGCTCCAGTTGCGGGCCGTAGACGGGGGAGCCCAGGACCTTGAGGGGGACGCCGGCACCGTACTTGCCTGACGCCTCCACCGCGGCTCCCGGCGGCTTGGCCCGGAACCCGTTGCCCCGACACTCGCCGTTGTCGGCGGCGGGGTAGGAGGCCCCGTCAGCCGCGGGGGCCTTGGGCTCGTAAGCGTACTTGCGGTAGCGGCCCTCGGGCCCCTCGTCGGCGGCCTTGCGCTTCAGCGACAGCCCGGACTCGGCACCCGGCGCGGCCGTGGGGAAGCCATAGGCTGTGGGCGGCGCCGGCGCTGGCAGGGGCGTGGGCGCGGGCAAGCCCGGGGTCAGGTAGGGGGCCGGGGGTGGGCCTGGGGGCGGTGGGAGCGCGCCGTAGCCGGGTTGCGCCGCGTAGCCCCCTGCGGGATAGTTGTACAGCGGCGCTGAGGGCCCGTACCCGGGCGGCGGCGGGGGCTGCAGAAGCGCGGCCGGGGCCGGCGGGGGCAGCGCGGCACCCGTCTGCGCGCAGTAACCCGGCGCCAGGTACCCCCCGCCGTAGCCCGCCGCGTACTCGGGCGCTGCCGACGGGCCCCCGCACGCATTGCCGGCGTAGAGGGGTTCAGGGAGGTTCCCGGCTAAAACCGGGGAGCCGCCTAGGGCCCCGGAACTGCCCCCACCGCCCGACTTGGTTCCTGGGAGGCCCTCGTGGAGTGAGGCCAAAGGGTAGGGTGGCTCCTGCCCTGGCCAGGGCTCGGGGTCCCCTTTGGCGCCGTTGAGGAATGAG
The DNA here is from genome assembly GCF_008728515.1 of Papio anubis. Classification (NCBI taxonomy): domain Eukaryota; kingdom Metazoa; phylum Chordata; class Mammalia; order Primates; family Cercopithecidae; genus Papio; species Papio anubis. Next base: position 46,627,475 of record NC_044984.1, read on the forward strand.
GCGTCGCTGTACCCGCCCAGGGCCGGACGCTCGTAGGGAGAGTCCAAGACCCCAGAGTATTTCTCTGCATAGCGCTTTAGGAGGTTGGAGGCAGTGAGGGCGGAGATGTCGTCGTGTGCCCAAGCGTAGTGGCAGCGTTGGCGACCCCCAGGGGGCAACTCCAACTTGTGGGCCGGCGACGGGGTAGTGGAGGAGACATCCAGGTGCTGCTCTGGCCACTGGTTGAGGGGCTGGGCGTGTTCCGGTGTCCAGTGCATCTTCAACAGAGCTGCGGGCAAGAAATAGGAGGGCTGGTGAGGTCTAGCCACCGAGGACCCAGCGGGCCACTGCTAGCCATAGACAGTCCTCCTAGACTGCGGCTTGGACAGGCTGGGCTTCCGGCATCCACCACCTACCGCCCCACTGTCCTGGGGCCCTCCCTCCAGGCACCAAATAAACTCCTTATGTCTCAGGATTAAAGTTGTCTGAAAATGTTTTCCTCAGCGCCCAAAGGGGTCTGGAAACGATGTGGCTCGCCCTCACTTCACCTTGTAGGCAATGGTCATTATCTTTGTCCTGGCCACTCCAGCCATGTCCTCTGTAGGACACGTGATCCTTACTTTCTAATGAAGGATCGGACAATGGGTGGGACACCCCAGCCCTCGGAATAGTCACATTCAAGTGAAGCTCGCTCGGTAAGAGATGTTTGTCACCCACCATGTGCTGGCCACTACAGAGGCACCAGGGTTACGTAAAGAGATGTATGAGGCCTGCCCAGAGTCCGCGGCCTAGTGACCCAGAAGTTTGTTATTCCTAAGTGCTCTGTTCACCTCAGCCTTTCCTGAGATTCCAAGGCCCCTTCTGGGCCTGAGGTCAGAGATGCTGTCGTGTGTGGCACTGCCTTATCCATGGGAAACCTCAGTGGCTGACCCAGAGCATTCATTTCCTTCCCACTTGGTTTTGGCTTCTGCCTGATGAAGTGAGAGCACGTGGATCCCAGACCCAGCTGCATGTAATGGCTGTGTGCCTGGGGCAGGTGCTGCTACCTGCTTTATTCCCAATAGGTCTCACCACAGTACAAAAATATATAGAACAAATAGGTCATATGCTGGAGAAAACGGGAGAAAGTTATTACACAACAATGCACATCATAGGATGTGAACCATAAATTTGTCTCTGAGCTTCCCAGTAGCCAAATAGGGAGAGGTAATCAGACTCACTGCAAAGTAAAAAAAACACCATTACTCAAAGCAAAAGTGTTCCTGTCTTAGAGATCATAGAACTTTTTTTCGTAGTCCTCAGGAAGACCTGTGAGATGTAATAAACAATGTCCTTCTTGCCATCCATGCTGTAAATACAGCAGAGATGTTCCATGGCTGTTCCTGACACTGTCCCTTAGCACCTCCCAGCATGAGCCAAACACTCTGTTAAAGGGGATCCGGGGCTTGCGGAATGGCTCTACCCAGGCACAGGGCTCCTGTGGGCCAGCCTGATAAAATATCTCAAAGACTAAGAGGCCCATGGCACACCCAGTGACAGCTGATGCCGATGATGATTTCTCAAAACTAAGCTTCTGATAAGTTTCTTAGCAGGTTCACATATTCTCATAGGTTCAGTATTCTTTCTTTAATGGATTTTTATGGAGCAAATCCCAAATGTTTTGCTAGGCATGGGGGAAGATTGAAAGGTGAACAGGATGGTTCAGCCAGGTAGAGAAGACAGGTAGGTAAACAATGGCCTCTGTGAAGTGAGAAAATAGAGGTATGTGCCAACGGCACTGGGGCTCAGGGCAACTTCCCAAGGAGGTGGTGCCTTTGCTGGACCATGAAAAGTGAGGGATCAAGTCGACCAGACAGGCTAAAGTGAGCAGGGCATCCCAGATCCCAAGAACAGCACCTTCAAAGGTGCAGGGTGCAGTGCCTTCAGAAAGCCAGGGCTGTGCTAGCTCACGTGCCATATTCCCTTCCTCAAGACACTTTACTGCCACCTTCTGGAAAGCTCATAAATTTAGTGTCTGCTGCACTAGAATTGTGAATTGTGCCCTGTTGGAAGTAAGGCTGTTGTGCACAACCTACATAACCATACACTTCAAGTCCGTAGAGAACACCAAGAAATGTTGGGTCACTAGAGCTTTGAAAGTGGGTGTATATAGTAGAAGAGGAAGGTGAAGATAACCACAGCTGGCCTTCTAGCAGCAGCTTGTTGACAGCACCCCACCCCTGTTGATGCTGTTTACTTAATGTGGCTGTGACTGACATCAATGGGAGAAGACATTTGAAAATAAAGCTATTTACTATCATCCCCACTGCCCTAGGGAAGGCATGAGCCATAGAAGTATAGCTTAAAAAAGAAGGTAAGTGAGTTCTCGAGGTTGTCCTGCCCCCATTTGAGAGGTGATGCTGGCCGCTGGGCAGAAGGGAGAGCAGAGACTAACAGAGCTGAGTGTGAGGTCCTTGGGGGCAGATATGCAGCCCTCCAGCTCTTGCTGAGAAGTATCTCCAAAGATCAGAGGCATTACCTCGTATGAAAGAGGGTAATTTCCTGGAACATCAAAAATCACAAATTGTTCTGGCTGCAGAGTCTTAGGAGGTAACATCAAAGTTATTGGCTGGGCTCAGTGGCTCATGCCTGTAATCCCAGCACTTTGGGAGGCCGAGGCTGATGGATCCCCTGAGGTCAGAAGTTGAAGACCAGCCTGGCCAACATGGTGAAACCCCATCTGTACTAAAAATACAAAAATTAGCCGGGTGTAATGGTGGGCACCTGTAATCCCAGCTACTCAAGATGCTGAGGCAGGAGAATCTCTTGAACCCGGGAGGCGGAGGTTGCAGTAGATGGCACCACTGCACTCCAGCTTGGGCGACAAGGGCGAGACTCTGCCTCAAAATGAACAAAAGTTACACAAATGCAAGTATTGTGTAAATCTGGTTTTGTTTTTTTTTTTTTTTTTTTTTTCTATTTACTATTTTCTGTGCCTTGTTTCCTTACTTAATATGGAAAGAGAGATTTGGACCTTGATAGCATTTACCCTGAGCATATTAAACTGGACAAGCTGGGGAAAGAGTGACATCCTCCCCACCAAAGGCACAGACACCATGAAGAAGGCTCAGATCTGGACTTGTCCACACACATCTCCTTTGCCACTGCCAGCCTCTGTGCTCCTAAAGCTATCAGTGATGCCCCTCATTCCCTAGACTTTTGGACCAGGCTCCCTCTCACCAGCCCCTGGCCTGGCCTTCAGCAATCCTCACTGAAACCTCCACCCGCCAGTGAAGATCCTCTGGCCCTGGCCGTCACTGAGAACTGCTCCACCTTGGAAACTGGACTCCAGTAAGCCACCTCCAATCTTCCACCCCATCCTCCCAGCTGCATACCCATGATGTCTCCTCTACTCCACGGCTCAGCCCCTCTCGCCCTTCCAGAGAGGGGACCTTGTCCGTGACACTTACCTAGACCACCTGATCTCTATCCTCAATCTTCAGATACTGGCCCTTCCACTCCAGGTAAATTTCCTCCCATTTTAGCCAGGGCAAAAAATGAAGTCATTGGGTAAATCTCCCTTACCTCTAGCCCTCTTTTTATGTTTATCTACATCTGTATCCATCTTGCACCCAGAAGGCCTCAGGGTCCCTCTGCCCCAGTGCTTGGCCCCATCAATTATCCCTCCTAGGTACTGGGTCCCTCCCCACAGTCAGCTTAATTCATTCTCATCTTCAAAATGACCTCTCTTGACCATGGGTTCCCCACTAGCTACCAGCTCATCCCTTTTTCCCTTCTTCATCCTTCTTTAAGGCATCATTGTCTACATGCAGTGACATGGCATCTGCTAGAGATCCTTTCAATAATCTAACAGGGGGCCAGGTATGGTGGCTTACACCTGTAATCCCAGCACTTTTCAAGGCTGAGGCGGGTGGATCACCTGAGGTCAGGAGTTCAAGACCAGCCTAGCCAACATAGTGACACCACATCTCTACTAAAAAGAAAAAAAAAAAATTAGCCAGGCGTGGTGGCAGGCGCCTGTAATCCCAGCTACTTGGGAGGCTGAGACAGGAGAATCACTTGAACCTGGGAGGTAGAGGTTGCAATAAGCTGAGATTGTGCCATTGCACTCCAGCCTGGGTGAGAAGAGCGAAACTCCATCTCAAAAAAAAAATATATATATATATATATATCGGGGAAGCAGGGCACCAGGTCAGCAACTTCTGCTAAACTTAGTTCCGTAGTGCTACATTTTCCTTTAACCCCTTCCTAGAGAAAGAACTCAGCTGCCCAAGGACCAGCCCCAACCTAAGGGCAGGAAGAGGGCAGAAGTTTGAGAACAGTGGGTAAGGTTGCCTTACCTGCACACAGGCTCAGAATGATGTCTCACGTGAGTCTGAATACACACCAGCATGCATGTGCACACCACCAGGGATGTGTACAGATGTGTGCAGCTGCAGGCACATGTGCATATGTTCATGCCTGTGCCTGGCACACACACGTTTAAAGTGTGATCTCACTTAGATGCTTCCTGACAGACCCAGGCCTGCCAGGCCTTGCCTTCCTCCCCTCGCCCACTATAGGTGGAAAATGCTGCCTCCCTGCCCTCGCCCCCCAGGCCAGTTACAGCCCTCTTGCTGTGACACAGAGATCCTGGACCGGCTACCAGTATGCCTCCCGCAGGAGCCTCAGGAAGGATCTCCCCAGGACGGGGACCCCCTGTCTCCTGTCCAGGTTCACAAGTCACACTCCAGTGATCAGTGCTGCTGGAGGGGAGGAAAGGCCTTGAGGACATGGGGAAAGTATAGGCTTTGAGTCCCAGAGACCTAATTTGAATCCAGTCCCAGACACACACTGTGTGACCCTGGGCAAGTTGTCTGACCTCAGTGAACCTCAATTTCCCCATTTGTATTTGTTTTTTTTGTTTTTTTTTTTAAAGTAGAGACAGGGTTTTGGCATGTTGGCCAGGCTGATCTCAAACTCCTCAAGTGATCTGTCTGCCTCAGCCTCCCAAAGTGCTGGGATTACAGGGTGAGCCACTGTGCCCAGCCAATTTCTCCGTTTGTTAAAGGGCATAACATATGTCATTCTGAGTGGCTGTGAGGATTTAAAGATAATGTATATAATGGACACAGTCCAGTGTGGGGCACAGATTACAAATTCAGAACCCAAGCAGTGCTTCAACCTTGCTGAGTGAACTAAACAAGTAACTTCTCCTTGGGCTGGGGGAAACTTGGTGAACGTTCTGTGAAAAGAGGTTCCTTCCAGTTCTAATATGATGGGCCAGTAGCTCATGCCATTTCCCCAAAACCCAGGCAATAGGTACAGAACCTGTTCTATGTTTTACATCTCTAATGCAGCCCTCCTACCAGCTCTGAGATCAATACTGTTATTGTCATCCCCAGTCTACAGATGAGGAGACTGAGGTACAGAGATTAACGCATCTTCAGGGTCACATGGCTGTTACAGAGTGGAGATAGGACTCAAAGCCCAGGCCCTGAACCACTTGCCTACAAGGGCTTTCTGGCCCAGCCCTTTGTTCTGACAGCCAGAGAAGAGCCTGAGGCCATTCCACACTGCACACCTACACTCACCAACACTCACTTCCTGGGCCTGTGGAAACAGTGGCTGCGCCCCCAAGTGCTGTGTATTTACCTTGCAGACCAGACAGGAGAATTTGTGTCCTCTCCCGGTAAAACGCCCAAGTAGAGCCTCTCTTTCCCTGTGAAAGGCCATCAGATAACCAGACACACCCCTGGGCTGGGCACAAAGTTCCTTATTTGGGTTTTGTGGCTTTCTCAGGTGGTAGCTGGAACTCTGCACAGAGAAAACACTCTCTCTGAAACTGCCCGGTTTGGGGAGCACAGTCTTGTTCCTGAGGCAGCTGTTTCTCTGCAGACCTTGAAGGTGAAGCGCTGCTGTGCACATAGGAAGCTGAAACCCCGCTTGACTCTACCAACAGGACGCAGTCCTTCAAACTCACAGGCAATCAATAGTTACGGAAAGAATTACTGGATGGGAGAGTAAAGTCATTCCTAAAACCCCTCCCCTCATTTTTAGGAAGTCTTACAAGGTTCATGAGAGATGATTCAGCCTTCACAGCCGGCCAGAACACTCAGGCACCGATCTTCCCTGTGGTCCTGCTGCCCACGGGTCCTGTGGGTGCCTCTCCCATCCCTGAGGACCACAGGCTCTCCATGCACAGGGCCCGATGCAGGCAGTAGGTATCCCCCCAGCCCACCCTGGCTTCCTGGGGCAGCAAACACCCTGAGCTGTCACTCTCTGATCATGGCCAAGACACTTAACCTCACTAAGCTCCACTTTCTTCATCTGTCCATTGAGACCATTGGTTTAGATCGGTAGACCTCTAATCTTCCTTTCTCATTAGAAACACTGAAATAAATTTTGTACAGGGTGAGGTAGGAGGAAACCCCAACCCCACAGCATCAACACCCTCCTCCAACCCCCGAAGGAGACCCCTAAGATTCCTTCGGGATCTTCCAGAAATTCTCTGATTCTGGATTCCGTCACCCATGGGGGTGGGAAGGGATTGGACCAAACTGGGCTGGGGGCAGGGTAGGCAAGGAGGGGCAGCTGTGAGTCAGCTCCAGGCTGGTGTGGAGAAGGGGCCATGCCTCTGGGCAAGCCTCCTCTGAGCTCCATTATCTCAGCCTGGAACAAAGAGGCTGGAAGGGAGAATCCCATTGTTGGCCTCCCTTATGGAAATCTCATTAATCTATTCACCAAGGCTCCCACAGGCCTTTTGTCCCAGGCTTTTTGTCTACTGCTTACAACGGGTGCCCCAGGGGGTCTCTGGCTGCCTGGCAGAGCTTGAACAGGACTGTGCCCCTCCTCTAGGCCCTCTTCCTCATGCCAACCCCCCAGTTACTGCAAGGGGAGAGGAGAGGGAGGGGTAACGAGGAGACTCTGGAAGACTGGTCACCTGTCACAGCCCTGGCACCTACCATACAGGAACCTCTTCCCCCAGTTCTGGGCCAGAGAACAGCCTTCAAAACCTGCCTGGGGGCTGCCCTAGAGCTCACGAGGGGCCTAGCATGAGTAGGACTCAACACATGTTTAGGGATGAGCCAGAGGATGCCATGGGGTGGCTGCATGATTCTTCCTTCCATGATACCTTTGGTGTGCCAGCCACTGTGTGCCAGCTATGACTCCCAGCTTGAGAGGCAAACCGGACCACATTGGGACCCATGCCTGCAGACTTGATCAGCTAACAGGGAAGAGAAAATAAAGTGTTTCCTCAGAAAGGAGGGAGGGAGGGAAGGAAAGAGAGGAAAAAAGGAAGGAGGGAAGGGAGAAAAGGAACGGAGGGAGGGAGGGAGGGAGAGAGGGAAGAGAAGAGAGGAAAAAAGGAATGAAAGAGAATGGGAGGGAGGAAGGAAGAAAAAAGAGGATTGGTCAAAAGACAAAATTTCAGGAGGAATAGGTTCAAGAGATCTATTGTTCAATATGGTGACTAGAGTTAATAAAAGTGTATTGTATACTTGAAGATTACTGAGAGTAGGCCTGGTGCGGTGGCTCATGCCTGTAATCCTGGCACTTTGGGAGGCCGAGGGAGGCGGATCACCTGAGGTCGGGAGTTTGAGACCAGCCTGGCCAACATGGTGAAACTCCATCTCTACTAAAAATACAAAAATTAGCTGGGTGTAGTAGCGGGTGCCTGTAATCCTAGCTACCTGAGAGGTTGAGGCAGGAGAATCGCTTGAACCCGGAAGGTGGAGGTTGCAGTAAGCTGAGATCGTGCCACTGCACTCCAGCCTGGGCAACAGAGCCAGACTCCATCTCAAAAAAAAAAAAAAAAGAAAGAAAGAAAAAGAAAGAAAGAAAAAAAGAAAATTACTGAGAGTAGATTTTAGGTGTTCTCACCACAAATAAGTATAGGAGGGAATGCATATGTTAATTAGCTCAATGTAGCCATTCCACAATGGATACATATTTCGAAACATCATTTTGTATACCATAAATATACCCATTATTATTTTAAAAAGTAAATTTTAAAATAAAAATATTGTATTACCCTTTTTTTTTGAGACAGAGTCTCACACTGTCATGTGGGCTGGAGTGCAGTGGTGTAATCTCAGCTCACTGCAGCCTCCCCCTCCCAGGTTCAAGCGATTCTCCTGCCTCAGCCTCCTGAGTAGCTGGGATTACAGGCGCCCACCACCACGCCCAGCTAACTTTTTGTATTTTTAGTAGAGATGGGGTTTCACCATGTTGGCCAGGCTGGTCTCAAACTCCTGACCTCGTGATTCGCCCGCCTTGGCCTCCCAAAGTGCTGGGATTACAGGTGTGAGCCACCGTGCCCAGCCTACCCTCCTTTTTTTTTTTTGAGACAGAGTCTCACTCTGTTGCCCAGGCTGGAGTGCAGTGGCGTGATCACAGCTCACCACAGCCTCAACTTCCCAGGCTCAAGCGATCCTCCCACCTCAGCCTCCTTAGTAGTTGGGACCACAGGTGCCAGGTACATGCCACCGAGCCTGGCTAATATTTGTGTTTGTTTGTTTGTTTGCTTGCTTGCTTTTGTAGAGACAGAGTTTCACCATGTTGTTCAGATTGGCCTCAAACTCCGGGGATCAGGCAGCCTACCCCCTTCAGCCTCCCAAGGTGATTACAGGCGTGAGCACCAACCCCAGCCTGTATTACCCTTAAAACAGAGACAACTGTTGATTTTCTGTGCAAATGAAGAATTACAGGAATAAATATAGTTGACAGATTTTTTTAAAAAAATAAGGTGATATAGCTAAAAAAGAAAAAAGAGGAAAAGAAGGTATGCAGGAGGTTCAGAGACAGCTGAGGTACTTCTCGCTAGGGAGTCAGGAATTCATTTTGCAGCAGTCATGGAGAGCACCACGGCATGGAGGAGACAGCAGGTCCCAGCTAAGAGGTTCCAGGAGAAAGCAAGGAAAGTGCAGAGCTGAGCAGGGAGCGCTGGCACCCACTCCCCACAGCACCTCAGTTAAGCAGGTATTATTTGCAGATAAAACAGTGCCAGACAGATGTGGCTGGCCCCAGGTCACACAATCCTCTGGAGGCGAAGCTGGAACCTGAAAGCAGATCTCCTCCCACTTCCACAGGCTGTGGAAAGGCAAGGATACAAGGCAGGGAGCACCCCCCTGAGCGGGGCATGAGAGCTGAACACTCTCCTTCCCTGTCCCTAAGCTCACTCCTTGGTGGGAGAGGGGATAGAACAGAGGATGAACAGAGGATAGGTGAGCTGTCTGAAGTCTCCTCCCTCTTGTGCACTGATCCCACCCTCTTTCAACAAAGACACTGTTCCCTCAGTTCCCCCTTCTCCTGCCTGATCCATTTCCATCTCTGCTGGGTCATTCCCATCAGCTCGCAAATATGCTGTTATAGTTCCCGTTTTAGGAAAAAAAGCCCAAAATATATATACATTTTTGAGACAAAGTCTTGCTCTGTTGCCCAGGCTACAGTGCAGTAGTGTGCCCATAGCTTACTGCAGCCTCCACCTCCCAGGCTCAAGCATTCCTCCCACCCCAGTCTCTTGAGCAGCTGGGACTACAGGCACATGCCACCACACCTAGCTAATTTTTTATTTTATTTTATTTTATTTATTTTGAGACAGAGTTTTGCTCTGATGCCCAGACTGGAATGCAGTGTCACGATCTTGGCTCACCGCAACTTCTGCCTCCTGGATTTAAGTGATTCTCCTGCCTCAGCCTCCTGAGTAGCTGGGATTACAGGTGCCCACCACCACACCCAGCTAATTTTGGCATTTTTAGTAGAGACATGGTTTCTCCATGTTAGCCAGGCTGGTCTTGAACTCCTGACCTCAGGTGATCCACCTGCCTTAGCCTCCCAGAGTGCTGTGATTACAGGCATATGCCACTGTGCCTGGCCCCAAAATAATTTCTGAATCCCCCTTCAGCTACATTCTCTCTCTGCTTGCTTTTACCTTTTCTATGCTACTGTTTCCGATTCCTGTCCTTCCATTCGCTCTTGAACCCCTTCCAAGCAGGCATTTATCCCCAACACTCCACTACCTTAGCCTCATAACCACACAGCTGAATCTGATGCTCTGCCCTCCTGTTGCAAAACCAGGGCCCTGTGCTCTCCTGGCTCCTGCTGCCCTCCCCTCCACAGCCTATTTGCTGCCCTCTCATCACCCACTCCCTTCTAAACCCTGCAGACCTAGGGCTCAGTCCTGCGACCTTCTCTTCCCTCTCTATGGTAATTCCTTGCATGATCCCATCCCATCTCCTGGCTTTCACCATCACCTGTGTATTGATGTTTCCTAAACATAGTTCTCCAGCTGAGATTTCTCCCCTGCACTCTGTACTTTATTCAACCTTCTTCCTGACACCTCCACTGGAATATTTAATTGGCATAATTAACATGTCCAAAAATGAAACTCCTGGCTCCCACATCCACAACCTAGCCCTCCTCAGTCTTCCCCATTGCAGGAGGTGGCAGCTGCATCCTTTCTAGTTGCTCAGGCCAGAAACTGCGATATCCTTAACTTCTCTTTCACTCTTCAGAACAGCAAATCAGATTCTTCAGTCACTTCTCACCACCTCCAGGGATGCTGTTACCTGGACCACAGCAGCTGCCTCTCTCTCTTTTTTTTGGTTTTGTTTTTCGAGACAGGGTCTCACTTTGCTGCCCAGACTGGAGTGCAGTGGTATGATCGTAGCTCACTGCAGCCTCGACCTCCGGGGCTCAAGAGTCTTCCTACCTCAGCCTCCCAAGTAGCTGGGACCACAGGTGTGGTGGGCCACCACACCCGGCTAAATTTTTAAATTTTTTTGTAGAGATGAGGGTCTCACTGTGTTGCCCAGGCTGGTCTTGAACTCCTGGGCTCAAGCAGTCCTCCCTCCTTGGCCTCCAAAGGGCTGGGATTCCAGGCATGAGCCACCATGCCCGGCCTCCCTTCCATCTCACTTCCCCCTTTCTACATTGTCCTCTCTTTTCTTAAAACAGTTGCCAATGTAACTCTTGAAAGCATATTCCATAAGTCGTTCTTCCACCAAAAACTTCCGGTGATTCCCATCTGACTCAGAATAAAAGCCAAAGTCCTCTCATTGGTATACAGGGTCCTCATGGTCAGCTTCCATTACCTCTCGGCCTCACCTGCTACCACTGCCCTTCCTCCCTCCCTTCCACACCCTGGCCTCCTCGCCGCTCCTCCCACCAAGCTGCCTCCCACCTCAGCACCCCTGCCTCTGCCCTGCCTGGAACACACCTTCCCTGGGCTCACGCCCTTCCTAGCGTCAGGTCTCTGCTCAGCTGTTGCCTTGGCAGACACTGTCCCCTTCAACCTGATGTTCCCTGCAACACTCATCCATCAGATTATGGAAGAACAGGTTGAAGGGGCCAATCCTATTTGTTGCTTTATTGTTTGTGTACCCACTAGAAAGTTCATGAGAGTGGGGACTTTGTTTTGTTCACTGTTATATCCCAAGCACCTAGGACAGTGCCTGGCACAGAGTAAGTTCTCAATAGACTACAGGATGGATGGACAGACAGATGGACAGACGGATGGATGGATGAATGAATGGACAGATGGATGGATGGATGGATGGATGGATGGATGGATGGATGGATGGACAAATGGACAGACAGACGGATGGATGGATCGATGGATGGATGAGCCCAGAGTCTTGAAATGGCCTCTGTGTCCAAATAAAGAAAGCAATCGGGGTGACTAAATTTAAGTCCACATGTGATGGTGAGGGTGGCAAGGGGTGACGCCAGGGAATCACCTCAGGAATGGATAGGGGAGGGGAGTCCAGAAGGGGAGTTTGTATCTGTGAACACCAGAGGAAAGTGTCCAGTCCCTGAAGGCACCCAGCGCAGCCCCACAGAGACTCCACATGGCCTCCTTCTCTTTAAATCTCTCTCCTTCTGTTACCCCCACCCCATTGGGCCTCTGTGGGAGAGGACAAAAGGGGTGCTGCAATTCCCATCAAAGGCCTCTGGACACATGGGAAAGAGATCAGGGCCCTGGGGATCCTGCTTCCTGGAGGTGTGGATGCTGCCCCGCCAGTCTGGCTCCTCCCTGGGGTGGGAGGTGTGGTGAGGGGTATGCTCTGGCCCTGGTCTCCTCGTATGTCAAATGCCACACAGCAGGAGGTCGGCCTGGGAGAAGCTGGCCAAGTGGCCCCCATCTGGGTTCTGTGTGCGCGTGCACACACTGGCGGGAGGGGACAGCACAGAAATCCCTGCCTGTGTCCACGGTCAGGGCCACAGCCAAGCTGTGACCATCTGTTGTTGTTCTGAGAGGCCAAGCCAGGGGCCCAGCACCCCTGAGGAATAAACTTTCCCTTTCACCCAGCCTTCTAGTGTTTGCAAAGAACTTTCATAGTTATCCATCGTTTTTGTCCTCACAATGTCCCTGCCAGATGGGCATTATTCTTCCCATTTTATAAAAGAGGAAATGGAGACTCAAGTGTGGAAAGAGATTCTCCCAAGGTCATACAAGCTGTAAGAGGGGAAGTGGGACTCAGCCCATGTGTCAGCACCTGCCTACCCCAGCCTAGAGGCGGTGAGGCTCTCCAAGGTGCCTCAAAGCGCCAGGCTTCATTTCAAGCTCAAAATAAGCAGATCTCCAGGGCCAGGCTCTCAGGCACAGCCTCCCACCCATCCCGTGGCTCAGCTCCTGCCCAACCCTCCCCCACCACCCCCTCTTCCAGGAAGCCTTCTTGGACTGACATCCCCAAGGAAGTTCCTTAGATGCCTCAAAGTCCAGAGCTCCCTACAGCCACTTCTTTCCCACTGTGGCTGCCATGCTGTCCCTGAATGTTTATCTCCTCTGTGGTCCAGGACCTCTTGAGGGCAGCCCAGTCACCCAAAGGAACAGATGATTCTCTTAACTGCCGATGGCCCACACTGCATTTCCCTTCGAGGCAGCCCAGCAACCTGGGGAAGGAACACAGTGTGGTGAGAAGAGTCCTGCCCAAGGCCACCAGCCAAAAAGGGGCAGAATTGGCACTTGCACCCAAGGACTTTGCTTCAGCCCTGAACACAGCCTCTAATCCTGTACTGTCCAATGACAGCCCCTAGCCCCATGTAACTATTTAAATTTGCAGTCATTAAAATTTATAAAATAAAAATTTTACTTCCTCAGTGGTACTAGCCACATTCCATATGTTCAACAGCCACATGAGGAAGTGGCCACCATAGTAGACATCACACACCCAGAACCTTTCCATCACCACAGAAAGTTCTGTCAGATGGAGCTGCTCTATCTTGAGCTTCCATGGAGTCCTGCTTCTTAAGGTCTTCAGGTAGACTTCCTTCGGATTTAGATTCTTTTTTTTGTTGTTTTCTTTTTTTAAGACAGAGTTTCATTCTTGTGACCCAGGCTGGAGTGCAGTGGCGTGATCTCCGTTCATTGCAACCTGCACCTCCTGGATTCAAGTGATTGATTCTCCTGCCTCAGCCTCCCGAGTAGCTGGGATTACAGGGGTGCTCCACCATACCTGGCTAATTTTTGTATTTTTAGTAGATTTTATCTAAATTTTGTATTTCCAGGCTGGGTGAAAGGGAAAGTTTATTCCTCAAGGGTGCTGCCTGGCCTGGCCTCTCAGAACAACAGTTTTTGTATTTTGTATTTTTAGTAGGGTTTCACCATGTTAGCCATGCTGGTCTCGAACTCCTGACCTGGCGATCCACCTACCTCGGCCTCCCAAAGTGCTGGGATTACAGGAGTGAGCCCTGCAGACCTCTTTCCCTAGGATTCCCAGGCAGTTTTACAGCTACCCTGGGCTTTCCGTAGAACCAGGGGAGGGAGGATGGGCTAGCTGAGTCAACTCCCTCCGCCCCAGCCACGCCTGTCTGCCCTGCCTCAGGAGAGGAAGGACAGGCTGAAGAGGAGAGGAAGGTAGGACAGGGCACTTTGTCATCTGGCCTTTGGGCCTCACTGCCCTCCCCCATCAGTTGCTCAACACCCCTCCCCCACCCCGCCCACCATCCTCATCCTCATCCAATCCCAAGGACAGATGGGGCCAGCAGAGAGGGAGAAACATGACCACAGTGAAAGCACTCTCAAGTGGTAACACCGTCCTGGGGTCACAGCTGTGTCCCCAGAGGCCTGGTCAGTCTCTCATGTCCGGCCTTGATGTCTGGCCAGACCTGGGCTAAAGTGAGTCTCACTTAGTAGGGGGCGGATACTTCGGAATCCTAAGGAGAGATGGAGGAATCTGTTGGTGCCAGATTATTCCAGCAGACACACCCCAGTTAGAAATGCAGTCATTCTTGTGGTCGCTCATCCATCCATCCATTCAACACACATTGATTAAGCCCCCACCATGTCATGATGTAATAGGAGGACGTAGAGGTGGGCAGTGGACTCCCTAACTGGATTGACCAGGTAGGGACATGACTGGTGGGCTTAATCCTTGTCCCAGGCTAGATGAAGGTCCTTTGTCTCTGCCCAGTGGTCTGAGCAGGGTGGACACCTCCAGCCCCCTCCCCTCAGGCACACAGGCGGGTGGGTGGGTGTGCAGACACACACGCTCCCAGCTGCTGCCAGAAACCCCCCTCCTGTGGTCTCTCTGGCCAATCACAGCACTGAGGAGTAAGTCCCACTGTCCGGTGGCCCCCAGGGAGTGTATTAGCACATTTGAACCGCTCAACCTGCAACTGACAAAGCCTGGGGCCTTGGGAGGGGACACAGCAGGAGGGGTGGGGGCCTGTGGGGAGCTCTCCTCCCCTCTGCCTCTCACGGGGAAGCTCAGGACTAGATTAAGCATTCTGGGGCACAGAGGAATTTGGGGGCCCCAGCTCCAGCCGTGAATAAGCGATCCATAAAATCCCAATTTACACACTCACTGATCAAACAGCCCATCTACTACCCCAGGAGGTTGGGGGTGGCTCCTGGGCCTCCCCTGCTCTCAAAGAAGGTCCAGGGGAGCTGGGAACTGGACACAGGACACAGGCTCCCAGTGTTTTCCCCGCAGACTCAGTCCCATTCCCAATCCCCCTGAGGGGCATCCATGCCAAGGGTGTGGGGCCTGCCGGTACCCCCAGTGAGCTGGCTGCCTTGGGATGGGCTGGGGGGCTGCCTCAGTCAGGCAGCCATCTTTGTCCACCCTCTATGAATAACAGCTCCTTTTTTCTCTTGTGTTGCCCTGGGGCCGCCAGGCCTGACTCCAACCTCATCAGAGCTGCTAATCACTTTTCCAGCTCTCCTCTCCTCCCCGCCCCCTTCTTCCCAATAGTCCCTCCACGTTTTCTCTGGACCCTCCACCAGGAGCTGCCCTGGGATGCTCAGAGCGCCTTCCTTCCACAGTCTCATCTCACCCCAAAGCTAGGCAATATCCAGGAACACAAGGGGCTCCAGGCTGGTACTGTGTCCCCAGCCCATCTTCTGGGAGACAGCAGGTAGAGAGAAATAGCCTTGTTATTACCCTAGTCCCTGCCACCAAAGAAAACACAATGCGTCTCCCTCTTGCCTAGGTGTTGTTTGCTCCCCTTGGTTAGGCTGCCTGCAATTTCACCAAGAGAACACCATTTTGGTTAACAAGGATTCTCTTTTAAACCAAATGGAACCTCTGGGAGGCTCCAGGCTGTCAGCCAGTCACACCTCCAGGAGGATTAGCAAGGCTGATTCTCCTTCTCCCTCCCTCCTGCTCAAGGTGAGCTGCATGGGCCATTAGAAGTGTTCATGGAAGCCGGGGAAAGCGAGTCTTTGGGGCTGGGAATTGCCCACCACACCGCACCCCACTTCTCACTACACGTGAGCTATGTTGGAACAGGTCAGAGACGGATGTCAGCTCCTGGGCCCTGGGGGAAGAAAGGAGTAAGGGCTGCCCTGTCTGTGCTTCCCAGAGGCCACTGCACACTGGGCTGGGGGCTGGATCTCAATTGTCTCATTCAGTCCCCTCAGCAGACTGGTGGGAGGATTGTGGTGTGAGCCTGTACTATGGTGAGACACACCCCTTCCCTTCTCCCCTTTCTCCACTTCACTGGCTGCTCCAGGTACCCCACCCCAATAGAGTCTGGACCCATTAGTAACCTGGTTAAGGCAGATGTCTGAAGGGCGCCCTGAAAGACTGACCCACGGCTTGCAGGGGTCTCTGAGCCCACTCTAGCAAGCCCTTCCTCCCTCCCATGACTCAGGCATTGCAGGGCATGAGCACTGGCCTCAGAGTCAGCCTCTGAGATGTGGGACAATGTCTTGATCTGTTTCCTCCATTGTGAAATGGGAGGTGGAGAGGCAGCATCCCCCTCACAGGCTGGCCTGAGGGCAGTGAAGGAGAGGTGGAACTTTCCTGACTAGCTGGAGGGGCCGCCTGTGCAGGACCCGGGGCAGGCTCCAACTCGCTCCTAGAGACTGGCTAGGTGCAGTGGCCTGGGAAAGAGGTAGGGGCTGCTCTCCAGGCCCAGAAGGACCCCACTGATTTGACAGAGGACTCCAAAGAGAGAACACAATCCTGGAGCTGCCTGCGGGGCCCCAGAAGAGCACTGCCTTGCAGGAGTGAGTTCCCTGTCCTGCCCTGACCAGCTGACCATCGCTGAAAATGCAGTCCCTAGCCACAGCTTCCCAGGATGTCCTCGCCTGACCCCTGGCTGCTCTGAGCTGTGTCCTGGGACATCTGTCACCAGCCTCTCCTCTGCTCATAGAGGGAGGAGCACCAGGACCCTCCTATGACCCTCCCAGCCCACCCTCTGCCACTTAGAAACTGCCAGGCAGGTCTCATGTTCCTGCTTCAGGTCCCTCTTGACAGCCCACTGTGCCCAGACGTAACTTCATCTTGAGCCACATTCTTCATTGTCCCCGGAAATCTTAAGAGGAGATATAGGAATCTAGGTGAGAATCTTAGGACTCTCTGGGAGGGTCCACAGAGACCTCAGACTCAACACGCCCAGGGAAAATATCTCCACTTCCTCTCTCCAGATTCCATCTCTTCAGCTAGGCTGGAAACCTAGGATCCCCCGTGTCTGTCTCTCCAGCCTCCACTCATCTAGCGGGTCATGAAGTCAGGTTAACACTCTCTCTCTAAAACAACCCACAGCTCTCATGTTCCCCACAACAGCTGGCCCCACCTCTGAACTCTGTCTCTGTTCTCTGCTCTCCTAATCCTTCTTCTGTATAGATGCTAGGATGGTCTTTATGTCTAAAACAGAATCAGCCTCCTACCAAGCACAGAGACGAGATGCTAAACCCTTCAGCCTGGCACCAGAGGTGGATGCGTCTGTCCTTCCTTCCAGCTTCAGGCCCCTTCCAGCTCCTCCAGTCACACAGCCCATTCTTTCTGAGGCTGTTCCTGTCTCCCTCTTTGGTGCCCCAAAGCATGTCCTGGGCATTTCTGCCCTTGCACTCCAATGCCCAATTTAGAGGTGACATCACTTGTTTTTTTTTTTTTTTTTTTTGAGACGGAGTCTCGCTCTGTCGCCCAGGCTGGAGTGCAGTGACTGGATCTCAGCTCACTGCAAGCTCCACCTCCTGGGTTTACGCCATTCTCCTGCCTCAGCCTCCGGAGTAGCTGGGACTACAGGCGCCCGCCACCTCGCCCGGCTAAGTTTTTGTATTTTTTTAGTAGAGACGGGGTTTCACCGTGTCAGCCAGGATGGTCTCGATCTCCTGACCTCGTGATCCGCCCGTCTCGGCCTCCAAAAGTGCTGGGATTACAGGCTTGAGCCACCGCGCCCGGCCGACATCACTTGTTAACTGGGTTCCCATTCCCTCCGCTGCTCAGTCAGCCCGTCTGCGAGCCCTGGTGCAAGCAGCTCTCCAGCCCTTTCTGCAGCTCTCTCTCTACCCTGACCTGCCCCTTCCCAAAGTCCCCTCCCTCAGAAAACACTCCCTGACACACAGTGGTAGAAAGAGCAGGGCCACTGGGAACGAGGATGACCTGGCCTTTTTTTTTTTTTTGAGACGGAGTCTCGCTGTGTCTCCCAGGCTGGAGTGCAGTGGCGTGATCTCGGCTCACTGCAAGCTCCGCCTCCCGGGTTCACGCCATTCTCCCGCCTCAGCCTCCCAAGTAGCTGAGACTACAGGCGCCCGCCACCACGCCCGGCTAGTTTTTTGTATTTTTAGTAGAGACGGGGTTTCACCATGTTAGCCAGGATAGTCTCGATCTCCTGACCTCGTGATCCACCCGCCTCGGCCTCCCAAAGTGCTGGAATTACAGGCTTGAGCCACCGCACCCGGCCTGACCTGGACTTTTTAATGATCGTCACGACTTTTTGTCAGCAATTATTTTTTAAAAAGATGACTTGCTTTTTCATTGAGGAACAGGGATTTGCAGTTATCTCTGCGCTTTGTCCTGTCTGGAGTCAGTTCCCCTCCCTGAGGCTCTGTTTCTTGCACACAATGCAGCCTTGCACCTGTGCACTCAGTGCACTCAGGAGAGGGCATAGGTGCTCGGTGGAGACCACTGTGGGCTGTCGTCTGTCCACTTGGGGCGCCCCTGTGATCTGGGGCTGGCAAGGTCCTTCCAGTGCCTGTTTCCTCTTGGGTCTGCATCTGGGGCTCCTCTTTGCTTGGGACTTGGCCCTGCATGGGCGTGAGATGGAGGATGAGGCCAGAGCTCTTTACCACTTTCAGACTTAGGCCCCTTTCGCAGTCTGCAAAACTTGTGACCTGTTCTCGAAAATACTTTCTCAATGAATAAAAGAAAAATACATGGGACTACAAAGGGAATTAATAACATTGGCTGGGCATGGTGGTTCACACCTGTAATCCCAGCACCTTGGGAGGCTGAGGCAGGCGCATCATCTGAGGTTGGCAGTTCAAGACCAGCCTGACCAACATGGCGAAACCCTGTCTCTACTAAAAATACAAAATTAGTCGGGTGTGGTGGCACTTGCCTGTAATCCCAGCTACTTGGGAGGCTGAGGCAGGAGAATTGCTTGAACCCAGGAGGAAGAGGTTGCGGTGAGCCGAGATCACACCATTGAACTCCAGCCTGGGCAACAGAGCAAAACTCCATCTCAAACAAAAACATTGGAATACAGTTATCTGCAGAACTCCTCAGGGTCATGGACCACAGGGCTCAGCCCAAGAGCCTAGAGTCTCCTGGAGGGCCCCACACTTCCCCTCCCCGTAGCCAGTTTTAGGATCCAAGGTCTGTTTGGGTGGCATGTGGCCTCCAAAAGGCTTAAGCCTTAAGTCTGGGTGATCCTGTGTGCCCTGGCCCCAAATATGGCCCCTTCCCGTGCATGGGGGTGGGAGGGAGACATGCCCCCACAGGGCCAGGCCTGACCAAAAGCGAGGAAACAGGCCCAGGCAGCCCACCCAGAAGTCCCCAGCAGCTGCCTCGGCCCCTCCTGCCCTCTTCCCAGCCCTGGGGGGGCTGAGCCGAGTAACTCCAGCTATGCAGCCCGGCCGGTCCACCTGGGTGTAAGTGGGCAGGGCTGTCCTCAAGGGGGTGGCCCCCCCACACCTGCAGGGCCACAGGGACACAGAGGGAAAAAGATACTGGGGGGAGGGTGCTGGAAAAAGACTGAGCGACCACAGCAGCTCCTGTCTGCCTGCTCCCATATGAGATTCTCAACACAAGCCAAGTCCAGCCCTGAGTGCTTCACACACATGAGTTCATTTAATCCGAGCGAGGACATTATTCTCATGTTGCAGATGAGGAAACTGAGGCTCGGCTAACTTGTCTAAGTCACCAAGCTGGGAGAGATGGCACCCCCAGCAGTCTTGCTCCAGATACTTCTCTGCCTGCCACACCAGGGGTGGTGTTCCTACTGAACAGCTGAGAAAACCGAGAGAGCAGTTCATTCCCACCCTCTTCCTCAGTCTCCCCTCCCCACCCAGTCCTCCTCTCTTGAACCCCCTCCCACAACTTAGCCACCAACCCCACAGCTTAGTATATCTCAAACTTGTTCTCATGGGACTAAATAAATCCTTGCCCAGGTCTGAGAGGTGCTGGCCTCAAGGCCAGGACCTGGGACTCTGGTTAGGGTCTCAGCCAGACTCTGCAGAGTGATCAGAAAGGGCGGCAAGACTGAGACTGTGCTCAGAGGCGTGGGGAAGAGAACGGCTCCCGAGGACCAGATTTCTGCACGACTGTGGTGGCCCCTGCAGCTCTGCACGGCCCCTCCTCCCCTTTTCCTCAAAAGAAGCATATCTTCCATGAAAGATTTTTGGCTTCACAGGACTTGGCTCCATCTGAGAACACGTGAGCCATCTCTAGAGGCGCTGAGTCCCCATCGGTGGAGGCACTTAGCACCAGAGAATGCCTTTCCTGGGAGGGGCACTCCCCGGCAGGTGGAAGGGCTCCCCGCTCCTCTCCACAGTTCTTCTCTGATAGCTAACGATCACTACAAACTCAACAAGTCCCAGAATGGACTCCTGACCTCCTCCGACCTCAACCTCCCAGCTGCCTTCCCCATTTTAGGCAGCTCCTTTTTTCTCAACAAGCGGCTCAGTCCCCAAAACTCAGGCCTGAAGAGGGCCACAGTGTGGAAGACAGTGGTACAAGAATGGCCAGCCCATGCCGGACACAGTGTGCCTGGAAAGGAAGCCCCTTCCTAGAGGAGTGAGGACCCGGCCACTGATGAAGTGCTGTCTCTCCAGAGAGCAGGGAGGAAGGCGCGGTTTCTCCTGGTGTCCAGAGAGTTCCCAGGGAGTCCCTCTGCTCCAGCAGAAGCCAACAGACAGGCTGGGTGTGGAGGGAGCCGCATGATATGAGGGCTGGGGAAGCAGGATCCTTTTTCAGGTATAACCTAAATCCTACTAGTTTTCTTTCCCCACTGGCCTGGAAAGAACAAACACCTCCAGATTCTTAAGCATCCAAGGGTCAAATAGGGCAATCGGCTGCAGGTGGACCCTCCCCAAGCAGTGGCCCTTGTCTCACTTTGCTTCTAATGACCACCGACACAGCCTCCCGCAGGAAAAGGCAATCTGCTCAGGACTCCTCTGAGGCAAGCCCCTACTGTCAGATGCTGGTCCTCCCCATTACAGCCTCTGAAACCTGTCCTGTACCCTCGCCATAGCCTAGAGCCTGCCATTCCCCAGCTCATATGCCCTCTGTGGCTTCCTTCTGCTTAGAGAATACAGGGACAGTGGTCCTAAAAGCGTAGCTTGTCCCTTTGGCTCTTTGCTGGTCCCCAACATCTTGTGAGCTCCTTGAAGGTGGCACCACATCAGAAAATAATGGTTGCTGGATGAATAGCTACCTGGATAAAATATTCAAGGCCTCACAGCCATGATACATGCTAGGCGCTTATGGCAAAGCAACACCAAAGCTGGGGCCACCTTTGGGCTCTCCCTGGCCATGTGGGAGGCTGCAGGTGGTTAAGGAAGCCAAAGCATAAAAGCCCCAGCTCAGAGCCTGGTCCATAGGTGTCCACTGCATGTGTGGGGAGGCTCAGGAAGGCCAATCTTGGCTGGACACCCGCGGGAGCAGCTGAGGGTCACCCAGAGCCTTGCACAGTACTGGACACAATGCACAGGTGCTCAACACAGGTTTGTTAATAGTAAATGAAATCTCACGGCTCACGTCTGTAATCCCAACACTTTAGGAGGCCAAGGTGGGCAGATCACTTGAGGTTAGGAGTTTGAGACCAGCCTGGCCAACATGGCAAAACCCCGTCTCTACTGAAAATACAAAAAAATTAGCTGGGCATGGTGGCCTGCACCTGTAGTCCCAGCTACTCAGGAGGCAAAGGCATGAGAATAGCTTGAACCCAGGAGGTGGAGGTTGCAGTGAGTGAAGATCGTGCCACTGCACTGCAGCCTGGGTGACAGAAGAGACTCAGTCTCAAAAAAAAAAAAAAAGAAAAAGAATAAAAAAAGAGTCAATGCAGCCTCTTTGTCACATCTTCACATCCATCCCTGATTAATCACAACACTGGGCTGGGGACCATGTGGACCATGTGGCCTGAGTCTGCCCTGGCAGTGAGAGGGGACAGAGGGAGGTATGCTGCTACCTTCCAGATTCCTGTAGGCAACCATGCTGCCTCTCCTCCCGCCCACCTCCCCACCCCCTCTCTGCGCTGACTCCATGTTGGAGGGGACTTCAAAGATGGTCTGGCAGCCTGGCTGCAATGTCTCACACCTGTAATCTCAGTACTTTGGGAGACCAAGATGGGAGGATCGCTTGAAATCAGGAGTTCAAGATCAGCTTGGGCAACATAGTGAGACCACCATCTCTACAATTTTTTTTTAAGATGGCCTGGGCAAGCACTGCTGTGGGCCAGAACTTTCACACACACACATGTCCTTTCCCCATCCTCACTCCTACACCAGAAGGTTGTTCTCTGGAGTCCCTGGGCCCTGAGCCACTAAGCGGGTCACCAAGGTAGGCTTCAAAATCAAAGGGGCAGACTATTTGAAACCAGGGCCACATCACCATCATACGAGGTTCTTATCCTCATTTTAGAAATGATGAAATTGAAACCCAAACAGAAGAAGTCACTTGTCTGGAGTTACATCTGATTAGCAAAAGGGGGTTGCTGAAGCCCAAGGCTTGGTCTCTAGGGTAGGGGTCATGACTGGTCATCATAAAACTGGCTTGGGGCTACGGAGGCAGGCCATGGCCACTGCCCAGCTCTCCCACTCACTGAGAACCCCCACTCTGCCTCCAGCCCTGAAGATGAATATTCCAAAGGCTGACACTGTCCATACCTCGATGGAAAAGGAAAAGACAGAAGGCACTCAGGGGGGTTGCACTGCAGTCTCCTTTCCTTGGCTGAGCAAACTGGGGAAATGCCGGCCTCAACAGTAACCACAGCCTTGACCACCTGCACCTAGAGTCATTCAAGACTAGGACTCAGGTCTCCTAGCTCCTGACTCCTTTCATCCTCACAATATCCTGCTTAGGAGGTGGACACCATTCTTCACTCTATTTTCTCACTTCACAGATGAGATACAGAGTGTTTAACAAGTGTGTGGAAGCGTTAACTATGATTCATCAAGATGCTTATGAAACTGCTCGGAGAAGAGCAATTGCCACTTGTTCCTGGAGACAAATGGACCCTAAAAAAAAAGTGCCTGGACAGCCTTCTCTCCAAGCCACATAGTCAGAGATGAGATGACCAGCCCAGACCCTGACCCAGCCAGTGTGAACTCTTCCCACTTAAAACCTGGCCTAGCACCTTGGTCTCATACCCTTGGCACCTTGGTTCTGGAGGTCCCGCTGCCAGTAATAAGACTGTGGAGTGAGCACTGGATGGGGAGGTCAGGAAACCCAGGCCGCAGGCATGACTGTGCCCTCAGCACATCAGAGAGGGCTGGACTGGGGTAAGAGTTTCTTGACATAAGGTCCCTATGGGCTTTAGGGGATCCAAGAACCCTCTAAAGCAGAATGCAAAGTCTGGTGTCGATTACTGGAAGTGCATTTTTCTGGGGATGCCTTTCATCAGTGCCTCCAAGGGCTCTGTAAATCAAAAAAAGTTATGGACCCCCAGAATGGTTAATCTTGGAGGCCCTTCCATGCCCTAGTATTCTTGGGTTACATATGGGTTTAAACGTGAAGTACACTCCCCATCCTTCAAGGCCAATTCAGTGGCTGCTGTGGGAAGCTCTAACACATTTCTTGCTTCTTTGACTGAAGGGAAAGACTGGAAGCCCAATGCCACAGAGCCTGGCAGGGTCCCTCTGCCCTGATCTCCCTCACCAGACAGCCAGCTCCCAAAAGGGGGTAGGACCAGCCCAAGGCTAAGATGGCAGATGCCAGCACCCCATGCTTGGCCTTTTGTGGCTCACCCCCCCCACACACACACAGTCTCTGTCCCCTGGAGAGCAGGGGGTCTTAGGGCTGCAGAGCACAGGGGCCCGGGGCCTGGAGTCCACATCTCCCTGCTGCAGCCCTGGAGCTTCGAGGAGCCGTACTCCTTCCAGGAACCTGGTTTTCATTAAATCGGGTAAAGGAGTCATTAACTGCCAAGTCCAGAAGAGGCAAAGTTCTGCTAGAAGGCACAGGGAAGGTGAGGGAGACCAGCCTGTCCCTTGCCCTCCCTGGCTGACCAACGGCGGGGGGAGGGGAAAGCAGGGCTCCTAAGGGTCCAGCAATGGCAGCAGTCAGAGCTGGCGGGGAGAGTCGGGGGAGTCCTGGCCCAGATAATAAGCAATTGTTAATGTGATCCATATGGATCCTGACTGGCCTCTCTGTTTAACAGGATGATAATGGCAGGGAAAGAATGCTGGTCTGTGGGGAAGGGAAGGGGCAAAGTCCTCACTGGACTTGGGGGGATGGGGTAGGGTCATGGGGAGGAGGAGGAGGAGGCGAAGAAGGGAAAGGGAGAGGAGGAGCCCCACCCAGGGGTCTCCACCACCCAAGAGCACAGAGCTGTTCACCTGAAAGTGGCCAGATTCCATGCTATGCAGACTGCCTGGCTAAAGGCCCTAACAAAACCCCTTTTATTCAGCCAACCAGTATTTATGGAGCACCCACAAGGTGTCAAGCCCTGCGGCAAGCCCAGTGGGGGCAGGGCCAGGGAGTACATGCTCCACTGCAGTCAAAGCCCAGAGTGGATCCCGCCACAAAGGCGGAAGGGAGCACAGGTGCAGGCCACGGAGGGAGGAGCAAGTGACAGAAGCTCCGGGCTGGGGAGGTGATGCGGAGGAGTCGCGCATCCGAGTTGGGCCCTGAAGAATAAGGAGGTTGTGGAAAGACAGGGACAATGGGGAAGGCATTTGGCTGGAGGAACAGCGGGAGCAAAGGCAGAGAGGCGTGAAATTGCGTGGAGAGAGCCCTAGATCTCAGCAATAAAGCTGCGGCCCCGGCAGGGCAGGGAGGCGAGTCCTGATCCATAAAAAGCTGTGGCCATGGGTGAGCAGAAGAAAGTCAGGAAAGGGCTCTCCGACGCCACACTCAGTCTGGGTGGCTCTCCCCAGCTTTCCCCCAGGCTGGCACTGGAATTGACAGTCACGGGATCCTCACCCAGCCCTCAGCCACACCACGGCCAGAGAATCGGGCAGGGCCTCCGAAGCCAAACTCATTTCTGTGTCTCTCGGCTCCTTCTTTTTCTTCTTCTGGGGTGGGGGTGGGGGACAAGAGGAACCCCCCCGAGGAGTGCGGGTCATCTAGGCCTCCCCAGAAGCAACTCCTCTGCCCCACACAGCCTAATTCCCTTTGGCCCAAAAGGGCTTCGCCCAGAAGATACTACAGCGAGGACACGAGGGTCGCTCCCGTCTGCCTTGGACGCCAATGGAATCAAGTGGAAAGAAATGAAATGGTGTTAAACATGGGAAAGGGGATTTACGAGGCCTGTCACCCGTCCAGCACAGCCACCCCAGCAAGCCCCGCCCCTTTCCTCGCCCACCCCAGGAAGTCCCGCCCCGCCCCCTGCCCGCGGCTCGCTCGGCCGCCCGGTACCCGCGTCCCACAGCTGGGTGGCGGCGGCACCACAGCACCAGGCTGCCCGGCGCACCCATCCTTGGGGGCTAAGGCACAGAGGGGAATGGCGTCGGCTCCGTACTGAGAGACTCGGGGAGGCTTTAGGAGGATGCTACGGGATTTCGGGGTAGGCTGCGGGAGGGTCTGGGACTCCCTCTGCAGGGTCAGAGGGCTTCGCACCGTGCCATCTGCGGGCCCAGCCCACTCCAGAGACGAGGCGGCTCCACAGGGGAGGCCCCACGGCCCAGGAACCGGGAAGCCCCCCTGCGCCGTAAGCCCAGAACTGGGCTGGAACCGGGTCCCCACTCCTCGCTGTCCGGCCGAGAGCAGGAGACAGCTCCGCCGCCACAGCCCCAGCGGACGACAACACAAACATTCTTCCGTCCTCTATTCTCCTCCAAATTAGGTATCCATGGAGACAGGGCCGGCAGCCTGACAGCCCTACGGCCTAATCCTGATTTAGTGACCGTCCCTTTAACAGCCCACCCACCCGTCCACCCACCCCTGCGTTCCGGGCTGCCGCTGGGCGCAGGGTCCAGGCCGCGCGCTCTCTGCCCCGCGCAGACCCCTTCCCAGACCTCCTCCTCCGGCGGGGGCAGGGGGACCAGAGGGGCTGGGGAAGGGGACCAGCATTTGTTGATCACCTACAGGGTGCTCAACAATCTGCGAAGGACCCTCTGCGGAGGGGGGTCGCTAGCATGCGAATCTCTGTGTAGACCAGGAGAGGGCTCTTGCGGTGGGGAAGTTTGAGGGGCCCTCTCTGGAGGGCTGGGAGCTCCGGGGGTACCCCTTGTTTCCTGTAGCCCCAGGGTGAAGGTGAGTACAGCCTCCTACAACGCCCTGACTCTGAGATGGGGGCTCTGTTCTCCCAGGCCAGAGGAGAAGACATGAGGAGGGTGGGCGCTAGGGGCGCGGGGACCCTAAGTAGCCTCGGTCTCCTGTCACTGCCCCGTCACCATGCTGGGGAATCTCCGGGCCAGTAACCCAGCCCCCACCCCTCCCACACACACAGGGGCCGCTGGACAAAGACCTGACGGAGTGGGAGGGGCCTGCGGGCCGGCCCTCGGGCTCCGGACGCTGGATCCTTCTGGGACCCGAACCCGCAAACCCTGGCTCCCCACCCCCAGGCCAGCAGACGCCCCCAAGCCGGCTGCTCGCTTTCGCTGCAGCCTCCGCACTAGAGGGGGCTGTGAGACGGGTGCCCGTCGGCGGCCGGGCGGCGATCCCCTGCTCTGCCTGCCCCTTCCCCCCGGGAAGTGACCCTCGGCTCCCACGCACCCGCTAGGGTCTCTCGCCGGCCCTGCCCTCCGACCCCTGCCGAGTTGAACCCCGCGACCCGCAGCCCCCGCCCTCTCGGCCCTCTCCGGCCCCGCGCCGGCGGACAAAGCTCCGGACACCCCGACCAAACGGTCACCTCCCCCCGCCCCATCCCGGCCCGCCCGCGGCCCCGTACCTCGGCATCACGGCCGGGTCCTAGGTGAGTGTGCGCGGCCTGGGGGCGCGTCCGGCCCGGGGACCGGGGCGGGGGCGCGGGCCGGGGACGACAGGCCTGGGCTGGGGGGCAGTGGCGCTCACCATCCTGGAGCTGCTGCGCTGCGGCTGCTGCGGCCGCCGCGGGCGGGAGCCGGACTGGGCAGTGGGGGTGGCCGGACAAGGGGCGGCCCCGGCTCCCCCCGCAGGCAAGACCCCCACCCCCACCCCCGCCTCCCCTCGCCCGCCCCCAGCGCCCTCCCTCGCAGGCCCTCGCTCCCCTCCCCTTTCCCTGCTCCTCCCTCTCCTAGTGCCCCTCTCTTCCCCCAACTCCCGCCCCTTCTCTGGCCCCTCCACCCCCGGCTTCTTCCCCGCCCTCCCCCCCCTCGCCCCCGCCCCGCCCCGCCCCCCCCTCCCCTGGGCTCGCCCAGCCCCTCCTCGCCACCCTCCCGGCTGGCCCCGCCCCCTCCCGCCCCTGGCTCTAAAATAAATTAGCCACAGAGGGGAAAAAAGAGCAAATGACCCTCGGTGTGGAGAGTGTCCTTCGCCACTCTCAGACCCGTCCGCCCCGCCTCTCCCGGCCGTCGGAGCGGGAAGTTGGGGTAGGGGTGGGGGTCGGGCCGGCGGGTAGGGGTGGGGGACGGCCCGGAGACGGGGCCGAGGCCGGGACTGAGCAGCCCAGCCCGTCGAGCGTGTCCGCTGGATGTGGGCGGCTTCCTGGGTCGAAGGGCAAAGGGGAAGGCAGCTGGCCTGGGCCCGCCCCGTCCGCGGGCCGCCGGAGACCCCCTTTCCCAGGACTGCCTTGGCCCCCTGGCCACAGCCTGGAGAACTCTAGCTCACTTTCTACGCCCCCAGGTGAGCTGAGCACCCACTGAGCGCGGGACTCTGCTGCGCCTGCCCTCCCGGGCAGCAGAGGGCAGGACGCACCGCCAGGCAAGGCCCCGGCTCTGCGCTGATGCCACTCTGGGCGCGGGTGGGTGCGGGGCAGGAGGGCGAGCACTGGAGGGGGCAGCGGACTGTGGGGTGTAAAATCAAAACAGAGGGCTCCACTGGAGGGCTTCCCCAAAAGGCGGCAGTCACACTGGGCCAAGCAGGATGACTGGCAGGAAGCAAAGATGAGGGATGAGTCCCAGACCTCTAGTCAACTGAGAGGTATCCAAAGACATTTGTTCAACAGATACACACTGAGTGTTAACTTTGTGCCAAACATTGGACTGGGCACCAGGGATACCCAAGAGAGTCCAAGAGGCCCAAGAGAGTCCAAGAGGCCCTGTCTTCCTGGAGCTCCTAGTGGAAGGGTAGACAGAATTCTGCCCAATACACACACACTCAAGGCTTCATCAGGGATAAAGGCCAGGAACCCTCTTTGCCCCAGGAGAAGGTGGGAGGGGGGCTGTGCTGATGATGGAGGGTCCAGAGAACCTTCCTGATGTTGAGCTTCCAGACATCCAAGGCTACGGTGTTTCCACCCAAGGGCAGTGCTTAAGGATCCTCTCTCCTGTGAGCTTTTTTCCTTTTGAGTGGCTGCCTAGCCTGAGTGTCAGTAGGGCAAGATTGGCCCTCACCCCCTAGCCTGCAGAACTCCAAACACTACCCCCTTCCTTCTTCTAATGCGGATTCCCCTGCAGGCTCTGGGGTCTGACAGGTCTGGGGCACTCCTTTAGGTGCCACCCAGAGAAAGGGAAGGGGAGGGCCTCAGTAGCTCCCACTTCTTTCCCAGCCCACATATGGAAGCAACCAGCACCCACGCAGGTTCTGGAACTCGCCAAGGTCAGTGTCTTTTCCAACTCCACAATTCTCTCTTCCTTTCCACTCCACACACCTGGGCCCTGCCCTGGCACAGGAGGAGGGATGTGTCAAGGCTCAGAGTGCTAGAGTAGCCCCTGGCTTCAGAATCAGGCAGGATGAAGGGAGCCACAGCCACCATGCTAGGAGACTGGAACCCTTGCTGGAAGGATAATCCCAGGATACCAGCTGGAAGGAACTCCTTGAATATTTCCTTATTGTTGGAGCATTGGAGGCCCAGAGAGCAGTGACACACTTGGGGTCACACGGCAAAGCTGGATATAGAATCCACTGCACTTTTTCCACCCCTACCTGTCAGGTTCCCCAAGAGCCAGAGACAGGAACTAAGGGAAAGACTAACGTCCTCATGAGCTGGGTGCCTCAGCCAGCAGGATTAGTGCCAGGAAGCCAAGTCTGGCATTGCCAGTGGGGATCCTGCTCTACCATGCTCCAGGGAAGGGGGGATGACAGGAGTGGGGTTGGACTGAGGGGCTCAGCCTGAAGGAAGGAATTGATCATGCGCTCCCCTGGAGTGGGGATCCAGTTCTCCTTCATCTTCTAGGAGTCTGGGAGTAAAGGAAGGACAAGCTTAAAGCTAATGAAGGCCTTGCTGGTGAGATGGTGAAAGACATCGGCCCACTGAAGAAGGCCTTCACTGGACTCCAGGGGCAAGGCCAGCAGCTTGGCAGTACTGAGTTTTTTCCAATGGGCAGACTGCTGTGGGTCACATTAAGAGGTTTAGTTAGCAGGTGGGGGTGAGGCTGATCACGTCACCCCTCCACCTCCCACCCCGCACCAGTGCTCAGGCGATGAGGTGTGTGGTTCCCCCTCCCAGAGCTCATTAAAGTCCTGTTAATATATCATCCAGCCTCCTGGGCTGACAAATCCTCAGTCCTGGCAGAAGGCTGTTCATCACATCTCTACCTCCTGCCCTCTTGGGTGGGGCTCTGAGAGACTGATCTCTGAGGACTCTGGGCTGACCCTGCTCCTGGCTGTCCCCAGTCAAGGGATCTGTGCCCTGAAAGCCCCTGCTGAGGTGGTTGTGATCATCCGCAGGCAGGTCAAGTGCCTGGCAATGGATTGGATAATAATAGTGGTAATGATGGCGGTAATGTGTGGCTTCTGCAGAGGGCCCTCCATTCTTTCCCAGCCCTTTTGCTGGTATCCAAGGTGGAGAATCCCACCCCCATCCCGCCCCCAGGGGAGACAGGTGCTATGCTTGGCTGTGTGGCTGAGTGCAGGCACCTGCTGCGGGCGCATGCCTGTGGGTGTGCAGCAGAAGTGTGGGAGTGTGTGACCTTCTTGGTCCAGAGACCTGCAACAAGGGCTTTCTAAAAACATTAAGAAGAAAAATAACTCTGTGGGTCTGGGGAGAATCAGCACTAAGGATTTTGGAGGGAGAGGGGAGAGTTAGAGGGAGAAGTAAAAGCTAGAGAGAGAGGGTGGGAGGAGCAAGTAGGGTGAGGAGGAAGGAAAGAAAAGGGCCCTGGGTGGGGGGAAGGATGGGGTGGGGGGAGGAAGGGAGAAAGAAACGGAAGAGAGGAAGAGGAAAGGGCGGGGAGGCCTCTTTGTGGTCCTCTGGACTGGCCACTCAGGAGTCATTACGAGCAGGAAAGGAAGGAAATGTGTCCTGGCTTGGGGATTGGGGTGCGTGCCCAGAGGGCACCACACCCAGCTGGGCTCCCCCCCCATCACACTTGCCCGGGACTCAGGCTGCTGTCCCCACAAATGGAAGCTCTAGCCCTTCTCATTCTTGCTGTTTGCCCATCAAAGCCCAGTTCCCAGTGCCTCCCCAATCCTGATCAAACCACCCCCAAAACTCTTCATGAACATATACCAGCTTTGCCTTCCCACTGTGCTAAAAGCTGTGTCTGGTCTGGATCCTATCCCCACCCCACATCCAGCCTAGGAGCCCTCAAGAGCCTCTAGGCAAACTAGAAAACATGTTCCTCCCTCTGGGCAGATGCAGCTCAGACTTGGGAGGAGGAGCTGGGTGGCTATCAGTCTCCACTCACTCCCTGGGGCCTGACACTTGGGGATCCTCATACCTTACTTCCAAAATCCTTATCCCACACGTGGCCCTGCTGTTTGTTCTGTGAGCAGAAGCACATCTACCCCCCACCATCCTGCAGCATAGCTTTTCAGCCAGCACCCCAAATTAATCCCACCATGTACCTTATAGTAACACAGAAACTCACTAAACACTCATACCTTTTTAATACCTCAGAATCTTTCTGCCTGGAATCTCATTTCCCTACTCTGCCTGGTGAGCTCCTATTCATCCTTCAGAACCCAACTCAGGTATGCCCTTCTCTGTAAAGTCTTCCCTATCTGTCCCGCATCCTAGCAGAGCTAGTAGCTTCACTCCCAGAGCACTTCCAATCCTTTTTTTCCCCCTAGTTTCTAGGGGTTGAGCCCACTCCACCCTCTCCAAAGGCAGAAGCCTCCCCTAAGTCCTACATGATCTACCCTCTAACATGCTAGCCCATCTGGAACCTCCGGAATCCCACTGGGCTTCTTCCCTCCCTAAAGCTTACAGACCCAGGGCAAAATAAGGAACTGCAAATCCAAGTGGCCCAGAGGTCTCTCCACCCCCACTCTGCCCTCTCTGGGCCTGAGCCTGACAGGAGATTCCCAGCACATCTGGTTGTACTTAAATCATCCAGCACTACTGGAGCAGGTTCCCTGCTTCTCTCCCTTCAGCCCCGGCCTCCTCCCCTTCCTAAACCAGCCTTCCAGGTCTCTCCTCCAGGATGCCTTCCCTGACTCGCCCATCCTTGGTATCTGCAGCCCACCCTTGAATCTCCACCTCTTTGGGCCTGGAGTCTGCCAGTCTGCCAGGGTGTGGAAGGGAGGGTGTGTGCATAGCAAGACTCAGTGTAGAATCTCATCCTTCCCGAGCATTGGTCCTAGATAGAAACCCTCCCTTCAGTAAGGAAGGGAGCCAGCCAAGAGCCTCCCCTCTGCTCCCTTGGCCTCAGGGGTGGCTGTCTCCAGTTATGGGTGTGTGTAGTGGGGAGGAACAAGTTCAGATCCAGGCAGAGCCATTCCTGTGGCAACTCTTGCTGTCAGCCATCTTCCAAAGAGCTTTGCAAAATGTTAAAGACCAAAAGAGAAATAAATACAGAGAATATAGCAAGTAGAAGAATGCACAGTCTAGGCCGGGCACGGTGGCTCACGCCTATAATCCTAGCACTTTAAGAGGCTGAGGCGGGTGGATCACCGGAGGTCAGGAATTTGAAAATAGCCTGGCCAAGATGGTGAAACTCCTTCTCTACCAAAAATACAAAAATTAGCCGGGTGTGGTGGCAGGCACTTGTAGCCCCAGCTATTTGGGAGGCTAAGGCAGGAGAATCACTTGAACCCTGGAAGTGGAGGTTGCAGTAAGCCAAGATGACGCCACTGCACTCCAGCCTGGGTGACAGAGCAAGATTCTGTCGCACAAAAAAAAAAAAAAAAAAAGAATGCATAGACTCTAAAGAACAAGTTTGTAACCTACCATGACCTGCTCCACCAGGGCTCCAGGTTTGAATGCTCATTCATTCTTTTATTCAATAGCATGTACTGATGCCTGAGTGTACTAAGTTCTAGGAATAGTGACTCAAGTAAGATCCCAGGGTCAGTGGCGGACAGGGAAAGGTGGATGAACACATGCTGCATGCTGTAATGGACATGAGTCAGGGAGGTACCTGGGTGCCGAGGTTGAAGGTCAGAGACCCTGGGCTGAATCCAACCTTTGTCACTTTCCTGCACTGTCTCTGGGGAGCCACTGAACCTTGGGGAGCCTGTCTCCTCACCTGGAAAAGGATGATGATGTGACCTCACAGGGTCGTGGTGGGATTCAAATGAGATAATGTGTGTGAAAACACCTTGCAAAGTGCTAAGTGAGTTGTTGCTATCATGATTAGGCTCAGGGGCTGCCTATCTGACACTCATTTTTCTAATGCCTCAACAGCTGTCTCTCTTACCCTCCCAGGGCAGGTGCCACGTTGAAGAAACTTCTGAGGGTGAAGGACACCCACCCTAGAGCAGTGGGCAGTTAAGCTGCCCGCACAAACACACACACACACTCTTTGGTTACACAAGCAGAACACCTTTTTACAAAAATTCGAATGGCATCATGTGCCTACAACCCCAGTTACTTAGGAGGCTGAGGCAAGAGGATTGCATGAGTCCTGGGCAACATAGCGAAACCCATTTCTATTATTTGAAAAACACCAAAAAGAAAACATAGATAAGCAGGAAACAAAAAAATTAAAAATCCAACACCTTTAATCCCACCACCCAGAGATAACCACCAGTAATATTTTGGAGTCAATTAGCCAGACACAGTGGTGGGGGACCTGTGGTCCCAGCTACTTGGGAGACTAAGGTGGGAGGATTGCTTGAGCCGGGGAGATTGAGGCTGCAGTGAGCCGTGATCACGCCAAGCACTCCAGCCTGGGCAACAGAGCAAGAGCCCATTTCAAAACAAACAAACAAACAAGCAAACAAAAACCATTTTGGAATCAGTTAGATATTATTTTATCTCTCTCTCTCTCTCTAGAGAGAGAGAGAGAGACAGGGAGAGAGAGAGAGAGATCTCCACAGTGTTTTATAATATAGTTTTCTTAATAGACAATTTTTTTTTGGCGGGGGAGGGATCCTTGCTCTGTTGCCCAGGCTGGAGTGCAGTGGTGTGATCACGGCTCACTGCAACCTCCACCTTCCAGGTTCAAGCAATTCTCCTGCCTCAGCCTCCTAGCTGGGATTACAGGCATGTGCCACCACAGCTGGCTGATTTTGGCATTTTTAGTCGAGATGGGGTTTCACCATGTTGGCCAGGCTGGTCTCAAACTCCTGACCTCAAGTGACCCACCCGCCGCGACCTCCCAAAGTGCTGGGATTACAGGAGTGAGCCACCGCACCCGGCCAATGGACATATATTTTGAACATCTTTTCCTGTCTATAATATGTTTATACCACACAATTGTTAATGACAGCTTAATATTCCATCAAGTGGACATGTCTGAACGAATTTAAGAAGTTTCCTGGCCGGGCATGGGTGGCCCTCGCCTGTAATCCCAGCACCTGGGAGGCCAAGGTGGGCGGACCATGAGGTCAGGAGTTTGAGACCAGCCTGGCCAACATGGTGAAACCCTGTCTCTACTCAAAATACAAAAGTTAGCTGGGCATGGTGGCACACTCCTGTAGTCCCAGCTACTAGGGAGGCTGAGGCAGGAGAATAGCTTGAACCTGGGAGGCAGAGGTAGCAGTGAGCCAAGATCTCACCACTGCACTCAAGCCTGGGCAACAGAAAGACTCCTCTCAAAAAAAAAAAAGTTTCTTTTGTTGTTGATTTTTTTCTGGAAATAGAAGCTTCATGAACAAACTTGTAACTTCCACCTTTGTGCACGTGTCTAATCATTGCCTTAGGATAAAGTTCTAGTAACCAGAGGTTAGGAATGCATATTTTTATCTCTGAGGAGCCAGGAGCCCAGGCCTCTGGGCAGTGTTCTCACCTCTCCTCCAGGCAGCCCTCCCAGACCTCCAGGGTTGAGTACATCTCCCATGGTCCTTTCCTCTCCAAGTAGCTTCATCTCTTAAAGACCTGCCCTGAGACCCCTGAAAAATGCTGAGAAGGTCTTGCTGGTGACAGCCAGGAGGGGCCAGGGTGGAGAACACAAAGCAGGCTTGTCTGGGGCATGGGAAGAGGCCCCGCCCTCCATGCTGCTGGCCCAACATTCCTCCTGGACAATGGCTGCCTTGGGAATCCCGGGAATGAAGGAGGCGGGCAGCTTCCCCGAACCTGCGCCCTCCACCCCCATCAGGTTGTGCCCTTTCCCCAGATGGAAAGCAGGGGCACTTTACATTGTGGCAGGGTGGGGAGGCCAGCTAGCATCCATGTCTACAGCCCCCGCCCCTCCTTTTACCAACACTAATCCACAACGCCCCGCCACCTCATCCCCATGGACCTTGGGCGAGTCCTGCTCCCTCAACTGTAAAATCAGGAGCTTGGATTCAGTGGTTGCAAAACTCCCCACAGATCTCAAAGACCAAAATGTAGTGACTAAGACATGCACAGGCTTTGGAGCCAGGTTGCCCGAGTTCAAATCCTGGGCTGCCCTTTACCCTGGGAACATAAGCCCCTGGGTTGCCCGCTTCTCTCTCTGCAAAGTATGTTTGTTGATACAGCTCCACTCCCTCCCAATGGGAAGGCAAACTCCTCAAAGTCTATGAATCCCGATCCATGTGTAACTCTGCTCAAAATACTAGCCAGATCTCCAACCCCAGACCCCCTCATGCCCTGTGCGGATTTTGACCCCTGGACATTTGCCCAACAATTGGCCACACTTCTGGGAGCTGCGATGGGCACCTGATGCCCCTGAGGAAGCATCCCTCCCCAGCGTGTTTCCATCTTCCCTTGCATCAGTCATAAGGCCATAAAGCTGTAAATGGTAAAGGCTTACTGGGGCACAAAAAAACTTTAAATATAGGATAACTCTTATTTATTTATTTATTTAGAGACAGAATCTCACCCTGTCGCCCAGGCTGGAGTGCAGTGGCGTGATCTTGGCCCACTACAACCTCCGCCTCCCGGGTTCAAGTGATTCTCCTGCCTCAGCCTCCTGAACAGCTGGGATTACAGGCATGTGCCACCTTGCTCAACTAATTTTTGTGGGTTTTGTTTGCTTGTTCGTTTGAATAGAGACGAATTTTCGCCACATTGGCCAGGCTGGTCTCGAACTCCTGACCTCAAGTGATCCACCTCCCGAAGTGCTGGGATGATGGGCATGAACCACTGCACTGGCCAGAAAACTCTTATGTTAGGTCATATGTCCTTATTTTTGTTTGGGAAATGCAGGCATTTCCAATGCCACTAGCAATTGCCAGGCATCATGGTTGGCATAGACTCCAGGATCTTACTAACCCATTGGAGGGTTAGAACAAACACACTTCAACAGGGATCCATTCCCAAAGCTACCCCTGGAAATATTTCTGAGCTTTTTGCCACAAATCCCTGCCCACTCTCCCTCATAGACTTGTTCCCTGCTTCCCCTTACTTACCTCCTCCTCAGCCCTATTCCTATACTCCCCTGAATTCAGATCCTCTGCTGCAGGTGCCAAAAAACTCCCCTCATAATGGCTTCTACCATAAGGAAAATACATGGTCATATTTCATCCAATTTAGACACCATTGATATTAAGAAGCACTGCTGCTTCATGTGATTGATTGATTGATTTTCAGAGATAGGGTCTTGCTATGTTGCCCAAGCTGGTCTTGAACTCCTGGGCTCAAGCCATCCTCCCACCTCGGCCTCCCAAAGTGCTGGGATTACAGGCATGAACCACCACACTTCATATACTTTAGAAAGAAAAAACACTAAAACTCCTGATTAAAGTGATGATGACTTCTTATCACTTAGAATTTTAATTTTACACTTACTGAAAAGGCTCTCTTAGACTTACTACTTTTGTACTTACATAACAAGGAAAACATGGGTGAAATAAATTGGTTAAGGTTTTCCTAAAACTTTACCCCATTCAGAGTCTGATTCTTGGATCACTTTTCAACTCCCAACTGTCAATATCTGTTTTTCCACACAGAATCAGCATCTGGGCCATCTGACAAGTACTGGTGATACAGAGCATTTCTTAAAAGTGCTCTGCCAGGCTGGGCGTGGTGGCTCACAACTGTAATTCCAGCACTTTGGGAGACCGAGGTGGGCAGATCACTTGAGGTCAGGAGTTCGAGACCAACCTGGCCAACATGGTGAAACCCCGTTTCTATTAAAAATACAAAAAATAGCCGGGGGTGGTGGCTCACGCCTGTAATCCCAGCACTTTGGGAGGCCGAGGCGGGTGAATCCCGAGGTCAGGAGATTGAGACCATCCTGGCTAACACGGTGAATCCCCCGTCTCTACTAAAAATACAAAAAATTAGCCAGGCATGGTGGCGGGTGCCTGTAGTCCCAGCTACTCGGGAGGCTGAGGCAGGAGAATGGCGTGAACCCGGGAGGTGGAGCTCTCAGTGAGCCAAGATTGTGCCACTGCACTCCAATGTGGGTGACAAAGCAAGATTCCGCCTCAAAAAAAAAAAAAAAAAAGCAAAAAAATTAGCCTGGCATAGTGGCGCACACCTGCAATACCAGTTACTCGGGAGGCTGAGGAACAAGAGTTGCTTGAACCCAGGACGCAGAGGTTGCAGTGAGCTGAGATTGCACCACTGCACTCCAGCCTGAGAGAGTGATATCCTGTCTCAAAAAAAAAAAAAAAAATGGGCCGGGCGTGGTGGCTCACACCTATAATCCCAGCATTTTGGGATGCTGAGGTGGGCCGATCATCTGAGGTCAGGAGTTCGAGACCAGCCTGGTCAACATGGTGAAACCCCCGTCTCTACTAAAAGTACAAAAATTAGCCAGGTGTGGTGGTGGGCGCCTCTCAGGAGGCTGAGGCAGGAGAGTCGTTGGAACTCAGGAGGCAGAGACTGCAGTGAGCCGAGATCGTGCCACTGCACTCCAGCCTGGGTGACAGAGCAAGACTTTGTCTCAAAAAAAAAAAAAGTGCTCTACCAAATCATCTATTGCTGCATAAAAGATTACCCCAAATCTTAGCGCTTTAAGCAATCAACATTTTATATTCTACTTTCTATGGGTCAGGACTCTGGATATGGCTTAACTGGGTGGTTCTGGCTCCTGGTCTCTTATGAGGCTGCACTCAAGCTGTCTTCTGGGGACTGCAGGCATGTGGGACTGGAGAGCCTATTTCCAAGTTCACTCACATGGCTGTGCACAGACCTCAGTTCCTAGCTGACTACTGGCTGGAGACCACCTCAGGGCCTCACCACATGGGCCTCCCTATAGGCCTCCTAACTGTCTTTATGACATGGCCCTGGCTTCCCACCCCCACAGCAAATGATCCAAGAGAAAGCACAAGTAAGCATTCAAGATAGAAGCCACAGTTTTTTTATTTATTTATTTTTATTTATTTATTTATTTTTTGGATGGAGTCTTGCTCTGTCGTCCAATCTAGAGTGCAACAGCTCAATCTCAGCTCACTGCAACCTCCGCCTCCCAGGTTCAAGCGATTCTCCCACCTCAGCCTCCCAAGTAGCTGGGATTACAGGCACCCACCATCATGCCCATGTAATCTGTCTAAATTTTGTATCTTTGGAAAGACGGGGTTTCACCATTTGGCCAGGCTGGTCTTGAACTCCTGACCTCAGGTGATCTGTCTGCCTTGGCCTCCCAAAGTGCTGGGATTACAGGCATGCCCTACCATGCCTGGTTAATTTTGTATTTTTAGTAGAGACAGGGTTTCACCATGTTGGCTAGGCTGGTCTTGAACTCCTGACCTCTGGAGATCCACTTGTCTTGGCCTCCCAAAGTGCTGGGATTACAAGCGTGAGCCACCGTGCCCGGCAGCCATAGTCTTTTTATAACCTAATAGCAGAAGTGACATCACAGAATTATTTATTTATTTTTTTCAGACAGGGTCTTACTCTGTTGCCCAGGCTGAAGTGCAGTGGCACGATCTCGGCTCACTGCAGGCTTGACCTCCTGGGCTCTAGTGATTCTCCTTCCTCAGATTCCTGAGTAGCTGGGACTACAGGTGTGTGCCACCATGCCGGTCAATTTTTTTTGTTTTTTGTAGAGATGAGGTCTCCCTGTGTTGCCCAGGCTGGTCTCAAATTCTTTTTAAGAGTGGACACGCAGGAGATCGAAACCATCCTGGCTAACACGGTGAAACCCCGTCTCTACTAAAAAATGCAAAAAATTAGCCGGGCGTGGCGGCGGGCGCCTGTAGTCCCAGCTACTCGGGAGGCTGAGGCAGAGGGAATGGCGTGAACCCGGGAGGCGGAGCTTGCAGTGAGCCGAGATCGCGCCACTGCACTCCAACTTGGGCGACAGAGCGAGACTCCGTCTCAAAAAAAAAAAGAGTGGACACGTGGCATGATTTGCCCTGTGAGACATAAGGGGATGTTTTGTGAGGGGCTTCTAAAAAGATTTCACAGAGGCTGAAAGAGAAACAGTTTTTCTTGGCCTCTGAATGTCATTGTCTGCCTGTGGTGTCTGAAACTGCAACATCTATCTTGTGACTTTGAGGGAAGTCAGGATACAAAGACAAAAATCCAGAGGATAAGGATGGCAGAAAAAAAGAGAAAGAAATGTGGTAGAATATTTAGAGTGGAAACCTATTCAGCAATAAAAATGAGCCGGGCATGAGCTCACGCCTGTAATCTAATGCTTTGAGAGGCTGAGGTGGGTGGATAGCTTGAGCCCAAGAGTTTGAGACTAGCCTGGGCAACATAGTGTGACTCTGTATCTAAAAGAAAGAAAAGAAAAGAAAAGAAAAGAAAAGAAAAGAAAAGAAAAGAAAAGAGAAAGAAAGAAACTATTGATACAACAAAATGTGTGAATCTCAAAACCATCGTGGGAAGCCAAAGGGCCAGACCCAGAAGAGTACATACAATATAATTCCATTCATAGGAAGGCCTAGAATATGCAAAACTGATCTAAAGATAAACAACAGATTATCTGTAGCAGGAGGTGGCCGGGGGTGGGGGGACTGACTGCCTCTGGACAGGAGGGAACTTGCTGCGTGATGTCAATATTCCATTCCACATCTTGATTGGAATGGTGGTGACCAGTTAAACACTTGTCCAAATTCATCGAACTGTAGTTTTAAAATCTGTGCATCCTGGCCAGGTGCAGTGGCTCATGCCCCATAATCCCAGCACTTTGGGAGGCCGAGGCAGGCAGATCTCTTGAGTCCAAGAGTTCGAGACCAACCTGGACAACACAGTGACACCCCATCTCTACAAAAAACACAAAAATTAGCTAGACATGATGGTGCATGCCTGTAGTCCCAGCTACTCAGGAGGCTGAGGTGGGAGGATCACCTCAGCCCAAGGAGGTCAATTCTGCTGTAAGTTGTGATCATGCTACTGCACTCCAGCCTGGGTGACAGAGGGAGACACTGTCTTAATAAATAAATCAATAATAAAATATAGTAAAATCTGTGCATCCTACTGCATATAAATTGTATTTCAATAAAGTTGACGAAAGAAGAAAAGAAAAAGAAAAAAAAAAAGCAAGAAACAAAGAAGTACAGAAGTAACTTAAGTCCTTGATAACACTGTTGAGCCACTGACTTCACCAACAGCCTTGGGACTTCTTGTTTTGTGACATCATAAATACTGTATAAGCCATTTTTAAGTTGGGTCTGTCATAGTTGGAAGCCCAAAACATCTTTATGTCAAGAGGGAGGAGCGGCATCCAGACCTAGCCTGGGGAAGTGGGTTTTGAGGAGCAGGTGAGAAAGCAAGAGACTCTGGAGCGCTGCTTGATCTGGTGAGGTCTGCTCACTGCTCCACCGTCAGGCCCAGTATAGCTGGGGATTTCTTCCCACAGTTCCCCAACCTTCTCCAGCCCATCTGTGAAACGGAGATCCTGGTAATCAGAGGACCTAGTCTCAGGCTTCTGGAGAGGACTGATGCAGAGACAATGCCTGAAAGCTCTTAGCACAGAGCCTGGCACAGACGAAGGGTTCAATGTGGTGTACCTCCCCTGGCCCTGGCAAGGATGACCTGAGCCTGAACCAAGCAGGGGCAGGCAGAGAGGAGGGCACAGAACTTAGAAACCTTTAGGACTGTAAATGATTGATAATGCCAAGCACTTGGGCATGGGTGACAATGTGGATGGGATCACTTCTCAGGCTTTTGGCAAAGATTACATGCAGTATCTGTTTTGATCACCAGGTAGGTGCCGGTAAAAGGAGAGAAGAGACGCAGTAGGAGAAACAGGTTTGAGGGGTGAAAAAAAGTGTAAGTTTGAGGTATCTGTGAGCAGTACAGAGTGGTGGGCAAGAGCAAGTGTTCTGCCACCCACTAGCTATGTGATCTGGGTCAAGCTACCACCTTTCTCAGAGCCTCAGTATCCTCATCTGTAAAATGGGAATTCTAAAAATACTTAGCTCATTGGGTTGCTATAAAGATTAGATGAGGCCGGGCACAGTGGCTCAGGCCTGTAATCCCAGCACTTTGGGAGGCTGAGGCCGGTGGATCACAAGGTCAGGAATCTGAGACCAGCCTGACCAACATGGTGAAACCATGTCTCTACTAAAAATACAAAAATTAGCCAGGTGTGGTTGTGCACATCTTTAGTCTCAGCTACTCAGGAGGCTGAGGCAGGAGAATCGCTTGAACTGGGGAGGCAGAGGTTGCAGTGAGCTAAGATCGGGCCACTGCACTCCAGCCTGGGCAACAGAGCAAGATTCCATCTCAAAAACAAAACAAAACAAAACTTTAGATGAAACGAAAAGAAAAAGCAAGATTAGCTGAAACAATATAATATATTGGCAGTGCTTGGCATAATGCCTGGCACATAGCAGGTATTCTTTAAACGGTGATAATAAGGTCATCATCCCTTCATCCCTTCACAGCTTGCGTCCTCATC
Organism: Papio anubis; assembly: GCF_008728515.1. Classification (NCBI taxonomy): domain Eukaryota; kingdom Metazoa; phylum Chordata; class Mammalia; order Primates; family Cercopithecidae; genus Papio; species Papio anubis. The sequence continues at coordinate 46,668,399 of NC_044984.1, forward strand.
GGCCTAGGAGGACAGTCTCCTGCTGAGCCTCTGCACTGGAATACCAAACTCAGCGTGGGGCTTTTTCCGCTTTCAGCTTACCCTCTCTTGCCTCAAACAGGATGATCCCCTGCGGAAGATTTCTTCTCCTTTCCTTTTTCCTTAACCCCTCTTTCCTCCCTTCCTTCCAGTCTCTACTCTGTCCTGCCCCTAACAGGAAGCTTTCTTTGACTGTCTCTCCATTTTCTGCCAACCTCCCCACTGCCTCCGTGTAGGTTCTGGCCTCCCAGCCCAGAGCTCTATCCACACCACTCCATTGCCCAGGCCCCCAGTACAAACCGTGGGCTTTCTCTGTGCCAGCTTAAGGGAGGCCTGAACCCATGGGGATGCCTGCCTGCAAAGGGAAGATGCCGCCTTCCACCGCAGCTCCACCACAGCTGCGTGGACCCGCTGGGAAAGGGGTGGGGCTGGCGAGGAGGAGGCCACCTGCCAGAGTGGCAGCAGACAGGCCAGCTAAATCCTTGACCTATGATTTAAGGGGTCGGGCACAGTTCAATAGAGCACTCCAGGCTGAGTCCCAGCTCATTCACACAGGTCAGAGGGATGAGGGGCAAGGCGGGGAGGAGGGCCATCTCCTCCGAGATGGCTTCCTCCCTAGCCTTCTGGGGCATAATCCAGCCTGAAAACTACCAGTTCCATTCCCATCAGCGTAGATGCCCCCTCGGAGAGGCCGAGGGAGGAGGGCGGTGCGGGGAGAGGGGAGGGCAGCAGGGCAGGAAGGTGGACATCTAGGCAGGCACAGCGCCTGGCACACAGCAAGGGCAGGAAAGGCTCCTCCCTCTGCTAACCGCGAAGCCCTTTGTTAGGTCCCGAGACCCAGCGGAGCTGCCCAGCTTCCAGATCGCCCCTGATCTCTACTCTCCTTTGCCTTTGGAATTTGCCCTCAGACCTGGACCCTACCAGGGAACAGCGGGATTGTCTGATGGAATTCCACTTGCAAACCGAGAGAGGTTTTGCCATAAATTCTAGTCCGGCCCCGGGAATAGGGCCACGCCTGGGCCCCACTCCCCGCCCCCCGCCCGCCTCCCCGACCCCCGGCCCAAGGCCTCCCCAAGCCGCGCCCGGGGCTGCCTCTGGGAGCGCTATGCAAATGAGATGCAAAGTAGGCCGAGGCAGCCGCGAGGATTGGCTGCCGCGGAGGCTCAGTCCGCCCAATCCCGGGCCTCCCGCCAGCCAAGGCGCCCCCGGTCCGGGGCCCGGTCCCGCCCGTAAATCAGCTCCGTCAGCGTTAATGGCTCCTGACTAATTGCTTGGACTTGGGCTCCGGGCTCGGGTCGCCAGCATTAAAATTCAATCAGGCCTAGCGCTGAGCTATTAAATATTCATTGGGAGAGCTTCCCGAAATCGGGCTGGGGGATGGGGACGGACGGGGTTAGAGGGACTACCCGAATCCCCAGCTCTAGAGGAGGTGCCGCTCCTCCCCAGTGCGCTCTCAGCTTCTGCCCCGGCTGCCGGGCTTCCATTCGGCTGGGCCTCATTTGTCTCTGGAAGTCCCTGCGCCCTCTCTAGAGACTTTTGGGAGACTGAGCTGCCCTGCAGAAGGAATGTTAAGTCATGCTAAGAACGCTGTGTCTCCTCCACGCCTGGTCACCTCGCCGCACTGCCCTTTCCCCAGTGCCCACCATGAGCTCCTATTCATGCTGGAACCTTAGGTCCCACCGGGAGTGGAAGACATCCAGGGCACAGAAGGCTTAATCTTTAGGAAAGCCCCGACTTCCCTGGCACTGCTGCCGGGGCTTTATGGAGCTACGCTGGCCATCCTCAGCGTGGCTAGAGAGAGCATCAGTCTGGGCAGCACCGGGTCTGTGCTGGAAGGGAGGAGTGGGCTTTGTACAGTCCTCCCCTCCTCTTCCCTGCCCTCAGGAATGCAGCCTGTCCAAGCTCCTGGGCCCCTGGCCTGATGCTGAGCAGGCTGCCTGGAAGTTCTCAAAGAGGGTACCCAGGGGGAGGGGGCTGGGCCTGAGGGGGCCCTCGGTAGTGTCAGAGACTTAAGCAGAAAGTGCGTCCTCCACCCACACACACAATAGTTAGAGGGTTATGAAGAGGGCTTAGCAGATGTGATGACAGCCATGGCCCAAGGACTGGGTGAGCCACTCAAAGACCAGGAGTTTTTCTAGACCCTCTATGATATTTTGACACATCTCTTCCCGCGGCAGCTCTAGTCCTGAGACAAGGAAGTGTTTGGGTTAGGAGGAAGAGAAAGTCTTGGGAAGTGTGCTAGGAGAGACTCGTTTCCCTCCTCTGGTTTTTCAGGGACTCCTCAGGAGCAAACCACCTGCTCACAGGGCTTGTCTCCTGCCCTTTGGACTGCTCCCTGCTCCGAGCGCCTGAGGATGGTGCAAGGAATTAACCCTGTGGGGCATGGGGGGAGGCTCCGACTGCCAGAGCCACAGAGCACCCGCAGTCGCTGCAGGGGAGGGGTGGAGGCTGAGGGTACCGGTCTCTACAAGGCCAGAAGCCATCAGGACTCCAAGAGGGTTGTAAATTCAGGGAACACTGTTTTGATGGACACTAGAAAGAACTTCTTGGTCAGCTATCTCTGAGGGCATCAACCCTTGGCCCTGCAGGAAGCCTGGAATTCCTGCCTGAGGACCCCTACTCCCCCAGGGCTTAGATGATGATCTTCTTACAGCAAGTGGGGTCCACGAAGCACCCTCTCTTCAGAAACCAGGCAGGCCCCAGGGCTGGGTGCAGGGCTGAATGCGTCTGGCAGCGATTAGGAGGGGAGCTGGGGCTGGGAGGCCTCAGACTTCAGCAGGTCAGGAGTGACCCCAGTCAAGTGTCCGATTCCAAAGCCAAACGTCACAGGCAATCTGGGATTCCAAACTCACCCCACGTGTGGTTCCCATTAGGGCTGGCTAGGGTCTTCCTGAAGGCCAGGCCAGATTCCTGAGCCCCTCCCCCAGGACAACCCCTCCCTCTCCAGGCAGTCTGGAATGTCTTACTAGCCCTATGGGGTGACCTGCCAGCACCCACCCTTGGGGATTTCCAGGGGTATCCAACCCTAAATAGGCCTCTCTACCCACTAGATGATGATGTTTTGCAATCCCTCAGAGGGGACAAAGGGATAGGAGACTTTAAACCTTTAACTTCCCAGGGTGGGCTAATCCCTGAAGATCCCTACAGTGTGCCTGGGAAGTCTTCCCCATCTCCTGGCCAGTCACTTTTGTTCAGGCCTCAGCCCCTCTGGCCTGGACAACTGCAACTGCCCCCATTGACCTTCTGCTACCAGTCCATTCCTCCACACTGTCCCTGAGCGAGTGTCCTAAAACTCAGGCCTGTTATTCAGATTATTTCTCTCCTCGCAAAACTTCCAATAGCTTTTCAGCAACTCCGAAGCCATTGAAGACTGGTGGCCAGTGGGCCAAATCTGGTCACATTATGTCTGTGTCCTGTGTAGTTAGGGCTCTAACAGAATTAAATTTTTTAAATAGTTGTAAACATTTAAAAGCCAGGAGGCAGCACAAAAATCTACATTTATTAAAAAACAATTTTTTTGGCTGGGCGTAGTGACTCACGCCTGTAATCAGAGCACTTTGGGAGGCCGAGGTGGGCAGATCACTTGAGCGCAGGAATTTGAGACCAGCCTGGGCAACGTGGTGAAACCGCGTCTCTATCAAAAAAAAAAAAACAAAAATTAGCCAGGTGTGGTGGTGTGTGCTTGTAGTCCCAGTACAGGAGACTGAGGTGGGAGGATTGCTTGAGCCCAGTAGGCAGAGGCTGCAGTAAGCCTAGTGGCGTGGTGCCATTGTACTCCAGCCTGGGTGACAGAGTGAAACCCTGTTTCAAAAAAAAAAATTTAAGGCGGAGTCTTGCTTTGTCCCCCAGGTTGGAGTGCAGTGGTGCAATCATAGCTCACTGCAGCCTTAATTCCTGGGCCCAAGTGATCCTCCCGCTTCAGCCTCCTAAGTAGCTGATGTTACAGGCTCTAGCCACTGCACATGGCTCTATTTTTACATTTTCTTGAAAACATTGGCAACTTGTTTGCATTCCTGGATGGCAACAACTGGCTGGGGTTAAGTAACAACTGTGGCTTTTAGAAGGGATCCCTGGGGCTTTCCTATGCACCATTGAGGGAATTCTGGAAACCTCACCAATCCCTATTGTCTCCCAGGTCTGAGGCCCAGATGAGTGAATAGCCTCTTTATCACTAGGCTGGCCCTTGCCTTTTTATTTTACTTCTTGTCAGCTTCATGTCTTTGGCCATTTATGTTCCTGTCTGCCCCTTCCTACAGATACTTCAATTTGTTATAACAAACTCAAGTCGAAATTCCTTGACCTGGTATGTGTCCCTTCAAACTCCCTTTACATACGGGTCCCCTCCTTATCCCAGTCAACTCCTTCCCTCCAACACTCTTGCCATGCTTCCCCAGGCTGCAGCTGGACTTTCACACTCCCATCTTTGCACACACTGCTCCTTCTTCCTGGAGCACCACTTCTCTTCCTTCTCTGGTGAACTTTTAAACTTTTATAGAGATGGCATCTCAATCTGTCACCCAGGCTGGAGTGCAGTGGCACAATCCTAGCTCACTGCAGCTTCCAACTCCTGGGCTCAAGCAATCTTCCTGCCTCAGCCTCCAGAGTAGGTGGGACTACAGACAGGTGCCACCACAGCTGGCCAATTTTTTAATTTTTTTTTCTTTTTTTCTTTCTTTCTTTTTTTTTTTTTTTTAGAGATAGTATCTCACTCTGTTGCCCGGGCTGGTCCAGAACTTCAGGCCTCAAACAGTCCTCCCTGGGGCAGAGCCTCCCAGCCCTGGTGAACTTTTATTCCTCCTTCCAACCCCAGCCCAGAAGCCGCTGACTCTGGGGCTTCCTCTTGACCCCTGCAGAAGTCAGTTACCCTCAGGTTGTCCAATGGTCCCTGTGATTTCAGAATTCTCACCATGTATCCCCTTCCTATAGTGATAACCCTTGCAGGGTTTTGAGGAGGCCTGCTCCCGGCATCCCCAGGTTCCCTGTGCTGAGAAGTCAGGCCATCAGACTGGTGGCAGTAATGGTTAGGGGAAGGAGGTGTAGTTCAGTCCTGCGGGAGCTGGCCTCTGGGACAAACACAGGTTTGTTGGAGTCAGCAAGGCTACAGGAGAGGGAGGCAGCAGGCACCTTCTGTGCCACAAGGTGAGGTTTTCTGGGTCCTGGGCAGCATGGCTGTCTGTGTCACCGGGGGACTGGGATGAGTGGCTTTCTGTACCAGGGCAGTCAGGTGCTTTCCGCTACCCTGTGAGTATTCTAGTGAGCAGAAATCCAGAAGAAAAAAAGTGGAGCAAAACATCAGAACTCAGGGTGCTAGGCAAAAGTGTTCTCATGAGAAAAATGCGGCAGATTATTTGAGACTCTGATAGCTCTGGGGATGATCCACAAACACTCCCGAACTCCTCCAGTGCCCCCAGCACTGTCATCAGACATCTTCACCCGGTGAAGCCCGTGCTGCTGGAGACCCCAGGAAACGGCGTTGATACCAGCCTCCCATCCCCAGCCCACACTCCCTCTTCTCCCACAGTCCCTGCCACCTCCAGGTTCCCAGCTCTGTCACAGCACCTTCCCAAGGCCAGGGTCAGGCCTGATGCCCCTGGTCTCCCCAGGCCTAACCATTCTCCCACGCGCGGGTGTTGCTTCCCAGACTGTGGAATCAAATCCTCTGGACACACCCAAGAAGTAGGTACTGGGTCCCCATTTTACAGATGAGGACACGGCTCTGAGCACTGCCCAAGATTACCATAACTCCAGACCGCCGGGCCTGAAGAGCTGAGTCCTGCCCCCTCCCCACCGGCTTCAGGCTCGGGCCTCGGCTCTGCGCGTCCCTCCTACACACACCCCGGACTCATCTGTCCAGGTCCGAGATCCAGATCCGCGCGTCCGTATCCCGAGGCGGGCGTGAACTACCCACCCGTGTGCACGTCGGCCGAGCGAGTGGCCGAGGGACAGCCCCCATGCTTCCCAAGGCCTGACTCCACGAGGAGCAGAACCCTAACGGTGGGATTCTGTCTCGCAATGCTGTGTGGCTCCGACTAGGGCCCGCCCCCCACCAAAGAGATGCTGGTGGGTGCTTTCGGTTCACCCCTGCACTCGCCCCAGCGGGGCTCGCGGGCCACCTGGAGCTCCCGCCCCTCGGTGGCCAGGGCTGCGCGTAAAAGGGGGACGTTCGGACGCGAGGGCGCGGGGCCAGCGCACGAGCCTCGGAGCCTCCCCCAGGCTGTGGGGGAAGAGGAGGGAGGAGGGAGCAGATGGCAGCAATTAAGACTGGGACCCTCCCTCGCCGTAGCCCGGGGCCGGAGGATCGGCTCGGCAGCTCGCTCAGGCAGGAGGGGCGGCGGCCTCCCCGGCCAGGAACCGGCGGAGCTGGGGTCCGGGAGAGGCGATACTGGCCGCTGGGGAGCCGGCATCCCAGCTTCTATGGAAGAGTGATGTGAGGGCCGGGTGGAGTCACCTCCTTCTCCCGGGAGCTAGGAGATTCCCTTTGGAAAGGCCGAGTCTCCGGCCGCCCCCACCCCTAGAGTTGTTTCAGGTCAGGGCCGGCCGCAGCCAGCTCTGGGCCTGCAGGTCCTCAAAGTTCCGAAGATTTTCAGGTCGAGCCAGTGGCTCAGGCTAGGGAGAGGGGAGCTGTACGGTTGTGCAGGTTGTGACCTATACAAGGTGGGAGGCGTGGTTGTGGGTGAATGGGATTCCAAGCTGGGCCTTGGCAGGTGCTGACTCGTTCTGAAGGAGGGCAGGGGGCACCATTTCTCACAAAGGTCTCAGATGAGCCAGCCTGGCCTGCCCTTGATTTAGGGCTGCTGAGGGTAGACACAGTGGGAGAGCAAATGGCTAGGGTTGGCCCCTGTGGGTCAGGGCCAGGGCCAAAGAGGACAGGGGGACTCTCCTGGCCCAAGGTAGAAACAACTGGATCAACTGGGCTCCCTGGGCCTTTCTTTCTTCTTGAATTCCTCTCCCACCCTCACCCTGAATCTTGTTCCTCTGTCTCTAACATAGTTCTTAAAACAGCCCCTGCCCCTGCCCCCACTCAACTGCCCAAGCTCCTGTTACTTCCCTGCACAATCGAAAAGACTCCTGTCCGCTCTCCAACAATCTGTTCACACTGCAGGCAAAGAGACCTTCAAAAACACAGATCAGGAAAACACCAGGGCGTGCGACTCCTCGCTTCACAGCCACCCAGGGCTTCCCTGCAAAGGAAGCCCCAACCTTTTCCCCCAGCCCCTACCTACACAGACCTCTCTTCCTATCCTTCTCCCCACTGCCCAGACACTGCTTACACTGGCTGCCTTTCTGTTCCTTGAACTTGACAAGATTTCCCTCACCTCTGGCCTTGGCTTTGCTGGTGCTTTTCCTGGATCGCTCTACCCAGATCCTTCCCAGGAACCTCACCTTCCCATCATCCCTGACCACAATAATAAAGCAGCCGCATCTGCCCGATCCAGTCTGTCACTTAACCTTATCTATTTCTTCCACAGGACTCACCGCATTCTGTAGTCATCTGTCTTATTCACTTGGTTTGTGGTCTGTTTCACTTACCAGAATGTCAGCTTCATGAATGCAGGGACCTTGTCTTTCTTGTTCTCTAGCACAATGCCAGGTACAAACCAAGAAGCACTCAATACATGCTCCATACATTTCAGGAAAGGAGTCCCTGGGACCAAACTAGTTCATCTGGTCACCTCTGAGAGGGCTTCTCTCTGGGTGGGGCCAGCTACAAATACCTGTACTCACCTGGTACACACCTAGATGCCTTGCACACACGGGCAGACCCATGGCTTGCTACAACAATAATCTTGGCTAACAGCGAATCAGCTGACACTTGAGGGCTTACTGTGTGCCAGACATCATTCTAAGTGCTTTACATAGTTTAATTCATTCCATCCTCTTGTGAAGTAGACACTGATAGCCTCAGTTTACAAGCAGATATACCACACACACAGATCCACACCACAACACACAGGCAGCATAAGCATTGAATTCATTATCACTATCCAACAGATAGATGAGTGGGGTAAAGAAATCAGGGTGAGCCTGGGACATTTAATAACTACTGCGGGAAGATGGGAAGAACACCAGGGAAAGCTCAGCATGGGGGTCAGGCACAGAGCCAGTTGGGCAAGTGGTAGAAGAGGAAGGTGAACCTCAGCCCACGCCCATATTCTGGGTCCCCACAGCACTTGGAGTGGTGCAGAGGTTGGTTTCTGGTTCAGTTCTGCCACCCACCGGAGGGGTGATCTTGCCCACCAGAGGGCAACCATTTACCCTCTTGAGACCACATGAGCAAAGTGGTGGGGCAGGCATACATAATACCTATCTCCCAGGGCCCTCACCAGGCTCAAACTCCAACATGCTCATGAAAGCCGTGTAGGGCTTGCTGATGAAAAAGTACAGGTTGCCAGCTGGGAAAACTGGGGCTGGGGCTACACTTTGGCTCTTCTGGAACCCCAGCTCACTGCTGTATGACCCTCCAGGGTGGGGGCTGGTGGAGGGGCTGGGTCTCACCAATGATTACCCCTTCTGTACCTGGCCTGGTGCTCAGCTAGAACTCCGTAGGTATTTGTGGAGTGAATGTCTCAGTGAGGGAGTGACCAGGGCATAGGTAAGAGGAGGAGAATGAATACATGAGCGAGAGGCAGAGTGAATGAAACAGGGACTGGAGATGCCCTCTGCCTCTGAGCCTCAGTTTCTTCATCTGTGAAAGCCAGTGGTGGGGCTTGGCCCACTTCTGTCTCTGGGCTCCAGTGTGAATCAGATGAGATGGGGCCACTCCATGGAAGCCCCTCCTTGCTATCTATGCAGGGCCTCCAGGGTGGACGGGGGAGCTGAACTGACCAGTGTTCCCCTCCCCCAGTCCCTGTCCCCCGGAATTTATAGATTCCTCATTGTCCTGCACAAAGGCCTTCTTGAGAAGGGGGTGGGGTGAGTGAAGAGACGGGAGAATTGGAAAGGCAGAAACTGAGCGACAGCCGGCCACACCCAAGGCCCATGAATCCGCCCAGGCCCCTGTTGGATGGACTGGCTTTGCCGCACTTGAAGCGGCTTGCAGGGCTCCTGCTGCTGGGATCAGCTCACCTTCTTCACAGCCCTGGATCCTCAGCAAGATGGGGGTGGAGCTGCGGGGGCATGAAGACAAGACCCAGTGGTCAGGGAGGGGCGACTCACCTTGCTTTATCCCCCTGACCTCAGAAAGTCCTTAATCTTATTCCTGTGCTGCCCCCTGTAATTCTAGTCCACTGCTGTTGGTTCTGAGCTGAAAAAGGAGATTTCTGTGGGTATTCTGAGTCTCTTTGTGGGAGGGGTCTGGAGGCTCAGACTCTAAGAAAATGGCCTCTGGGTAGTGGATGGGAGGCTGAGGGTGCAATTGACAGATGGTGCGGTGTTAACAGATGACGGGAAACAAAATTACTCAGCTGCCATGTCTCTCTGTCTTCCCCATGGAAGGGGATGGCCTTTGGACTGGAAACAGACAATGACCTCAATCAGGAGGGTGTCAGAGGACAGGGAAAGAGAGAAGCGACGGGGCATTAGGGCACCATGAATAGATGTACGAAAGACCTGACTCAGACTCCCATCCCTGCCACACACCAGCTAGGTGATCTCGAGCAGATCTCACAGAGTCTCTGTTTTCTCATCTGTAAGATGGGTCAATGAAAAACCCTGCCTTGGCCGGGCGCGGTGGCTCAAGCCTGTAATCCCAGCACTTGGGGAGGCCGAGGCGGGTGGATCACGAGGTCAGGAGATCGAGACTATCCTGGCTAACATGGTGAAACCCCGTCTCTACTAAAAATACAAAAAACTAGCCGGGCGTGGTGGTGGGCGCCTGTAGTCTCAGCTACTTGGGAGGCTGAGGCGGGAGAATGGCGTGAACCCGGGAGGCGGAGCTTGCAGTGAGCCAAGATCACGCCACTGCACTCCAGCCTGGGAGACACAGCGAGACTCCGTCTCAAAAAAAAAAAAAAAAAAAAAAAAAGAAAAACCCTGCCTTATCTTCTTCACAGGCTTTTGTGAAGATTATATGGATCCTGTGCTTGAAAAATGGGCTTTAAAGACTTGTGAAGCTGTAAAGATGTAAGAGGTTATTTACTGGAAACTCTAAGTACCAGCCTAGTAGTTGTTGATGGAATCATTTTTAAAAACTCTTTTTTTCCTTATAACAAAATAGAATAGAGTAGAAAACATCACAGTGCCTTACAGAGTTTTAGGAAACACTGCTTTTAGTTGCATGTGCATTCATGTGTCCTGGATCCAGAAGTAAATGTATTTACTGTGGATGATGGTCAAAAAAGTGAAATACTCAGAGTAGAGAATATTTTTCAGTGATGATCTCCAGAAGGGAATGGTGGATGAATGGAAGCTGACAACATGAAATATATACTAGGCTAAACATAAATGCAAAAACTTTTGTAAACAAAAATGTACACTGTGCAGCTCAGTGTAACTGAGGTTGGTAGTGATAGGTGGAAGGGCTTACTTAGGACTTAACTGTCTGCCCTCTTGGTGGGTAATGAAGCTCTCTCTGCTTTGTAAGATGCCTTAAGCGTGATTCCTGAGAATGCTGTCTCTGAACTCCCACTACACAATGACCATGGCTCCCTCTCCATGGCCCTGAGCTGTGCCAGAGAGAATGGGTTATTCAGTGAGAACCTTGAACTTATGTGCCCAGATCTCCCTCCAATCTACTAGGAGTGCAGAAGGATCTGCAACAGGTATGCTGTAGTGGTGGTCAGGACACCCCTGCCTGAACTTCACCCATGACCCTTGTCCTCACCCCCACCCCAGGGGTCATAGTCCAGTGAGGGTGAGTTGGTCAGAGTGGACCCTAAATCAATCCCAGACCTTCCCGGCCGGCTCTGAGTTATGAGCTGTGGGCTTTGTGATGTAGATCATGGTTGGGGAGTAGGGGGCATGACCTATGGCAGGTCACACAGGACCCCTAGAAGGGGCCAGAGCTGGGGTCAGAGGCCACCTCCTTCATTCTCTGTCCTGCTCTACTGGGTCCCATCCTGCATCTAGTCCTTCAGCTGGGCTGGACCATTTCCCCACTGACTGCCGGCTCCAGCTGTAACTGCCACCAAGCCTGGAGGCTGGGAGGAGAGGGGCTTCTGCTGGAAAAACATCCCAGAAGAAAGGAAAGGGATGAGATGACACAATATTTGGTTCCCTAAAGGTGGCTGGTCCATGCTCCAAACCAGCCTCAAAAGTCTCCTGAGTTCCTTCTCTGTAAATTTGCCCCTGCACCCTCCCCTTCCCCCACCCCACCACAACCTTCTCTTCTGATTGAATTCCAAAAGTCAAGACTCTGGGCAAAAATCCAGCCCAAAGGATTAGATGGCTGGAGATTAGGCATGGCAGTCAAAGAGCAAGTTAGGGAGAACCAAGCCATGCTCCAAACAGTGTATGTTATCAGGGCTTAAGAGAGAGCATCAGAGGGAGAGAGAGATGGAAAGAGCCAGACGGCGAGATGAGAAAGATCAAGCTGAAGAAAAGGGGACAGGAAAACAGAAAGAGGAGTACCAGCAGAAGACACTGAAGACAGCTATTGAGAAATAGGAGCGGCAGGCAAAGGAACATCCTTGTGAACTCCTGTCAGACCCCAGAGGCTGAGAGGCCCAAAGGAGGGTAATCCATAAAGTGCCTTTGCTTTTAATCCTTAAGACCAGCAGCCTGAGACTGCGGAAGGCCCTGGCTAAAGTGTGCCTGTATCATCCAGGAGCTATCCATTATTTTACACATTAACCAACAACTGCACACCCCACTACCACAGTCCTTTCTATCGACAAAGGCATACACAGAGAGGATCAAGACCAGGCCTGGGGAACTTGGCAGGGGCTGGGAAGGGATCCCTATGGAGTCCTCTTGAGGAGGGAGGCCTGGACAGGGCACTTCAAGACAGGGCATCAGTGCAGGTAGAAGGTAAAAGAATCCTCACACTTGGCCAGGCGCCGGGGCTCACACCTGTAATCCCAGCACTTTGGGAGGCTGGATGGGCAGATCACCTGAGATCAGGAGTTCAAGACCAGCCTAGCCAACATGGTGAAACCCCATCTCTACTAAAAATACAAAAATTAGCCAGGTTTGGTGGCACATGCCTATAGTCCCAGCTGCTCGGGAGGCTGAGACAGAAGAATTGCTTGAACCTTGGAGGCAGAGGTTGCAGTGAGCCAAGATGGTGTCACTGTACTCCAGCCCCGGCTACAAGAGTGAAACTCTGTCTCAAAAAAAAAAAATAAATAAATAAATACAAAAGTAAGCCGGGTGTGGTGGCTCACGCCTGTAATCCTGGGTACTCGGGTGGCTGAGGCAGGAGAATCGCTTGAACCTGGGAGGCAGAGGTTGAAGTGAGCCGAGATTGCACCACTGCACTGCAGCCTGGGCAATAGAGCACAACTCCTGAAAAAAAAAAATCCTCACACTTGGGGTGCCCATCCAGGTTGGATAAAGCTGATCTACAGAAATAACTACAGAAATAACTCCCTTTCCTTTGGACCAGAAACAGAACCCCACCACACTCCTGCTGAGCATCTGCCCTGCCAAAACCCAGACACTGCACCTGACCCTAGAACCCTCAGCTATAGCCTCAAGCCTGTGGGGTGGGGATGCTCTTCCAATTCCTGCCCAGGCCTGCCACCTGCTGGCTGACAGTGGCCTCGCAGTAACAAGACCCTTGCTGAGGCTGGGGTGATTGATGCTAGAGGTAGCTTCACCCTTGTAATCCCAGCACTTTGAGAGTCCGAGGCAGGCGGATCACGAGGTCAGGAGTTCAAGACCAGCCTGGCCAGCTGGTGAAACTCCATCTCTACTAAAAATACAAAAATTAGCTGGGCATGTTTGCGCGCCTGTAGTCCCAGCTACTTAGGAGACTGAGACAGGAGACTCACTTGAACCGGGAGGTGGAGGTTGCAGAGAACCGAGATTGGGCCACTGCATTCCAGCCTGGGCGACAGAGTGAGACTCCCTCTCAAAACAAACAAACAAACAAACAAAAACAAGACTCCTTGTCCCTGACCATCACTCCTGCATGATGCTGGGGATGATCTTCAGGCCAGAGGAGAATCTGGCAGGAAACTCACATTTACTGAATGTCTGACAAGGTACTAGATGCAGGAGACACAGAGATAACCAAAGTGCTGGGATTACAGGTGTGAGCCAAGGCGCCTGGCCAAGAATGAGATTCATGATAACTAGCATGAAAAACACAAGCGTTGATCTGTGTGCCTGACGCAGAGTAGTTTTCAATTAATAGCGATTGAATGAATGAATTAGAACTACCACCAAAGGATGATGAACTCTGTGTGCAGAGGAAAAGAAGGAAACAGACAGGGAAATATTTCTGATTCTTTTTTTTTTTTTTCCATCATTACCAAGTAGTAATTATCTAGGTGGAAGATTCAAACATTATACAAGTTTAAAAAACAAACCCAGCTGGGCGCGGTGGCTCACGCCTGTAATCCCAGCACTTTGGGAGGCCAAGGCGGGCAAATCACGAGGTCAGGAGATCGAGACCATCTTGGCTAACACGGTGAAACCCCATCTCTACTAAAAATACAAAAAAAAAAAAGACCCACCAAAAATTAGCCAGGCATGGTGGCGGGCGCCTGTAGTCCCAGCTACTCAGGAGGCTGAGGCAGGAGAATGGCGTGAACCAGGGAGGCAGAGCTTGCAGTGAGCCTAGATCGCGCCACTGCACTCCAGTCTGGGCGACAGAACGAGACTCCATCCCAAAAAAACAAAACAAAGCAAAACTTTTCTTCACCCTTCTCTTATTCCTCCTCTTTAAGTTAACCACGTTATAAAGAGCATCATTTTGTCTAGTGATTACCCATCTGGGCTGTACACTAGAATCACATGGAGATGTTTTTAAAATCCTGTTGCCCAGGTTGTGCCCCAGACCAATTGCCTCAGCATCTCCAGAGTGGGTTCCAGGCATCACTATTTCTAAAAAGTCCTTAAGTGGTTACATTGTGCAGCCAATGTTAAGAATGACCATTCTGGCTGGGCGCAGAGGCTCATGCCTGTAATCTCAGCACTTTAGGAGGCCAAGGCGGGTAGATTGCTTAAGCCCAGGAGTTACCAGCCTGGGCAACATAGTAAGACTCTGTCTCTACAAAAAAATGCAAAAATTAGCTGGGCGTGCTGGCACATGCCTGTAGTCCCAGCTACTCAGGAGGCTGAAGTGAGAGGATTGCTTGATCCTGGGGAGGTCAAGGCTGCAGTGAGCCATGATTGTACCACTGCACTCCAGCCTGGATGACACAGCAAGACCCTGTCTCAAAAAAAGAGAAAAGAATAACCACTCCAGCTCTTTCTATGCATTTACAAAAACATGTAAATAGCCAGTCTCTCTTTCTGTCTTTCACTCACTCTCACACACACAGACACACACACACACACACACACACACATATATAGTAGAGATGGAGTCTATGTTGCCCAGGTTGGTCGGTCTTGAACCCCTGGCCTCAAGTGTGTGTGTGTATGTGTGTGTATATATATGTATACAGTATATGTGTGACTGTGTGTTTTGTATGTGTATGTGTCATTACATTTGGCTTTTTTTCCAACCATGAACAATGTGGCTCAGAGAGATTTTCAGGGCAACCCATGTAGAGATTTATCTTCTTCTCCTTGAATGTAGCATAAACTACACGTGTGGTACTTCCTCTAACCCTTCCTCTATTGATGAACATTTAAATTGTTTCTAATTTTTTTTTTACTGTTACAAACAATGCTTCAAGGTATCTTCAGTATATCTTTGTAAATATTATTTCATTATTTATTTGTATTTATTTATTTTTTAGAGACAGGGTCTCCCTGTGTTGCCCAGGCTGGTCTTGAACTCCTGGCCTCAAGCAATCCTCCTGCCTCAGCCTCCCAAAGTGCTTGGATTACAGGCATGAACCACTATGCCAGGCCTACTCAGACTATCTTTGCTCACATATGCAAGCTCTGTTTTGAAAAATATTTCTAAAAGCAGAATTTCTGGGTCAATGTGTATGTACATTTGTTATTTTGATAGATACTGTCAAAATGTTTTCCAAAAATACTTCACTAATTTACATTCCCCCCACAGTGTAAGCACTTAATATTATTAATGTTTAATTTTTACCAAACCGATGGGCCAAAAGCAATATTTCATTGTTATTTTAATTTGCCTTTTCCTGCCTATTTGTGAGTTTAAGCATCGTTTCATATATTTATTGGACATTTGTATTTCTTTTCTTTTCTTTTTTTTTTCGTTTTTTGAGACAGAGTTTCACTCTTGTTGCCCAGGCTGGAGTGCAATGGCACGATCTCAGCTCACCGCAACCTCCGCCTCCCGGGTTCAAGTGATTCTCCTGCCTCAGCTTCCTGAGTAGCTGGGATTAGAGGCATGTGCCAACACGCCCGGCTAATTTTGTATTTTTAGTAGGGACAGGGTTTCTCCATGTTGGTCAGGCTGGTCTCAAACTCCTGGCCTCAGGTGGCCGCCCACCTCGGCCTCCCAAAGTGCTGGGATTACAGGTGTGAGCCACCGCGCCTGGCCTGGCCATTTGTATTTCTTTTATGAATTAATTGACCATGCTATTTGCCCATTTCCTATTGGGCTTTTTTTTTTTTTTTTGAGATGGGGTCTTGCTGTGTTGCCCAGTCTGGAGCGCAGTGGTGTAATCTCAGCTCACTACAACCTCCATCTTCCAGGCTCAAGCCAACCTCTCAGCCTCCTGAGTAGCTGGGACTATAGGCACAGGCCACCATGCCTGGCTAATTTGTGTGTGTGTGTGTGTGTGTTTTTAATAGAGACGGGGTTTTGCCATGTTTCCCAGGCTGGTCTCTAATTCCTGGCCTCAGGTGATCTGCCTGCCTCGGCCTCCCAGAGTGTTGGGATTACAGCAGTGAGCCACCACATCTGTCTCCTATTGGGCTTTTTTGCAATTAATTAGGAATAGAGGAAATTCTATTTCCAATAATATGACTTGCTGGATTCTGGACTGATTTTTCAGTATAAATCATGTTAAAATGCTGGTTGAAATATGCAAATTATTTTAAAAGTGTAGATGAGCTAGCCAGATAGCAAGAAAGTATTAGGCTAAAGTCTAAGGAAGGCAGGAACTCAGGGAAACAGACAAAGGAATCCTTCTTTAGTGTGAGGATATTTGTCGAATAAAGCAAACTTGAACTTCAACTTTCACAGTCTCTATTTTTTATAGAACCAAGGTAAGGAATATAATAGAAAATTCTCTAAAAAGCTGTGACTCCAAAGGATTCATCCTTCATGTAAGATTGAACCTGAAATAAATCTATTCCACTGTCACATCCAGAGGACTTTAATGAAAGCTGCCTCAGTGCTGAGCTGATAGCAAGGCTGTATCTCTGAGTTGTAACCACCAACAGATCTTTGCGCTTATTTGCAGCCCTGGATGACCCAAAACTATCCAAGTTAGGTGTTTAGTTTAAAGTGGTTCAGGACTGGTTAGTACCTCTACATGCCTGGAAGGAAAAAAAAAAAAAAAAAAAAAAAGCTCATATTCTCTGAGGGAAGATACCTTAGTCCTCAGCCTCAAGAAATTTCCAACATCATTTTCTAGGGAAAATAATAAATAGCTCAGAGGGGAAAAAAAAAATCTCTATACTGGGCGTGGTGGCTCATACCTGTAATCCCAGCACTTTGGGAGGCCAAGGCAAGAGGATCACTGGAGCCCAGGAGTTCAAGACTAGCCTGGGCAACATAGTGAGACCTCTCTACAAAACAGAAAAAAAAAATTAGCTGGGCATAGTGGCAGGTGCCGGTAGTCTCAGCTATTTGAGAGGCTGAGGTGAAAGGATCACCTGAGCCCAGGTGGTTGAGGCTGCAGTGAGCCGTGATTGCACCACTCACTGCACTCCAGCCCGAGGATAGAGTGAGACCCTGTATCAAAAAAAAAAAAAGATAAATCATAAGAAATCCATACCTAAGCATTGAAGTAAAACTTAAGAACATCAAAGACAAGAAGAAGACCTTAAAGACTTAAGAAAAGAAGGCTGGGAGCAGTGGCCCACGCCTGTAATCCCAACACTTTGGGAGGCCGAGGCAGGCAGATCACCTGAGGCCAGGAGTTTGACACCAGCCTGGCCAACATGGTGAAACTCCGTCTCTACTAAAAATACAAAAAATTAGCCAGGCGTGGTGGTGGGCGTCTGTAATCCCAGCTACTCGGGAGGCTGAGGCAGGAGAATCGCTTGAACGCGGGAGGCAGAGGTTGTGGTTCATTGCACTCCAGCCTGGACAATAAGAGCAGAACTCCGTCTCAAAAAAAAAAAAAAGACAGTGCCTAATAATTGTGGTACATCAACATAATACAGTATTATACAGCAATCAAAATGAATAGACCATAGTAACACAACAATGTGAATGAATCTTAGCAATATGATATTAAGGGATAAAAGTAGACAGCAAATGACTACATAAAGCATTATATGCTTCTAAATAAATTAGCTAAAATTGTATATGCATATATACATAATATAAATACTCTGAAGAAATACATGAAGAGGCAGTAAAACAATGTATAAAGGAGAACAAAAGAATAATGGACAGGAGACTAGGATTATAGCTGCCTTGGATGAGGAGAGGCCGGGGCTATATCAGGGAAATCATGTTAAACTGTAAAGTATTATCAAGATTGGGGCCAGGTGCAGTGGCTCACGCCTGTATTCCCAGGACTTTGGTGGGACTGACTCACAGTTCCGCAGGGTTGGGGAGGTCTCAGGAAACTTACAATCATGGCAGAAGGGGAAGCAATCACAACCTTTTCCACAGGGCAGCAGGAAGGAGAAGTGCCATTCAAAAGGGGAAAAGCCCCTTATAAAACTTATAAAATCGCTGGGCGTGGTGGCTCATGCCTGTAATCCTGGCACTTTGGGAGGCCAAAGTGGGCAGATCACCTGAGGTCAGGAATTCAGCACCAGCCTGCCCAACATGGTGAAATCCCATCTCTACTAGTAATACAAAAAAATTAGCCGGGCGTGGTGGCGCATACTTGTAATCCCAGCTAGCTACTTGGGAGGCTGAGGTAGGAGAATCACTTGAACCCAGGAGGTGGAGGTTGCAGTGAGACAAGATTGCGCCATTGCACTCCTGCCTGGGCGATAGGAGTGAAACTACATTGCAAACAACAACAACAACAACAAAAATCCCATCAGATCTTGTAAGAACTCACTATCACAAGAACAGCATGAGAATAACCACCCCTATGATTCAATTACCTCCCACTGGGTTCTTCCCATGACAGGTGGGAATTATGGGAACTGTAATTCAAGATGAGATTTGGGTGGGGACACAGCCTAACCATGTCAGTCCTCATATGGTGGAAGGGGTGAGGCAGCTCTCTGGGGTCTTTTTTTATAAAGGCACTAATTACCCCCTAAAAAGTCCCACCTTGTAATACCATCACCTTGGGGGGTTAGGATTTCAACATATGAATTCTGAGGGAGACAAACACTCAGATCATAGCATATCCCATGTTCAAGGAGGAGAGACGATCTAACATTACGAGGCAATAAATTTTCTCCAAATTACTCTATAAATTCAAATAAATTCCTATTGAAGCTCTAGCAAAAATTTTAAAAGAACCCAATAATCTTATTTGCAATTTTATATGAGAGAATAAAAATCAATTTCAAAAAAGAAAATCAAGTATGGAGAACTCACTCTATCAGGTAGTCAGAGAGACTACAAGGTTAGAGTAATAAAATCAGCATAGCATTGGCACACGAATGCCCTAATAAGATGCTATAAGATAAATGAAGCATGGCATAAAACATAAAAGAGAACTCAACGTTTACATGTGATAAAAACGACACCACAAATCAAGGGAGAGAGAATTTTTAACAGATGGAGTTATCTTGCTAAATGGAGAAAAAAAATAAGGTTGGATTCTTTATTAGTCTGCTCAGGTTGCCTTAACAAAATACACAGGCTGGATGGGTTACACAACAGAAATGTATTTTCTCACAGTTCTGAAAGCTAGAAATCCAAAATCAATGTGTCAGCAGGGTTGGTATCCAGAGAGGCCTCTCTTTTTGGCTTGTAGATGGTACCTTCTGACTGTGTCCTCACATGGCCTTTTCTTGTGAAGGCACAGAGAGAGAAAGAGTTCTGGTTGTCTCTTCCTTTTCTTATAAGGACAACAGTTCTGTTGGGTTAGGGCCCTACCCTGCCCTAATAATCTCATTGAACCTTAATTACCTCCTTAAAGGCCCTATCTCCAAACACAGTCATTTTTGGTGTCAGGGCTTCAATATATGAATTGAGGTTGGTTGAGGGAGACACAATTTAGTCTATAACAGATTATTTCTTCAATATTATAAAAGTGAATTCCAGATGAATTAAAGACTAAATATCAAAAATAAAACTGCAAGATTAACAAAAGAAATGAAGATCTTTGTGATCTTGGAGTAGAAAACTCTTATTAAATAAGACCCTAAAGCGCAAAGTATAAGGAGAAATTCTGATGAATTTAACCATATCAAAATTCAGGAGTTATTTCAGTGAAGGTCACCATAGATAAAGCTAACAGAAAGATCTACATAATACAGTTGTCTCATCTATAACCCATCTGACAATGGGTTTATTATGTAGAATATTAAAAGAATTCCTGAAAAATCAATAAGGAAAGGATGGGAAAATTCAATAGAATACTGAGCAAAGGCCATGAACAGTCAATTCACAGGAGGGAAAACAAGAGTAGCCAGCAGGGCATGTGGAGAGATGCTCACCTTGTTGATAATCAGAAAAATTCAATGTAAAATGGCAATATCACTTTATAGTTCTATCAGATTGACAAACATTAGAAGACTGAATAATGACATGTGTTGTCTAAGATGTAGGGAGACTCTTATGCACTGCTGGTAGGCACATATGGCAAAACAGAGCGCAACCTGACAGTATCCACTCAGTAAGTGTGTATGTGCCCTGTGATCTAGTGATCTCAGAGACCCCGATGGGTTCACAACTAGATACGTATGAGGTTGTTCACTTCAGCATTATTTATAGTGACAGGAAGTTGGAGGCAACCTAAGCATCTATCGCAGGAAGATGTGATAGTTTAAATGAGGTAGATGCACACTATGGAATTCTATAAGCAGGAAGAAAAAGGGAAGAAAGAAAGAAGAAAGTGGTGCACCCCATGTCTTTCATCAAGACAGTGTTAAATATAGTGAACCCCAAGTTTCTCTTCAAAGCATCAGTGTGTCAGTATGTTCAGCTCTCTTATTCTTTAATTCTCCATTTTAAATTTTAGCTTCCTGGTTCTCTTTGGTCTCCTTGCTCCTAGTTTCAGTAAACAACTTTCCTGCCAGTCCTAATCAGTAGTTCACATCTGTTCTCTGGTCACCTGCTCTATCCTGACTCATCCCGTTTATCTGCTTTGTCCTGAGTCATCCCAGTCACCTGCTTTGACCTGAGTCACCTTTAGTTACCTGTTCCTAACCATCCTTCCCACCAAACTACCCACCCTGCCACTCTGGCTCATACCCCTGCTCTATTTAAAATAGCCAGTCCGAATTAGCTTAGACTGTGTGGCCCAATCCTAGCCAATAGGGGAACGCCACAGCAGTAGGGCCCTGTGTCAGGAATAAGAACTCCTTCCCCTCCCCTGTCCAGGTGTGCTCTTGCCATTGCTGCATTCATGAGTCGCACCCTTCTATAGAAGTAAAAATTGCCTTGCTGAGAAAATTAAATTTATGTTTGAGAGTCGCATGATCTCTGCCTGTGCATTGCATCGAAAATTTTATTTACAACAGCATGAACTTTTTTCCTAGAATCCTTACCCATCAGACTTGCTGCTGTTGCCATTTCATGTGGCAGCAAAATTGCATGTCACATGCTATGTAGCACCTGAACAGAAAGGTATATCTAGCAGAGAGAGGGGAGCTTATGAACCAGAGAGTCTTTGCTTAGAGTAATCAGAGAGGTCCAGTTTATCATCTGATAGATTTTTTCCTAACTGCTGCATAGAATTCCATAGTGTACATCTATCCCATTTTGCTGTGATGGCTAGAGGTTTAGCAGCCATCTTGTGCCTAGGAGGAAAAGTCAAGAGAATCCCAGAGAAGGCCCTGACATCATCAAGTTTCTTAACCAACATCAACAGTTTCCTATTCCTGAACTTTTTCATCATATATAAAAAACAAACTCCTCTTTGTTTAAGAAAAAACTAACATGAATACGTCCTAGAGTTCAATTTGCAGACAATGTTAGTTAAATACACATACTGGGCCGGGCATGGTGGCTCACGCCTGTAATCCCAGCACTTTGGGAGGCCGAGACGGGCAGATCAACTGAGGTCGGGAGTTCAAGACCAGCCTGACCAACATGGAGAAACCCCGTCTCTACTAAAAATACAAAAGTTAGCCTGGTGTGGTGGTGCATACCTGTGTGCATCCGAGAAGCTCGCAGCTACTGGGGAGACTGAGGCAGGAGAATTGCTTGAACCTGGGAGGCGAAGGTTGTGGTGAGCCGAGATCCCACCATTGCATTCCAGCCTGGGCAACAAGAGTGAAACTCCATCTCAAAAGAGAGAGAGAGAGAGAAAGGGAAAGAAATGAATACTGATATTTTAGAAAGAAATGTAGATTTTGAAAGAGAGACAAGTGCCAGTTAGTAAAGAGAGAAAGAGAGAAAGAGATGAAAGAGAGAAAGAGATGAAAGAGAGAAAGAGAAAGAAAGTAAAACAAAATAAGAGAGAGGTCTTGTACAGTCTGATGATAGGAGGGATACCAATGGGGGAATATCATTGGCTCAATTTTCTACATCTGTGGACCAAAACCAATCCATCAAGTTTAATATGTGATATAAATATTAAAGAATATTTTGATAGCACTTTATCATTGTATTAACAAATCATTTAATTTAAATATTTCATATTTAATTTATCACACTGAAACTATTAAGTTTAATACATCATAATTTCTGGCCAATCCCTCCCTCACTACTGCCTGCCGCACTTTGTGCCCTGACTGCCCACCTGCACTAGACACATAATGTCTGTACTCACAATTTTGTTTGTTTGTTTCGTTTTTTGAGAAAGAGTTTCGCTCTTGTTGCCCAGGCTGGAGTGCAATGATGCAATCTCGGCTCACTGCAACCTCTGCCTCCCGGGTTCAAGCGATTCTCCTGCCTTAGCCTCCCGAGTAGCTGGGATTACAAGTGCCCGCCACCACACCTAGCTAATTTTTGTATTTTTAGTAGAGACTGGGTTTGGCCATGTTAGCCAGGCTGGTCTTGAACTCCTGACCTCAGGTGATCCACCCGTCTTGTAATCTCAAAGTGCTGGGATTACAGGTGTGAGCCACCCCGCCTGGCCACAATTTTTTTTTTAAAGGGGGTCTTGCTCTGTTGCCCAGGCTGGAGTGCAGTGGCGCGACCTCAGTTCACTGCAGCCTCGACCTCCCAGGCTCAAGCAATCCTCCCACCTCAGCCTCCTAGTTGCTGGGATAACAAGCGTGGGCCACTGGGCCCAGCTCTATACTCATAATGTGACAATTATGTTTTTATTTTCCCAGAACCTCAAAAAATAAGTTCAGGTGACCCCTGGAGACCCCACCCCAGAGTCATTCTGAGAGTACCAACTCTATTTAATGAGATACCTGCATTCAACTTACACCCTCTCCCACAACCACCCCTTCAGCAAGTCGCACTTCACCCAGTGAGGAGGGGCTTTAGGCTGGGCCTGAAGAGCTGGGCCGAGACCCCACGAGGTTACATCTCCGCCGATGTCCCCAAGGCTGAGGGTGGGTGTGTCGGTCAGGAGGCGTGGTCTTTGTGAGCCCGCCCCGGCGGGGAGGAGCTGCCTGGCTCAGGCCTCGCCCACCCGGAGGATCTTGGGGCTGGTCTGGGTCAGCTCCTGAGATGTGACCACCCACCCCGCCAGGCCCTCCAATCCCTTCCTACCACTGCTTGATCCGGCTCAGCCAGGTGGTGTTTACAGCAGCTCTTTCTGAAAGTCCAGCCATCTGTTACCTGCGTTGCTTCCTGGGGAGGGATAGTCCACCTCGGGGCATTCGGAGACCCGGTGATTGTGCTCCGCGGAGCCTGGGCTGTGCCCCGCGTTGACTGCCTCATAGATACCCTCCGAATCCCAAGTAAGAAAACACGACGACCCCTCTTTCCGTGAGTCTCACTGGGGTGCTGACCTAGAGTAAACCCTGCCTGCTTAGGGCTCCTGGCCCAGCGCTTGTCCTTTTTCAGGGTGGATGGGGCGAGATCCCTGCTGGGGTGAATGTTTTCCCTGGGAGAGGGCTGTGCACTTCACAGCTGCTGAGTCCCCTCCCTAGGATCCAGGGAGACACTCACTACTCCTCTCCATTCTGCGTTTTAGATGCCAGCTGCGTGAGAGGGGGGACCCACCTTCTTGTCCCCTGCCTGGAAGAGAAAGAGCTGACATTGCACAAGAGAGGGCTGGACATGTCTGAGGCACTGCCCTGCCCGGGCAAGGACACCTCCACCCCAGGCTGCAGGCTGGGGGCCCTGTATTGGGCCTGTGTCCACAATGATCCTACTCAACTCCAAGCCATACTGGATGGCGGGGTCTCCCCAGAGGAGGCCACCCAGGTGGACAACAATGGGAGGGTGAGATGTCCTGGCTTTCCAGGACAGCTGGGGGCATCTCTGCATCCCCACCACACCGTCCTGGCTGGCTCCCTGAGAGGGGTTCAGGGGCAATACCCCCCGCAGTCCTTAGGAGGAAGGGAATGGTTGAGGGTGGGTCTTTACAGGGGTTGGGGAAGACTCTGGGACAGATGTGGGTTTAGAGGGCACAAGGGGCCCTGGGGAGGCTCAGGGGGAAAGCAGGGGATCTGAGCTGCCCCTCCCTCAGACAGGCCTCATGGTCGCGTGCTACCGCGGCTTCCAGAGTATTGTGGCCCTGCTCAGTCAATGTCCTTTCCTTGATGTGAACCAGCAGGACAAAGGAGGAGACACGGCCCTCATGTTGGCTGCCCAAGCAGGTGTGAGGCTGCTATACCCCACTTCCGACAGCCCCCCTTTTGATGCAGACAGGGCCTCAGTCCCACCCTTGTTGCACGGTGTTCTCCACCAGGCTCTGTCGTGCTGGGTGGAGGGTGGGTTGGCAGCTTCATCACCCCCTTTCCTGGGGACCAAGCTTACCCTTGCTGCCCTGCAGGCCACGTGCCTCTGGTGAGTCTCCTGCTCAACTACTACGCCGGCCTGGACCTGGAACGCCGGGACCAGCGGGGGCTCACGGCGTTAATGAAGGCTGCCATGCGGAACCGCTGTGAGTGCGTGGCCACCCTCCTCATGGCAGGTGTGTGGGACCCAGACCGGGGTGTGTGGCCTCCAGTCCCTCCTCCAAGCCTGCCCACCAGACACTAAGTCAGCTGTGATTCTTTGCAGAGAGGAGAGAGGTGGAGATGGGGGATCAATCTAGTTCATCTTCCTAGAGGTGGGGAGCATGCTTTGGGCTTCATACAATCAACCAAGTCCTGTTATTGATAGCTCAGACATTGCGTGCGGAGGTCCCAGGAAGGAAAGTGTGGGAGGGGAAACTAGCTCAGCTGGAAAACTTAACATGAAAAAAGGCTGGCATCTGGAACCAGCCCCTGTTCCTAGCTGAGTGGCTTCCCTCTCTCTGGGCCTCACCAGTATTGTGAGGGTGTTAGCTTTCCCTGGGATGACCTCCAACTCTGACAAGCCAGGCTTCCAGGGGACCCAGGCAAGAGTCGTCGAGGCCTGTGGCTCTGTGGGGTCGTTCAGGGGGAGGTGTGGTGAAGTCCACATTGTCCATGGAGTTGTTTAGGAGCCCTTCTTCCCCGCAGTGGGGCTTCCCTCTGTTGGTCACTCTGGGGGATCCCTGCCTCCACTTTTCCCTTCCCCACCCACCTCAATGGGTTTGGAATGGAAAAGAAGTACAGGAAAAAGGAGGGCGCTCTACACCCTTTCCTTCACCTCAGAGTGACTGCTCCCCCACAACCCCAAGATAGGAGAGGGAAATGGTGAGAAAAGAAGAACCAGGAGAGGGAACCAGCTGACCATCCCCACCCACCTGCCCCAGAGGGTGCCGCTGAGGCCTCTGCCTGTCCTGGGCAGCTTGTACTCCTGCTCTGCCCAGCTCCTTGGACTGAGGAGATCCCTATTCTGCCCCAGGTGGAGCCCCACAATAGGTCTCTCTGAAGTCTTTTCCCCTCTCTGGACCTAAGTGTCTTAATCTTAAACAGCAGGTTGCAACACTGGCCTCCCGATTCCACCTTCAATGGGATGGGACTCCATGGCTTTGAACGTAACCCACATCAGTCTTGCTCCTAAAGAATCTGCCCTTCCGCAAATCACCAACCCCTATCCTGCCCCATGTCACCCCCTGTGCCCCTTCCCAGGTGCTGACCTGACAGCAGTGGACCCAGTTCGGGGCAAGACGGCCCTGGAATGGGCAGTGCTGACTGACAGTTTCGACACCGTGTGGAGGATTCGGCAGCTGCTGAGAAGGCCCCAAGTGGAGCAGCTTAGCCAGCACTACCAGCCCGAGTGGCCGGCCTTGTCCGGGCTCGTGGCTCAGGCCCAGGCCCAGGCCCAGGTTGCCCCTTCACTCCTAGAGCGGCTGCGGGCTACCTTGAGTCTCCCCTTTGCCCTGTCTCCTCAGGAGGGAGGTGTTCTGGACCACTTTGTGACTGCCACAACCAGCCTGGCCAGTCCCTTCGTCACCACTGCCTGCCACACTCTGTGCCCTGACCACCCACCTTCCCTGGGCACCCGAAGCAAGTCCGTGCCAGAGTTGCTAGGCACTGCCCCGCCCCCTCCTCTGGTTCCCCAGTCCCCACCAGAGAGTCCCCAGAGTTCCCCGTGGGTCTTTGTCCCCTACCAGAGCCCTCAGGGCATATTGAGCAAGTGCCTTCAGTGGCTACAGCCCAGGGATAGCACCAGCCCCAGGCCCCAAGTCCCCAAGATCCTCCTCTCCAAGGCATCCTCATCACCCCACCGGTGCTGGCCAAAGCCCAGTCCTGCGGGACATCAAAGTCTGGCCCTTCCTCTCTGGCGATACCAGGAGCTCAGGATAGAGAAGAGGAAACAGGAGGAAGAGGCCAGAATGGCACAGAAGTAGGGGAAGATGGGATAGGACAGGCTGGGAACAGGTAATCAGGCCCCTCCCCAGGCTTCTTTCCCCTCCAGAGTGCCTCCGGCCTCCCCATCCACCTCTGCCTAAGTAAATCTGCTCTCAGCCTATATACATACAAGGTCATTCATTCCAGCATTGTTTGCGAGAGTGAAAGAGTGGAAACACCCGAAGTGTCCATCAGTAAGGGACTGGCTAGATTGGTTATGGATGTAATTGCTGTCTACCCTTACAGTGCATACGCTACAGTGTTTCCAAAATAAGACTAAGGAGGCTGTTTATATTCTGATACGAAACTACCATCAAGATATATAAAGTAAAAATAACTAAGGAGTGGAACAGTGTATACGGCATATTATTATTTGTCAAAGTAAAATTTTCACGAAGATAAACATGACTAAGACAAATATATAGTGAGTACCAAGATTTATTTAACTACTTAATGAGTGAATCAGCAGGATGGATCAAAAAAAGAAATGAAAAGCCATTATTGACAATCAGTGAAAAAATGAATGCTGGAATAAGATTGCAAAAAGTTAATTCACACCTGGCAATAAAGCCATAACCATTTTTATTTTTTTCTACTAGACCACAATAATTTGCCACTTATCAATCTTTAACAGGTTAATCTGTCCTTCTAGAGAGCCGGGGTCCTTATCAATAGTAAATATTAATAGCGTGTCAAACAAAGTTAACTTCCCCTAGCTGACCCATAGGTGGGGTTATTAGCCAATGATCTAAAATATCTTTGAAAGGGCACTAGCTTTTTTTTTTTTTTTTTTTTTTGGCCTTATTTACAGGTTTTG
Source organism: Papio anubis (assembly GCF_008728515.1). Lineage (NCBI taxonomy): Eukaryota > Metazoa > Chordata > Mammalia > Primates > Cercopithecidae > Papio > Papio anubis. The sequence continues at coordinate 46,695,298 of NC_044984.1, forward strand.
GATATTTTTCTCAGCACTTTTGTTGTGTAAATATATTTGCTTATATGTTTATAATAATGATAGCAACTACTTAGAAGGTGCTTACTATTTATAGTAACACATTTAACACTCCCAGTAATCCTGAGGATTTTATTTTTGAGGACATGAGGCACAGAGAAGCTAAGGAACTGCCTAGTCCCACAGCTAGACACTGGCAGAACTCAAGATTGAGATCTAGCCATCCAGTGTGGCCTCCAGGCTTTTAACGCTAACCCCCAATGCGGTACTGGAGCATCCCTGGAAAGAACACAGTAGTGTTCTCCAGAAAAGGACTAAACAGATTTATTCACCTTTCTTTACTTTTTTTTTTTTTTTTGAGACAGAGTTTTACTCTTGTTGCCCAGGCTGGAGTGCAGTGGTGTGATCTCGGCTCACTGTAACCTCCACCTTCTGGATTCAAACGATTCTCCTGCCTCAGCCTCTTGTGTAGCTGGGATTACAGCCGTGCACCACCATGCCCAGCTAATTTGTGTGTTTTTAGTAGAGACAGGGTTTCACCATGTTGATCAGGCTGGCCTCGAACTCCTGACCTCAAGCGATCTGCCTGCCTTGACCTCCCAAAATGCTGGAATTACAGGGGTGAGCCACCGCGCCTAGCCCTAATATCCCTTTTCTATCCCATGATTCTATCCACGATCCCCTGTTACATTTCGTCATCACATTCTCCAGAATCCTCTTGACTGTGACAGTTTCTCAGACTTCCCTTGTTTCTCATGATCTTGACAGTTTTGAGTCGTTTTGGTCATGTATTTTCTGCATGTCTCTCCATTGAGGTTTGTCTGATTTTTTGTTGGGGGGTGTGTGTGTGTGTGTTTGTGTATGTTTGATAGAGATGGGCTTTTTGTTTTTTGTTTTTTGTTTTTTTTTTGAGACAGAGTCTCACTCTGTCGCCCGGACTGGAGTGCAGTGGCCGATCTCATACCACTGCAAGCTCCGCTTCTCCCGGTTTACGCATTCTTCTGCCTCAGCCTCCCGAGTAGCTGGGACTATGGCGCCCACCGGCCTCGCTAGTTTTTGTATTTTAGTAGAGACGGGGTTTCACCGTTAGCCAGATGGTCTCGGACTTCCTGACCTCTGTGATCCGCCTGTCTCGCCTCCTCCCAAAGTGCTGGGATTACAGGCTTGGGTCACCGCGCCCGGCGGAGATGGGGTTTTACCACGTTGCCCAGGCTAGTCTCGATCTCCTGAGCTCAAGTGATCCGCCTGCCTTGGCCTCTCAAAGTGCTGGGATTACAGGTGTAAGCCACCACGCCTGGCCTGTCGCATGTTTTTCCTATGATTAACATAAGACTGGGTCTTTGGGTTTTCAGAAGGGAAGATTCCAAACAGAGGTAATGTTTTTCTCACATGATGTCAAGGGAGGCATATACTGTGAACATGACTTACCACTTGATATCGACCTCAATCACCTGGCTCATGTAGTTTGTCGGTTTTCTCCACTGTAAAGTTCCTTTTTCCCCCCTCTCTGCACTGTCGTCTTTGGAAGGAAGTCTTATACAAGGTCCACACTAACGGAGTAGGGAGTTATACACCATCTCCTTGAGGGTAGAGTATCTAGATAAATTACGTGGAATTCTGCACAGTGCGTTTTGACTTTCTAATTATGTCTACCAAATTTTGAAACATTAAAAAATAAATCCACTCTTTGAATAGGCAAAATACACAACCCCCCCACCCCCGACACACACACACACACACACACTGAGATGAAAATGACTAATAGGGTCAGATGATACATGATTTCTCCCAGAAGAGCTCTGAAGGCCACTCTGGTGGACTGGAAGGGTTTCAAGGGTAACTTTGCTACCTGCCACCTGTTTGATCCTGAATAAGGCACTTAAATTTCTCTTGACTCGGCTTTCACGTTTGTTAAATGGAGAAAATGGAAAGATCCACTATGGGAAGGATCCACTAGCTAGTATGGGTGAAACAGGTCCATAAACTGTAAAGTACTATTAAGAGGTGAGGTATTAAGGAAGAACCCCAGGGAAGTGAGTTGGATTAAACTGCTTCAGGGCCTCCAGGATGGAGCTAGAATTCTTTCCTCCCCACCCACTGCTGAAATCATGACATAGGAAGCCAGCCTTGGCATTGGACATCATAGACAGAGAAAGAAGCTACATCGATAGTCGTGGAACAGCATCGTGGCAAAATGCCTCCCTGGGAGTTGGCCTGTGACCTTGGACAAGTTACTTACACTTTCTGAGCCTCACAGGTGTCACGTGCAGAATAGAGGTAAGAGTAACATGTTCATCATAGGGCTGTTGTAAGAATTGAATGAGATGACGCAGCACTTGGCCTTATCTATATCTATATCTAGATATATATACCTGGCCTTATCTATATCTATATCTGTATCTATTTTTTTTATGAGACAGGGTCTTGTTCTGCTGCTCAGGCTGGAGTGCAAAGTTGTGATCATGGCTCACTGAAGCCTTGAACTCCTGAGCTCAAAGGATCCGCCTGCCTCAGCCTCCCGAGTAGCTGGGACTATAAGCGTGTACCACCATACCTGGATAGCTTTTTAATTTTTTTTTTTGTAGAGATAAAGTCTCACTATGTTGCCAAGGCTGGTTTTGAACTCCTGGGCTCAAGCGATCCTCCCACCTCAGCCTTCCAAAGTGCTGGGATTATAGTTGTGAGCCACCACGCCTAGCCCATTTTCCCTTCCTTCCTGCCTTCCTTCCTTCTTTCTTTTTTTGTTTTTGTTTTTGTTTTTGAGATGGAGTCTCATCTCTATCACCCAGGCTGGAGTACAGTGGCTTGATCTCAGCTCACTGCAACCTCCACCTCCCGGGTAGCTGGGATTATAGGCATGCGCCATCGCACCTGGCTAATTTTTGTATTTGTAGTAGAGACAGGGTTTCACCATGTTGGCCTGGCTGGTCTTGAACTCCTGACCTCAGGTGATCCACCCGCCTCAACCTCCCAAAGTGCTGGGATTACAGGCGTGAGCCACCACGCCCGGCCTCCATGTTCTTATTTAATCTGCACAGCCTTCCTATTTTGCAGCGGAGGAAATTGAGGCTATAAAGGTTAGGCAACTTGCTCAATGTCACCAGTTGGTAAGTGGCAAAGCTGTGCTTGGAGCTCAAGTCTGTGAGATTCCAAAGCCTGCGCTCATTCCACTGCAGCGGGTGGCATCTGCTTACAGCCAGGGAGGATTAAACTTTGACCCTCTGATTCTTTGAGCCTCTCCCTCCACCTCCAACCTGCTCAGGGGCGACTACTCTACCTTCAAGGGCAGGGAACTAGCCCTCTGTGGTTCTCTTGGCCCCTCTGTTCTGGCCGGGGTGCATCTGGTGGAACCCACAGTAATGCCTGGGTTCCAGGTTGGAGCATGTTTTCCAGCAGAGGGAGCCTCTCTGCCTTGGAGAAGACCCACCCCTCCAATCCCTGGCCATCTCCAGGGCAGTTAGAGTCCCCAGACTTCACTCTAGCAACTCCCCCTCTCAGGCCAAGCCATTCCTCTCTAATCCTCTAATAGCTCCTAACAATAGCCTTCTCTCCTCCATCCCTTCAGGCTGATCAGAGGGAGAGAAGCCTCGAGGCCTGGAGTTGCTCTGGCCTGTGCCTCCCAAAGTCAACCTCTCCTCTAACATCCCTGCCTCCCCGTCCCTCGTCACAGCTCCTGAGGCTTTCGAACTCAGTTCCTGTCAGCAGAGGCCAAGAAATCCACGGTGAGGTCCCCGGCTATGCAGAATGCAGGCACCGCAAAGCCTTTGGAGTCAGACAGACCTGGGTTTCAGTCCTGGCTCTGCCTCTCCCAACCTGAGTCACCTCGTGTGTAGCATCAGATGATGAGACCATAATCGCTGCCGCCCAGGGCTGTCTGTAGCCCAAGCAGTGAGGGGTATGAGAGGCACCGCCTGGCACATGGTCAGGGCATGGTGGGTCAACAGCAGCCTGGGATTGTACCTGAGCAGCAGGTGGGGAGGGAACAGCCCAGGGTGCAGCTCCGTGGAGGAGGCTGGTGGATGTGCCCTTGGGGCCTCATGGCCTGCCCTGTGATTCTAGGATACTATTCTGGTGGCCCAGGAAATGAAAATACACGTCTCTGCATCCCCCACCCTAGGCCCACTCCCAGCCCACCTCGTCACCACATGCTGGCGGCTGGAGGAGCTGCTCCCGGAGTGTGTACATGTCCGCCCTCCACCTGGCAGGCAGAGGGCTCCTATATGTGGGACTGCAGAGTTGGCTTTCCCGACACACACTGGGATGTCAGCCAGGCTTGTGGAGACTGCTGGGGAACCCTACCCACTCCCGTGTGGGCAGGGACCATGTCTGTGTCCCTAGCCCCTGGCTCAGCATGGGACCCATCCCAGGCTCAAAACATGTGCATAGGGAAGAACCTTGTTCAGGCTCCTCTAAGGTTCTGGATCCTCAGAGGGGCCTTTATCATCTCCCTCCTTCTCTCAGGGGCCGCTCTTATCCATGGACCGGCAGTGGGCATTCCAGGGCATGCCCCAGGAAGCCCCTTGCCAGAAAAAGGCAAGGGAGTACATATATGTAGGGAGGACAGAGGACAGGTGGGGACTCACTGGTCTGTGTCCTCTTTTCTCCATACTGGGGAACCTGGACAGGATGCCCCCTCTCCAGCAGTCACACTTTCCAAATGGTTGGGGCCACACATGGATCTCCCACCACATCAACTACCAAGCCAGCCACACCCTTTCCCTGGACCCTGGCCTGTCTGGACCTTCCCCGTATCAGATCTCAGCTGGTCACACTGAGAGAGACCTAACTGGCCACAGCTCACACAGAAGTTTACACCTGCTCTTCTCTCACCTTTCCTTCAGGGAGACCTTTTCATTGCTGAGGAAAATACCCAGATCTGAAGGAGAGGGCTTGAGGACAAGGTTTAGGCCCTCCTCAACACCCCCGCTCCTGCCAACGTCTACTCCAGAAGGTTAGACAGACACATGCAGACAAGCCGTCAGCGAGGGGCTTACAGGCTCGGACATCTGCACAGACCATTGGTCCGCAAACACCCAGCTGCACGTAGCGGGGCCTCGCATGCAGGCACACATATACACACTTGGTCACACAGGTGCACAGACCCTCATTGACCAGGAAAAAATAAAAACAGCCCCCTTTTCCCTAGATTCCTGGCCCATGCCCTGCTCTGCCCTGTCTGCCCCACAACACTGCATCCATTGCCCCAGCCATTCAGCACCGAAAATTGCCTGTGTGACGGGTTGGAGTTTCATGGTCCAGCTATCGGAGCAGGAGTTGGGGTGCTAGGGGGGCCCAGGCCCTGCCCTTAAGTCCTCCCTTCAGAATTTGGCGTCCTCCTTAACTGTGAAGGGCCATGATGCCTCCAAAGGAAAGGAGAGCTGTGAGCAGGTCTAAACCTCACTCCTTCTTTGTTCCTATTTACTCCAGACCCACCTTGGATACCCCTGACCCCTATTTCCTACATCCATGCCAGTGCCCTGCTTTTGGGGGAAAAGGGGCAGAGGCCTGTGGATTTGGGGGTCCTGGAAATAAGCACTCACCTGAGGGCCCTCAGTCCCAGGCCCTCTGGTCCTGGGAAGGGCAGAGCCTGAGCACGGATGCTGGAGGGGTGGGAACGGGGCAGGATTTATGGCATTTCCCCTCCAGCTGGAAACAAAGGCAGATTCCTGTGTCCAGCATGAGCAATCCGGTCCCACCCGCCGGAGTGGCTGGAGTTGAAGGAAATCCCGCTGGCTCTGACCTCTCCCAGACGTGCAGCCCCTCTTCCAAACATTCTCTCCCAGCCGGGGCCATTACCTACTCTTAGATGCTGGGGACCTTTTCTGGTCCACACTGGGGATGGTCACCTTAATACCTCAAACTCTCTCCCCAGGCAGTAAGGGTTCTCTCAACACCATCCAAGAGCCTGCCAGGCTCCCACCCCCTTGCCAGTCAACTCTGCCCTTCCTCACCCAAGCAAACTCAGGCCTTGCTGTTCATTGGAGTGGGGAAGTCTTGATGCCTCCAGGAACTCCTATGCCATCTGGAATGCTCAGCACAGCTGTCAGAGGATCTCTACCTTCAGGAGTTTCAGCTGAACGCCCCCCATAACAAGATGGTTCATCTTAGGTGATTGATATGTCTTCCCTCATTGCAGCTCAGGGAAGCGCAAGGTGCCACTATCCTCAATCAGTACAGTCAAGAGATACTTTCTAATGCCGTAAATAGGAACTAGAGGTTGGGGTATATTACTTAAATTTATAAAATTATAATATAGGCTGGGCATGGTGGCTCACACCTGTAATCCCTGCACTTTGGGAGGCCGAGGTGGGCGGATCACGAGGTCAGGAGATCGAGACCATCCTGGCTAACACAGTGAAACCCCGTCTCTACTAAAAATACAAAAAATTAGCTGGGCGTGGTGGCGTGCACCTATAGTACCAGCTACTTGGGAGGCTGAGGCAGGAGAATGGCATGAACCCGGGAGGCACAGCTTGCAGTGAGCCAAGATCGCGCCACTGCAATCCAGCCTGGGCGACAGAGTGAGACTCTGTCTCAAAATAAATAAATAAATAAATAAATAAATAAATAAATAAAATATAATGATCAATAATTAGAGGGAGAGGAGACCAAGGTGGGAGGATCACTTAAGCCCAGGAGTTCAAGACCAGCTGGGCAACATAGCAACACCTCATCTCCACAAATAATTAAAAAATTAGCTGGGCATGGTGGTGCATGCCCGTAGTCCCAGCTACTTGGGAGGCTGAGGTGGGAGGATCACTTGAGCCGGGGAGTTTGAGGCTGCAGTGAGCCATGACCTCGCCACTGCACTCCATCCTGGATGACAGAGTACACAGTGAGACCCCGTCTCAAAAAAAAATATATATATATATATATATTAGAGAGAACCTAAATGGCCTAAATCCTGAACCTTTTAAATCTAGAGACAGCAGTGTACACATATTACTGAGGGTTTGTTCAGGTAAATGTCAAAAAAACTAGTATCTGGAAATTTGAGACAAGGATTGGCCCTAGCAACGCGGTCTGGGAATGGGTATGGTTGCTTCTCATTATAAAGTCTTCTGCAAAGTTGTATTTATTTTACTCTAAACTTATCTGGGATTCTTTCAATTTTTTTCAAAATGTCTGTCCCCTCCTTTGCAGCCTCTTCGGGGGCTATATTCATCTGTGTCATAACCTCTCATGTAGCCAGTAGTAGAAAGGGCAATATGTATTATTCGTCGTTGAGCAGACAAGGAAATAGAGGCTCCTCCACTGTGTACGGCCAAGCCTCAGGTCTCTTGACTCCTGGTTCAGCGCCCTTCCTCCTAGCCCACACCTCTGCCCCCTCCCTCCACAGAAACCAGTGTCCCTGTGGGTTTTATAGTCGGCTGGTTGAGGGCTTTTGCTCATAGTTTGCCTAGTTTGAGAATGTGGTAGAGAAGGAATTATCAATCTTTTCCTACAGGAATGAAAACAGGCTCACACACAGGTGTTCCAACTCCAAGTCTGAGCTCTTTCCACTAACTCTCCTCTTCCTCAGTGCTGAGGCCAATTTGGAGGGTGACAGTTAAAGCCTATAGGAAGCCTGCAGGGAAGGGCAACACGGAGCTCACTGAACTGCCGGGCAGGCAGCGCTGAAACAGCTTCTCCACAGAGACCAGGCTTCAGGCCCACCCACCTCCATGCCATCGTGTGGGCACCGTCCAACCTTAAGACTCTCCTACCATGACGTGGCATCCCTTCCTCAAGAGGTTCCATCCTGAGAAGAGTCATCGTAAGGGCGGGGGTGGGAGGGGAGTGGACAAGCCCATGGGGAGATCTGGAAGAGCTGGAGAGGAAGAGGAAGATGACTTGGCGGCTCAAAGTCTGGGAATCTGCCAGCCTCTTCCTGAGTCGCCGGGCAGAGCTCTGGCTACCCCCATCTTCCCCAAACCTAGGCACCAGCCAAACTGTCTTTTTTACCTGAGTTCTAGTGACCAGTTCTGGGACCAGCTAGTATTCCCGAATCTTAGAGCCAAAAGAGAGCATGTAAGGCAGGCAAGGACCTTCAGGATTGTCCGGTCGAAACCCCTCAGTGTACAGAAGAGGAAACTGAGGCCCAGATAAATGATTCAGGCTTGGAACCCAGGCCCCATGTCTCACGGTTTATGCTCTTTCAGGACACAATCATGCTTTCTGCCCTGAGCTGAAGACCTAGAGAGGTCATTTCTTCTCCCTTTTCCTCCAGGCAAAACCCAGACTCCATTTGCCCACAAAATTGATCATCTCCCCTATGTGTTGAACAGATGGATAAATGGAATTTACAGACATCTGTCCCACTTCTCCCCTAAAGGAGACCCACAGTTCTTCCTCCTTGGGTACCCTGCTCTACTGTTTACATGTTTCTTTTGTTTAAAAAATCCCTAGGTTGGGCCGGGCGCGGTGGCACAAGCCTGTAATCCCAGCACTTTGGGAGGCCGAGACGGGCAGATCACGAGGTCAGGAGATCGAGACCATCCTGGCTAACACGGTGAAACCCCGTCTCTACTAAAAATACAAAAAATTAGCCGGGCATGGTGGCGGGCGCCTGTAGTCCCAGCTACTCGGGAGGCTGAGGCAGGAGAATGGCATGAATCCGAGAGGCAGAGCTTGCAGTGAGCTGAGATCCGGCCACTGCACTCCAGCCCGGGCTAGAGAGCGAGACTCTGTCTCAAAAAAAAAAAAAAAAAAAAAAAATCCCTAGGTTGGCTGGGTGTGGTGGCTTACACCTCTAATCGCAGCACTGTGGGAGGCCAAGGCGGGTGGATCACTTGAGGTCAGGAGTTTGAGACCAGTCTGGCCAACATGGTGAAACCCCGTCTCTACTAAAAATACCAAAAAATTAGCCAGGCCTGGTGGCTCATGCCTGTGATCCCAGCTATTTGGGAGGCTAAGGCAGGAAAATTGCTTGAACCTGGGAGGCCGAGGTTGCATTGAGCGGTGAGCGTGCCACTGCACTCCAGCCTCCAGCCTGGGCAACACAGCAAGACTCTGTCTCAAAAACCAAAAAAGAAAAAAAAAGAAAAAATCCCTAGCTTGTCTGATAGAATTCTCCCACCCTGAAATTTCAGTGGAACAAAGCCCATCTCATGCCCTGCTAGTTTTCCTCCCTTGTTGTTTCTCCTTACCCTTCCTGGTGCAGAACCAGCTATATAATTTGTGAGGCCCAACGCTGAATGAAAATGCTGAATCCTTTATTCAAACATCATTAAGAATAGCATTAAGAGGCGGCTCAGCACGCAGGCTCCAGTGGCAGCAAGTTGGAACCCCACCCCTGCTCCACTTTGGTTCTCGCTCCTCCGGCCCTTGGGCCTCGAAATACCAGTCCCCGGCAGTTTGTTGTGCATTGCGCTCTCCCTACCACCAGGATGCAGGTGACCGCGAAGGATCTGGCAGAGGACGCGCCGTGGAAGAAGATCCAGCAGAACACTTTCACACGCTGGTGCAAGGAGCACCTCAAATGTGTGAACAAATGCTTTGGCACTGACCTGAGCGACGGGCTGTGGCCCATCGCGCTGCTTGAGGTGCTCAGCCAAAGCACATGTACCTCAAGTACCATCAGTGGTCCACCTTTCGCCAGATGCAGCTGGAGAACCTGTCCATGGCGCTCGAGTTCCTGGACCAGGAGAGCATCAAGCTCGCGTCCATCGACAGCAAAGCCATTGTGGATGGGAACCTGAAGCTCATCTTGGGTCCGGTGTGGACACTGATCCTCCACTACTCCATCTCCATGCCTGTGTGCAAGGATGAAAGGGATGATGATGCCAAGAAGCAGATGCCAAAGCAGAGGCTGCTGGGGTGGATTCAGAACAAGATCCCCTACTTGCCCATCACCAACTTTAACCAGAACTGGCAAGACAGCAAAGTCCTGAGAGCCCTGGTAGACAGCTGTGCTCCAGGTCTGTGCCCAGAATGGAAATCCTGAGACCCACAGAAGCCTGTGGGTAAATCAGGAGAAACCATGCAGCAGGCAGACGATGGCTGGGTGTCCCACAGGTCACCACTCCTGAAGAAATCATTCACCCGGATGTGGACGAACACTCAGTTATGACTTACCTGCCCCAGTTCCCCAAAGCCAAGCTCAAGCCAGGGGCTCCTCTCAAACCCAAACTTAACCCGAAGAAAGCCAGGGCCTATGGCAGAGAATTGGAGCCAAAGAAGCAGACAAGCTGAAAATGCCAGTGGGCACAAACATAGAAAGTGCCAACAAAAGCTGCCCTCTCCAGCCAGAAGACCAGGAAAGAGCAGCCCAATGAGGCAGAAAACTTTTAAACAATCGCTGCTCTACTCCAGCGCCACACCACAGAAAAAACTGTGCAGTCCCGCACTTACACCCGCAAAGGTGAAAGGCGAGCCTAGACTTTGACCACAGCCTAGCAATAAGGAAGCCACTCCCCGGGAAGGTGTCAGTAGAGGCCATGGGGGAGCAGTAATGAGGCACTCCTACTCCCTCCAGCAGAACTCCCACTCCCACATGCCAGTAATGAGCATCAGTAGAGGTTGAAAGGAGAACCTAGGCTTCTTCCCCCACTGTAACGAGATGTGTACCCTCTCCTCCCCTACCAGCATGGTATCATAAAACGCCAGCTATACCAGAACATTTACAGAAGACTCAGAGTTTCATTACATGATACCCCAAATATCCAGTTTCAAAAAAAAAATCACTTGTCATACCAAGAACCAGAAAGATCTCAAACTGAATGAAAAAGACAGTTGATGCCAACACTGAGATGATAGAGATGTTAGAATCATATGACAAAAATTTTAAAGTGGTCATTAAACAAAGGTTTCAGTAGCTGGGCGTGGTGGCTCACGCTTGTGATTCCAGCACTTTGGGAGGCTGGGGCAGGTGGATCACCTGAGGAAAGGAGTTTGAGACCGACCTGGCTGACATGATGAAACCCCATCTCTAGTAAAAAATGCAAAAAATTAGCCGGGCATGGTGGTGGGTGCCTGTAATCCTGGCTGCTTGGGAGGCTGAGGCAGAAGAATCACTTGAACCCGGGAGGCAGAGGTTGTAGTAGGCCAAGGTCACACCATTGCGCTCCAGCCTGGGCAGGAAGAGTGAGACTCCATCTCAAAAAAAAAAAAAAAAAAAAAAAAGAAGGCTTCAGTAAGCAATTAAGAACAATCATGAAACAAATGAAAAAAATAAAAAATCTCAACGAAGAAATAGAATGTCCCAGCAAAATAATAATAAAAATTTAGGAGATATAAAGAACCAAATGGACATTTTAGAACTGGAAATTGCATTAACTGAAATAAAAACTCATTGGATGAGCACAACAGCAGGGTGGAAAGATAGATAAAAGAATCCTTGAACTGGACAACAACTGGTTGTTTTGTTTTGAGATGCAGTTTTGCTCTTGTCACCCAGGCTAGAGTGCAATGGCGTGATCTTGGCTCACTGTGGTCTCTGCCTCCCGGTTTGGGGCGATTCTCCTGTCTCAGCCTCCCTAGTAGCTGGGCTTGCAGGTGCCCGCTACCATGCCTGGCTATTTTTTGTGTTTTTGGTAGAGACAGGGTTCCACCATGTTGGCGTGGCTGGTCTCAGGCTCCTGACCTTAGGTGATCTGCTCACCTCAGCCTCCCAAAGTGCTGGGATTACAGGCACGAGCCACCACACCAGGCCTCTATAAGTTTTTTTCTATGTTTAAAACTTTTAATTCATTTTTGTACTTAAAAAATTTTTTTTAATTCAACACACACATTAGCCTAGGCTTACACAGGATCATAATCATCATTATCCCTGTCTTCCACCTCCACATCCTGTCCCACTGGTAGGTCTTCAGGAGCAGTAACGTGTGGAACTGCCATCTCCTGTAATAACAATGCCTTCTTCTGGAATACTTCCTGAAGGACTTGCTTGAGGCTGCTTCACAGTTCACTTTTTTTTTTAATAGAAGATACACACTCTAAAATATAATAATAAAAAGTATAGGATATTAAGTAGATAAACCAGTAGCATTGTCATTTATCATCAAGTATTGTTTATTGAACATAGTTGTACGTGCTATATACGTTTCTATGGCTGGCAGCGCAGTGGGTTTGTTTATACCAGCATCACCACAAACACATGAGTAATGCGATCCATTACTATGACGTCAGTAGGCAACAGGAATTTTTTGGCTCCATTTATAATCTTATGGGACCATCATCGTATGTGCAGATTATTTTTGACTGAAACTTCATTAGGCAGCAAATTACTATGTTAGCAAATAAAATTGAGCTATATATAATGAAGAAGTACACATCATAACCAAGTGGGTTTATTCCAGGGATGCAAGGCCTGGTTCACTATTAGAAAATCAGTCAACATAGACTGGGTACTGTGGCTCACACCTGCAATCCCAGCACTTTGGGAGGCCGAGGTGGGCAGATCACCTGAGGTCAGGAGTTCAAGACCAGACTGACCAACATGGAGAACCCCTTCTCTACTAAAAATACAAAATTAGCTGAGTGTGGTGGCAGGCACCTGTAATCCCAGCTACTAGGGAGGCTGAGGCAGGAGAATTGCTTGAACTCCGGAGGTGGAGGTTGCAGTGAGCCAAGATCACGCCATTGCACTCCAGCCTGGGCAACAAGAGTAAGACTCTGTCTCAAAAAAAAAAAAAAGAAAGCAAAAAAGAAAATCAGTCAACATAATCTACCATATTAACAGACTAACAAAGAGAAATTACACAATTCGTATCAATGGATACAGAAAAGGCATTTGACAAAATTCAATAGCCATCCATGATAAGAACGCAAAAAAAAAAAAAAAAAGAAGAATGGGGGTACCTTCTCAATCTGATATAGAGTGGCTACTACAAGAAATCTACAGCTTGTAGTAGCCATTATGATTAATAGACTGAGTGTGTTCTCCTAAGAGAAACAAAGCAACGATGGCTGTTCTGATCACTCTTATTCAACATAATGCTAGAAGTTTTAGCCAGTGCAGTCAGGTAAGAAAAGGAAATAAAAGATAGGCATATTGGAAAGTAAGAAATAATACTGTCTCTATTTGCAGATGCAGATGACTGTCAATGTAGAAAATCCCGAAGAATCCATGAGGGGGAGAAAACCCAAATGCCCCACCCCCTTAAATAAGTGAGTTTCAGCAAAGTCACAGTATACAAGATCAATATGTAAAAATCGATTATATTTCTATATAATTTAATGAACAAATGGATACAAAAATTTAAAATAGCATATCCTGTTTATAATTGTTTTAAAAAAGTGTAAATGTAATAAAACACATACAGGACTTAAATGCTGAAAACTACAAAAACACTGATAAATAAAAGAGACCTAAATAAATGGAAAAAAGAAAAAAAGAATATCGTTAAGAATTTTAAGATGGCGGCGACAGCACATTAAACCAGGCATGTGTCCCTGTGCATCTGCACAGGTCACATTCCCATGAAGCCAGCCCCTCCCTAGTATCAAGAGTGATGTTTGAGGCTGGGCGGGGTGGTTTATGCCTGTAATTCCAGCACTTTGGGAGGCCGAGGTGGGTGGATCACCTGAGGTAAGGAGTTCGAGACCAGCCTGTACAACATGGTGAAACCCTGTCTCTACTAAAAATACAAAAATTAGCCGGGCGTGGAGGCGTGCGTCTATAATCCCAGCTACTTGAGAGACTGAGGCAGGAGAATCGCTTGAACCTGGGAGGCAGACCTGAGATCATGCCACTGCACTCCAGCCTGGGCGACACTGCGAGACTCCCTCTCAAAAAAAAAGAAAAGAAAAAGAATGATGCTTGAACTTAATACTCATAGCAGGTCCTGCAAGGTGAAGGTGTCCATTGCCCTGCCTTCCTGACAGACTCCATGTCACCCGCCTTCACAGATGAGAATCTCCTCGAGGTTTCACCCCACACAGAATCTTCAGGCCTCTGCTTCCTGCACTGTTGGGAAATCCTTCTGACTATCTAAATTGTCCTTTGGGCCTGTTTCCTCTTGTTCTGTCCTCACTGAATATGGGGAACAGCTGGTCCCTCTGAGTAATTAATTCTTGTAGACTTGGACACAGTCTGTAATTCCTTTTCCCTTTTCTCATTGGGATGACTCTCTAGGGCTTTCTCCAACTCTGGATCTCCAACTCTGACACCTCCCCCAGGTTCTCTGTGTGCTTTGGAAGGCATGGGGTTCACAAGAGCCCCAAAGAGCACTAGTCAGGGGCCAGAGGGCTCAGTGCTCCGGGGACATGGGGAAGACTCCAGCACTGATGAACAGACCCCAGCCCCCCTGGGTCTTCTCTTCCAACTCCCAAAATGTACTCTATTTTTATCCGTTTCACAAACTCTGCATAGTCTTCCATCCCTCGCTGACTGTCAGAAGTGACTCTCAGCTCTCGTCCATCTTGAAGTCTCTGTGCTCAGTGTGCCTCTCAGACCGAAGGCTTCCCTTGGGAAGCCCCCACTCTCACTTCTCAAGACAGAGATCTGGGGGTTGGGGGAGGAAAAGGTTGACCAGAAGCCATAGCAGAGCAGGGAGAGACTGTGTGAAAGACAGACCTGCGGCCAGGCTCCCAGTTCTCCAGCTCATAGAGAGCCCAAGTGGCCGCTATAATCTGAAAGAGCAGATATCGTAATCCCATAGTACTTCCTATTGGCTGCAGGACACAGTTCTGTCCTGACACTGAAATTTGGGTGTGTCAGGGTTCTGGGAATTCACGACGCTCACAACTTGTGAAGCAGCTGCAGGGTGGGGGATGGGGAGGGTTTCAGCAGAGGAAGTGAGGTCAGTCAATAATTGATGCCTGTCTGAGCTTTTAGCCATTATCTCCCCCAGCCTCTATTCCTGTCAAAAGGCGGGGCGGGGCGGGGGGAGGGGTCCCTGGCTCATCTTGTAGAATCCCCATATTAGAGTAAGACACCTTACAGGTCTACTCCTGCTTCTAATACCCACGTCTTTCCAAGTGTCTCTGAGGCCACCCCCTCCCCAGCCTTTTCATTTATTCATTTAATTAACAAACGCCTTCATTGAGGGCCTCCTCTGAGTCAGGCTCAGCCAGCCAGCATCTTTGCTATGAGCTGAGATAAGCATCATTTCCTTCTATTCTCACAACCACCCTATGAGGCTGGCACCGTTTACTATGCCTATTTAGCAGATGGGGGACTGAAGCATGGAGAGGTGTCACTAGCCTACGGTAACACAACCAGCCTGCCTTCCTAGTAGGTAGTTTGACTTCAGAGTCTCTGTGGATAACCAGGAGGCTAGGACTAAGACCAGAGTCCTGCAGGTAGTCAGGTGGTTGGAGCAAAGCAGGGCAGTGAGGTCAGTGCTCCCAGCCTGTGCAGGCGCACCAGGAAGAGTCTGTGTCCCCCTCCGCTGCCTATGTGAAGCCATTCTGCTTCCCTCCCCAGCTGCCTTGTGTCAGCAGTGTTCCAGGGAGGCTCCCTTCCCCACCTCTATTTAAAGTTCCATTTGCTGGGGTGGGGGCCCTGCCTGGAAGGGGAAGGTCCAAGGCAGCTCCCATCGTGTCCCTCCATTCTGACCGTCCCTGGAGGGGCGCGGGTGTCTTTGTCACCCAGCTGCACAGCGGCCAGGAAGGGCTCAAACCATCCTCAGGGCTAACCCAAGGCTGTCCCTCTGGGCCTGTGTACCCCTGTGCTGAGTGCGGATGGGGAGAGGCTGCTGAAGAGAGGGGGGGACAAATGAGGGATGAAGGGGCCCGAGGGAGGGGACTGAAGGATTTGGGCCAAGTCGGGAGTTCCCGAGGGCGGAGCCAAAACGCATCTGGACTTTTGCTAGCCCCAAACTCTGCCCTCACTGCTCCGAGCCTCCTAGACCGAGGACCCCGGGCTGAGGGTGGGGTAAGGATAGGTAGTGTCCCTCCCCGTCTCACCCCCGCCTGTCCCTTCCTTGGTGGCCCCTTCCCAGCGCCCAGATTCCAGGCGGCCCCTCCGATGCTGCCAGCCATCCCCCTCTACCCCCACCCACTGCTCCGGCCGCCAGACATTGCCTACAGTTTCGCCTCTGTCTCCCACGGCTATGGGTCCAGACCCCACGGGACCCCTATGGGACCCCCACAGGACCCCCACAGCCCGAGTCAAAGGCCCGCCCCCTCGGGGAGGCGGATGTGGGAGGTCCGGCCCGGGTGCGGGCCAGCGATCCGGGAGCTGCGGGCTGCTGGTAGGGGAGGCGCCCTGAGGGGCTGGGAGCGGCGCGGGGGAGGGTCCCGGTCCTGCAGCCCCAGCGAGGGGCGAGCGGCGGCCAGTCGGCGAGCTGGGCAATAAGGAAACGGTTTATTAGGAGGGAGTGGTGGAGCTGGGCCAGGCAGGAAGACGCTGGAATAAGAAACATTTTTGCTCCAGCCCCCATCCCAGTCCCGGGAGGCCGCTGCGCCAACCGCGCCGAGCGAGCCCCTCCCCGGCTCCAGCCCGGTCCGAGGCCGCGTCCGGACCCCAGCCCGCCGTCCAGCGCTCGCGGTGCAACCGCGGCCGCGCGGTGGAGGGGAGGTGGCCCCGGCCCACCGAAGGCTTGCGCCCCGCCACCCGCAGAGCGGGCCCAGAGGTGAGTCGACGTCCGCGGACGGGACCGGGTGGCGGGCGGCCTGACCCCCGCATCAGTGGGCCGTTCCTTCGGGCGGACCCCAGAGTCACCGCAGAGTGGTCGCGGTGGGCTCAATCCCAGCTCATTAGAAACGCAAGCTGCCCCTGGCTGACTCCGCACAGCTTACCCATGACCCTACCTGAGACTTGGAGGGGAGTGGACGAGACCCGACTGGAAATCAGAAACTTGGCTCTAAGTCAGTGACTTCACTTCTCTGTTCTACCCTCTTCATAAAATGGGCAGTGGGATTCTTGTCTTGCTCTACTCACATAGAAGGGATCACACGTCCTCCAGGCCGCTGTGTGGACCTGGAGTGAATGTCCACTTCCACAGCTGTTGAGACTCCCCGCAGAGTTCACCTTTCCCACACCAGTCCTTCCAGTTGTTGCTTGAGGAATCTGACACTATCATTCCAACCAAGGAGCCTCACCCCCAGCCTCGCATGGTCAGTCATCTCCGTTCCGCGACCTTCCTTCAGGACCCAGGCCAAAGGGGATCCCAGTCTCCCTCCAGGCTGGGACCCCAAATTTTCCATCTGCCCTGGAGGCCAGTGCTGTGAAACCCACGGCTGGGCTGGCTGCCCCAGCTCCTCTTTCCTTCTCCAAGGACAGGGGTATAATGGACAGTTGCTCTCACCCTCTCTACCAGCTTCTGGCTGAGTCAGGGTCGGTCCTAATACCTGTTCTCTCACCTGTCCTCCTATTTCATTGGTTTGTTAGAAATTGCTACCATTTATTGAGTACTAACTATGTAGACACTTAGATACATTTTTTTCTCATGTAATCCTGGTCACAACCTAGTGGAAGAGGGGTTACTATGTCCATCCTACAGAAAAGGAAACAGACATGAATAACTTGTCCAAAACTCCTTGCATGGTGGGGTAAATGGCATGGTTGGGGTCTTGATAACATTTAAGTGCTTACTGTATACTACTTATACTCTGCTAAATAATTTTGCTACATTTTACCTATGAGATAACACTATTATTCCCACTTTACATATGATGGGAAGCCTAAGCCTCAGAAAGTTTAAGTAACTTGTTTCAAATCTCATGCCTCTAAGAGGCAAAGGCAGGATTTGAACCCAGGTCTCCATGCTACTGAGCCCACACCCTAACCTCTGTGCTACTCTGTGCTGCCTCCATGGTCTGCCTGAGACCTGAAAATCCAGGCTTGTTCCGCTGCATCACCCCGCTGTGAGGGGCTAATAAATCACGTGGATGAATCGTAGGGGCAACCCAATATGAACAGCTGGGTCTGGTCCTCTGCTGTTGGGGTAAGGCCTACTGAAGTGCAGAGTGAGTCCAGAAGGTTGTGCTTGAGATGGTGCTTCTCCAGCCTTGTGACAATCACGGCTGTGCTGAGCCACTGCCGTTGATGGGAGTGGGTTTTATCAATCCTTCAGGTGTGCTGGGGAGAAAAAGATTGATAAGCACCTTTGGGGCATACCACTACTCTGGATCTCCCCATGGGAGGCTCAGACTTTGACTACGCCTATGGCAAACTGATGATTTCTGGGCAGCAACACTGTTGCCTGGGGCAATATAGTGAGACCCTATCTCTACTAAAAATAAAACTGGGCATGGTGCTGCACCCCCCTGTAGTCCCAGCCACTTGGGAGGCTGAGGTGGGAGGATCACTTGAGCTCAGGAGTTCAAGGTTACAGTGAGCTATGATTGCACCACCGCACTCCAGCCTGGGCAACTGAGCAAGACCCTGTCTCAAAAAAAATTAAAAACAAACAAAAACGCTGTCTGCATTTAAACAAATCTGAGTAGGGCACCCGTTAATAACAACAGCAGTGGGCAATTTGTTCATGTCCACCAAGACCCATGTCTTTTTCTTCCTTTGAGGAACTCATCTAACCCCAAACAATTGGAGGAATAACAACGACCAAGGAAGGATTTATTATCAGCAATTTAAGTTTATTAAGACACACTCAGTGACTATGGACAGGAAACCTAACATCTCTGAACCTCACTTTCCCCCATTGTACTGTTGTGATGATTAAATCAGATAAACCATTCAAGTTCAGTACTTAGCACATAATTAGTACTCAGAGAAGGTTAACTGGTATTATTAAGTATTTCATAGTGTCTAGCTAACGTTTGAATTTAGTTTCACGTTTGTAATTTCTGGCCAACAATAGTGATGCTTTTGTCAGCAGGAGATCTTTCACAAAGTTTTGCTTAGAAGTGAAAGGATCCTGCCAGGCCCCAGGAGTCTGTTTGTGCTACAGTCAGATTTTAGGGCAAATCGTAAAGAGTCAGCTCTGAGTTTGAACTGGTCAGGACTCAGCACCCTTCTGTTCTTGACCTCACACTGGGTCCAGTTAAAAATTGGACAGTCCCAATTTTACTCCATCACATTCCCAGGATTAGACCAAAGATGGGTTCTGCAGATGCAGACAGGCCTCGCTCCACAGTGTCACCAAGTCCCGGCTTTGGTGTTTACCCTTGGATGTGCCTTCTCTAGTAGATGGGGAGGGTCCTGGGTGGGAGTGAGTGTCCCCTCCCTCTGCGTCCCACTCCCACTCACCCAGCAGGGCCCTGTACAGCAAAATGAAAGCAGAGGAACCAGACTTAGCATTGTGCAGGACCCATTTCTCAAAGAGTGGTGCCCACACAAACTGATCAGAACTCCCTGGGAAACTTTTTTTTTTTTTTTTTTTTTTTTGAGACGGAGTCTCGCTCTGTCGCCCAGGCTGGAGTGCAGTGGCCGGATCTCAGCTCACTGCAAGCTCCGCCTCCCGGGTTTACGCCATTCTCCTGCCTCAGCCTCCCGAGTAGCTGGGACCACAGACGCCCGCCACCTCGCCCGGCTAGTTTTTTGTATTTTTTAGTAGAGACAGGGTTTCACCATGTTAGCCAGGATGGTCTTGATCTCCTGACCTCGTGATCCGCCCGTCTCGGCCTCCCAAAGTGCTGGGATTACAGGCTTGAGCCACTGCGCCCGGCCGGGAAACTTTTAAAAAATGCATGTTTCTTGCTGATTCCAGGACTGAATCAGAGTCTGGAGTGAGGGTGAAACCAGTGAATATGCTTTACTAATTGAGCACTTCAGGTGATTCCGATGCGTGATAAAGTAGAAGGAGGGTGGACTGGGGCACGGCCAGAGAACTAGAGGTACGGACAGAGGGTCCTAGAGGAATGCCGAATTTTAGCCTTAGTGTTAGCCACTTTTTTCTTCCCACCTTAAACCCTCTTTTTTGCAGCTTGCTGGGCTAGCAAAGGCCGCCAAGGATGGCTTCCTGCTAGTACCCCAGTGGGCAGATTCAGCCCCTCTGGGGTGCTCTCTCCATCCCATCCCACCACGGGCCCCGCCACACAGTGCTGGCCAGAGTCCTCACTGGCTGCGGGAGGGGCAAGAGGCAGGAGGTCAGGCAGAGGCTGGGGACACAGCTGCAGCAGCCCAGGGCTCTGTTTCCTCCCCCAGCCTGGGCCTCTGGGGCAGAGGAAGCCCAGGCAGGAAGGCCAGGCGTGCCACCAGCCAGAGAGGCCTATGAAGCCCCCCACCCCATCCCTGGCCATACTGCCCTCAGAGCCTCAGGATCTCGGGTCTTCATTTGGCACCATTCTTAAACTATGGGCCTTCTGAAGCCTCTGTGGCCATATGCCCAGCCCTGTGAGGATCACCATGTCATGCCAAAGGACAGTCTCCCTGCCTTGTGTGCTGCCTGAGGATCCAGTCCCCAGACACACACCTGCACACACTCCACCATTCAGAAAGTCCTGTTGCTGTCTGACTAGAGTCCTTCTAGCTGCAGCTTTAGCCCATATCTTCTGGTTCTAAACCTCTGAGAAATGAAGACTGGGTGGCTTCAGAAGCACTAGTTGGTGTGGGACCTGGATTGGGGACTATCACAGACCAGAATTACTCCCCCTGACACTCTTCAACAAACTTCTGAAAAAGTTCAACCCTAGTCAGCCATGGAAGGTCAAACGTTCAGTGTCTAAGTGTGTTTCACTTCCCCTGCCACATCACTGGCCCTCCACCCACCCTTTCCTAGATGGCAAGGGGAGAGAAGGGGGCCAGGGAATGACTCTGAGAGGGCAGCTTATACTCTGGTGAGCTTGCAGAGAGGTTCCTCTACACCTGGCATGACCCGGCGCCATCCAAGCTTTGCGTGGTTGTTACAGCCTGAGGGCTCAGACATGGGCTGCCACCACTGGATAGGGACGGTGTGGAGAGAGCACTTGACTAGGAGTCTGGAAGCCTGGGTTGTACTCCTGCTGGTGCCAGTGAGTCCTGTCTGACCCGGGACAAGTCTTCTTCCCTGTATAAGCCTTAATCCTTTCTTCTGTAAAACAAGGAGCTGGATTTTGTGATCCACCTAGAATTCTGTCATGTGGGTGTCCCAGGCACAAGGAACTAAGGGTAGCAAGGAACTAAGGGCATATTTAAATAGCCTCTCCAGACCCTATGGCTGCTGCAGCCCACCCTGAAAATATGCCCTTAGATCCCTGCTGTGCGTGACTCCTGCCTGTTCTATCCAGACCCCAATCTAAACAATCTTGATTCCTGTTCCTGGCTTGGCAGGACCCTGAATGGCAGGAAGTGAAGACAGGAGCCTGTTTATGTTTGAGGCAGCCAGGGCTGGGGGGGCACTGGGAAAGGGTAGGCAGGGGTGAAGGCTGTGAGGGTGTGGGAAAGAGACACAGAACAGAAGGGGAGCTGCTGGAGAGATGCTCCTTCTACCCCAACTAGGTGCTCCCTGCGGCTCTCCCAACCTGCCTCCAGTCTGAGCTCAGCAGCAGGGGTGCAGAGCTAGGGTTTCCCCAAGCTCTCGGTCACTTAAACATGGCTCTCCACCCTTCACCTCTAACAGGATGGTTTCCATGGGGAAGTGAACCAGGACTTCCCTTGCAGGCCCCGCCCCAAAGCCAGGCGGCAGGGAGTAGGGAGGCGGCCTCCCTGCCTCCCCTCCAAAAAAAACTCTCTGTGATTTCCTCTGGGCGGGAGGGAGCCACAGCTGGCGGCTGTCACATTTTGCAGCTCTTACTCCACCTCTCTTGCTCCTCTCTGCAGGGACCATGACCTTGGGCTCCCCAAGGAGAGGCCTTCTGATGCTGCTGATGGCCTTGGTGACCCAGGGTGAGTACTGGGGGAGCAGTTAGGAAACAGGAACCTGGATAGAGAAAGGGCTATTTGGGCCCAGATCAGCTCTGCCTGGGGCTGAACTTGAGAAACTGGGGAGAATTTAGGAGCTTGACTGGAGAATAGAGGAGAGTGAGGCTCCATTAAACTCAGCCCCCAGTTACCCCAGCTCTCTCTCCTTTGCTCTCCTCTGGGTCCAGACCTGCAGGCTGGAGCTCTGTCAGGCTAGGCTGGAAGCCTATATGTGGGGCGGAGGGAGAGCAGGTGTTGGCAGGCCAAGCCTGGGAGCGCTCTCAGGACTGGGGCTGGGGGCGCAGCCCAGCCTAGAACTGGGAGGGGAGAACCTAGGAGCCAGGAGGGGACAGAAGCCTGCTTCTCAGTGTCAGCTGCCCTGAGGGGAGGGCTCTGAGGGAAGGATGACTGAGGATGGAAGTAAGGGACCAAAGCTTCAAGGTGTTTGTCTGGGGGGTCAGACGAGAGGGACAATGGGACAGAAATGGGTGTCAGGCTCAGCCTGGGGGAGCTGGGCCCAGAGTGGCTGAGCTTCCGGTGTGTCTCCCAGGTGACCCCGTGAAGCCCTCTCGGGGCCCGCTGGTGACCTGCATATGTGAGAGCCCACATTGCAGGGGGCCTACCTGCCAGGGGGCCTGGTGCACAGTAGTGCTGGTGCGGGAGGAGGGGAGGCACCCCCAGGAACATCGGGGCTGCGGGAACTTGCACAGGGAGCTCTGCAGGGGGCGCCCCACCGAGTTCGTCAACCACTACTGCTGTGACAGCCACCTCTGCAACCGCAACGTGTCCCTGGTGCTGGAGGGTACGTCCAGCTGCCCCAGCACTCCCTCCCCATCTTCTCGGCCCCTGCCCTCCCTTCCCTCCTTTCCTCTCATGCTCTGGCCAATAAAGGGGCGGGGGGGGGGGGGGGCGGGCAAGACTCTGGGATTTAACTGGCAGAATGGTCTGCCCGAGGTGGGGGAAGTTGACCTAGTGCAAGCTGAGCCTCAATGTCCCCTCCCCCAGCCACCCAAACTCCTTCGGAGCAGCCGGGAACAGACAGCCAGCTGGCCCTGATCCTGGGCCCCGTGCTGGCCTTGCTGGCCCTGGTGGCCCTGGGTGTCGTGGGCCTGTGGCATGTCCGACGGAGGCAGGAGAAGCAGCGGGGCCTGCACAGCCAGCTGGGAGAGTCCAGTCTCATCCTGAAAGCATCTGAGCAGGGCGACAGCATGTTGGGGGTATGGGCCTGGGGACCTGGGACACAGGGTGGAGTGGGGCAGATAGCAACTGCGGAATCAGAGGGGTCATCCAGAGAGTAGAGCCGGTGGGGAGCTGGGCGAGTGAGGAGCTTGCAGTGACCCAGCAGGTCCCAGGTTGAGGATGGAGAATGGGGCTGCGGCTGGTTAGGGCAGCTTTTGAGTGGCCTCTCCATACCCCCAGGACCTCCTGGACAGTGACTGCACCACAGGGAGTGGCTCGGGGCTCCCCTTCCTGGTGCAGAGGACAGTGGCACGGCAGGTTGCCTTGGTGGAGTGTGTGGGTGAGCAGTGGGTGAGCCCAGTGGATGAGGACCAAGGGCTCTCATGAGCCTGGAGGGGTGAGGGAGTTCTTGGCTTCCGGAATCACAGGCAGTGCCAGGCCTGGGTCAGAACTGGAATTCTGCTGGGCAGGGAGTGGGCTGGAGACGGGCCAGGGCTAGGTTCTTTCTGCAGGACCGGGGTGGAACGAGAGGCAGCTGGGGGTGGCCTGCCGCTGGGTTTGGGTCTGGATTAACTTAAACCTAAGGGTCAGGGGTTCTGTGGGTGGGGTGGGCGAGGGAGGCAGCACAGCATCAAGATGAGGGGCTCCTCCAGGGCTCTGTGTGCCCAGTGTGTAACCCTCACCTTCCCCTCTGGCCATCAGGAAAAGGCCGCTATGGCGAAGTGTGGCGGGGCTTGTGGCACGGTGAGAGTGTGGCCGTCAAGATCTTCTCCTCGAGGGACGAACAGTCCTGGTTCCGGGAGACTGAGATCTACAACACAGTGTTGCTCAGACACGACAACATCCTAGGCAAGGGGAGGGGCCAGCTGTGCCAGGCCTGGGGCTTTGCCCTCCTGCACTCAGGGCTCGAATTCACAGACCTCCAGACATTAACAGAACCCTGAAGGACTCCCAGCCCACCTGCAGCACCAACCTCTTTTTTTTTTTTTTTTTTTGAGACAGGGCCTCGCTCTGTCACCCAGGCTGGGATGCAGTTGTGCAATCTCACTGGAACCTCAATCTCTTGAGCTCAAGCGATCCTCCCACTTCAGCCTCTTGAGTAGCTGGGACCACAGGCATGTGCCACCATGCCCAGCTAACTTTTTTATTTTTTGTAGAGACGAGGTCTCCCTATGTTGCCCAGACTGGTCTCAAATTCCTGGGCTCAAGCAATCCTCCTGCCTTGGCCTCCCAAAGTGTTGGGATTACAGGTGCAAGCCACTAAGCCAGGCCCAGACCCAACCTCTGACTCCAGCTCTGTCTCTGACCTAAGCCACATCAACCCCCACCCCAGACCTTGCTTAGCAGTGACCCAGCCCATTCCCTCTCCCCCGACCCCACCCTGACCCTGACCACTCCAGCCTCCCTTAGCCCCAGCCCCTTGGCTGAGTCACCCGACCCTTCTGTGCACAGGCTTCATCGCCTCAGACATGACCTCCCGCAACTCGAGCACACAGCTGTGGCTCATCACGCATTACCACGAGCACGGCTCCCTCTACGACTTTCTGCAGAGACAGACGCTGGAGCCGCATTTGGCTCTGAGGCTAGCTGTGTCCGCAGCCTGTGGCCTGGCACACCTGCACGTGGAGATCTTCGGTACACAGGGCAAACCGGCCATTGCCCACCGTGACTTCAAGAGCCGCAACGTGCTGGTCAAGAGCAACCTGCAGTGTTGCATTGCTGACCTGGGTGAGCTGGGCAGGGCAGGGGCAGGCCCTTCACAGGTGGGCCTTTGCCGTGCTCTCTCCTCTCCTTTGCCTATGGGCGGTGACCATGATTGGCACTTGAAAACAGAGGTGCATGTTGTCTCAGTTCTCTGCAAGACCGCATGAGTTGTCTGAACACCCTTTTCAAACCAGACTCCTTCCACCATACCATCCTGGCTCCAGGAGTTGGGAGAAAGGAGGCAGGAGCCAGAAACCTGGATTCTCATTCCTGGCTTCGCTAACTATATCCCTCCCTGGCACCAGCCTCCGGCTCTGCTCCGTGAAGTGGGCATCATAATGCCTGCCTTGCCCACTCACATCTCGCTGGGTTCTTGAGAACCTAAAGAGCACTACATAAGCAAAGAGTACCTGGGGCGGTGGTTCTCTCTGTGGTCACTGTCTTCCAGCCCATCTCCATGCAGGTCTCCATCTGCCTCCCCCTCTCTGTCCCACTGCTTCTCTCAGTCCCCACCTTGCCTGCCCCCTGGACCCCAGGTCAGGGAGAGGGACAGGAGTGACAGGCCTCACCCCCACAGGCCTGGCTGTGATGCACTCACAGGGCAGCGATTACCTGGACATCGGCAACAACCCGAGAGTAGGCACCAAGAGGTACATGGCACCCGAGGTGCTGGATGAGCAGATCCGCACGGACTGCTTTGAGTCCTATAAGTGGACTGACATCTGGGCCTTTGGCCTGGTGCTGTGGGAGATCGCCCGCCGGACCATCGTGAACGGTGAGTGTCCACCCTACACAGGGTAGGGAAAGGGCAATTGGCCCATGGAGCCAGGGGCTTCCTGCCATGGCCAGTGCCCATGGCCTGGGAGGTTTGCAGCCAGACCTCCTGGCACCCTTTCCATGCTGCCCACCAGCTGATTCAGCTGAGTGACCTTTTAAGGTATAAACCTTAAAAACAGATAACGGGGTCTGTGAGTCTGGCTGTGAAATCTTGGGTACGTGATAATAACAGAAATATTAATAGCAGCTAACATTGATTGAGCTTAAATATGTGCCAGATGCCATGCTATATACTTTACATGTATTATCTTATTTGATTCTTTGATATGGGCAAGGCAGTGGTATTGCTTAGTGGCTAAGACCATAGGCTTGGAATCAGACTTCCTGGGTTCTATTGCTGATTTTGCCATGACCATGGGTAGGTTATTTGGCCTCTCTGTGCCTCAGTTTCCTCATTTGTAAAATGGGGGCGGTGGCTTATGCCTGTAATCCCAGCACTTTGGGAGGCCGAGGCGGGCAGATCACCTGAGGTCAGGAATTCAAGACCAGCCTGGCCAACATGGCGAAACCCTGTCTCTACTAAAAATACAAAAATTAGCCGGCTCTGGTGGCACACGCCTGTAATCCCAGCTACTCGGGAGGCTGAAGCAGGAGAATTGCTTGAACCTGGGAGGCAGAGGTTGCGGTGAGCCGAGATCGCACCACTGCACTCCAGTCTGGGTGACAGAGTGAGACCCTCTCTCAAAAAAAAAAATGAATAAATAAAGAATAGAAATAGCTTCCAGTTGTTGAGATAATCTAAGTATTTAGAACAATATCTAGAGCTAAATATTAGTGGCCGTTATTGCTGTAGATAGAATGAGTGCCTGACCTCGTATTGTCCCCATTGTACAGTTGAGGAGATGGGGGCACAGAATGACAGCGGGCTTGAGGCAGCATCAGGGTCTGAAACCGGCCAGTCTGCTCCGGGGCCAGTGCTCATCATCACTGTGTGCACTTAAACCTCTCTGGCCTTTGATTTCTTCATGCACACAATGCATGTGAGTGCCTGCACTGCCTGCTTATTGCTGCCTCGTGGTTACTGTGGGTTGCCACAGGGGACTCTGATTTAGAGGGACTGCGGCAGGTAGAGGGACCTGCCCCGGGCAGCCCTGTGGGTGATGCTCTCTCAGCCCTGGGGTGGACGGAGGATGGGTGGGTCTTCTACACTGGTGGGAACATTGTCAACCTTTGAGGAGGCTGTCCATGGTGAGGGACTTCCAGGAATCTTGACAGGTTGGGGACAATCCTCAGGATATGGCTGGAGCCCTGCCTCTTGGGGACAAGGATGTCTTCATTTCCTGAGTATCTACTAGGAGCCAGCCCCATGCCAGACTTCATTTGTCCTCAGTGGTCATCGACTGAAAACGGAGGCTGTGGTGTCACCAGTCCCTTGGGGAGACTCACGAGGCGCTTAGATTCCTTAAGACTCTGGGGATGAACTGCCAGAGTGGGCTCTACGGAGACTGGGATCGGGGGAAAGGGGAACCTGGAAGAAGTCAAGGCTCTTTGGACCAAGCTGCAGGGCAGAAAGGAAAGGCTGGGAGAGGCTGCCTGGGGTGGAGGGGGAAGCTCCATCAGCCCCACACGGACTCGCGGCACATTATAAACACTGTAATCTGGTGTCAGCCCCGGCACTGATTAAAGGTCCATTAGACACACTCAGGCCTCTGTGCAGCGCTGATTAGGGCGTGAGCGGCACAGGGGCCGGCCTGGAAGCTGGCCATGGGGAGAACAGCTGGCGAAGGCTCTATCGAGGTTGCGGCCTGTGTGGCCATGGCCCCCAGCCTCAGGCTGGGAAACAGGATGGGGCACAGGGCTGTCTGCAACTCCACAGGCATTGTTTTCAGAAAGCTCCTACTAAAAACTGTGAACTTGGGATACCAAGAGGAGGGGGTCAGTGCTGGCTGCAGGAGTCAGCAGAGGCCTGTGCCATCCCTGACACTGGGTGATGTTATGTGGACCTGGATAAAAATAAGTGCAGCTCGGAGGTCAAGAGCACATGCTTTGCTGTTAGACTTTGTGGGCTTAAATCCTAGCCCTGTCACTTACTATCTGTTGATCTTAGACAAGTTTCTTAAACTCTCTGGCCTTCATTTCTTGGCTTATGAAGTGGAGCTAATAGTATTACCTACCTCATAGGGCCGCTGTGAGGATTTCATGCAGAGCTCTTAGGATAGCACCTGGCACACAGTGCTCAGTAAACATTTGGTGTTATTATTATCAGGCATGTGTGATAGTTGGGGCCTGCGAGCAGTCCCAGGCACTGGGTGGAAGGCAACTGAGGAAAGACTGGGGACAAGGCTGGCCTAGGAATCCGAGATGGATTTGAGTCTTGCCTCTGCCATTACTAGCTGTGGAACGTTGGGCCCCACTTTTCTGAGCATCAGTTTCTTCATCTGTAAAATGGATGTAATACTAGTAGCCACCCCATAGGGCTATTGTGAGGACAAATAGGATAAAACACGTAAAGTATTTACAGCAGAATACCTGGCACATGCCAAGTGCAAAACAAACGGCAGTCATTAGTATTAGTTAGAAACACATTTATTGCATTATACTGTCCCTCTCAGGGACATGTCCAGGCCACTGGTTTCTGGCTGTTGGGATGGAGGGTAGGAAAGGCTCTCCTCTGGGTGGTATTGGGCCTCCTTGGGGTCCCAAGTGATTGTCCCCTCCATTGTCCATTTGCAGGCATCGTGGAGGACTATAGACCACCCTTCTATGATGTGGTGCCCAATGACCCCAGCTTTGAGGACATGAAGAAGGTGGTGTGTGTGGATCAGCAGACCCCCACCATCCCTAACCGGCTGGCTGCAGACCCGGTGAGGCTTCTACTGGGACTAGGATGGCATGGGGTGGTGGCTCACGGCTGGGATTTCTGGGCCCAAGAACTTGTGTCTGAGGCCTCTGCTTCATCTCAGGTAGATAGTGGGTGTCCTGGTTAGGGCACCTCTCTAGGTACTCCCTCTTTCAACCCTGGCCCATGCTCCCTGCCCCCAGGGCCATCTGGTCATTCTGAGAATTTAAGAACCTTCACCTTCCTTGTGAAAAGTCAGAGGCTCTCTGTGGCTCTGTGTGTGTGTGTGTGTGTGTGTGTGTTTGAGAGACAGGGTTTTGTTTGCTCTTGTCACCCAGGCTGGGGTACAGTGACCCAATCATAGCTCACTGTACCCTCAAACTCCTGGGCTGAACTGATCCTCCTGCCTCAGCCTCCCCAGTAGCTAGCTGTAGTGCACACCACCACACCCGGCTAATTTAAAAAATTTTTTTGTAGATACAAGGTCTTTTATGTTGCTCAGGCTTATCTCAAACTCTTGGGCTCAAGTGATCCTCCTGCCTCAGCCTCCCAAAGTGCTGGTGTGAGCCTCCACACCTGACCACTGTGGCATTTTTGTTGCTGTTTGTCTTTGTTTGTTGCTGTTCTGCTGTTGTTTGTCCTTGTTTTTTCTCAAAACACTTCACTTATACAAAGACACACACACATATATCAACACATACAAGCATGAATATCCTTCTGAACATACACTCACAGATATATATACATGCACATATATGCCAGACTGTTGGCCCCGTGAGGACAAAGAACATGTCTTTTGCTCACCCTTATATCCCTGTTACCTATCATAATATTTGGCTCACAACAGGTGCTAATAAATATTTATTGAAATAATGAATATATTCTATACATGTATACATGTATGTATACATAGACATACATTTCTGTACAACATACATACATATCCACAAAAAGTCACATGTATGCATTCCTGTACACACACACACACACACACACACACTCTCACTTTCAGGAGCCAGAAGTGGGGCCAGCTCATTCCACGCCCTGGGATGGGTTGATGAGCTCCCTGGGATGGGTTGGTGAGCTTGTTGGGATGGGTTGCTCCCTGGACACTTGCATTTTTAGGGTAGTTCCCACTTCTCAAACTTCCACAGTCCCCTGGGCCCAGCCATGGCTGATGGAGGGGCTGGGAGACACTGCCCTCTGCACCGGGGTCTTAGCCTGTGGATGGGGATGTGGAAGCCCCCAGGCTTGAAGAATCTGCCCCTTCCTGTGGATCTTGGCAAAGGTGGGGATGGGGGTAAGGTGTTTCACAGACAAGGGGGCTTGAGTGCTCCTGAAGATCTGAGTTCTCTCTTTCTGTCCTGCCTGTCTTTCTCCATCCCTTTCTCACTCTACTCTCTTCCTCTTCCATTTTTTATTTTTTGTCATCCTCTGTTCTCCCTTTCACTGCTTGTCTTTCCTCTCGCTCTCCTGTCCAATGCTCTCATTTCCCTCCTCTCATCCTTTCTCTCTGGCTTATGTCTCCCCATTACTGGCTATCCTCCTCATCTCCTTCTTTCCATCTTCTCTGACCCACCTCCCTCTGCATCTCTCTCCCAACCCCCTCCTCTCCTCTGCACCTCTCTCCCAACCCCCAGGTCCTCTCAGGCCTAGCTCAGATGATGCGGGAGTGCTGGTACCCAAACCCCTCTGCCCGACTCACCGCGCTGCGGATCAAGAAGACACTACAGAAAATTAGCAACAGTCCAGAGAAGCCCAAAGTGATTCAGTAGCCCAGGAGCACCTGACTCCTCTCTGCCTGCAGGGGGGTGGGGGTGGGGGGTAGTGGATGGTGCCCTATCTGGGTAGAGGTAGTGTGAGTGTGGTGTGTGCTGGGGACGGGCAGCTGCACCCGCCTGCTCGGCCCCCAGCCCACCCAGCCAAAAATACAGCTGGGCGGAAATCTGATCCCCTGCCGTCTAGCCTGCTCAAAGCGGCAGGCTCCCTGACGCCTGGCTCTCTCCCCACCCGCTATGGCCAGCAGGGTGCACCCCTACCACTCCCAGGACAGGATGCAAAAGAGGCTCCAGAGTCAGAGTGCCAAGCCAGGGAATCCCAGTCCCAGACTCAGAGCCTGGGCCTGCACTTTGCCCCCTGCCCTTGATCAACCCCACTGCTCCACCAGAGCTGCCAGGGTGGCACAGGGCCCTGTCCAGCCCTCGGCACACACTTCCCTGCCAGGCCTCAGCCTCTGGCACAAGCTCCAGAGAGCCAGGGCCCATCAGTTTCTCTCTGTGGGTTTGTATCTCAGTTCCATGATGCCTTGGGCTTTCTGTCTCCTCAACAAGAGCACAGCTTGCTGAATGTCAGCTGCCTGGGAGAGCTGGGGCCTGAGTTACTAGGGCATTAAAACCTAAGAGGTCCTACTGAGGATGTGGCAGGATCACAGGCCAGTGGAGAAGGGGCAGGTCAGATGGGTAAGGCCCAGGACTTTCAGATTAACTGAGAGGATGTCGAGGCCAATCGTGGCAGGGAGAAGGTCAGTGGGTGTCAGGAGACCCAGGTCTGACCCCAGGTATTTGTTCCATGTGACAAAAGCAGGCCTGTATCAGGACCTTTTCGTTTCTTTTTTTTCTTTTTCTTTTCTTTTTTTTTTTTTTTTTGACACAGAGTTTCGCTCTTGTTGCCCAGGCTAGAGTGCAGTGGCATGATCCCAGCTCACTGCAACCTCTACCTCCCAGGTTCAAATGATTCTCCTGCCTCAGACTCCCAAGTAGCTGGGATTACAGGCACGTGCCACCACGCCTGGCTAATTTTGTATATTTAGTAGAGATGGGATTTCACCATGTTGGCCATGCTGGTCGTGAACTCCTGACCTCAGGTGTTCAGCCTCCCAAAGTGTTGGGGTTACAGGTGTGAGCCATCGTGCCCGGCCAGGACCTTTGTTTCTTATCTACATATTGGAAGATTTGGTCCTGATGTCCTTTGAGGCTTCTTTAGCTCTAGTTCTCTGATGTTTCAGCCTATATCAGAGCTAACTTCCTCAGTCTCATCTATTACTTATGCTCCAGCCCCTGCCAATTTGCCTCAAGATGGGGGTTTGAAAATCACTTTACCTGACTCAAGGAGTGTCTGGAGCACCTCCTAGTCTAAGTCTCCAAGCTCCAATTCTTACCTAAAACCATGCCAGTGGCCACCCTTGGGCTCAGACAGCTCTGGGCCTTTTGACCACAAGCCAGCCCCTCGGTCCTCTCTGTGGCATAGTCTACTGTGCCCTAGGACTGCAGGGCGGTTTCCTCTAAGTCTTCCAAGGTCAAAAGAAATTTGGCTCCATCCAAGAAGCCTCCAGCTCCCCTACTGGCCCCTGGCTCAGGCCCACACCCCTGGCCAGGCCCAGAGAGTGTGTCTCAGGTGAATTCAATAGCTCTAGAGAATCACACAGAGAGTCTGGCATTTGGAAATGTCAAGGATGTATGTATGCTCACGTATGGAGCAGGTTGCCCTGGCCCCTGGGTGCAGGGAAGTGGGTTGGAGGGGAGCTTGAGGAATATAAGGAGCAGGGGTGGGGACTCAGGCTACGGACAAGGACAGCCCTAAGATTGGGAAGATCTGGCCTAGTAGTCTTCAAACCAGGGATAGGGAAGTGAAGAAAGCTCTCCCCGCTCCTGCTGTAATGACCCAGAGTAGCCTCCCCAGTCTGGCATCTTATGTATGTCTTCCACCATCCTCACGGTGGCACTTTTCTAGGCCTGTCTCCCAGCATTGTGCAAGGCTCAGAGGAGAACCAGGAAGTGAAACTGGGTGAAAACAGAAAGCTAAATGGATGGGCTAGGTTCCCAGATCATTAGGGCAGAGTTTGCATGTCCTCTGGTCACTGGAATCCACCCAGCCCACGAATCATCTCCCTCTTGAAGGATTTTATTTCTACTGGGTTTTGGGACAAAATCCTGCCGAGACCCCACAGCCAGAACCTGAAAGCAGTAGCTCCCCAAAGGCTGGAAAATCCCTAAGAGAAGGCCTGGGGCAGGAAGTGGAGTGACAGGAGACAGGTAGAGAGAAGGGGCCCAATGGCCAGGGAGCGAAGGAGGTGGCCTTGCTGAGAGCAGTCTGCACATGCTTCTGTCTGAGTGCAGGAAGGTGTGGCAGGGTCGAAATTACACTTCTCCTACCTGGAGACACTGTTTGTGGGAGCACTGGGCTCGTGCCTGGCACACAATAGGTCTGCAATAAACCATGGTTAAATCCTGAGCTCCAGAGTCTTCCCAGGCCGACGCCTCTGCAGTGGCCCGTCCCAGAGGTCCAGATAGAACCAGAGGGATCGGGGGAGGAGAGGGGCCCAGGATACACGCCCAGCTTTGCCCTTACACAGGTCACAGTTTCCTCACGCCCCTGCTCAGACCCCCGCGGGGGCCCAAATCTCAGTTCCTACCCCAGATTGGGAGCAGCCTGGTCGTCGCACCTGCCACGTCGCCCTCTGCTGGCGGAGGGCTGCCCAGCGGCCGCCGCCCGTCCCCACACAGGGACCGCGGGCCTTTCCGGGCCAGGTGGGACAGCCTTCCCCGCCCCCGGGCGCCAGCGTCCGTGTGCTCGCTGACCTGCTGTTCTGCAGGGACTGTCCCCCGAACACCACACCTAGCAAAGAGCTTTCTGCTTCCAAACTGGCAATTTGGACGCCCCCTCAATTCCTTGTTCTCACTTCCCTTCTCAAATGGGGTTCCCATCTTGCCAGGAGTCAGTCCCCATTCTCAGCATGGGAAGATCCCCTTCCCTGGGGACCTACCTTGTCCTGGAATCAGAAAGCACTTCACACACACATCCCATTCTCACCCCCGGAAATTCGGGGCGGGGACATGCCATGGGGGAGGCAGGTACTAAAAGAAGCTGAGAAAGTCCTGGCCTGTGGGACTGCCCAGCCTAGAAAATCTGTGCCTTTGTGCTGGATGCCCTCTTCGGGAAACATGGGGAGGGTACACCTGACACCACAGATGACTTTGTGGCCCCTTGCACCCCCAAGGCAGCCTCATGCCTGGAACCTCCTACCCTGGGTTCATGGATACCCACACAACACAGTGTCTTCCCCAAGGATTGGGGCACCCGGCCTCAGACCAGCTTTGAGGAAATAGGAGCGTTGCTAGCATCCGGCAAAGGCAGCCTTTCCCCTCCCCCTGTGCCTGCCAGACTCTGTCCTTATGTCCTCCCCATGCTGTCCAGACTATGGTTGGAGAGTTGGGAAAAGGGCAGTGGGGAAATTGCAGAGAAGGGGGTACGTGAACGCTGAGCAGGATCCGTGGCAATACTGGCTCACTGCTCTCCGGTTCTTGCGAAGAGCCCTTGGGAAGTCACCCCGTCCAAGCCCCTGCCTACAAGTAGACCTCAGGGAACCTGCCTGCCTTTGGAGGAAAAAAACCCACTGCTCACTTTGCTTCTCTGCAGCTTTGCCCTGACTTCCTCGGGGACCCCAGGCCCCAGTTTCCCTATCTAGACAAAGAGGGAGAGGACCATCTGTGTGGTATCACCCTGAGGGGTGATAGGTGCCATAGCATGCCACAGTGGGGCTGAGGGTAGCTCCTGGAGCATGAGCCTTGATGTGGAGGGCCACCCCTTCCCCTGCCAAGGCCTCACCAACAGTTCTCCTCTCCACCCTCCAAGGCACCATCCTCCCTCAGTCCTGCCTTGCACCAGCCTCCAAGAAGGGTGCTGTTTCCTCCATATCCTCACCAACATTATGATCAACAGCCCAAGAGATGGCAAAGTCCTCACACCTAGAAGTCCCTGTCCTGGGGGTGGAGTGGGGGGTGCACGTCCTGTGTCCAGTCTCCCAGGGCTGGGACTGATGCTAGCTGTGCAATCGTCACTCTGGGTGGGCGACTCTTGGAATGAGCTGCTTCCACCAGGGCCACATTCAGTTTGCTCGAAATAGAGACAGAGGGCTTCTTGACTTTGCATATGATTTGCATAATGTCATAGACACACAGTCTATTTTCAGGCAGTTTTCAGGTTAAAGTGTTGTCACTGCTGCCCTGCAGGGTGTCATGTCTGGATGAGTCTCTTCTCTGTTCTTTCTCACCCACCCACTCTTACTGACCTACATCCCCAGCTGCAGGAGCGAATGGTGAGGCAGGGGGAGAGTGGGGTTGTCCAGGGAGACACATGGGCAGGGAAATAAAGGGAATTTCCTTATTACCAGCATCACCAGAAACAGAATCTGGTTGCTCAAGGGCAACTAATAGGCAGAGGGTAAGGAACAGGAAGCCAGGTAACCCATCTTCTGTTCTGCACAAACCCTTCCCACCTCTCCTACCAGGAGAACAGCCAGTTCCTGTTTCTCTATTCAGTCTTCTGCTGGTTTGAAGAAAGATGTCTAGATAGATAAACCTGTTTCTTTCAGCCACCCATAAAGCCTTGCTTGGCCCAGACATCCCTCATGGGCATTTATTTTCAATGCTAAGATTAGATCTTCACCTCTTGGGAAATCTGACCTGCAGTCTGTTCCTCTCCTGGGAGCCTTATCTGAAAGGTAAGGATCCTAGTCTCATGATCAATATTTTTGGAGCACCTGGCATACAGTAGGAGGTCAGTCAGTGCTGCAGTCCCCTCCTCTTCTTCATCTAGAGGTCTGTACCAAGTACCTCATTGTCCCACACCTGGATGCTCGACACACACACCAGCCTCTGAAGGCTCAGATGCAGAAACAGACTTACAAGAGCCAGTTGATGTAACTGTCACTAAGTTATCTGCGACCTTGGCCAGTTGCTTGGCCTCTTCATCTGGAAAGGAGGGGGACTGGTGATTGGTGGAGACGAGGGACAAAGACAATTCCCATATTATAGCTTGAGCTGTTTGGTGACCTTCCTTGATCACAGAGGGTCGGGGCTGGAGCCCCACCCAGGGCTCCCTCCTGTAGACCCTCTGGCTTTGGGGCATGTCTGGTGTGCTGTCTTCCTGTGTATATCAAAGGATCCACCAGATGCCAAGGCAAGGAGCCTGAGAACCTTATTGGGTCCTGGGAAAGGAGAGACCACAGTCTGGCTGCCTAGCCACCACGCACTACCCAGAATTCCCTGTCCTATGTCCAGCCCCCAGGACCTGCCTCATCCCCTCAGGCAGGCGTTTCCTGTTGATAAGAAGCTTAGTCACAAACACTGATAAAGACATGAAAAAAGGAAATCGACAGGCTTGGGTATAATGGGCATTTTGTCTGCCTTTTCTACCCCTCTTCCTTCTCCCAGCACTGCCCACTCCACACCCCCACCTCATACTGCTTCCCAGAACTGAAGAGAAAGCATTCCCCTACCTCCACGTGGGCCCTATTTTATAGTCTCCGGGAATCTGGCCTGAAGGCTTACACAGGTCTCAGAAGGGGGGCCCAGCTTGGCCTGGGTCGGGATGGGAGCCCTGAGGCAGGAAGCACTGGGTGCTGGGAGGCCTCAGGCCAGGGAAATGGGCAGCAGCACCTAGAGGAAGGACAGTCCAGCACAGGTCTCATCGAGGACCGTCCTCTTCCCTCCTCCTCTCCTCCCAGAGGCTTGGATCCAAGTGGTGGTTAGGTGGCTAGATAGTCTATAATTAGTGTGTTTTCCATAATTTTAGTCTCAAGCTTGTTACTGGAAAATCTCATTAATTTTGAGTCTACTAATTTGGAATCTATGATCCTTCAGGCCAAGAGGCTGAACTGATGTTTAGAAAAATAAAGAACGCAAACAAGTTTTTGAGGCAGGCCCTACCACCCTTCTTGGGTTCTGATTTGTAAGTTCAGCTTGACAAAGGTAGTTGTCCTAAAGCACTGGGCCTGCAGTTGAGATAACCTGCCACCAGGTGGGTGATGAGACTTTGCCTGCCACTGGTGTTTTAAGTAGTCATTGCTCACGGACAGATGTTTTAAAGATTTTATATTCAATGATTCTTTCCCCCTCTTCTCCAGAGATGCAACTCCTTAAGAATACAGTAAGGCAAACATAGAAAAAAGTGGCATAGATGGTTCTAAGTGGCCAGTGTTTAAAAGAAAACCAACAGCCAGCATATACAACTTGGAGATTTTCTTGATTTAACTGTTTTCCAGTCCTGGTTGCCACCCAAATAGGGCCTTATCCTGGCTTCAGGCCCTCATATCTCTATTTCATTTTTGACACTTGATGGAAGGAGCAGAGGAGTAAAGAGCAAAGAGTTTTATCCAAGTCAAAATTCTAGCTGTTGTAGCCAGGCCCAGCGGCTCACTCCTGTAATCCCAGCACTTTGGGAGGCTAAGGCGGGCAGGTCACTCGAGGCCAGGAGTTTGAGACCAGCCTGGCCAACATGGTGAAACCTCATGTCTACTAAAGATATAAAAAATTAGCTGGGTGTGGTGGTGGGCACTTGTCATCCCAGCTACTCTGGAGGCTGGGGCGGGAGAATCGCTTGAACCCGGGAGGCGGAGGTTGCAGTGAGCTGAGATCATGCCACTGTACTCTAGCCTGGGAGACAGGGTGAGATGCTGTCTCAAAAAAACAAAACAAAACAAAAACAAAATTCCAGCTGTTTTGTTGGATTTTACTTACTTATTTATTTTGAGGTGGGTCCTGCTATATCACCTAGGCTGGTCACAGACTCCTAGGCTCAAGCAATCCTCCTCAGACAGCCTCCTGGGTAGCTGAGACTACAGGTGCATGTCACCATCCTGGCTAATTATTTTTACTTTTAATTTTTTTTAGAGATAGAAGTCTTACTCAGATGTTGCTCAGACTGGCCTCAAACTCCCAGCCTCAACTCATCCTCCCACTTGGGCCTCCCGAGTAGCTGGGATTACAGGTGCAAGCTACCACACCTAGCCCACCTGTTGTTTTAGTAATTCAACAAATTTATTCTAAATTTATATGGAAGAGTATAAGTTCATGAATAGCTAAGTCAATTTTCTTTATTTTAAGTTATTTTCTGACTATGTTATTCATTCACATGATTCAAAAGCCAATGCATCTACATTGGAGTAGTGTGGGAACAAAAAAAATAAAATAAAGAACTAAAGGCCAGGTGTGGTAGCTCACGCCTATAATCCCAGCCCTTTGGGATTGGGAGGCCGAGGTGTTTGAGTCCAACCTGGGCAACAAAGAAAGAATTAGTCTCTACAGAAAATTAAAACAGGCCGGGCGCGGTGGCTCAAGCCTGTAATCCCAGCACTTTGGGAGGCCGAGACGGGTGGATCACGAGGTCAGGAGATCGAGACCATCCTGGCTAACACGGTGAAACCCTGTCTCCACTAAAAAAATACAAAAAACTAGCCGGGCGAAGTGGCGGCGCCTGTAGTCCCAGCTACTCGGGAGGCTGAGGCGGGAGAATGGCGTGAACCTGGGAGGCGGAGCTTGCAGTGAGCTGAGATCCGGCCACGGCACTCCAGCCTGGGCGACAGAGCAAGACTCCGTCTCAAAAAAAAAAAAAAAAAAAAAAAGAAAAGAAAATTAAAACAGTGTAGTATTCCACTCTTTGAATGTACCAGTCCCCTATTTTTGGAAGTTTTGTTTTTTTCCAGTTTGGGGCCATTACAACCAAGGCTGCAGTGAATAAACTTGTGTATATATCACTTTTCTTTATTCAAGTATTTCTATAAGATACATTCTAAAAAGTGGAATTCCTGGGTTAAAGTATATGTGAATTTGGCCAAGTCAGTTGTAAAGAAGTGCAAAGGGGGAGACTTACCCCAGAAGACAATAAGACAAGTCACAGAAACATAGAATAGTACCAGACAAGTAGACAAATAGACAAGTAGAACATAATAAAGAACCCAGGAACAGGCCAGGCACGGTGGCTCACGCCTGTAATCCTAGCACTTTAAGAGGCACGGTGGCTCACACCTGTAATCCCAGCACTTTGGGAGGCCAAGGCAGGCAGATCACCTGAGGTCAGGAGTTTGAGACCAGCCTGGTCAACATGGTGAAACCCCGTCTCTACTGAAAATTTAAAAATTAGCCAGGCGTGGTGGCACACACCTGTAATCCTAGCTACTCAGGAGGCTCAGGCACAAGAATTGCCTGAACCTGGGAGACAGAGGTTGCAGAGAGCTGAGATCACACCATTGTACTCCAGCCTGGGCTATGGAGTGAGACCCTGTCTCAAAAAAAAAAAAGTGAAGATGATGGCTAAAAAATACAGGGTTTTGTGAGGGGTGATGAAAATGTTCTAAAATGGACTGTGATAATGGTTTTACAGTTCTGTTAATATACTGAAAATCATTGAATTATGTGCTTTAAATGGATGAATTGTATGGTATGTACATTATATCTCAATAAAGCTGTTAAAATATGAGTGAAGAAAGGCTAGATTGTTTAGATAGTGTTGGAAATACTGGATCACTGTTCACATAGAAAATGCAGTTGGGACTCTCCCTTACATCGTCTACAAAGATGGACTCCACATGGATTAAGGACCGAAGTGTAAAAGGCCATACTGTAAGGCTAGTAAAAGAAAATGTAAGAGAACACCCATGTGACCTAGGGTTGGGGAAAGACTTAAAGAAGACCCTTGGCTGGGCGCGGTGGCTCACGCCTGTAATCCCAACACTTTGGGAGGCCAAGGCGGGTGGATCATGAGGTCAGGAGATGGAGACCATCCTGGCTAACACAGTGAAACCTCGTCTCTACTAAAAATACAAAAAATTAACTGGGTGTGGTGGCGGGCGCCTGTAGTCCCAGCTACTCGGGAGGCTGAGGCAGGAGATTGGCTTGAACCCGGGAGGCAGAGGTTGCAGTGAGCTGAGATCGCGCCACTGCACTCCAGCCTGGGAGACACAGCGGGACTCTGTCTCAAAAAAAAAAAAGACCCTTGAAGTGCAAACTGTAAAACAAAATATGAATATTACTATATCAGTTTACTCTTCAATTATACACTATAGATATATTTAACATTGAAAAATTAATAAAACTCATAGATAGATGGTAGACTGGAAGGAGATATTTACAGTCCTTAAAACTGTTGAGGCATTAATATCTACAATATATAAAAAAACTCCTGCAAATCAGTAAGACCCAAGAGAAAAACGGGCGAAAGACATGCAGGGTTAATTTACAAAAGAGGAAGCCCAAATGGCTAACTAGTATAGAAAGGAATGTTCAAACTTGCTAGTAATCAGAGAAATGTACATATAAATGACATACCAACTAACATCCATCAAAATGGCAAAATGAGAAAAGTGGATAACGCTAAGAGTTGTCAAGGGTGTCGGGAAATAAGAACTCTTGTGCAGTTCTTGTAGAAGTATAAACTGGCATAGACTTTTTAGCATTACTTAGTAAAAATGGGTATTCCTATGCCATTTGACCTCATGATACCATTCCTGGGTATACAGTAGACCCTTGAACAACACAAGTTTGAACTACATGCATCCACTTACATGCAGATTTCCATCCTCCTTTGCCACTACTGAGACAGCAAGACTAACCCCTTCTCCTCTTCTTTCTTCTCAGCTTACTCAACATGAAGACAAGGATGAAGATTATTATAATCCACTTCCACTTACTGGATAGTAAATATATTTTCTCTTCTGGCCAGGCGTGGTGGCTCATGACTGTAATCCCAGTGCTTTGGGAGGCTGAGGCGGGTGGATTGCTTGAGGTCAGGAGTTCGAGACCAGTCTGGCCAACATGGTGAAAACCCGTCTCTACTAAAAATACAAAAAAAATTAGCCAGGCGTGGTGGCATGTGCCTGTAATCCTGGCTACTTGGGAAGCTGAGGCAGGGGAATTGCTTGAACCAGGGAAGTGGAGGTTGCAATTAGCTGAGATTGTGCCACTGCACTCCAGCCTGGGTGACAGAGCGAGACTCCATCTCAAAAAAAAATATATATATATATATATATTCTCTTCCTTATGATTTTCTTAACATTTTGTTTTCTCCAGTTTAAGAATACAGTACATAATGTATATAACATACATATGTGTTAATTGACTGTTCGTTATCAGTAAGACTTCCAGCCAACAATAGACTATTATTAGTTAAATTGTGGGGGAGTCAAAAGTCATACACAGATTTTTGATCGCATGGGAGATCAGCACCCCAAACCTCACCTTTTTCAAGGGTCAACCATATATCTTCTAGAAATTCTCATACAAGTCCACAAGTAGAGACACATGAGGAAGTTCAACACACTGTTGCTTGTGGTAGCAGGGAACTGGAATCAACCTTGGTGTCCATCCCCAGGGGAACAGAGAAGCAAAATGTTCAGAATACGATGTCATCCACTGGAAACAATTAACCAGACATATATGAGCAACATAGATAGACCTTAAAAACATGGAACTGATTGGCAAATAAAGAGAATGAGGGTTATAACACAATGCCTTTTATATAAGTTTAGGATGCATACATATTCAAAACAACATTATATCCTTAGCAAGGATATGCATACATTTTAGGACATGGAGCAAGCTCACTAAAGTGCCTGGGGATGAGGGGAGCAAGTAGATGGAGATGGAAAGGGGGATTGGAGAAGGAGCTGGAAAATAAAATCTAAGAGAGGCCTTGCTACCTTGCACAGGATAAGGATGATAACATGTTACCCCACGATTAACCTGAAGACCATAGAGGGAGAAGGAAAAAAAAAAAGAATTAACAACTGCAGAGCCCGAGATCCTGGGCATGAAACATAACAGAACCTCCAGGGACTCAGTTTCCTCCTATTCAGAATGGGGATAATATGTAAGGTGGTTGTGAGGACTGTGATCATGTTGGGCAAGAGGCCTGGCCAGAATTGTTGTTCAATAATAAAAATAATGCTGATGATAGTACGCTATCCTTGCCGATAGTGTTCGCAGGTTCAGTTCTGCAGAGCTGCAGACCAGCTTGGTGTCAACACCTCTTGGTTTGCTCCCCAGCTCCTGGCTCTCTTATCTCCCTGGCCTCCTCATCTGGGCTGCAGCTAAATAGGAGAGATTTGCAAGGCAAGGTGAAAAGGTGAAAACCTGTGATTACATATATGTATATTTCTATGTTTATATTTATTTATTTCAATTAGAAAAAGGCTCTTCATCCTGCATTCACTGGCTGCTCCCTTTGGATCAATACTTTAGTTAGGTCTTTAGAGAAATGAAATTTATATTCATGCCCCGCTGTTCCCTTAGTAACAATCTCCGGCAATCAGATCTGCTCTCTGGTGGAAATGGCCTTTGGAAAGCGCTTATGCAGTGTGCAGTTGCACAATCTTACCTTTGCCAGAAACTGTTTTCTGATGTAGCCAGTATCTTTTCCAGAAAAAAAAAATTAACTACATTTAAGCAGACTTAACAAGGTCTTAAAATAGATATAAAGTGGTTTCACCCCACAAGGGGAATTCTTAAAATACTAAAGTACTGTTTTTAAGCATAGTCAAGTACTTCAGAAACACTCATTTACATTGCAAACAATTTCTATGCTAATTACAAATGATTCTTTCCCAACCACTAGGTAATATTTGGTGTTACTGTATGTACCTGAAACGAATAATATTACTTCTCTTTCTTGTTCTTTTATTTTTTTGATCAATATTCATTATTCAAACTGGTATTTCCACAATTCTTCCAGATTTGCACTTTTATTGTATTTCAGGTGTGAATTTGAGAATCTAATCCCCATAGTATTGAGGTAAAACCACAAAAACAGATTTATCACAATCACTCCTCTAAAAAGAGACTTATTGGAGAATCAGAGAGTCTCAACCCTCTTTGTGGCTCTCAGATCCTCCAATAAGTCTCTTTCAAACATTCTATACTTCTCCAACAACTGAAACTCCCCATGCTGACTTTGCTTCTTTATGAAGAAAATGGAAGCCCTAGGCTGGGCGCGGTAGCTCACACCTGTAATCCCAGCACTTTGGGAGGCTGAGGCAGGCGGGTCACCTGAGGCCAGGAGTTCGAGACCAGCCTGGACAACATTGTGAAACCCTGTCTCTACTAAAAATAGAAAAATTAGCCAGGTGTGGTGGCGGGTGCCTATAATCCTAGCTACTTGGGAGGCTGAGGCATGAGAATCGCTTGAACCCGGGAGGTGGAGGCTGCAGTGAGCCGAGATTGTGCCATTGCACTCCAGCCTGGGTGACAGAGCAAGACTCCACCAGAAAAGAAAAAAAGAAAAGAGAAGAGAAGCCCTAAGATGCCCTCAATGGCAGACACCAAACTTATGAACTCATCTGCGTCTCTACTGCTTCCTCCTTCTACCTTTCCAGCCCCCTACCTTTCCAGCCTCCCTTTCAAGTTCCTCACCCTTTTTTTTTTTTTTTTTTTTTGAGATGGAGTTTCGCTCTTATTGCCCAGGCTAGAGTGCAATGGTGCAATCTCAGCTCACTGCAACCTCCGCCCCCCGGGTTCAAGCAATTCTCCTACCTCAGCCTCCCGAGTAGCTGGGATTACAGGCATGTGCCACCACACCTGGCTAATTTTGTATTTTTTTAGTAGAGCTGGCGTTTCTCCATGTTGGTCAGGCTGGTCTTGAACTCCTGACCTCAGGTGATCCACCCACGTTGGCCTCCCAAAGTGCTGGGATTACAGGCGTGAGCCACCATGCCCAGCCTCAGTTTCTTCACTCTTAATGACCTTTCACTCTTCTGAATGAATTCTCAACTTACTCTTCTCCATCAGGTCCTTCCCACACGGCATCAATTGGCTGCCAAGAGAAACCCTCAAGTCCACACCCCTCCAGCCACTCTAGACTCCCTCCTCCTCCCCTTCTTGCTCACATTTATTGGAAAAGCCAGCTTCTCATCTCCCACTCACTCCTTAGCCCACGCCCCCTGACTTTGCCATGGAAACGGATCATTTGGAGGTCACCACTGGTCTTGTTGCTAAATCCAGTGGACCCTCCCAGTCATTCCTTATTCCAGTGACCACTCTGCCTCTTGGTTTTCCTACCCTACTCAGCTCATCTCCCTCCTACCTCTCTGCAGGATTCCTCAGATTTCTTTGTAGGTTTCTCTTTGCTTCTCCTTTAAATGCTGGTGTTCCTAGGGCCCAGGTCCTCTGCTCCCTCTGCTTACATCTCCTGGGTGAGCACATCATGCCTTACCTTTAGTGCTCATTGATCACTTTGAGATCTGTGTCTGCAGCTCATGCCTCCCTCCTGAGCTCCAGACCTCAAGGCCCAGCTCCTTCTGGATGGCTCCTTGGATGGCTCCCAGGCCTCTCAAACTCATCATGTCTGAAACAGAACTCCCCAAACCTGCTCTGTC
This sequence comes from Papio anubis, assembly GCF_008728515.1. Lineage (NCBI taxonomy): Eukaryota > Metazoa > Chordata > Mammalia > Primates > Cercopithecidae > Papio > Papio anubis. The sequence continues at coordinate 46,738,582 of NC_044984.1, forward strand.
CTCAATATTCCGAGACTCGTATAACTAGCCAATAAACACATGAGATTTGTTAGGGCTTCCTTCTCTCTTATCACCAAAGGCCCCATCCCCAGTCAATCAATGAACACAAAGTCTTGTCCATCCTACCTTCTGTTATATCTTAACTCTGTCCACCTCTCTTCATCCTTATCCTGGTCCTAGCTACCATCATTCTCACCTAGGGTGGGGGGACCTCCTTCTGGTTTCCTGCATCCATCCTGACCCCTCCAGTCCATCTTTCACACTGTAGCTGGAGAAGTTCCTCTAAAATACACATTGTTGGCCAGGCATGGTGGCTCACACCTGCAATCCCAGAATTTTGGGAGCCTGAGGCAGGTGGATTGCCTGAGCTCGGGAGTTTGAGACCAGCCTGAGCAACATGGTGAAACCCCATCTCTACTAAAATACAAAAAATTAGATGGGCATGGTGGTGCATGCCTGAGGTCCCAGCTACTCAGGAGGCTGAGGCATGAGAATTGCTTGAACCAGGGAGGCAGAGGTTGAAGTGAGACAAGATCGTGCCACTGCACTCCAGCCTGGACAACAGAGTGAGACTCTGTCTCCAAAATAAAATAAAATAAAATGCAAAATGTTATTCCATAATGCTCTCTGCTGAGTGTCACTGCCTTCGGGTTAAAGTGCAAACTCCTTATTAATAGGCCCTTATTGCTCGATCTGACCTGGCCTACAGCTCTGGCCACATCTCCCTGCATAGTCCTCCTCTCTCTTCATGTCCCTTTCAGTTCCTTAGACCTACAGTTCCTTTTTGCTATCAGGCCTCTACACATACTATCCCCTACTGGACATTCTTAGCCTGGCCAACTTGCATTTATCAGCACGTGTGGGCGGTGTGATGGAGTGGACTGTGGAGAGAGGCAGGCATGGGTTTGAATTCCAGCTCTGTTCTTTTCAAGCTGTAAAAACTGAAGGATGTCAACCAACCTCTCTGAGCCTCAGAGTCCTCATCTGCAGACAGAGGCATCATAATATTCACCACGTCTCCATATGTTGATTTCTCTTTTCAATTATCTGACCCATCTCCACCCACCCACTCTCACCTGCTTTTTCTGGGAACTGACCCTTCTTCCCTATGCACACAGAGACCATGGTGGTTCCTGGCTGCCATGTTAGTCCAAAAGGACGCAGCCCACTCCCCACAGATGATTGGGCCAGAGGTTGGCACCATTAGCTGCTACATTCCCAATTAGGAATTGGAACCCAGAGAGAGTCACACTGGACTCTTTTCTCATACGGCTAGACTGTCTGTAGACCCAATGGCTCTATATCAGTAGCCATATGTTCCCGTGTGGCTGGGAAGCAGAAAAAGCTGGTCTGCATAAGAGTCTATGGAAGCCAATGCACAAAGGAAGCAAAGGCCCAGAGAGGAAGAGAGGGTGGAAACAGAGAAAGGGTCTTGTACATTTAATGTCCTGGTTTCATTGACCGATTGAGGCCAGCTGCCCTGAGCCTGTAAGAAATTCGCACCCTTAAACCAAAAAAAAAAAATCTCCTTAAGGCCAGGTGTGGTGGCTCACTCCTGTAATCCCAGCACTTTGGGAGTTCAGAGGCTGGCTAATCACTTGAGCCCAGCAGTTCAAGACCAGCCTGGGCAACATGGGAAACCCTGTCTCTACAAAAAATACAAAAAAGTAGCCAGGCGCAGTGGCTGATGCCTATAATCCCAGCACTTTGGGAGGTTCAGGTGGGTGGATCACGAGGTCAGGAGTTCGAGACCAGCCTGATCAACATGGTGAAACCCCATATCTACTAAAAATACAAAAATTAGCCAGGTGTGGTGGTGGGCGCCTGTAATCCCAGCTACTCAGGAGGCTGAGACAGGAGAATCTCTTGAACCCAGGAGACAGAGGTTGCAGTGAGCCCAGATGGTGCCACTGCACTCCAGCCTGGGCGACAGAGTGAGACTCCATCTCAAATAATAATAATACTAAAATAAAAATAAAAATAATTAGGAGGGTGTGGTGGAGCGTGGCTATAGTTCCAGATACTCTGGAACTGAAGTGGGAGCCCAGGAGGCAGAGGTTGCAGCGAGCCAAGATCGCACCACTGCACTCTGCATCCAGCATGGGTAACAGAGTAAGACCCTGTATCAAAAACAAAAAAACAAAAAAAAAAACCCTTAAAATAACTAGCATGGATTTTTATTACATGAAACCAACAAAGTCCTAATTTACCTATTTTGTGAAACAATTATTGTGAAAATTAGAAATGAGATACATACACATATAGTAGATTTCAATAAAAATATTAGTCTTAATATGTACTCAATGCATGAATGAGGCAAGGACTGAGGGAGGGATGTTGGAACTCTCTGCACCCATTTCTTTACAATAGTTCCAGAAACAGGGGCAGGGGCCAGTGCTTATCATCCCATATCATCCCATGAGATTTTTGTTTTGTTTTGTTTTACTTTATTATATTTTGGTAACTTTGAAAAGAGGAAAAAATTACACATAATCTCACCCCATCAAATTGAAGCAGATATTTTTATTGCATACATACTTTGCATACTTATAATCATGGTGCACATTCCATTTTGTGTCTAGTATTTTTTAACTTAATGTATAAACATTTTAATATCTCTACACAGACTTTGCAATCATTTTAATGACTGTATAATATTTAATAGTGTATTATCTAATTTATTAAGCCATCCCCTGTATAGATGTGATTTCTGGTTTTTTCTATTATAAATCATGCTGCAATGTACATCTCTGTGGATAGGTCACTTTTTTTTTTTTTTTTTGAGGTGGAGATCCCAGGCATTTGGGGGTAATGATAAAGATCCAAACACTTGGGTTCCAGGTCTTGGTTCCACATTTCACCAGCTAAATGACTCAGGTGGTTACTTAGGTACCTGAGACCTCAGTGTCCCCATCTGTTAATGAAGTGAATTGTCTCTGCTCTGGAGATGCACATTTGTCTTGAAGGTGAAGAGGAGCAGTAAATCAATTCTAAAGCTCTATTCTAAGCCATGATTCTGTTTAGCCCTATAAGGAAACAATAGTGCTCAGTACCGGCTCCATTTTTGCAAAGGAGCTAGAGGAATGGTGGCGGAGAGTGTTGAATCATAGGGTCTTACCCACTCAGCCGGTGCTAAGTGATTAGGGACCCACTCAACAGCAGATGAGGCCAAGGCAGGAGTGAGCCTCCAGATAAAATCCCCTTCTGGCCCCCCACCATCTGGCTCTATTCTGGAGGGCTAGAATGGTGGCTATCCCACTATTGCAGTGGCTGCAATAGCAGTGGCAGGATTCTTTGGCTTTAATCCACAACCCCTTTCTCCCCTAAACCCAGGCGGCCTCTGTAGGTTCCCATGACAACAGCATGCCTGGGAAGGACCAGCTTGAGGAAAAACCAGATTTTACTGTAAGAAAAAACTGGCCAGAAGCCACAGGCCGGGCAGGCTGGGACACGGGCTCTGCAGTGGGGCTGGGTCCTGGGACACGAACCAGAGAGAGGAGTGAGCACCAGCTCTGTGCTAGGAGCTGACACTTTTTGAGCACTTACAATAGCCAGATACTATTAAATGTGCTGTGTATGTATTGACTTATTTGATCCTCATGACAATGAAGTAGGCACCATAGGTGTTATCCCTGTTTTACAGGTGAGGTGATAGAGGTATGGTGAGGTTCAAACCTGGCAGTCTGACATCAGTGCCTGCATATGGACCCCTTGGAAATCAACTCTCATCTCTGCAGCCTCCAGCAATTGATAAATGACAGTTTCATTCTATCCTCACAACATTTTTCCAAGATTAAAGATTATTATTCCCATGAGGAACCCATCTGTCAGAGAGGTTAAGCAATGTGTCCCAAATCACACAGCTAGCAAGTAATAGAGCTGGGATTTGAACTCAGATGTGTCTGAACCCAAAGCCCATGGTTGCTACTAAGATGCCAGGAAATAGATCTGAGCCTTCCTATCCTCCCATAAGCCTGGGAAAAGGGTCACGTAGCGTAGGCTAGCTTTAGAGATATGAGTGGGGTACATTTCTGTGTCCTCAGTGCCGTGCCAACCCTCTCCCAACACATACACACTCACACATGCACACACACATGCACGCACGCATGGGCGTGAACACAGGCCCTGGCAGGCAGACGCTGCCCTCCTCTCAGCCAGGAATGGGCCCGCCTACTCACAACAGGCTTCCCAGGCTGGTGAGCCTGCCCACACCTGATTGCCTCACCTGGGAGAGGCTGCTAGAAGGCATGGAAGGCGTATCTCCCCACCTCAACTCATTCTGTGTAACCAGGCTGGGGCTTCCCAAGGAAGTGAGAGAATTCCTGAAGTCTGTGAGACCCCTGGGATGTTTTGGGTTTTTTATTTCTAAACCAAGTGGGAGCCTAAACTTCAGAGCCTGGAGGACTCTTCCTATTGTTCTTCCAGTGTTGTGTTTTTTTTTTTTTTTTTTTTGAGAGAATCCCGCTCTGTCACCCAGGCTGGAGTGCAGTGACGTGATCACAGCTCACTGCAGCCTCAAATTCCTTGGCTCAAGTGATTCTCCTGCCTCAGCCTCCCAAGTAGCTGGGACTACAGGCACACAGCACCATGCCCGGCTAAGTTTTCAATGCTTTTTGGTAGGGTCAGGGTCTCACTATGTTGCTCAGGCTCCAGTGTTAATTTTTTACTTAATGTATTGCATTACCTTTCTCCTGACTTGATTATTTTCTAGACGGTGGCCTTTGTTTTTGTTTTTGTTTTTTTTTTTTTGAGACGGAGTCTTGCTCTGTCGCCTAGGCTGGAGTGCAGTGGAGCGATCTCGGCCCACTGCCACCTCTGCCTCCTGAGGTTCCAGTGATTCTCCTGCCTCAGCCTCCCAAGTAGCTGGGATTACAGGTGCCCGCCACCATGCCCGGCTAATTTTTGTTTTAGTACAGATGGGGTTTCACCATGTTGGCCAGGCTGGTCTCAAACCCCTGACCTCAAGTGATCTGCCCACCTCGGCCTCCCAAAGTGTTGGGATTACAGATGTGAGCCACTGTGCCCAGCCACCTTTGATTTTTAAAAGTTCCCCATTTCCTGTGGTAAGTGCAGTGGCCCTCTGTCTATGTCTTTCTATCTTATCTCTGATAGACTAGTCCATATTTTCCACTGGGAGCTTACCTCTAAAATCACATTTGCATAAGATCAGTCATTCCACAGATATTGATCATATGGCTTCCCCTCAAAGGCAGGATGTACATGGGAAACTAAAGACACATTCAGACCCACCCCTTCCCACCCCTACTGAATTAAAGAGAGGCAACAGAAGCCTCAGGTTCTGCCAGGTTCTCCTGGAGATGGTGGGTTAGATAAGGGGAAGAGACCTGTTGACCTGTCTTGCTGCAGAAAGCTCTACACATTTGATTCCTGGAAGCAGAGCAAAGGTTCTATCCCCAACATCATCAGTCTGACCAGACTGGGGACCATCTAGTTTCCAGTGAAGCATCCACCTAAAGTCCTTGGGGGAGGAAATGGAAATTATCTTAAGAGGCTTGGACACCCCAGCTTTCTCCAGCCTCTGCAGACCCTGCCACGCCTGCACATAAACCCCATTTCTTCTCCATGCCAGACTGCAAAGAATTGGAGTAGCATACTGAGCACACTACAGTTTCTCCCTGGTGTAGATGTTACCCTTGAAACCCTTCTTTGGAAGACCCACACATCCATCCACAGGACAGCATGGACTCCAACGTGGGGTGGGTAAGAGAGAGAGGCTGCAGACTCAGAGAGAAGGAGAGCAAGGAAGTGAGGAGATGGGGCTGCTGGGAGAGAGAGCAGGGAGGTCAGAGTTGGGGACCATGCCCAAAATATGTCAATACCATGTCTGGATTTTTTACCCTGGGGAGAGGAGACATCCCTGCTGCCTGCAGTACTGAGCACCTGTGCTCCCCACAAGCCCCCTCCACCTGGCCTGGGCACGCAGTGGGCATTTAGTAAGTGCACACTAGAGCTGGTGGTTATGTTGATAAGATGACGGCACACCACTCAGTCTGCAAAGTCCAGACTTCTGTCTCTCTCACCCCCTGGGAATTTCATAAATAAATCCCTGGACCTGTTCCAAGAAGAATTTCAAGGCTTCTCTGTGTGTGTATGTGTTTCCAGAAACACAACAATTTTACATGATGCCTGGTGTGCAAACTCCTAAGCAAACCATGGAGAGGAATGAGGACTTGGGCATGGCAAAGAGGAGGTGGACAGACCGGGTCAGGCTGGGCTGGTGCAGGCCAGGAAACCAGCAGTCGACGGCGGCGGTTTGAGCCCAGGCTTTGCAGCTGGCAGCTGCTAACCTGGCTCCCCAGACGCCCAGTCTGCCCCAGGCTCAGATTGCCCAGCCTCCCCTCCCCCACCCTTGGGCTTTGGCAGGATTCTCCATCAGGTTTTTGCAAAGTGCTGGGGTCTTAAAATAGCATAAAGGCCCGCGCAAGCACACACACACACATGCATGCACACGCACACACACATTTAGACTATAGTGTCAATTCCCATACCACAGAATGAAGATCAAAAAGGAGGGAGAGTAGAGGGTGGAGCGAGGACTTCAGGGCATCTTCCAGAGCTGAGAGCAGTGAGAGACCAGGCAGGAAACAGGGGTGGCACTCAGTGTGAAGAAGGGGAATGGGGAGGAGAAAACAAGATAGAGCCTGTTTTTGGGTGTGTGTGACAACGTGACAGGGCTAACAGTCATGTCTGGACTGTGTGTTTATGTGTAGCTGGGATCATGAAAGCAAAGGCTATGTTGGTGTGACCAGTTTGGCAAGGGGAAGCTGGATTTCCCTCCTGGACTGTGAACTCCTATGGGCCAAGAACTAAGAACTTTATCCTCATCATTCCCAGGGCCTAGCCCACTGCCTGACACAGACACTAAATACATGTTCCAAGAATAAATAGATGATGGATGGATACATGGATTTGCTAGAACATTAAGTGGTAACCATAAGGACAGTACAATTTCAAAGGGCAAAATTGGAAACGGGCACTGCAAAGTTAGAAGATGTGGCCAATCCACAAGTACGTACTGGATGTTGAGAAGGAAAGGGAAGTGACCGCCACTGTGGTAGGGTTTGGGATCTCTCTGGGGAAGATGAGACGAACACAGAGAGGTAGGCAGAAGGCTTCCCAGAGGAGTCAGGCCCTGAGCTGGTCGAATTACTTGAGCTGATGTTGTAGCCAGGGCTCACAGGCTATGAGGACAAACATGCTCAAACCAGTGGAAGCGAAAAGAGGATTTCCTGGGAAGATAGATGGGAATCTCAGAGAACTCAGCAGTGGAAAATACAGTCAGATCTCATGGGATCTGAGAAGACGCTGGGCTGGTTGTATGTTGGGGACTCCGTTAGAGTGGGCGAGGCCAGAGGGTGTGTGTGCATGGACACATTCCCAGCACACCTGGGGTAAACAATGGGGGTCTCTGGTCTCTCCTTTCCCTGGGCCTCTGCTCCACTCTCCTCTCCTGGCTCACCCTGGCCCAGGGTAGCTTCCAGCTAGTCTCCATTGCCCGCCCCCACCTAAGTAACTCAGTTTTCATAACTCCTTAATTCAAATGCTCATGAGAAAGGACTTGCATCGCTCAGCCAGTTTATTTCTTGCTTTCCCTTGGTTCAATGCCCAGCCCTGGTGCAATCACCTATGGCCAGAGGGCAGACCATGCAAACTCCCCTAGGAGAAGTGGGTGTAGCAGGTGACAGCGACAGACTCTGGTGATCCAGATAGGAAGAAAACTACATGAGGCACTTGGTTGTGTAGTGTGTGTGTGTGAAGGGGTGGATGGGGGAAGCCAGGGCAAAAGAGGAGCTGTCAGGACAGGGGTGAGCCAGGTGACCCCTATGCCTCAGTTCCTTGTCTCTACTATGGGGTGAATACTACTACTCTCATGTGGTTGCTGTGAAGATTGAGTAAATAATCTGTGTCAAGTTCTCAGGAGTCAATGTTCTCTACAGCCTTTAGCAATTGATAAACGACAGTTTCATTCTATCCTCACAACATTTTCCCCAAATTAAAGATTATTATTCCCATGTTACAGATGAGGAACCCAAAGGCCAGAGAAGTTAAGCATGTATATGCAGTCTCTGCATGTATTGTGATGTGCAGGAGAGTTAGACTGGATAGTAAGTTCTCATCACGTAGAGTCCTCACTACAGTTTTGGCTCCGCCCTGGGCAAGTCACGCATCTTTTCTGAGCATCAGATTCTTCATCTGTGAAACAAGGGAGTCCAGCTGAATCATTTCTCAAATCCCCTCTTAGTTTAGAAAGCCATGCTTTTGGCTTGGCCATAGGGAGCCTGTGGATTCTGAAGAAGGCAGATGACAGACAAAATGAAGGAGGCTTTCTTAGAATACAGTTATGTCGCAGGGTGCCTTGTAGACTGGAAGGAGGGTGACCAGGAGGCAGGGAGGTTACAGCACCAGTAGTCCCAGAGATGTGTTGTGTAAGGTTCTGGACTGTAGCATCGCAGGAGGGGACTGGCCAGATAGGCAAAAGCTGTGAGGTCTACAACAAAAGGAAAATGATCAGGAGAGCAATCCTGTTTGGCCACTGGGCATCCCAGATAGATAGAAACTGATGTATTAATCATCAAGGCTGAGGGCACAGGGCCTATTTCCAAGGAGGCACTGGGGGATGGATGGGGTAGGGGGAGGATGAGGTCAGTGTGAGGGTTAAAAGAACGAAAGAAGGCTTGCTTCTAAAAATCATGCAGTTGCCTCTGGAGTAGAAAGTGAGCAATAAAAGCCTGAGAGGGTTTTCTCCAAGTACATCACAGCTCCACATCATCCCATGGGACTGCTAAGCACAGACTACAGGCTGCTGACCACAGCAAGACCCTAACACTGACTCTGGCCTCTGGGCTTCTCGGGCCCAGAGCAATCCCTCTAATTAGCCCCCATCCTCAGCCACCAGGCATATCCCATCCAAGTTCTTTCCATTGCCTAACCTGCCCTCCCTCTGCTTCCCTCACCACCCTGGCTCATTTGTCCCTTCACCAGCTGCTATGGCCCCACCCCTACACCTTCAACCTCCAAATGGTCCCTCTTCTGCTCCCAGCCTGGACTGCTAAGCATTTCCCAAAGAAATGGTAGAGGCTTGTTATGACCTCAACTTTATGTTCTGTAATCCTGCCTGGGCCCCAGTACCACTCTGACAATCCCTTTCTGCTTTTCTATGTTCCTGGACACCACACCCATTCTCCACAGTGGCTTTTTACAAATCCTTACCACCTTCCTCAAGCACATCTACCATCATATGCCACCATGCGCCCTGAGCATACTGTACCAAAACAGAGGGCCTGACTGAGAACATCAGGATGACCCTTCATGCCTATAAACTTTCTCTTGGTTTACCTCATTCCTTCAGGTCTAGCAATCTCCTCCAGGCCAAGGCTAATCATTGTACCTCTGGATCTTTATCCTGTGCTTCTCATCTACCCTGGGTACTGGCTCGATTACTTACTACTTCTTCTTCCTGTATCTTTGAACTCTTCTTGGCTCTTTTACTGCAGTCTAAGCTGCAGTCTTTCTGTTCTTATTAAAGCAACAAAAGGGAGTAAACACTCCCTTCACCTTGTGTATCCTTCTGAAATCCCCTTTTCTTTTTCTCTTGTCCAGTCTGGAAATCTTTATTTTTAAATTGGATTATTTAGTTCATTTACATTTATTGTAATCACAGATATATTTGGATTTATTTTTACCATCTTATTTTCTTCTTTCTATTTATCCCACTTTACCATAGATTCAGTATCACTTGTCTTGAGACCAGAGTGTTTTGGATTTCAGAGTTTTTAAGATTTTGAAATATTTGCATGGTACTCACCTGTTAAGCATTCATAATCCAAAAATAAAAAATCTGAAATGCTGCAATGAGCATTTCCTTTGAGCATCATGTCAGTGCTCAGAAGGTTTCAGATTTTGGAGCATTTTGGATTGTGGATTTTTGGATTAGGAATGCTCAACCTATATTGTCCTTTTTATTTCCTTTATCAGTTCCTTTTGGATTATTTTGTATAATTGTATTTCTTCATTCTCTTAACCTGTAAGTTATACACTCTGTTTCTCTTCTATTAGTGAATACCTGTTAGTAAAGTATGCATGAATTCATACATAACATATATTTTTTATTTAGCCCTTGATCTTTAAAGCCATTTCTTTGAGTATACAATTTTAAGTTGACTGTTATTTTTCTCTTGGGCCTATTTTGGATTTTTGTCTATGTAGATTATTTTTCTTAAAATTTGGTCTGTGAGAATTCCCTGTAGCCTGAATTGAATTTGGGTTCCTCTACAGATGATTTGCTCTTATTTCTTCCACGTACTACCAGGAAGTACAACGGGCCTCAGACCACTTGAATCTAAATAGTGTGTAGTTTTTCAGACCGCCTAGATTGGGTGAATTTTGAATAAAATCACATCATGGAGGCCAGCTTGCCGTTATGAATTCTCAGGGGATATTTTCTCCCATTCTCACTCGGAGCCAAGGTTTTGTTTTTTGTTTTCTTTTGAGACAGAGTCTCACTCTGTCGCCCAGGCTGGAGTGCAGTGGTGCGATCTCAAGAGCCAAGGTTTGAGTCAGACAGTTTTCCTTGCAGTCTCCTGGAAGAGTGAATTATTTATTTTTCTTTTTTCTTTTTCTTTTCTTTTTGAGACAGAGTTGTGCTCTTGTTGCCCAGGCTGGAGTGCAATGGTGTGATTTCGGCTCACTGAAACTTCCACCTCCCAGGTTCAAGTGATTCTCCTGCCTCAGCTTCCCCAGCAGCTGGGACTACAGGCACACGCCACCACGCCTGGTCAATTTTTGTATTTTTTCTTTTTAGTAGAGACGGGGTTTCGTCATGTTGGCCAGGCTGGTGTCGAACTCCTGACCTCAGGTGATCCACCTGCCTTGGCCTCCCACAGTGCTGAGATTGCAGGTGTGAGCCACCGTGCCCAGTCTGAGGAGTGAATTATTTCTAGTACTTCCTTAGATGAAGTGTATTACCCTTTGTGGGTCACAGCTTGTGCACAGGATCTGTTATTAGATACCCCACTTTGGATGAGCTTGAGCTCTGTCTCCTATCCCCTATATCCTGCTTGCCTGTGAAAATCGAAGTTCAAGCTCGCCCGTATGCAAAGGCTCTGAACAGAAAAGCCAGCTTTGGTGATCAGCTTTCCTCTTTGATTTTTAGTTTTTTACTTGAGTATTCACTTTCTTGCTAGTTTACTGAGCATTTTGAGTTGTTTTCAGCAGATTTGCTCAAGGAACCTGGTTTACCATTCCAAAGGAAATCCAAATTTCCCCCTCCCATCATAGCCAAGTTATTTGAAATAATAGATGATACTCAGTGTTTCTAAGCCTTCACTCCCATTTGTAGCCTCCTGAAGTTAGGCCTTCACCCCATCCTCCACTGAGCCTGCTCAGGCAAACGTCACCAATCAGAAGTTACCAAAATCCTAAGAGACTTGTTCCTCATCTTACTTGACCGCTTCTCAACATTACAAACTATGGACCTCTTGAAAGCTTCTATTGCCTTGGTTTCTATTATTCTATTTTTCCCAGGTTCTCTTCCTACTTCCATCACTGTTCCTTCTCTCTTCCTTTTTCCTGGTATTGCTGTATTTCCAGATTCTCTTGCTCCCTTGAGCTGTTTGAATAACTATGATATGCTGCTAACTTCCAAATCCACATCTCTGTGGCTCCAGGTACCTTCAAACTCAGTATGCCTGACAAGGAACTCATTTTTTACACTTTTTAATTTTTTAATTTTTTGGAGACGGAGTCTTTGTTGCCTAGGCTGGAGTGCAGTGGTGCAATCTTGGCTCACTGCAATCTCTGCCTCCTGAGTTCAAGTGATTCTCCCGCCTCAGCCTCCCGAGTAGCTGGGATTATAGGTGCCCACAACCATGCCCAGCTAATTTTTGTATTTTTAGGGGTTTCGCCATGTTGGCCAGGCTGGTCTTGAACTCCTGACCTCAGATGATCCACCTGCCTTGGCCTCCCAAAGTTCTGGGATTACAGGTGCGAGTCACCGTGCCCAGCCAAGGAACTCATTTTCTTTTTCCCAAACCTGCCCATTCTAGTCTGCTGAATGAAACTGCCAGGCAGCTAGTCACCTAAGATTATCCTGGAGTCATATGGTGCCATCCCCTTTCCTCATGTCCTGTATCTAATCAATCTTGTCATTTCTACCTCTTTGAACTCTTGAATCTATTTCTCTTTTCCACCTTCACATTGCGGCTGCCTGGGGTCGGGTCCACCTCCTATCTTGCCCGGGCTACGGGCTTTGCCTCCTCTTTGGTTTCCTTACAACCATTCTTGTCCTCCTCCAGCCAGCCTCTGTAAAAAGTTCAAATTCACTTGGTTCAGCAAAGTGATCTTCCTAAAACACAATATGATCAGATTACAAATATGATCAGTTTAGCCTTTCCTAAAACACAAACATTATCAATTTACACTTAGAGGTCCAAGTGTACTGAAGAGGGTCTCTTATTAGACTCCCGATCCAGTGTGCTCCATTTCCAAGTAGACTTCCATGTCTGCCTAGCTCACCAACATTACCTTTCCACTCTCCACCATCTTCAACCTGCATCTTCCTGGGTGTGCCGCTAGGCTGCTCACGGTTCTAAACGCCAGGCAAAACAGTCTCCTGCCATCTCCTGCCCTCCCGACACAGGCCTATCTGGGGAGGACTCTTTGATCTTCCAAGAATCAGCGTAGCCTGTCTCTTTGTGAAACCTTTCCCAGCTCCTCAGCCTGTCCCCTCACAGCTGAATCATTCATGTCCCCTGAGTGGCCTCCATTGGCTCTTTACAGGCTTGTGTCCTCGCAGAGATAACCTGTTGCTGCTCTTTTTCTCATGCTTTTCTCTATTAGATTTTAAGTTCCATGAAGGCAAGGACTATGACTTATTCACGTCTATATGTCGTGACTGGTATACTGTAGGTACTCAGTAAGTGCTTGTGGCATGGATGAGTGAAGATGAGCTATTGCCTTCTTGGAATGAATGACCCTGCTGCTCAGCAAGGCAAATGATCCCCTAGGTAGTGGTGTTTCTGTGCGTTGTGACCAGCGTGGCAGCTGTCACACTGACTTGTCACTCTAGTCAGTGGGACTAAGGTGTAAGACTTTCTCCTAGAGAAGTGGCTCCTGCTAGCTCTAGGGACTCTCATGACAAAGAGAGCAGAGGGGAAAAGCAGTTCATAGACTATGATGTGGGTCCAGCCCTAAGATTAAGAAGGTTTACAAGGCCGGGCACGGTGACTTATGCCTGTAATCCCAACACTTTGGGAGGCCGAGGCAGGCGGATCATGAGATCAGGAGTTCGAGAGCAGCCTGGCCAATGTGGTGAAACCCTGTCTCTACTAAAAATACAAAAATTAGCCAGGCATGGTGGCATGTGCCTGTAGTCCCAGCTACCTGGGAGGCTGAGGCAGAAGAATTGCTTGAGCCCAGGAGGCGGAGGTTGCGGTGAGCCAAGATCATGCCGCTATACTCCAGCCTGGGTGACACAGCAAGACTCCATCTCAAAAAAAAAAAAAAGAAAAAAGAAAAGAAAAGAAATTTAAAAAAAGAAAAAGAAAAAGAAAAAAAAAGAAAGAAGGCTTATGAAAATGGACACTTACTGAGGCCTTCAGGGAGGGTGAGGAGAGCTAGGAGGAAGCATCCTTGGGCCAGGCTGTGGGAAGGAGCGAAGGGCACAGGTAGGAATTAGGCAGTCTCTATGTAGTGCAGGACCTAAAAGGAAGGTAGACACATCACCTAGGAAAGCTCTAGTTTGGAGATGCCCCAAACTCTCACAAATGGGATGTGAGGCATATGATTCACCCCTCCCCCGCTCCACCTCATGTCCCACCTTCAGCTGGGTCCTGAAGACTAGTCCCCAGAAAAGCAGGAGATGCTATGGTGTTGAAGAAAGCACGGGACCAGTAGGCCGTGGCTTTAATGATGGATTGTATGTGAGCCTGGGTAAATCGCTTACCTTCTCTAAGTCTCAGTTGCTTCATCAGGGCACACTCTGACATGCCTCAACCACTTCCTAGGATTGTAGTGAAGGTCAACTCATAATGATGATGATAGCTATTCTTTTTAGATCACTTCCTATGTGTCAGAGATTATGCTAAACACTTTACCATATTTTATCAATACTAACAACATCTCTATGACATAGAACTATCATTAGCTGCATTTTACAAGATGAGTAAATTGAGGTTTAGCGAGGTAAAGTATCTGCCCAAAGTCCAATGCTATCAAGTGAGCTGATGGAGCTGACAGAGGCGGCATTTCGTCTGTGGAGCCAGCATTCTGGTTCCCTGATCTGTATATTTAGCTGTGTGGCTGACTTTACTGTCTAGGAGTGAAGCAACCACAGGTCCCCTCTGGGACCCCTGGCCTCGCAGCCACAGTGGCAGCACTTAGCGAAGAATAAGGAAAGACACCTCTTTCCCCCTTGGCTTCAGAGATGTGCTCCTGAGGAGTTGGCTTTCCCTTCCTAACTACAGGGGTTGGTGACTGTACTGGGTTGAATAGTGTCCACCCAAAATTCGTAACTACCAGGAACCTGTGAATGTAATCTTACTTGGAAGGAGGATCTTAGCAGATGTAACCAATTAAGATCATTTGTACTCATACTGGATTAGGGTGGGCCCTAATCCAACGACTGGTATCCTTATAAGAAGAGAGAAATGTGGACTGAGATGTAGATGTAGAGGGAAGATAACCATGTGAAGACATGGGGTTATGCTTCCGCAAACCAAACAACACCAAGGATCCTGGGAACCACCAGAAGCTAGAAGAGGCAAGGAAGGATTCTTCCCTAGAGCATTCAGAGAGCACATGGCCCTGCCAACACCATGGTTTCAGATTTCTAGCCTCCAGAACAGTGAGAGAATACATTTGTTATTTTAAGTTACCCAGTTTGGTAGTAGGAAACTAACACAGTAACCTAGCACTGTGTGCACCACAGCTGGGTGGACAGAGCATGGATTGGAAACCACCTAGATGGACTAGGTGGGGTAAGCCTATTTGTGGCAGATGAGGGAGAGGAGAATAAGTTATTTACTCATTCAGCTACACTGACCAACTTGTAGACAATGCCTCCCCATGACTTTATGTGATTGTGTGTACACTGTGTCTGGCGAGTGTGTTTTCAGCTTTATTTTTTCCGGATATGATAATGGGAGTTCTTCACGTTGGTGAAACTTAGAAGGTGAGAATTCCATATAATAAATTGTTCCCCCTACCTCTTGGCTGTCCTTACCACCCCTAGATCTCAGATGGTGAAACTGTGCTTAAAGAGGTTCAAACCTTGCCCAAGTTTTCAGTTAGTAAGAAGCAGAATTCAGATCCAGAATTATCTGACTGCAAAAATTCTGCCCTTTCCATTATATCAAGTTCTTTCTCAAGCTAAAGAAACTGACCTCTTTTCAGAAAGATATGGAGTGATTTGTTTACTTTCTTAAGCATTTTTTCTAGATTTGAAAGTAACATTTATTTGAAAAATATTTAAAAATTATTGAAATGGTAAAATAAAAAGTAAAAAAAAAAAAAGGCAATAACTACTGTTACTACTGGGTAAATATCCTTCCAGTCTTTTTTTCCTATAAATACATATTATCAATACAATTTGAATAATGCTGTGAACAGTTTTGCATTTTGTTTTAATTTAACATTATCTTGTAAGCATTTTCTCATGTCATAAGTTTTTGTAGACAGGATTTTAAATTACTAAATAATGTTTCATCATATGGATGGGCCATAATTTAACATTTTCTATTATTGTCTACTTAGTTTCCACCTTTTTACAATAATAAATATACAAGTTAACATTTTTAATAAACATCTGTCCTCTTATTATTTCTTGAAGACAGGGGATCATACTGGGTAAATGGATATGAATATTCTAAGGCATTTGATGCATAATGACAATTGTTTACCAAAAGGGTTCTACCTACCCGCCCAGTCAGAGTGCCTGACACGGCACCCTTACCCATACTGTCATCAGTAAAGATCTTTGCTGTGTTCTGAAAAGGAGCATGCTGCAATTCCATCACACAGGCTACCGCGTCCAGAGGATAGCATGGGGCAAGATCAAGCAGGGAAACCAGTTAGGAGACCGTGGCGATTATCCCAGGGGACGCGCTGGGGGCTTGCGGCTAGGCGCAGGGATGGAGGAACTGGAACACGCACGGGATTCGTAGAATATTCGACAGGGGCGGGGGATCGACTCTGATAAGATAATTCTGCGTTGCGTGGGGTGCAGGAGAGGGAGGAGACTGCACGTTCGGCTCCGGCCTCCTCCGCGCCGGGCTCGGCACCGATGCGCGAGGTTGGCCGAGGCGTGAGCCCCGCCCACCCCTTTAACAGGGACACTCCCCTTTAAGGCGGGCGCCCGCGCGCGCCCCGGCCCCGCCCTTCGGGGGCGCGCGCGGCGGCCGCGGCGCCGGCTCCGCCGGGAGTGCACGTGCCGGCGCCGGGCGGAGGAGAGGGAGGCGGGAGCCGGGCAGCGGGAGGAGGGGAGGCGCCGGGGGCGCGCGCGCGCGCTGGGCGCTGCTGGGCTGCGGCGGCGGCGGCGGCGGCGGCGGTTACTATGGCGGAGTCGGCCAGAGCCTCCTCCTTCTTCCCCCTTGTTGTCCTCCTGCTCGCCGGCAGCGGCGGGTCCGGGCCCCGGGGGATCCAGGGTGAGTCCTGGGGCGGGGGGCGGGGGCCGGGATGGAGAGGGCTGGGCGAGGGCGAGGCCTCGAGCCGCGGCCGCTGGGCTACAGCGCGCCCCCTCCCCACGCGCACAATATGGCCGGGTGGGGGGCGCGGAGGAGTCGGGGTGACCCCCAGTCAGCTTCCCAGACCTCGGAGGCGCGGCTGCCCTTCGGCTGCGGAGCTCACGCCGGGCCCCTTGGGACCCGAGCCCTGTTCCAGGCGGAACTGGATTCGGGCAGCTCTCGGGGGTCGCGCTCCCAGCGCCCTCATGTTCCATAGAGGGGAGCCCGAGCTTCCAGCCTCAAGATTTGGAGGTCCATGGTTTCTGTCCTTCACCGTGTCCAGGGGCGGGGGGCTTTCTTCCCTCCCTCCAGATGCTCCTGGGGGGCATCTTTCTCCCGCCAAGATTGTGGGGTTCGGGCGGTGGGGTCTTAGCCTCTCCGAGGGATCCTGATGTTGAGAGCCCGCGCACCTCGAGACTGTAGGGGAAGGGGTCTCTAACCTTTCCTTCAGGTCCTGCACTTGGCGTGTTTCTTCCCCTCCCTCCCCTGCCTCCCTAATGTTCTGGGAAAGGGAGTCACATTTCCCCTTCACTCAATCCCTTGAGTTCAGTGGGGCAATCCCCCCCTCCGCCCTCCGGCACACATGCCCCGTGGAGGCTATTTGGAGGAAGTGGGACGAACAGGCCCCTAAACCTTTTTGGAGCCTAGCTTTGGAATCCCTAACCCTATGGAACCGAGTTCCCCAAGGGTTGATCTGAATCTAGGTGTATTTGCTTTCCTCCTCGCTTCCCCTACCCTACCCCGGGGGGCCCGTTCAGTTAATCACTTTGTGGATGCCTTTCAGGTGAAATCTTAGGTGAACGTGTCTCCAACCCCCCAAGATTATTTAAAGATCCCACCACCGGACTGTATCCCCGGCCCTTGGTCAGTACTTATTTACCTTCCTACACGATGCCTCTTCCCAGCCCGCCCACCCTCACACACCCCTTACCTTCCAATTCCCACAGTCTGCGGCTCGCCTTATACCACCCCCACTCTCCCCTCTGTAGAAGCGGGTACCTTTTTGCGGGACACTCCGCTGGCTGTGTTGTTTTTGAGGCTTTGGGGGCTGAGAAGAGCAGATGAAACCCTAAAATATTTCATTTAAGAGAGTCCTGGCGAATGTGTTTTGGCCTTGAGGTAGTAGATGAAGGTTATATTTGGCAGTTATATTGAAGCGATTATTGACCCACAGATGGATCTGGGAGAGATGATCAGGATTGTATTCGCTCCCAATGTACAAAGCCTGCTGCTTTGACTTCTCAGCAGCCCCTAACCTTCCAGCAATGGGAGATCAAGTGTGTTCTGTGGCTCTCTTCTCCCCTAAAAATAATGATTCTCAGGTGGGTTCAGTCGTCTTTAATAAATCAGACAGTCAAGAAAAGACACCATGCCACTTTGGAGTCTCAAAAACAAGTTCATTATCTCCGGCTTTGATATTTGTTCCCAGTGGTGGAGCCTGTGCAGCGGGGTCTTTGTTCACGGGCTAATGCTTCTGCTAAGCACCTCGTGTGTGTTCTTCGGCCTCACTGCTCTGTGGCTGAGGGGTTTGAGAAACATGGTGAAGGTGTATGAACCGAGCTTGACATTTGTGGTGAGATAATGATTTGCATGAATAAGGATGTTCATCGGGCCTTATTAAGGACCATTTTTTGGAATGTGTAACATAATGTTCTCTACTGGGGTAGAAAAAAAAAGGGGGGAGATTGAACCTCTAGGTTTGCCATGTTATTTGTGTATGTATAAATCTTTAAATTCCTCGTATAGGAATTTTTATCCTGCCCCTTATCCAGGATTTTTAACAGTCATTTCCCTGCTGATTTGATGTAGTGTTTGTGGGGTTTTTCTGGTTGTGAGCCTAGTTAAGAATGTTTGATAATCCAATTGGTTCTGATTGGGGCAGAGTTCATTTTTTTGTAATCTTCCTAAAATGGATGTTTGTGGGGGTTAAGGTGGGTGGGTAAAATAGGGAGTTCGTTTCTTTTTTTGGTAAATTGGAAATTAGGTTGTGTGTCCAGCAAACATTCTCCAGGGCCTTTAAACTTCTTGGCCAGACACTACAGTTTTTTCCGGGACACGTCTAGTTGCCAGTAGTGCATGCTATGGAGACCACTGCTGCAAAAGGCTTAAAGTAAAACGTCAGTTCTGGGAAAATAGAGGCTGTGGGATAACAAGAAGTTGATTTTTTCCCCTCCCCTGCATTTCCTATATAGTGCTCCCCTACGTGGGCTGGAGGAGTGACAGAGCCAGGCAGCTCTGATGCCTGAAGATGCCTGGTACTTGGACATGATGTGAGGGCAGTAAGGGATAGGCATTTCTATTAATGAATTAACTAGGACTTAGTAAAAGGCCAGTGATAAGGAGAGTGAGTTTCAGTTAGAAATAGCATCCGTTTGATAGGTGTACATGTTTTAAGGCCTGGCTTTGGAATTTTCACATTTAAAAATGTAAAATTGAGTTAGTAGCAGGAGAACATGACATTCATTTCTTAAGACAAAAGCAACAAGAGAGATATTTGACATTCTCATAGGAACATTTTGAAATTTTGTGAGCGGACTGAAAATCTAATTTCAAGCCAACCCTTGTAATTTTGTTGAGTGGACATGGATTTTAAGTACAGTGGAAGTGCAGTCTTGTAGAGGACCTCTGATTAGTTTTGTTTAAACAGCTCCTGGAACAGATGTGATAAAACATATTAAAATGGCTACTCTGGTTAAAGGTTAAAGCCAGATGGAGGGAGGAGGCTGGTTTTCAGCCCTAGAACTTAGCTCTCTTACAAGTTGTCCTTGAACAAGTAACTTAACCTTTCTGTGACTGGCTCAGTTTTCCCTCTGTAAAATAAGGAAATATTTTGTGTCACTCTTATTGGGACATTTGTGAGTCTGACTTACTGATAGCCAGTTGGCGGGGAGGTATTTTTAGACACGTTTCTGACTTCAGTGAATAAGCAATGCTGGGTTACTTTTTTATCTTATGGAGCAGAAAAACATACTCTGTGATTGATAGACGTACAGCATGTCACAGTGTGGTTAATTTCTTTTTGTGCTTTTTTGTAGACCCCTTTCAGATTTCCTCAAGTTAATTTCTGTCTCTGGCAGGCTCCTACATCGTTGACTAGGCAGCATACCTGTGCTAATCAAAGACAGTCTGGAGGGAGTGACCTGCTTTAGGCTTTATTGGTTTGGCAATGTTTTAATTCTTACGCAACTCTGGGTATGTTTATGGCACTATGTAAATGTTACATAAGAACATGGAGGCTGAGAAGTGGCCAGAATGGTGACTGTGAACACAGGAAGGTTAGACTGAGGACTTTATCCAAAAGGACCTTGGGAATCTGCAATCAGTACAGGAAGAACCTGCACTTTATTTTCCTCTAAGAACCTTTTTAGGTGATTATGTCTTTCAGGTGGACTGCTGTGTTATAAATAGGTTTATTCTCCACCGGTGAGCTAATTGTAACCTTGCTACCAAAATATGAATCAGTAAACGATGAGACGTGCTGCTTCTTCCAGCATGTCCTGTTGAAGCTGCTTGTTGCATTTTGGAACATGAGTTGAATTGGGTTGCAGTCTGTTCTCATAATAACTGAGGAGCACAGGGTGTTGAGGTGGAATGAAATTCTCAGTTCGTGGTGCTTTAGGTCACCTTAATTTTTGAAGGTTAAATACAGAATACTGAAGTGGCTCTTTATAATTTTGAAATCTTTATTGTTTACTGTTCAATTTTTGCTCAGAGTAGCAGTGAACATTAATTCTGGGATCTCGCCTCTTTGTCTTCAGTTCTTGTAAGAGGGTCTTAATCTCGTTTTCCTCTCTGTATTCATAAAAAGGAAATTCTAGAGTCCTTTCTCACCAGTGCTTCTGATGCTGGACATACTGCAGGCAGCCACAGCCCATCAGTTCCACCTGGACTGGGAATGCGGGAACCTTTTAAGTCCAACTTGCATTTCTTTCACTCTGCAGGCACTGCCTCAGGGCCAGGTTCAGATACCTGCTCTGAGTTTCTGTTCTTCTCAGTTTTTCACTCTTATGCATGGTTTAACTTGAGCTTTGGCTTCAGAGGCACCATTTTTGTCCATGTCTTTTCTCTCTCCTCTGTTATGGAGAAATGGTATGCTAAGCAAAAATACGATTTCAGAGAGTATCTTTCTTTCCTTTACTCTGTAGAGTTGCCAGAGTTTGGTTTAGCTGTGACGTTTCCATCCCAGGCAATCTTTATCTGCTCTCTAGGGTTCAGAGACAGTGCCACTTTACGCAACTCTGGGCTTTTTGGTTTTCTTTAGTCTCCACCCAATCTTAAGCCTGCATTTGTCTCCCTAAATATTTTGAATTTAGCATAATGAAAGTAACTGCCTTTCCCTTTAAACCATCACATCACCCCTAATATTTACACAGTTAACATATAGGAGATTTCTTTATTCATTGGGTTGGGTATGTGCCTGGAACAGTTTTTAGCATGGGGATTTAAATAACAACAAGATGAACAAAAGTCCCTAAATCTCTACTACTATGGAACTTGCAATAGCTTAGACTGAAAATAAATAAGTAAACTCAATTAATCAGTCCATGAGTACTGTGAAGAAAATAAAACAGGATGCTCTGCCATAGTGTGCCTGGAGCTGCCATTTCACCTGTCTCTCAGCTTCATTGTTTTATCTGTAAAATGGGGCTAATACAGTCTTGTTACTCGTGGTAGTTCTATAAAGTTGAATTGTAGAACTGAATTACCAAATCTTCAACCATTGCTCCTAGGGGAAATACAGGGTTAGGTTCCTGCAAGCCTCTGGTCACTTTTTCAACCTGTCAATACATAACCTTATTTTATGTGTTTCTTTTTTTTTTTTTTTTTCTTTTTTTGAGACAGGGTGTCGCTCTGTTGCCCAGGTTAGAGTGCAGTGATATGATCTCACTCACTGCAGTTTCTGCCTCCTGGGCTCAAGCAATCCTTCTACCTCAGCCTCCTGAGTAGCTGGGACCTCAAGTGTACACCACCTCACCTGGCTAATTTGTGTATTTATTTACTTTTTGGTAGAGACAGGGTTTCAACATGTTGCCCAGGCTGGTCTTGAACTCCTGGGCTCAAGCAGTCCACTCACCTGGGCCTCGCCTGCTGAGAATGCAGGTATGAGCCACTGAACCTGGCCTGTTTTATGTGTTTCTGTTTAATTTTAATTTTTATTTTTTTGAGACAGTGTCCTGCTCTGTCACCCAGGCTGTATAGTACAACAGTGCATCACAGGTTGGGCACAGTGGCTCATGCCTGTAATGCCAACACTTTGGGAGGCCGAGGCAGGTGGATCATGAGGTCAGGAGTTTGAGACCAGCCTAACATGGTGAAACCCCGTCTCTATTAAAAATACAAAAATTAGCCAGGCGTGGTAGTGTGTATCTGTAATCCCAGCTACTCAGGAGGCTGAGGCAGGAAAATCGCTTGAACCCGGTAGGCAGAGGTTGCAGTGAGCCGAGACTGCGCCACTGCACTCCAGCCTGGGTGACAGAGTGAGACTCCATCTCAAAAAAAAAAAAAAATGCATCATAGTTCACTACAGCCTGGAACTCCTGGGCTCAAGCAGTCCTCCTATGTCAGCCTCCCAAGTGGCTAGGATCACACGCACATGCCACCATACCTGGCCAATTTTTAAATTTTTTGTAGAGATGGGGTCTCACTCATTGCCCAGGCTGGTCTCTTTAATTCCTGGGCTCAAATGATCCTTCTGCCTTGGCCTCCCAAGGGGCTGGGATTACCGACGTGAGATACCATGCCTGGCTTTGTTTCTGTTTAAAGACATCTTATTTAATACGTATTGTTGGTTCATTAACATTGAACTTTACTGACAATAGCACTATTAACTCATGCCTGAACCAAGCTTCTCTAACATGTATTTTCTCCACGAGGCATATCACTATCTTCTTGCGCCTAGGAACACTAGACAGCACTTCAGCACTTCTTGTGGGGGACCATTTTATACAGCAAAATCATCAATGAAAAGCATGACACTAAATATGCTGCAGAAAAGATAACTTGTTTACAGTATGCCAGCTGAAACAAGAAGGCAGGGTTGCCTTGTTTGACCTCAGTTGGGAATGCATGTGGTGGGTGTTTCAAATGTTTCACTATTCTGTGTGTGGCTGTCAGTGAGCAGGAAGGTACCATAAATGTTGATATTGGGGTTACACATAAATTTGCATTAACCGTATTTTGTTAGAACTGTATACAAAAGTGGTAGAAATAAAATTGTAGAATTTCACTGAACCAGAATTTTAATTTTAATACATATAGTTAGAAGTCCCATTTCCAGACTGCAAACTAAACATATGCATGTTGAGTACCTACCATGGTGATCTAGCACGGTGGTCCCCAACCTTTTTGACATCAGGGACTGGTTTCGTGGAAAATAATTTTTCCGCATGGGAAGTGGGGGAGATACGGTTTCGGAATGAAACTATTCCACCTTAGATCATCAGGCACATCAAGCCGAGGTGGGTGGATCACCTGATCAGGAGTTCAAGACCAGCCTGGCCAACATGGTGAAACCCCATCTCTACTGGAAATACAAAACTAGCCAGGCATAGTGGTGGCAGCATATGCCTGTAATCCCAGCTACTCGGGAGGCTGAGGCAGGAGAATCGCTTGAATCCGGGAGGTGGAGGTTACGGTCAGCTGAGATCACGCCACTGCACTCCAGCCTGGGGAGCAGAATGAGACTCCTCAAAAAAAAGAAAAAAAAAAGGATCATCAGGCATGTCAAGCGTGTTAGATTCTCATAAGGTGCATGCAAGCTAGATGGCTCGCATGCGTGGTTCACAGTAGGTTTCCCACTTCTATGAGAATCTAATGCTGCCGCTGATGTGACAGCAGGCAGAGCTCAAGTACATGCCTGCCACTTACCTCCTGCTGTGTGGCCTGGTTCCTAACAGGCTGTGGACCAGTACCAGTCTGTGGCCCCAGGGGTTGCGGACCCCTGATCCAAAGGGTCCTTTGACACGTATTTATTGAGCACTTGTCATATACTAGGCATTATCACAGGTGTTAGGAATACAGCAGTAAACCAAAGGAGAAAAAATTGCCCTCTCTCTGCTTACCTTCGGCCAGGTGAGGTGAACAATAAACAAAAGCATGAAATGTAAGGCAATTGTGCCTACCACAGTCCACCTTCTGCTCCTCCCTCCCCAAAGATTCCCCATCTTTGGTGTCCACACACCTGCTTCAGGTATTCAGTCAAATGCTAGTCTTTGTCGATAGAATTAAGGTCTTAGTCGGTTGACCTTTAGCCGTCTAAAGGAGGTTATCATGGTGGGTCTGTCCT
Organism: Papio anubis; assembly: GCF_008728515.1. Classification (NCBI taxonomy): domain Eukaryota; kingdom Metazoa; phylum Chordata; class Mammalia; order Primates; family Cercopithecidae; genus Papio; species Papio anubis. The sequence continues at coordinate 46,762,606 of NC_044984.1, forward strand.
GATTGAACTAGCCCTTTCAAAGCAGAGAGATTTCTCAGCTGATTGCACAAGAGGAAATCAGATGTTCCAGCTGGCTTGGAAGCAAGCAGACATCCATGTTGTGAACTGCCGATCCCAACAGCCACATGGCAAGGAACTGCAGGCAAACTCTAGCAGCTGAGAGTGGTTCCCAGCTGACAGCTAGGAGGAACATGGGGACCTCAGTCCTTCATCTGCAAGGCTATGGATCTTGCCAACAACCAGTAGGCTTGGGAGAGGACCCAATCATAGATGAGAAGGCAGCCCTAACTGGCACTGTCCATGCTGTGCCTGGACTTCTGACCTGTAGGAACTGTGAAATAGTAACTAGGTGGTGGTTTAAAAAATGTATGCATTGGGTGGGGGTGAGTCAAATGGTGATGGTGAAAATAGGTAAAGCAAGAGAGGGGAATAATGAGAAATACCCCAAAACAGTCATGGGGGTACTTGAGACCTGGTGCCCAGCCATCCCATCGCTCACATATAAAAACAAATCCTTTGACCACAGGTGGCTTTCATCTGCCTATAACTTTTTTCTAGATATTTGTGAGTGGAGGGGAGAGGAATTGTGGATGCTTTGGAAATGTTTTTTAGGTGCTTGGGATGTTTGAGGTGAGGAATCTGGGAATTGAAGTATTTTCTGGGTTTGGTTTTTTTTTTTGGGGGGGTAGTAGAGGACTCACCTTGCCCCACATCCTCATATATTGTCTTGGTATATGTTTGCATGTTACCTTTTATACCTGTAGAAGGTAAGATTGAATTGTAATCAGTCAGTGTTCATTTCTGATATCCAGGATGTGCCTAGCATCAAGCTGAATGCTGAGAGGGATCCTGAGGAAAGAGTCTGTCCTTGCCCTTTACAAGTTTAGACACACAGACTGACCGCAGTGGCTCACGCCTATAATCCCAACACTTTGGAGACTGAGGTGTGGGGGATCACTTCAGTCCAGAAGTTTGAGACTAGCCTGGGCAACATAGCGAGACCTCGTCTCTACAAAACATTTTTAAAAATTACACGGGCGTGGTGGCACGTGCCTGTGGTCCCAGCTACTTGGGAGGCTGAGGTGGGAGGATAGCTTGAGCCCAGGAAATTGAGGCTACAGCAAACCATGATTGCACCACTGCACTTCAGCCTGGGTGACAGAGTGAGATCCTGTCTCAAAAGTTTACACACAAATGGACTTTTTTCCTGCTTGTTGGAACTACCACAAACTATGAGGAGTTCAGGTGACAGTTGTAATAAAAGCATCTGATTTGCTGAATGTTTACTATATACTAAAGTATTATGCTAAGCACCTGTGTTGTATCATTTACTCTATGTAGTTATTCTTTGAGGGGCTGGGGCTCTTATTCCCAATTTACAGATGAGAAAACCAGGGCATAGAGAAGTTAAGCAGTGGGTCCAAAGTCTATCCAAGTCCAAAACATGTGGTCTAAATATTGTACTGTACTATAAACTGTGAGTACTGTAAAAGTGACCTTCTAACCAGGCTCTCTGCCTTCAATCTCCTATTTGTTTTCCATCCTACTGCTGGATTTAACTTTGGAAATGCACCCTATCTGTCTGACCTATAGATTTTATGGCTTCTAGGATCAACTCTAGACCTCTTAGCTTAGCATTGCAATCAGTTTCATCTGGTCTTAGTCTTCCTGACTGTTCTTGTCTTTGGCTGGAACCTTGGCATTGTTGTAAATGTCAATTTACTGTGAACCCAATATAGCTAATATTTTTTCACAGCCCTTTGACTTCCCCTTTCTTTTTCTCTGGAATGCTTCTCCCCACTTCTCCTCCTGGCCAAACCCAGTGTCCTCCAGTGTGGACCTTCATCCTCTTGTGTTCTCCGGGTCAGTGATTCCATCCTCTCTGCTTTTCCCCTTGGCCTGTATTGGTAGTTGGAGTTGCACTGTTTATAGTTGTCTTCTCCTCCCACTCTCTATGCCCAAAGAGTTGGTGCGGGGAGCTGGCTTATTCATTATATGGCTTTGGCCTACACAGAGCCTTGCATGTTTTAAGTACTTAATAAGTTTGTTTAATTTAATTCATTCATTTCTTTTCCATCCTCTCAGTAAAATCCTAGGCAAATAATTCCAATTCTGTTTTGCTCTAATTTTATTATCATCTCGTGTATATAGAATTTTAATCCTACTCAAAAAATGCCATGAACATTTGTGAGTTACTTGGAACATCATAATCTCTCTTTCTATCTCACCTCTTTCATCTCTATTTATCCTACGCCTACCCATTTTATTCCAGCCAAATTAACTTGATCTCTCAACCTCATTAGTTTTATTCTCAGTTTGTCTGATTTCTTTTTTCCTTTTTCATTGTCCCAGTTGCCTGAAACAATCATTCCTATCCCTCCTCTCACTCAAAACTGTGACATACACTGTCTCCTCTCCATTTGTCCATATTATAATAAATAGGTCAGGAAGAAAATACCAGAGATAAATATCCTTCCCTGCTCTATTGAGCCAGAAGTATGTTTATTCAGACTCAACAAAGAAAACAGTGGTTTTACATGTTCATCATAAACTGAAACCAAAGGAGAAATGCAATTTCCTGATTGTCTAAATATGACAACTGAGTCTGTACACATAGGTCCCAGGAACATTGGACATACTGCCTCATAATGATGCTCGCTCATTTCAGTTTTACCTTGACATTCTCCTGAGCAGCAGGTGGGCCCTTGCTAGATGTTCAGGTATTTACAGTCAGCCATAAATTAAGTTGCAATGACAGGTCTCCTTAGGATAAACATCAAACGTCTCTTTTGAGTGAGAACAAAGCTTTCATTCTCTAACAGAGACTTAAGGTTGAACTTGTTTAAACAGCTCTCTAGGGCTGGGTTTGTCTCCAAGTAGAATGTCAGAAAGGCAGCTTGTAGAATGGATATAGTGTGGAGCTGGCTTTCCAAACACCTTTCTCTTATGCAAACCCATTCCAAGACTTTTTCCCAGATTGGAATTAAATACCAAGCTTATCAAGTGTCTTATTGTTAAATCTGTGGTTCTCCCCACCCCCCACCGTACAAATAGCTTCCTTTATTAAGTCAGTTATATTTTTTTTGTAAGTGCTTTTTACCAGTACATTTTGTTTTTGTGTTTTTCTATATACCACCATTGGCACCTGTAAAATTTGACTTTATTATGGCTCTTGGGTACTTGAAAGCTTTTTGTTTTAATGTATTTTTAAAATCTAATTCTGATAATTGTAAAAGGTGAAAATGTAACTTGGGTCTTGTTTTCTTTTAACCAAATAGCATGTGATTGCTTTACTGCTGCAAGATTTTTCTATTTAGGCTAGTTAGAACCTTGCTAGTACAGTATCAGTTCCTAGTTATTGCCTTCCCGCCCCCCAAGAAAGCCAAACATTGCCTCTATTTTGTGAACAGTTTAGTGCCAGACATTTTTTAACCTGATTCAGATTTTCATAAACATTTTGGCAGTTGTCTAGATCAGTAGCTATCAACAGTTGTCTTTCTTTTTAAGACAGTGGAACTCTTAAAAATGAAAACGTAGAAATGTATATGAAGTTATAAAGTGAGTAAAAGCTGAGCAACTCTGGCAGAGGCCCCCTCTGCCCCTGAAATTATTAGGCTGAGATCTGTTGAGTGACATTTATTGGGCACAGTGCTATTTGCCAGGTGCTGTACTAGACACTGGTGAGAAACTGGTGAAAAGGACACTGGTTTCCTCTTTGTGAGTTCAGAGATTCCTGGACATGGTGGAGAGTCTAGAGATTCAGGAAGAAGACAGTTTGAAAAACACTGTAAGGTTTTTGTTTTTGTTATTGAGATTATATTGTGTATGTTGTTTGGCAAATAGGGATATATGGTAGTAGTTTTAAATTGTGGCAAAATACGTGTAACAGAAAATGTACTATTTTAATTGTACAATTCAGTAGTGTTAAGTACCTTCATAATGTCGTGCAAACCATCACCCCTAATTTTAAAGTTTAATATTTATTTAATTTTTATTTATTTATTTATTTTTGAGATGAAGTCTTGCTCCGTCACCCAGGCTGGAGTGCCATAGCTGATCTCAGCTCACTGCAACCTCTGCCTCCCAGGTTCAAGCAATTCTCCTGTCTCAGCCTTCTGAGTAGCTGGGATTACAGACATGCACCACCACGCCCAGTTAATTTTTTGTATTTTTAGTAGAGATGGGGTTTCGCCATATTGGCCAGACTGGTCTCAAACTCCCGACTATAAGTAATCCACCCACCTCAGCCTCCCTATGTGCTGGGATTATAGGCATGAGCCACCACGCCCATATGGAATCTTAATATGTGGCTTCTTTCATGTAATATAATGCTTTCAAGTTTCATCTATATTATAGCATGTATCAATAGTTTCTTTTTATGGCTGAATAATATTCCATAATAAATATACCACATTTTGTTCATTCATCGTTTGATGGACATGTGGATGGTTTCCACCTTTTGGCTATTGTGAATAGTACTGTTGAGAATAATTCATGTACAAGTTTGTGTTTAAACATTTGTTTCAGTTATTTTGTGCGTATGCCTTAGAGTAGAATTGCTGGGTTATAGGGTAGTTCTAGGTTTAACTTAATAAGGAAACATCAAACTGTTTTCCACAGCAGTTGTACCCTTTTATGTCCCAGCAATGCACGAAGGGTTCCAGTTTCTCTAAATCTTCACCAACACTTATTAAATTTCTTTTTCATATTCTTATGGCCTTCCTAGTGGATATGAAGTGGTGTCTCATTATGGTTTTGGTTTTCATTTGAATTTGCAATACATTAGAGTCGATGTTGAACATCTTTTCATGTGTTTGCAGGCCATTTGTATATCTTCGGAGAAATGTCTGGTTCAGGTCTTTTGTCCAGTTTTGTTGGTTTTTTAAAAATTATTATGTTTTTTAGAGAACGGGTCTTTCTCTGTCACCCAGGCTGGAGTGCAATGGTGTATTCATAGCTCATCGCAGCCTTGAACTCCTGGGCTTAAATGATCTTCTTGCCTCAGACTCCTAAATAGTTGGGACCTCAGGCATGCACCACCATGCATGGCTCCTGTTCAGTTTTTAATCTGGTTGTTGTTGAGTTTGAAAAGTTCTTTATATATTCTGGATTCTAGGCCATTTTCAGATATAAGATTTGCATATATTTTCTCCTGTCCATTTTCTTTTTACTCTTTTGATATTGCCCTTTGTACACAAAGGTTTTTAATTTTGATGAAGTCCAGTTTATCCATTTTACTTTTGTTGCTTGTGCTTTGGTGTCATATCTGACAGACCATTGCCAAATCCAAGGTCATGATGTTTTACCCCTCTTCCGAGTTTTAGATATTTTAAGTTTTAGCTGATACATTTAGGTCTTTGATCTATTTTGAGTTAATTTTTGCACGTGGTGTTAGGTAAGGGTCTGACTTCATTCTTTTGCATGTGGTTATCCATTTGTTCATCACCATTTTTTGAAGAGACTTTTCCTTTCCCCTGTATGTTCTAAGCACTCTTGTTGAAAATCAGTTAACCATAGATGTATGGGTTTATTTCTGGATTCTCAATTCTGTTCTGTTGATTTGTGTGTCTATACTTAGCACCATTCTGTTTGATAACTGTAGCTTTGTTGTAAGCTTGAAATCAAGAAGTATGAGTCCTCCAACTTTGTTATTTTTTTTCTCCCAAGATTGAACTATTCAGGGTCACTTGCAATTCCATATGAATTTTGGGATCGGCTTTTTCATTTCCGGAAAAAAAAAAAAAAAAAAAGGCCACTGAGATTCTGAAAGGGATTGCATTGAGTCTCATCTGATGTATATAATTTACATATAGGCCACTGAGATTCTGATAGGGATTGTATTGACTCTCATCTGATGTATATAATTTACATATAATATGTGATCATATATTCACATTTTTAGTGTAATTTAATTTATGTTGGTGGACAAGTTCAGTTCTCAGTTTTTCAGTATCAATTTGCAAAAAAAAATTCCTCTTGAAAAATAGTATGCCTAAGAAACCCTGAAGGAATATACATCAAACATGTAGTAGTAATTGTCTCTGGGGCAGGAATTAAAGGGGCGCTCAACCTCTACATTGTATATTTCTGTAGTGGTTGAAATTCTTGTTAAACAAGGAAACACGGGTTAGTTACTTTGGCAAGCAGGGAAAAAAAGGTAGTAAAAATAAAATATATTTTTAAAAAACCTGATATATGATATTCATAATAGCACAACTAACATTTATAGTTTTGGACCCCCCTACCAAGTAGAATTCCTCAAAATGAAATATTGGAATTGAAATGCTTAGTAGCAAGTAAGAGCTTTTGATGTATTTGATTCAGTGTCAGCACCTGGGTGGGAGGACAACCAGTAGGTTGGAGATATTAGAGTACAGACCTGTGGGGAGGATGCGGCCACATTAAAGCACAATGGGAGGTAGAAGCTTTACTAGATAAAAACAGTACCATGTGACATCACTCAGGGTCCTTTCCTTATGTGGATGGTATAGTTGGGCTAGGAGAGATATGATGCAGACCACCTGACTGGGATAATGAGCTTGGAGAAACCACAGAATTAGGCGACGTCAGTGATTACAGACTGGTTATCCAAACACGAACAAGAGAGGGATATAGCAGTTTTGGTTAAGAACCCATCCTTAGGATAGGCAGTCTTAGAACTACTTAAGGAAATACACTGAATTTAATCTTGCGTATTGGATGAAATCGATTACAGAGTAAATTTCAAGTAGTCTGGAACGTAGTCTTTTCTAGACTAAAAATGTGTGTATGCCAAAATCTGTGTAGCTGATGTTGTTGGGGTTGGAGGAGGGGAGTGTGGAGGTAGGGGAATGCCTACACAGGACCTGGAAAAGTAGAAGAGGAAAACACTACTAAAAAAAAAAAAGAAATCATTAACATCACAAAAAGACAACTGGAAGTTCTGTGCCTTGCGAGGTATGGTAGGGATGGTATTCATCACTTGTTAGTATTCTAGCCAGAAATTTGCACCTGAATCAGATCAAACCTCTACATCTAGCTAATAGCTTATAGAAAATACAGAGGAGAGAGGAACATGTTAAATGACACCTTGGAGAGTCAACCCAAAAAATCCAGAATGTAGGAAACTACAGGACAAATGGCCTAGATTCTTCAACAGATAACTTGCAAGGAAAAATAACAGCACCTATAATCTAAGGGGGAACCTATAGATTATAAAAGGTTTTAGGAGATCTCTCAGCCAAGTGCAGTGAAAGAACCTCATTTAGATCTGGATTTTCATTTTATTTTATTTTATTTTTGAGGCTAAATATTTTATATTTAGCTCTGTCACCCAGGCTGGAATGCAGTGATGCAGTCACAGCTCACTTCAGCTTCAATCTCCTGGGCTCAAGCAATCCTTCCACCTCAGCCTCCTGAATAGCTGGGATGACAGGCACATGCCATCACACCTAGCTCATTTTTTTACTTTTTGTAGAGATGGTCTCACTATGTTGCCCAGGCTGATCTTGAACTTCTGAGTTTAAGAGATCCTCCCACTTCAGCCTCCCAAAGTGCTGGGATTACAGGTGTGAGCCAGCATTCCCTTCCTGGATCTGGATTTGAGCCACCTGTTAATTTTTTCAAGATAATAAAGGATTTTTGAACACTGGATATTTGATTACATTAAGGCTATTGTCAGTTATTTTAGGTATGATAATGATATTGTGGGAAACTGCAATTTAAAATGTAACTTGCAGAAGATTCCAATATCAATGACAAAAAATTAAAGGCACTTAAAAACATTAAACGTGGCCAGGCATGGTGGCTCACGCCTGTAATCCCCGCACTTTTGGGAGGCTGAGGCCAGTGGATCACCTGAGGTCAGGAGTTTGAGACTAGCCTGGCCGACGTGGTGAAACCCTGTCTCTACTAAAAATACAAAAATTAGCTGGGTGTGGTGGTGGGCACCTGTAATCCCAGCTACTCGGGAGGCTGAGACAGGAGAATATCTTGAACCTAGGAGGCAACGGTTGCAGTGAGCCGAAATCGTGCCATTGCACTCCAGCCTGGGTGACAAGAGCAAGACTCCATCTTAAAAACTAAAACCCAGCACTTTGAGGGGCCGAGGCGGGCCGATCACGAGGTCAGGAGATCGAGACCATCCTGGCTAACACGGTGAAACCCCATCTCTACTGAAAATATAAAAAATTAGCCGGGCGTGGTGGTGGGCGCCTGTAGTCCCAGCTACTCAGGAGGCTGAGGTGGGAGAATGGCGTGAACCCGGGAGGCGGAGCTTGCAGTGAGCCGAGATCGCCCCACTGCACTCCAACCTGGGCGACACAGCAAGACTCCGTCTCAAACAAACAAACAAACAAAAAAAATTAAAGGTTGGGGGAAACCTGCTAGAGAATCAGTGGCTGGTGCTAGTGGGAATGTCTAGCATTTGCTTGTACACTTAACTGTATAGGCACTTGGCTAAGAGCTTTATATACTGATTATCTTATTCCGCAGAGCCATCCTATGAAGTTGATTCTCTTAGTTTTCTCCATTTTCTAATTGGGCAGCCCGAGTCCTGTGAGCCTAAGAAACTTGCCTCATGTTGCTCAGCTAACAAGTGAACCAGGATTTAAGCTTAGGCTGTCGGACCTCAGAGCCCAGGCTGTTAATCCCTATGTAATTATATCTCCCTGAAGGTGCTCTCAGTGATAGAGGAGGTAGCAGAGAAACTAAAAGAATTATTTCTGGCTGGGCATGGTGGCTTACGTCTGTAATCCCAGCACTTTGGGAGGCCAAGTTGGGTGGATCACCTGAGGTCAGGAGTTCGAGACCAGCCTGGCCAACGTGGCAAAACCCCATCTCTACTACAAATACAAAAAATTAGCCAGACGCCGTGGCAGGCGCCTGTAATCCCAGCAACTTGGGAGGTTGAGGCAGGAGAATTGCTTGAACCCAGGAAGCAAAGGTTGCAGTGAGCCGAGATTGCGCCATTGCTTTCCAGCCTGGGCAACAAGAGCAAAACTCCATCTCAAAAAAGAATGATTTCTTCCATTTGTACTGAGAAGCATGCTATGGAAACACACAAGCCCAAATTATTTCGAAGTGGACAAGTTGTAGATGTTAGATACCTCTCAAGGTAAAGGTATAAAACCAATCTTACATTCATAGTTGGTTTGTAATAAATGTTATTTTATTCTGAATTTAAGTAGTGATAAATATATGGGATGTTTTAGACCTAAAGAAGTGGGTCTTTGTGGCAAATTGTATTTCCTAAATGACTGCAACTATATTTCCCATCCCACATATTTTTCTTACAATGTGACTTTGATACTCCTTCCAACAGGCAGGGTCTACCCATGTCCCTTCCTTGAATTTGGGCGGAGGTTTGACTGCTTTGATGTATGGTCTATCGTGGATGTGATGCTCTGTGGTATCTAAGGCTAGGCTGCTAGAATAATACAGTTTCTGCCAGGTTCATTTCCTTTTGGTGTCTTGCTCTGGGGAAGGGCAGCTGTCATGCTTTGAGGAGCCTAAGCTAACCCACACAAAGGGACTACAGGTTGAACATCCCTAATCCAAAATGCTCCAAAATCCAAAAATTTTTGAGCACCAACGTGCTCAAAGGAAATGCTCGTTGGAGCATGTTGGATTTCAGATTTTCAAATTAGGGATGCCCAGTCAGATGTATATGAAAATATTCTAAAATCCCCCAAAATCAGAAATCTGCAATACTTTCCGGTCCGAACATTTTGGATAAAGGATGCTCATCCTGTAGTTGAAGAGGACCACATCAAGAAGAACAAAGGCCCCTAGCCAACAGCCAGCATCATGCGCCAGATGTAAGCGTGAATAAACCTTCAGATGGTTCTAGCCCCCGGCCTTGGAGTCTTCCACCTGAAGCCCCAGATATTGTGGAGTAGAGATAAGCTGTTCCTGCTGCCCTGCCCAAGTTGCTGGCTTATAGAATCCATGCATAGATTAAATGGTTGTTTGATGCCACAAGTTTTTGGGGTAATTTGTTATATGGCCATAGTAACTGGGACAATATTATTTTTCCTCCCATCTCAAAGGACTTTAATGTTGTCTTCATAAATGGCCATTTTTGAGCAGATGTTTAGTGTGGACCTACTAGAATTCAGCCCTGGAGATGCAAAGGTGAATGGAACATAATCTGTTTCTTTAAATGGCACCACAGCCAGAAGACTGTTAAATTGACCTGTTACTCTTATATGTGTAAAGATATTTCCAGAGAGACCCTCGTTGCTATGCTGGTGAGACCTAATAAAAGTTAGGGCCACTGAATCTAAGAAAACATTATATTACGCACTCGAGAGAAGGTGGCAGTATGGTTTCTCTAAAGCCCAGGCAGGCTAATAATTTGAAATTTTTTTATAGAGGTAAGCATGCATGTGAATAAAGAGAAAGACTTTATCTGGACTTTCAACGACCCTAATAAAATCTGTACAGGTAGTTATTTTAAAGTCACAAAGGAATTAAAGGGATTTACACCGTGTATAAAGAACTATCTTAGCCAGTGTGGTGGAGTACACTTGTAGTCCTAACTACTAAGGAGGCTGAGGCGGAAGGGATCGTGTGTGGCCATGAATTTGAGGCTACAGTGAGCTATGACTACACCTGTAAATAGCCACTGCACTTCCAGCCTGGATGACATAGCGAGACCCTGTCTCTAAGAAAATTTAAAAAAAAAAAAAAAAAAAAAAACTGTCTTAAAAAATAAAGTAGGGATAAAGCACCACTTCTATAATATTGGTAGAGTCACCAATAAGAAGTAAGGAATTCATGGTGAAACCTTGAGGTTTCCAGTGGCATTGTTATCCCAGGCTGTAACACACTAAATCCCTGGAGATGAACTGCAGGAAGACATGGTGTGGCTCTTTGGTCAGAAAACCAACAGTGCATTTGATACGGGGAGGGTAAGAATGTGTTCAGAGTGATGTGAATGATATTTGCAGGGTGCTGAATCTGATCACATGAAGGTGTTCCTAGTGTGGCCATGGCCCTGCTGACTCTGTGTTGTCAGAAAGAGTGTGGTAGAATGCTGTGTGGTGTTGTAGGGAAAAGATGGGACTTAGACCCTAGAGACCTGAGTTGGAGATGTGCCCCATCGTTGTTCTGGTTTACCACTTGTGAGCCCCTTAACTTCTCCGAGGCTTTACTATCCATAAAGTAAGGCAGCTATACCTGCCTCAGCTCCTGAGTTCCTGTGGGGATCACAGGAGAGGATGAAAGTGAAAACTCTTGATACAATAACACAGCGTAGCTCTACACAGTGTTTTCTTACGGGAAACAAACTGAAAACACCCTACCTGAATGTAAAACTGGTGTCTCTGATCCTGCAATCATAGTTGGGTAGAGTTGTGGTCTTTGTTCTATCCCAAAGAAACTGGAGGGGATTGGGATAAGGGCCAGGGAAGAATAATTAAAGTAATCATGGTTGTATTAGGCTATTCTTATCGCTTTGGCCTATCTGGTGAATTTCTCATCCGGAAAGAGTGCTGAGAATCAGTTTATGATCAAGTCATAAAATCACGAAGTGAAAGGGCAGAACTAGAAGGTTGCCTGGTGAAATTTGGAAGAGTCAAGTCTAGGGTACCTAAACAGGACAGTGCTCCACAACCAGTACTAAATTTATGAAATTAATTATCCACAAGTAGTAATTAAGTTAAAATTCATAATTACTGTAGCTTCAAAAGAGTTTTAGATGCGCTCCTGGACCTTCATCTGTTAGGACAAACTTAGATGTTGGGTGCCGTGCCTCTTCCTTTCACAGGGGGCGCCATCGCACTGCACTCTCCCACACTGCTCCTGGTGAGGGTCTGAGGCGGGATGTTGGGCTAAATGGCTGTGAGTCTGACCCTGTGTGGCAGTTTTTGAGAATTCTTAGCTGGGCTATGGTGTCACTGAGTGGCCTGTATTTTCTGAGGCCCAGCTGTGTTAGGCGCCTCTGTAACACGGAGCTAGACAGTCTGCCCAGGTTGGAACTTGTCAGCCTTACTCGAAACACAGCCTGTCTCATGAATCAAATTTGCATTTACATCCTACCACAAACCACCTTCCAATCATACTTTGGAACCATGTTCAAACCCTGCCAAGGTGGTTTTGTCTTTAGTTTAAATTTGACTAACTTGTTAATGACAAAAGTCTATGCTAGTCGGGCTTTTGTTCTGACCACTTCCTAACTGGTTTATGTGTAGAGTGATTTTGTTACTCCTGTGATTTGGTTTTCTGATTTGTGTTATTTCTACTACGTAATTCTTCCGTGAATAAGGAGAGTTTTAGGTATGTATTGTTTACATACACGGTGTGTAAAATTTTTAACCTGATGAGTCACTATGAAACAGATTCTAAGGGGCTGTTATCATTAGTCCAGATTTAGCTTTTCAGAGAGAATTTAATTTAGTGTGTGTGATTTAATGAACTGAGATTTACAGTAAATTCAGATGCTTTTATAATTGTCACTTTTGTTTCAGTGGAAAATGAATGTTAACAGAAGGCTAGCCAAAATGTCTGTATTTAAAAGATGTTTAGGAAAAGGCATATAAAACAAAACAATTGTCCAGTGTTGGGTCAGTGATCAAACAATGTAAACTTAAAAACAAAACTAGATTCAAACATAGCTGGAAAGGATTTTAGAGGTCATATAGTTCAGTCCCTTCTTTCTGGTTAATCATGAGAAAAATGAGGTTCAAAGAGGTTAAATGACTTGCCCAGAGCCACGCAGCCAGTTCCTGACAGAGCTGAAACTTGAACAGCAGTTTCTTACTGAAACTTGCCACTTCCTAATTAGTGGTTAAGCAGACACATTTTTACTTGGGTGGTGTTTTTTTGTTTTGTTTTTAGGTTTTACATTGAGGGGGGGATTGATATTTATTGAATCTCTACTAGTTGTTAAGTACTTTAAAAAATACATTAGCTGGGTGTGGTGGCACATGCTTGTAGTTCCATCTCCTTAGGAAACTGAGGCTGGAGGTTCCCTTGAGCCCAGGAGTTCAAGTCCAACTTGGGCAACATAGCAAAACCTTGTCTCTAAAAAACAGATATATATTTCTTCATGTAATTCTTACGTAGCCGTATGAAATACAGTCATGTGCCGCATAACAGCATTTTGGTCAGTGATGGACCACACTGTTGTTATATGATGGTAGTCCCATAAGATAATACTGTATTTTTACTTCACCTTTTCTATGTTAGATACAAATACTTATTGTGTTACAGTTGCCTACAGTATCCAGTAAAGTTACATACTGTATAGTTTTCTAGCCTAGGAGCAAGAGGCTACACCACTTAGACTATGCCATCTAGGTTTGTGTAAGTACATGCTGTGAGGTTCACACAGCAACAAAATTGCCTAATGCTGCATATTAACAGCCCCACTTTACAGATTAGGAAACAGAGTGCAAGAAAGTTAATACCTTGCTCAAGGTCATGTGGTTAATATTAAAGCTGGCATTTGAGCCTTTCTGACCTGTTCCTGCTATGATTCCCACTGTGACTCCTAGTGATGGTAATTCTGATCTTTTCAGGGGTATGGGCAGTGGTGGTAGTTATCTTTGAAATGTATCTTTTTCAGACTTCTCACTCTGTAAAATATGTAATTAGACACAGATATGTGTAGAGTGGCCTTTCTCAGAAGACCCATAGCTCTTAGCAGTTGCTTGGCTAATCTTCATACCATCTCTGTAAGATAAACAGCGTTTTCTGGTTGGGTAGTTGAGGCCCAGATAGGCTCAGGGACTCACTCAGCGCCTTATCACAAACCCACATGGCCCAGCCCCCAGTTCCGTTCTTCGTCCTGTCTAGCATAGATTTCACCACTTTTGTTCTTTCCTGTCTTACACCAAGATTGTTTAAGTACTTCCCAAAAATAATGAGCCACGTGTGGGTGTGTTCGTTCTCCAGAATGAATCACTGTGAAAGAGGTTGTGAACTAAGGAAAGGAGCATAAGTATCTGGAAGCAGAGGCTCCTGACTCTTCAGTCCCTCTAATTGGTGGGCTCTGGAGTGAGTGTTTTTCTAAAAGGCAACTGTGGGTTTGGGCTTGTGTCTCACTGTGCTCAGAATAGTCCTCTCTTGAAGTTGTTACTTTTCCCTTCTTGCTTCCCAAAATAGAACCAATGTTGTTCTCTTTGTTGGACACCACAACACAAATATTGAGAGGTGTGCTTTCCATAGGGAACCCCTTTTAAAGTGCCTGAATGTCCCCACTGCCACAAAGGGGAATGGGAGTTAGCTTTCTTGAGTTAACAAGATTCCAGCATGAGTAAAAGAGGTTTGGATCAAGTATTCTGAGACTTTCAGAAGTAAATGTAAAAGCAGAAAGAATAAGAGAGGGAGCAAACAAAGGTATTTGGAAGAGAAAATGAAGAGATTCCTTAGTCTTTTTTGTGTCTAAACGGGTTAGAATAAAAATTCAGGAGAAATTTACTTTTTAAAATCCCTTTTATGATTTAGATCCTAGTCTAATGGGCACCTACTTTAAATGTTCTGACTTTAAGAAATACCACTACCCAAACTCTTAAGCAAGAGGCTGCATGTTTTGGAATTTCTCCCAGAAGAAAGGGATCTGATGAAACGTGAAAAAATACAACAGGCCATAAGTGAAGATCTGCACTGTCTACACTGTCTGTCCACCTGCCAGGACTGCCTCCTTGGTTTCCTTGGGTGGGACTAGCAAGGAATCGGCTCATTTATAGAAAGCCTGAGGAAGGAGGGGTTGGGCACTGAGATATTTAGAATCTGTCTTTGGATTTGAAAAGCCAAGAGATGACTTTCAGAATATTGGAGGAAGAGACGAAGATAGACTATGTATAGCCTAAATCAGTGAGTTATGACAGGGTAGCTTTTCATGGGACTGCCCATAAGTGTCTCATCTCCAGAGGCCACAGTGTGAATGCATTGCCACTTGTTATCCAGATAGTATTGACTGACTGTGTGATCTGGAACTCGCTTGGGCCCCCACCACCTTCACCCCTCAATGTGTGAGTGCCTCCTTCAGCACTTCCGAGCCCCGACCTCAGTGTTCTAGTGGGCAAAGCAACACTCCTGCCCATGCCAAGAGGTCAGAGCTAGGTTAGTCTCTTGGGAGACAGTGTTGGGGAGAACCAACTGCTGCTGTCTGTGCTATTCTTGTTAGTTGAATAAATAAAGGATTTCAGATTCCAGGGCTGCTGAAGAGGCTTTCAGAGGCGCCAAATTCATTTGCAGTAATTTCCTGTCAAATGGGACACACTTATGTATGATACTTACCCAGCAAAACTCATTAATCCCAGAGGTGATTGTGTACACTGCCTGTTTCAAAAAAATTGTGTGTGCACACACTGGCATACATGAACGCATGTGCATGCTATCCAGGGGCCTTTCAGGATGGGTTAAATGTATTGAGCACTTTTAATGCATTATCTCACTTAGTCGTCACAATAACTTCACAAGGGAGGCACTCAAGTTCTCCTCTTTGGAGGATATCCTTTGTGCCCTCGTGAATGAGGGGCACCTGACTTGGACTACTAAAGGCAGGAGGACGATAATGGAGTGGTCAGGGAAAGCTTTTCAAAAGAAGTGACATTTGAGTTGAATTTTGAAGGATATGTAAGAATTAGGCAGGAAAAAAGCATTGCAGCAAAAGAATGTGTGAGAGCATGCATGCTGCAGGAAGCCGTGGGCGTGCTTGGTTCCTGCTGGGGGAGATAGGGCTGGTGATAGCTCCAGGAACCCTAGGTGGCTCTGCATGAAGTGGGGGGCAGCCCCACATTCTCCAAAAGGAAGATGCTTTCCTCTTGTCAGGCATCTCAATTTGAAGAAAAGGTAGTTCCTCTGTCTCTCACAGGCATAAAGTAGAGCACTTAGAGGATAATAGCGGAGCCTCAAAAGCTCAATAAACAGGTGAAGTTGTGCTCAGTTAAGGGTATCTGTTTGGCCCCATCTCTATAAAAACTGTTTTGGAACATCAAGTATGCTAACGGATTATATTCTAAGTTTGGAAAAGGACCTGCAAAGGATCTCACCATTGATGTCAATGTCTGCTCCCCAATTTCCTGCAGCTCTGCTGTGTGCGTGCACCAGCTGCCTCCAGGCCAACTACACGTGTGAGACAGATGGGGCCTGCATGGTTTCCATTTTCAATCTGGATGGGATGGAGCACCATGTGCGCACCTGCATCCCCAAAGTGGAGCTGGTCCCTGCCGGGAAGCCCTTCTACTGCCTGAGCTCAGAGGACCTGCGCAACACCCACTGCTGCTACACTGACTACTGCAACAGGATCGACTTGAGGGTGCCCAGTGGTGAGTGCATGCCCTTGTTGGACTAGTGGCTCAGCTTGGAGGTAGGGCACCCCGTCGCTTCATTTTTTTCTACTCTTGCCCACTCGCTTGGTTTGATGATAAAGATGCCTTTTGGATGCTCCCCAAGGTGACAAAGGCTGGGGTTTCTCAGGAGTTGCTTTTGTGGATTAGAGGGGGAGGAAGCAGATTTTCAAGTTAGTCCCAGAGGTGCCAGCAGTGTTTTGAGTAGTGGCTGAGCAGCCATAGGCAGTGGTGAGGAGTGGAAGAACCAGGCAGGGATCCCCGCGGGAGGATGTGGGACTGATCCGGAAAGAGATGGCCCTAGAGCTGAGCAAAGGTGACTCCTCAAGAGAGGATGGTGGTCAGATGTGAGAAGGGACCAGAATAGAAAAAGGCCGGTAACCAAAGCTGAGAAGCACCACATACCACCCTTTTGCAAGTCTTCCATTCAGGAGAAGGAGAGAAACTAGAGTGGAGCTTAGGGGAGCTGTGGAAAGTTAAAGAGCAGAAACAGGCATCTGTGTAGGGGCCTGAGGCGGGGATAGTATCATGAAATGCGTGAGATTACAAAGTGGGTTGTGGCTTTGACTGGAAAGAGGTGCCTTAACTAAAGAAGTTGGGCATTTGAGAGCATCTAGGCAGACAGACTAGCCCAGGAAGATCAGAGAGATCAAGGGAGCCTGAACATGTCAACAGGGAAAGGGTTCTTTTTCACTCTTCACTTTGAGGGAGGTGTTTTTACTCTTTCCCTTGTTTTTACTTCTCATTCTTCCCCTCTCCTCTCTCACTTGACCCAGGTCACCTCAAGGAGCCTGAGCACCCGTCCATGTGGGGCCCGGTGGAGCTGGTAGGCATCATCGCCGGCCCGGTGTTCCTCCTGTTCCTCATCATCATCATTGTTTTCCTTGTCATTAACTATCATCAGCGTGTCTATCACAACCGCCAGAGACTGGACATGGAAGATCCCTCATGTGAGATGTGTCTCTCCAAAGACAAGACGCTCCAGGATCTTGTCTACGATCTCTCCACCTCAGGGTCTGGCTCAGGTACTGAGTTCTCCAGGGCATCGTGTCTGTGGTTGACTTTAATCAGTTTCCCAGAAGGATAGAGTGCTTATAGAGAAGGCTGGGGGCACTGCATTTGTTTCTGCCAGCATTGAGTCATTTGGTTTCCTAGTTCCCCTTCTTTTGGAGTCTGACGTGTAATAAGATAAGATAATGGGTTCACAGAAAATCTCTCATTCCCTGGGATTCCCAAGTTCTAGTACACAATTATCCACTACAGAAGTTCTGCCTCTCTAAGCTTTGCAACTGTACGTACATCGATTAAAATTTAGCTGGTTCCACCTGAGCAGTGGAGTGCTCAATTTCAGGGCCCCTTTTGAGAAACAGGAGTGTGCCAGATTCCTGTGAGGTGGTGACAGCTAATCATTGATCTCTGAGCAACCACAAGGGGAGTTTAAGGACATCCAGTAAAGCTTAGAGTTGGGATTTGGTGAATCATTGACTTGTACCAGTTGCCCAAGGGTTTTTGGTGGGGGTGAAAATAAAGGCAGTGTGGGCCTCCAGCATAGCATCAGCACTATTTCCTGTACTGCCTTTTGTTGACCAAGTCTTTCTCAGATGTGGAAAATGAACCAAACACTAGACCTTGGCATAAGACAAGAATTTAGGATAAAAGGGCTTGGAGTTGTTTAGGTCTCAGGGTGTATAGCTCAGCTAGTTGTTAAATGTGAACATGAATGCAGAAGAATTTTTTTACTTACTTACTTATTTATTTATTTAGAAACAGAGTCTTGCTCTGTTTCTCAGGCAGCAGTGCAGTGGCACAGTCTCCGCTGACTGAAACCTCCGCCTGCCAGGTTCAAGTGATTCTCCTGCCTCAGCCTCCTGAGTAGCTGGGATTACAGGCATGCGCCACTACACCAGCTAATTTTTGTATTTTTAGTAGAGACAAGGTTTCGCCACGTCGGCCAGGCTGGTCATATGTTCTTGACCTCAAGTGATCCACCCACCTCGCAAAGAATTTTTTTAATGAAGATAAACCATTATTTTTGTGACAGTGGTATTGCGTTCCTTTTTTTTATTTTTTATTTTTATTTTTTTAGATATGGTCTCACTCTGTTGTTGCCCAGGCTGCAGTGCCATGGTGCAATCACAGCTCACTGCAGCCTCAACCTCCTGGGCTCAAGAGATCCTCCACCTTAGTCTCCTGAGTAGCTGAGATGTCAGGCATGTGCCACCAAGCCTGGCAATTTTTTTTTTTTAATTTTTGTGGAAGGTCTCACTTTGTTGCCCAGGCTAGTCTCAAATTCTTGACTTCAAGTCCGTTCTTATCAAAGAAAAAACATCCACAAACATCACTGTTGCCATTCTAGCTAAAACACAGAGGATCTTATTTGTGAGAACTTTTGCATGTTTTTATGTTTCCTTGACGTGGGACAAGACTGTTGTTCTGTGGGGAAATTATGCCGTCAGTCATGCCCAGACATTCTGCTTGACACGGGAGTACTTTGAGCTGTGACATCTCCTGAATTTCAGTGGCTTTGCTTTTATTAAGCTCTGCAGTAGAGAGCACCAAAATGATGGATGTATTTAAAAGCTGCATATTTTTAGAAACAGTAAAAATCTAGGGCTCGTTCCTTGTTGAAAGAGGTAGGGCAGTGGTTAGAACCTCCTGGCTGACTGTGGGAATTGATTTGCTGCTAGAGGAGGGTAAATTGGGTTTTCCAAAGTATTTTTAAGACCCAGACCAGCTGAAACAAGGGAAGGGCCATGGTAGTTGTTTAGTCATCTGTAGCAAAATGTTTAATAACTATTTCTCTCTGAGTGGTTTAGTATATTCTTCATTCAGAATATGCAGAGCTTCCAAGGTGTTAGGTTTCTAATGATGTGGTTTTTAAAGTAGTAAGTCCATGCTGCTCATATGACTTTCAATTCATTTAAATAAGTATATACTGAATACCTTCTGGGTGATATAGTTTTAGACAGATTAGAAAGAGGCTGACCTGGCTGGGCACAGTGGCTCACATCTGTAATCCCAACACTTTGGGAGGCCGAGGCAGGCGGATCACGAGGTCTGGAGATCCAGACCATCCTGGCTAACACGGTGAAACCCCGTCTCTACTAAAAATACAAAAAATTAGCCGGGCGTGGTGACGGGCGCCTGTAGTCCCAGCTACTCGGGAGGCTGAGGAGAATGGTGTGAACCTCGGAGGCGGAGCTTGCAGTGAGCCGAAATCACGCCACTATACTGCAGCCTGGGTGACAGAGGCGAGACTCTGTCTCAAAAAAAAAAAAAAAAGCCTGACTCCAGGATTGGATCAGAGAGACAGGAATTGTTGGGAAGAGTCTCACAGAGGAGGGCACATTTAAAGGTGTCTTGAGGCTGGGCAGCCACACCTATAATCCCAGCACTTTGGGAGGCCGGGGTGGGCAGATCACATGAGGTCAAAAGTTCGAGACCAGCCTGACTAACATGGTGAAACCTCGTCTCTACTAAATACAAAATATTAACTGGGTGTAGTGGCGCATGCCTGTAATTCCAGCTACTCGGGAAACTGAGGCAGGAGAATTTCTTGAACCTGGGAGGCAGAGGCTTCAGTGAGCCCAGATCATGCCATTGCACTCCAGCCTGGGCAACAAGAGCAAAGCTCCGTCTCAAAAAACAAAACAAAACAAAAGGCCGGTCACGGTGACTCACACCTGTAATCCCAGCACTTTGGGAGGCCGAGGTGGGTAGATCACCTCAGGTCAGGAGTTCGAGACCAGCCTGAGCAACATGTTGAAACCCCCATCTCTACTAAAAATACAAAAATTAGCTGGGTGTGGCGGCGGGCGCCTGTAATCCCAGCTTCTTGGAAGGCTGAGGCAGGAGAATTGCATGAACCTAGGAGGTGGAGGTTGCAGTGAGCCGAAATCATACCATTGCATTCCAGCCTGAGTGACAGAGTGAGATTCCATCTCAAAAAAA
The DNA here is from genome assembly GCF_008728515.1 of Papio anubis. Lineage (NCBI taxonomy): Eukaryota > Metazoa > Chordata > Mammalia > Primates > Cercopithecidae > Papio > Papio anubis. The sequence continues at coordinate 46,782,834 of NC_044984.1, forward strand.
ATAAAATAAAAAAGGAGTCTTAAAGAATGAGTTGGAATTTTAAATTTAAGAGAGGCAAGAGGACAAAGAACATTCCAGGCCAATGAAAATATCTTCAGTAAAAAGACAAAGACATGAAAGTCCACTGTATGTTTAAAGAACCTTTATGATAAGGAGACCAGCATGATGTGCTTGTGCTAGGGAAGCAGGGGGAAGTCAGGCTGGCCCGGGTGTAGAGGACCTTGAGGGCTGACCTTTATCTTATAGGTAAGGGGCTTCTACTGAAAGTTTCCATGTGGGAAACGAATGTTCATTTTTTCCTTTGGAAGGAATTCTGGCAGTGGTGTGGAGGATGAATTCATTCACTACCAGCCTTCTTTTGGGAAGGGTGCGGTGAGGCGGGTTGTGTGTGGGTGCACAGGGCAAGAGCAGGCTGAGATGGGAGGCAAAAGACCTGTTGGAAGTCTTTTAGAGAAGGTCCAAAAGTAGGACAGGCGGACAGAGATGGAGAGGCGGGGGCTAATTTGAGAAACATTTTGGTGGTTCTATACTGTTGTCATTAAAAGCATAGATTATAGAGTCAGACAGTCCTAGATTTTAAGCCCTGCTTTGCCACTTAACTGCTTGTATGAATTTGAATATTACGTAACCTCCTCTTTGAGCCTTAGTTTTCTTGTTTATAAAATGGGGATGATAACAGTGCCTCACCTTCCAGGTGGTTTGGGGAAGTGAGATAATTTATGTAAAGCCCTTAGCATGGAGCCTAATGCATAGTAAGCATGCAGTGAATGGTAGTTCCCATCTACCAGACCTAGGGATTAAGAATATATTTATTAATTTGGGGATGGGAGTAAGAGAGTTAAAGAGTCAGTTGTGGTGGTAAGGGTGATTAGATACATAGAGACACATCGAATGAGTCACATGAAGCAATGTTGAGTTTTATAAAGACAGTAAAATTAATCTTAGACTAAACATAGTCCTCCATTCTACCTCTGGAGTTGTGCTTGCGAGCAGAGCTTTGCTCTCTTTGGAGGTGGGAACCCATGGGCCTCACAGCACTGCCCTCTAGTGGCTAATAAGCAGAACAGCCAGAAGGTGGCCCCCAGCACATGAGCCTCCAGTTTCATGTTCTCTGCCCTCTTTCCTTCCTGCACCAAAATAAAGCAGATGTGGGTAGATCGGCCCACAGGTGGCTGGCTGAAGAGTCGGTAAATCTGGTCAAACATTTACGTTCAAATCTATCATCTGTGCTTACTGAGAGGAGAAATTGCGTAGATAAGGAGTAGCTAATCATACACGTTTCCCATTTGTGTTCACTCTTTGCCCATCTCTCCGCCTGGCTCAGCCCTCTGGTAGATTACCTGGAAACGTGCAGGAGCAGCAGCAGCTCTCCCTGGTTAATGCACCAGTGTAGGATGAAGACACCATGTTAAGGGTCTTTCCATTTTGCCAATTAGTGTGGGAGTTGGAAAATTTGTCAAATTTGCAGTGTCAGGTTTCTTCCCATTCTTTGGTCCACAGGGTTACCTCTCTTTGTCCAGCGCACAGTGGCCCGAACCATCGTTTTACAAGAGATTATTGGCAAGGGTCGGTTTGGGGAAGTATGGCGCGGCCGCTGGAGGGGTGGTGATGTGGCTGTGAAAATATTCTCTTCTCGTGAAGAACGGTCTTGGTTCCGGGAAGCGGAGATATACCAGACGGTCATGCTGCGCCATGAAAACATCCTTGGATTTATTGCCGCTGACAATAAAGGTAAGGGCCGGGCTTGGATACAGCATTCCCAGATAGAGGATGCCAGAGAAAGTGCATAGCTATGGGATGCACAGCTCTGTTTGCCTTCATCATTGTAACCCGTAGAAAGAGAACTTGAATAAGGTCAAGGTTTCCACGCTTTTCTTAAGGCGTGGAGCCTTTTATTCCATGAAAAGCTTATACAGAAATCCAGGTTATCAAGCAAATAAACAAGGAGTTCTTACTCAGATAAACAAGATACATCCCCTCACCCGACCTGCTTAATTTCTCTTTCTCCACTCTCCCAAACCCACCTCCAGTGTAGTTCCTGCAGGGGGTTCCGTAAGCTTATTTTGAAAATCACTGTGATGGGCCGGGCACAGTGGTTCACGCATGTAATCCCAGCACTGTGGGAGGCCGAGGCAGGCAGATCTCTTGAGGTCAGGAGTTCGTGACCAGCCTGGCCAACGTGTTGAAACCCCATCTCTACTAAAAATACAAAAATGAGCTGGGCATGGTGACACGCACCTGTAATCCCAGCTACTCAGGAGGCTGAGGCAGGCCAATTGCTTGAACCCAGGAGGCGGAGGTTGCAGTGAGCTGGAGGTTGCAGTGAGCTGAGGTCGCGCCACTGCACTCCAGCCTGCGTGACAGAGTGAGACTCTGTCTCAAAAAGAAAAAAGAAAATCACTAGGATGAGGAATTGTGGCCTCAACCCTGGCAGGGAAGGATAACGACAGAAAAGCCTGTAGTCCACAAAGTGTCACCTAGTGGCCTTCAGACTCCGCTCTTGGTCAGTCCTGTCCCTGAGGATTCTTCTTTCCTTCTTCCTATCCCTTTTATTGCTTTAGTTTTTGAGTCTTTTATGTGCCAGGCGCCTCCCTATGTTTGAGGACATCATTGACTAGCAAAGCACGACAAGTAAGGGTGATTAGAGGAGGTAAACATGAGTTGTTCTGTTGAGCACAAATTGGGGCTGACTCACACCTGAGCCCGATGGAGACAAAGGTGGCAAGAGTTCAGGAAGAAAAACCTTCCTTGCAGGGAAGGGCACTGCAGACCTGTGCAAAGTTGAGGTGTTTGGGGCCCTGCAAGTAACTTGGATGGCTGTGGGTGGAGAGACAGGCAGAGGCCAGATTGTGAGGGGCCTTTCTGAGAGGATTGTATTCCGTTCTGAAGATAGTGGGTAGTAATTATAATTTCTTTAATTCTATAACATTTATTGATTGCTGTGGGCCAGACCTCTGCTGGCTGCTTGGACCATCACGCATAAGAGCAAGACACAGTCCCTCCCCTCACAGAGCTCCCAGGAAGAAGGGGAAGTGGCACCCAGAGTGCAGAGAGGATGCCATGAATGGCTGGTTCACATTGTGGAAGGGTCTCTCTAGCAGTTGTGACATGGCTTGCTCCTGTGGCACAGTGCAATTTAGAAGTTAGTGTCTAAAACACTATCACCTTTTGGTAAAGTTTAAATCTTACATGTTTTAAAAGGATCAAATCATGTCTTCTCTTCAAACGTATTGGGAGGGCGGTCAGGACTTTGGGACTGGTTAGAGTGCGAGAAGCAGTGTGTTGGGTGAGCCCCTTGTTTGTGATAAGAGAAGCGAAGATGTGTGTGTTTCCAGGATCCATTCCCTTTATTGATTCTGGCAGCTTGTGTGGGTAGGGATCTGGCTTTCAAAACCCACATTAAGGCCAGGGAAGGGGAACAATCGGACTCCCTCGTTCTTGCCTTTTTAACATGGTGTGTATATAGTATGGTGCCCTGGAATCAGCGCCAGCCTGGAATTTTGGAGATTTCAACTCAATTTCCAATCTTCCTATTGACAATGGTGTGGCTTAATTCGATTCCTGGCTTTGGTGTTTCTTTTTCTCCCTCCTCCTGCTTTCCTCCTCCTTGCTGTCCCTAGTGTAAAAGAGAAAATAAAGTGTATGCACTCTACCTTCCATTGCTCCTCTGAAGGATGAGATGCCTCTCTGGGAATACTTGGAAGTGGGCTGTTCATGCACTGAAAAGCATTTTTTGGCCTGGAATCCAGTAATGCATAAAGGAGATCTTTCCTTCTCACAGAAATACCATAGCCTGGTAAGAACAACAGACTGAAAAGAAACATTACAGATGAGACAGGTGCTGTGTTTGGGCTGTGTTCAGAGGATCGCTGGGACACAGGAGGCCCTCCAAGGCTTTCCTGCTTGGTGGTGGTGGATCCAGCTCATTGTGGTTCTCCTGTGCCCATGAGCAAGTCTTGGTCGGGATCAAAGCAGTGCTGCAGACAAAGCTGGTGATAGCTGTTACTTTCCCTAGGCATATGCCTCCTCTTTCCTGAGTATTTCATATTTCTAATTTGACATAATGTTCAGAATCCTACAGCTCACCTAAAAGAAATCAGGAGCCGTCCTAAGAAAGAAATGGTGTCCCCTGTCCTTACTGAGGTCCCAAACTGGTAGACCACTATAAATGAAAGGACGCTAGATGGGGCGTTTGGGGGCGTGGAGGTGGGAAATGTGAATTTGGGAGTCTAACTGGATTTTGTATTGTACACACTCATCCTTACCAACTTTCACCGTTTCGCTGATAGTTACGCATTTTCTGGAACTCGTGTGGTTCTCTGCAGATAATGGCACCTGGACACAGCTGTGGCTTGTTTCTGACTATCATGAGCATGGGTCCCTGTTTGATTATCTGAACCGGTACACAGTGACAATTGAGGGGATGATTAAGCTGGCCTTGTCTGCTGCTAGTGGGCTGGCACACCTGCACATGGAGATTGTGGGCACCCAAGGTGAGTGGACTAGCGCAGGAGCGGCAAAGTGACATAGGCATGAAAGGTCCGCACCATCCTGATTTAGTTCCTAGAATTTCTTTTCACTGAGGAAGTTGGGGCTGGACCTCAGGAACTCTAGTGTAATTTAAAGGAAAGGAGGTTTGAGCTTCACTTAAGTGAGGTATCTACAGGGTGTTACCTTCACCTCTGTCTTTAGAACTCCCTCAGGAATCCTATGATATCAATATTCAGCTACTTGTCAATCAATGGCTTGACGTAGTCATTTGTTATGAAGGAGTAATCATCTTAGAATCCCACAGTAGACATGAGAAAAAATGGAAGTAAAAAGATAAACCAGTGTACTGGGAACATCAGTTTAGTGATTTCCATGTTCATAGATGGGGATAGCTGGCTTAAAGGCCACTTGGTGGATTAGATGCTGGGCCTTACTAATCTGGGAAGGTTTTCCTGGAGGAAGAAGACCTGAAGCTCTGCTGCTTGTTGACTGTCATGTCAGCTCTTTGAGACATCCTGGATCTTGTCCAAAGGCAGGTGTGATCCCTGATGCCTGGTTGACCAGTGCCACAATGGAAAATCACCCATGAAAGTTGGGTCCTATTCCTATAGCCTGTGCAATGCCAGTTCTCATCATCGGACCTGTTTCCTTCTGAGAACTAGGAGGCATTGTAGCAACTTGCCTTCAGTCCCTCAGCACTTCTATACCTGAGCATATTTGCTCAGGGAAGACGAGTAGTAGTAGTAAATATTAATACAAATATTAGCTAAATACACATGTCCTTCTGTGGTCTCAGCTACATGAATGCATTTAATCCTCACAACAGTCCCATGAAATAAGTACTGTCATTCTGATTTTATGGATGAGAAGACTGAGGTACAGAGGGGTAAAGTCACTTTTCCAGGGTCACTGGATTAGCAGGAGGCAAAGCCAGGACTCAAAACTATACAGTCTGGCTGGAGAGTCTATGCTTTTAACATTTATATCATCTCTCTGTAAAGATCCCTGTTTTTTTCTCTGCCAGGGAAGCCTGGAATTGCTCATCGAGACTTAAAGTCAAAGAACATTCTGGTGAAGAAAAATGGCATGTGTGCCATAGCAGACCTGGGCCTGGCTGTCCGTCACGATGCAGTCACTGATACCATCGACATTGCCCCAAATCAGAGGGTGGGGACCAAACGGTAGGAGAGCCTGGGCCTCTGCCCTTGCTAAGCAGCTTCTACTGAGTATCCCATGTGTGCCGTTTCCCTTATGCACAGGAGAAGGAGGTGTCGAAAAAGGAGGCGAGGACCTTGTTCTCAGCCCACTGAAAGTTGAATTGAACATGCACTCCCCACATTGGAAAGTTACACCACTGCATCTAACAGATACAAGTGCTGAGAGCACAGCTCCATGAACTGTATGCACATTGGTGTTGGTGGTATTAAGGTCAGAGAGAAGGACAATCTGGAGCAGGATTTAGAAGGATAGCAGGCAACAGGTGTGGGTAGGGAAAGAGGGAAAACACTGCCATCTCCTGTGCAGAGAGCCGTGAAGGAGGCAGGGAGCATGTTGTGCTTAGGGACTGGAGAGCAGATTTGCCAAACTATAGCAGAGGTAACCTAGGATGGAGATTTGGGGCACCCTTCAAGATTATGGGCTTCCCACTTCATGCAGAAGTGAGGTAAGAAGTAAGGAGCTGTGATTGCAAATTGACTTCATGAGTTGGAAATGGGACCGCCTTTTAATAGAGTGGAAGAGGTGGAAATCTGTTTGCTGAATCTAAATGAATTTCATTAAGATGATCCCCTGATTTATTGTGGGGGCTGGGGTGGCTGGAATCCTAGTAATTACTCATAATTACTACTCAGAGTCATTAAGGGTGCCGCTGACCACCTCTAGAATTAATTTTGACGTATCTATAGTCAGGTAAGATAACAAAAGAAGTTCAGAATGAAACTTAAGCTCAACCCATCACTGTGACTACATTCAATAAAGTGAAAGACTCTGGTATTAACCAAATATTATGTACTGTTACTGCCTCTCTGACCCACATTACAAGTACTTCTGCCAAGAAGTCAGAACATGCTTCAAATAAACAAATCTTTTCTCTCTGTTTTTTTGAAACGGAGTTTCACTCTTGTTGCCCAAGCTGGAGTGCAGTGGCACAATTGCAGCTCACTGCAGCCTGCACCTCCTGGGTCCAAGTGATTCTCCTGCCTCAGCCTCCCGAGTAGCTGGGATTACAGGTGCCCGCCACCATGCCTGGCTAATTTTTTGTATTTTTAATAGAGATGGGATTTCGCGATGTTGGCCAGGCTGGTCTCCAACTCCTGCCCTCAGGTGATCCACCCACCTCAGCCTCCCAAAGTGCTGGGATTACAGGCGTGAGCCACTGCACCTGGCCAAATAAACAAACCTTAATAGTTAAAAATAGAGATACACATCAGAGTAGCCTGGTATTGCCAAATCTGTGCTGAAGTGTTTAGAATCAAATCTAAAACATGGGAGTTTGCAATGAAGATATGTGTATACTTCTTCTGCCCCAAGGGACTTTATCAGGATGATATTCTTCCACATTCAGAGGGCCCCTGAATCAATTGTTTGATTTAAAGAGAGCAGTTGTCATTTTCTGTGCGTGACCATGTTTGTTTTGCTATTGCAGATATATGGCCCCTGAAGTACTTGATGAAACCATTAATATGAAACACTTTGACTCCTTTAAATGTGCTGATATTTATGCCCTCGGGCTTGTATATTGGGAGATTGCTCGAAGATGCAATTCTGGAGGTACCTTTCTTTTTTGCCTTTGCTCCTACCTCCCATTCCAGGACACTAGATCACCCAAAGCTGTTTTACTGCCCCCTTTCTTTTTACAACCTGTTGGATGCCTGTTGCCAGAGCCTGAATCATCGTTTAAAGTTGCCATCAAAGGTGTGGAACCTTGGAGGCAGCTGTGCTTAGGATGTGTTTATTCTTCGGGGATCAGCTTGTTGAATAGTGTTGTGTGTTAGGGTAACCATTTCTGAAGTCTCGTTTGGCTTTATAAACAAACAAACATTGTTTTATTAGTCTGTGGCAGGGAGTACCCCAGGTGCAAATAGCACAGGATTCATGCAGGGGTCTCTCACGTCAGAAGCAGTATGTTCTAATGCATTGGCTCCCAAGCCACATTCATTGGAAACCTTGCTGTTTCGTTGTTAAAATAATAGTGCTAGTTTCTAAATTTGTAAAAGTGCATAGATTTTTCTTAAAGTGAGTTTTTTCTCCCATGGTTAAAAATCGTTGGCATTTACAACTTCTTATTCATGACAGAATCCAGTAAGAAATAGTATCAGATTTAGCAGAAACACTTATTATTGTCAACTTAGTATATCAGTATTGTATGATAATTTCCACATACTCTGCCACTTGATCAAGTTCCAGGACCTCTAGAGCCCTACCTTCAGCCATTTATCTGTGATATAAGAGATTCCAGGGCAGTGAAAGTGGTTGGAAAAAAACTGGTAGTGCTCATGTCGCCAGCACATATACTAAAATTGGAACGATACAGAGAAGGTTAGCATGGCCCCTGCGCAAGGATGACATGCAAATTCCTGAAGTGTTCCATATTTTTTAAAGACCTACTATTTGATAGCACCACAGGGTGACTATAGTCAATAATGTAATTGTACATTTTAAATAACTGAAAGAATATAATTGGATTGTTTGTAACACAAAGTGTGAATGCTTGAAGGGATGGATATCCCATTTTCCATTATGTGATTATTATGCATTGCATGCCTGTATCAAAACATCTCATGTTGTACCCCATAAGTATATACATCTACTGTGTACCCACAAAAATTAAAAAAATCTGATCTAGAAAACATCTGGCAAGTCTTCCAGCAGAACTGTTTTGTATATTAATACCCTTTTCCAGCTTCCGTTTATGACATGTTTGGTAAAATCCAAATTATGGAAATAGTGCCCAGGTAGTATTCATGGAATTGGACCTCTTAAATTTTGATCAGTATATGCAGATAAAACAGACTAAGCGACCAAGCACAGTGGCTCACGCTTGTAATCCCCAGCACTTTGGGAGGCCAAGGTGGTCAGATCACGAGGTCAAGAGATCAAGACCATCCTGGCCAACATGGTGAAACCCTGTCTGTACTAAAAATACAAAAATTAGCAGGGCGTGGTGGCACACGCCTGTAGTCCCAGCTACTCAGGAGGCTGAGGCAGGAGAACTCTTAAACCCTGGAGGTGGAGGTTGCAGTGAGCCGAGATCGAGCCACTGCACTCCACCTTTGCAACAGAGCGAGACTCCATCTCAAAATAAAAAAAAACAACAACAAATAAAACAGACTAAGAAAAATCTGGTCACACAGGTCTTAAACTGTTAATAAGTTTATTTCTTCTTATGACATCCAGAGATTGAGGCTAAATATATAATACTAACATTTATTCACCACTTGCTATGTATAAGCTCATTTAATCTTTACTACTACAAGTAAGTAATAAGTAGGTGCTATTATCATCACCATTTTACAAATGAAGAAAATGAGTCACAGAGAAATTAGGAAATTTGTCCAAGGTCACATAACTATTTTAGTATCTCGGACTTAAGCCTGTAACTACCCCTTAGATAATTACCAAGTCCAATTTTCTATTTAAAAATATTTCCCAGGCTGGGCACTGTGTCACACCTGTAATCCCAGCACTTTGGGAGACCAAGGTGGGCAGATTGTCTGAGGCCAGGAGTTCGAGACCTGCTTGGGCTACGTGGCGAAACTCTATCTCTACAAAAATAAAAAAATTAGCCAGACATAAAGGCCAGGCATGGTGGCTCACACCTGTAATCCCAGCACTTTGGGAGGCCAAGGTGGGTGGATCACCTGAGGTCAGGAGTTCGAGGCCAGGCTGGCCAATGTGGTGAAACCCTGTCTCTACTAAAAATACAAAAATTAGCTGGGTGTAGTGGCAGGCACCTGTAATCTCAGCTACTCAGGAGGCTGAGGCAAGAGAGGTTCCATCTCTACTTAAAAAAAAAATCTTATTAGCTCAAGACAGCAGGTTTTGTTTGTTTGCTTGCTTGCTTTTCTTTTTCTGGAAAAGGGCTTGAGAAAAATTAATTGGCTTTTTATTTTTATTTTTTTGAGACAGGGTCTCTCTTTGTCACCCAGGCTGTAGTGCTGTGGCACAATCTTAGATCACTGCAACCTCCACCTCCTGGGTTCAAACCAGTTTCCTGCCTCAGTCTCCCGAGTTGCTGGGATTACAGGCGCCCACCACCACTCCCAGCTGATTTTTATATTTTTAGTAGAGATGGGGTTTCACTGTGTTGGCCAGGCTGGTCTCGAACTCCTGACCTCAGGTGGTCCACCTGCCTTAGCCTCCCAAAGTGCTAGGTTTGTAGGCGTGAGCCACTGTGCCTGGCCTAAATTGGCTTTTTAAAATTATCTTTTTATTATGGAAAATCTTTTAAGTTTGTAGCTTTAAAAGATGAGGACTTTAAAAAATGCAATGCTATTACCACACTTTTAAAAAATGAACATTAGGCCAGGCACGGTGGCTCATGCCTGTAATCCCAGCACTTTGGGAGGCCAAGGTGGGCGGATCACGAGGTCAGGAGTTTGCGACCAGTCTAGCCAACATAATGAAACCCCGTCTCTACTAAAAATACAAAAAAATTGCCAGGTGTGGTAGTGTGTACCTGTAGTCCCAGCTACGTGGGAGGCTGAGGAAGGAGAATCACGTGAACCCAGGAAGTGGAGGCTGCAGCAAGCCGAGATCACGCCACTGCACTCCAGCCTGTGCAACAGTGGAGACTCTGTCTTAAAAAAAAAAAAGAACATTAGGGGCCAGGTGCCATGGCTCACACCTGTAATCCCAGCACTTTGGGAGGCTGAGGTGGGCAGATCACCTGAGGTCAGGAGTTCAAGACCAGCCTGGCTGACATGGTGAAACCCCGTCTCTACTAAAAATACAAAAATTAACCGGGCATGATGGTGAGCACCTGTAATCCCAGCTACTCAGAGGCTGAGGCAGAAGAATCACTTGAACCTGGGAGGTGGAAGTTGCATTGAGCTGAGATCGTGCCACTGCACTCCAGCCTGGGTGATGAGTGAAACCCTCAAAAAAAAAATTCTTTTTTTTTTTGAGACAAGAGTCTTACTCTGTCATCCAGACTGGAGTGCAGTGGCACGATCTCAGCTCGCTGTAGCCTCCACTTCTCCAGGCTCAGGTGAACCTGCCACTCCAGCCTCCCGAGTAGCCTGGGACTACAGGTGCACCACCCTGCCGTACTAATTTTTGTATTTTTTGTGGAGACAGGGTTTTGCCATGTTGCTCAGGCTGGTCTTGAACTCCTGTGTTCAAGCAGTCCTTCCACCTCGGCCTCCCAGAGTGCTAGGATTACAGGCGTGAGCCGTCGTGCCTGGCAAACATTAATATCACTTAACATCTAGTCAGTGTTGAGATTTCCCCCGTCTCCTAATTTTTTAAAGCAGTTTGTTCAAATCAGGGTTCCAGTAAGTTTTATCCCCTGCAGTTGATGAATACAGCTCTTACATCTCTTCTTGTCTACATGTTCCCCCTCATTTTTTCTTCCCACTCTGTTTTTTTTTTTTGGAGAATCCAGGTCATTTGTCCTGTAGAGTTTCCCAGGCTAGATTTTGCAGATTGCCTAGGTAGAATTCACATATTCTACTCTTCCTGGTATTTCTTATGAATTGGTAGTTAGTTCTGGCAGCTAGAATCATTTCTGGGGGTTCGGGGACACAGGGTTCCCTCTGTCCTTCCGTCCGTGACAAGTTGCGTAGTATTGGTTCTCTATTTTTGTGTTGTTAACGTGCCATGGTGATATTGTCCAAAACTAAGAGAATGATTACTTCCCCTGCATATCTATTTGGTTCCCATGATATATAGTTGGAATAGGAGACACAGAAAAAATACTTGATTCTTTCCACTTATTTACCATTTTTCAAAATAATGAGGTGGTTCTTAGCCTCCTGCAGAGGTGACTGAGGTTTCCTTTTTTAGACTTTAAACATGTTTGTTTCCATTGAAGTTATTCAACTTATTGTCACTTAAAGGTCCCCATCTTTGGCCAGTTGGGAGCTTATCAAGTTGGTGCCTTTTGTTGTGACCCCAGTAGTCTTTGATAGATTCCTTGCTTTGGCTATGAAAGAAATGTTCCTGGCTACTCTTGTGTATTTCTTTTTGTTGTTTTGTTTTGTTTTGTTTTGTTTGTGACAGAGTCTTGCACTGTTGCCCAGGCTAGAGTGCAATGGCACGATCTCTGCTTACTGCAACCTCTGCCTCCAGAGTTCAAGTGATTCTCCTGCCTCAGCCTCCTTAGTAGCTGGGACTACAGGTGTTTGCCACCATGCTTGGTTAATTTTTGTATTTTTAGTAGAGACGGGATTTTACCGTGTTGGTGAGGCTGGTCTCAAACTCCTGACCTCAGGTGATCCGCTTGCCTCAGCCTCCCATAGTGCTGGGATTATAGGCATGAGCCACCACGCCCGGCCCCTCTTGTATGTTTATTTTTCCATACTTAGAATTAACTAACTTTTCTAAGGAACCTTAGGGGGTAGTGGTATTTACAGAGCACAATGTAGGTTTTGTCACTGGCTTCTGAGTAATCTCTTCCTGCTGTTGATAACTCAGGTAGATATTTTCTTTTCTCCCAGGAGTCCATGAAGAATATCAGCTGCCATATTACGACTTAGTGCCCTCTGACCCTTCCATTGAGGAAATGCGAAAGGTCGTATGTGATCAGAAGCTGCGTCCCAACATCCCCAACTGGTGGCAGAGTTATGAGGTAAGCAGCTGGCCTCCTGTGGCTTTCCCATCAGCCTGATTTCTCCACCTTAGAAAAGGGTTTCTTGACAATGGGGTCAGGCTCCAGAGGGGCCCCCTGAGAGTGTCAGTTATTATTTACTATTAGGTGCTGTTATACATATACCAAGCCCTTTGGAGCTACAGTGTCTTTCCCTGGACCCTGTAGGGTGCCATTTGGAGTTCACAGCCTAGTAGAAGAAAAGGCTTTGGGCCTGGTGTGGTGGCATAGGCCTGTAATCCTAGCACTTTGAGAGGCTGAGGCAGGAAGGTAGCTTGAGCTCAGGAGTTCGAGACAAACCTGGGCAATGTGGGGAGACCCCACCCCTACAAGAAATAAAAAATTAGGCTTGGTGACACACCACCTGTAGTCCCAGGTACTTGGGAAGCTGCGGTGGGAAGATTGCTTGAGCCCAGGAGGTCAAGGCTGCAGTGAGCCATGATTGGGCCATTGCATTTCAGCCTGGGCAACAGAGCAAGACCCTGTCTCATAAAAGAAAAAGGAAAAGGCTTTGTCCCCAAGACACAGATGAGGGAGGTGGTCAACAAGTGACAACTGAACCCAGAGCTGTTAGACACCAAGCTAGGAAAGCAGTGCTGGAGCCCAGGCTGAGCTGAGCTTCGTGGAAGAGTGAGGAGGAGGTGTCCATAAGAGAAGCCCTGAGACCAGACGGAGGAGGACATGCCTGTGAGGAAAGTGGTCTTTCCAGAAACTCAGAAGGGAGGAGGTGATGTGTTTCACAGGGTTGGGATTGGGATGGAGAATGTGAATTTGGAAGAGCTGGCAGATGAAATCCGGGGTGTGGAGGAAACAACATTTGGTGGGAATAATTGGTATGAGGACATGTTTGTGACATACGTCCTAATAAACATGGAATTCTAGGGTCTTAAGAGTGTTCAGGGGAACAGGCTTTGCCTAGCTGAGTGCTCATGGACCTCCTTTTCATTTGTGGCTCTGCATTTCCTTTTATTTTTTCCCCAACTTTATTGAGGTGTGATTGACAAATGAAATTGTAATGAAGGTGCTGAATTGATACATGTATGTATTGTGACATGATTACCACACTCAAGTTAATGAGCACATCTGTCACCTCACGTCGTTGCCTGTGTGTGTAGTGAGAGCAGTTGAGACCTACTGTTAGCACATTTCAGGTGTACAGTATTGTTACTCTAGTCACCTTGCTGTCCATTAGAGCCCCAGAACTTACCTAGTGAAGTAGAGGTTGGCCCTGCCTTTAAAGGGTCTAACCACTAGAGGGCATTTCTGCATTTCAGAACAGAATTGCATCTTAGCTGATGCATTCGTGTTGCATCATAGAGCAGCATTTCTCACCGCACTCCTTGGAACCTTCAGGGCAGGGTTTGCTTCAGAGGGCAGGTGAGACCAGAAGAACTGGCCTTTAGCTGCAGCGTTTGCCTTTCACTTGTGCAAGCTGTCCCTTAAAAAGGAAGAGCCGCCGGGCGCAGTGGCTCATGCCTGTAATCCTAGCACTTTGGGAGGCTGAGGCGGGCGGATCACAAGGTCAAGAGAGCGAGACCATCCTGGTCAGCCAACATGGTGAAACCCCGTCTCTACTAAAAATACAAAAATTAGCTGGGTGTGGTGGCCCGTGCCTGTAGTCCCAGCTACTGGGGAGACTCAGGCAGGAGAATCACTTGAACCTGGGAGGCGGAGGTTGCAATGAACCAAAATTGCACCACTGCACTCCAGCCCAGGCGACAGAGCGAGACCCCTTCTCAAAAAAAAAAAAAGGAAGAGCCAAGGAGACAAGGGAGCCTTGCAGAGCATTTCCCTAAGGTAGCCAGCGGGTGGAGGTGGATCTGCCAGACTCTGCACTGAGCGGGAGGTGGCAGGGAAATGAATGAGAGCCTAGGGACCAGAAAGGCTTCTCCAGGGCATGGCCGAGCTGATGGCTCCTGGGTCTTTCTGCACAGGCGCTGCGGGTGATGGGGAAGATGATGCGAGAGTGTTGGTATGCCAACGGCGCGGCCCGCCTGACGGCCCTGCGCATCAAGAAGACACTCTCCCAGCTCAGCGTGCAGGAAGACGTGAAGATCTAACTGCTCCCTCTCTCCACACGGAGCTCCTGGCAGCGAGAACTACGTACAGCTGCCGCGTCGAGTGTACGATGGAGGCCTACCTCTCGTTTCTGCCCAGCCCTCTGTGGCCAGGAGCCCTGGCCCGCAAGAGGGACAGAGCCCGGGAGACTCGCTCACTCCCATGTTGGGTTTGAGACAGACACCTTTTCTATTTACCTCCTAATGGCATGGAGACTCTTGAGAGCGAATTGTGTGGAGAACTCGATGCCACAACTCGAACTGGTTGTAGTGGGAAGTCCCGCAAAACCCGGTGCATCTGGCACATGGCCAGGAGCAGTGACAGGGGCCTGAGAGGGGCCGGAGGAGCCGAGGTGTTGCCAGAGCTAAACTACGCTGAGGGTTTCCTTCGGGGATTAGCCCACAGCACACCAAGGTGGCCCGGAAGAACCAGAAGTGCAGCCCCTCTCACAGGCAGCTCTGAGCCGCGCGTTCCTCCCCTCCCTGGGATGGACGCTGGGGGGGACTGCCAGTGGAGACGGAATCTGCCGCTTGTCTGTCCAGCCGTGTGTGCATGTGCCGAGGTGCGTCCCCCGTTGTGCCTGGTTCGTGCCATGCCCTTACACGTGCGCGTGAGTGTGTGTGTGTGTCTGTAGGTGCGCACTTACCTGCTTGAGCTTTCTGTGCATGTGCAGGTCGGGGGTGTGGTCGTCATGCTGTCCGTGCGTGCTGGTGCCTCTTTTCAGTAGTGAGCAGCATCTAGTTTCCCTGGTGCCCTTCCCTGGAGGTCTCTCCCTCCCCCAGAGCCCCTCATGCCACAGTGGTACTGTGTTCAGCAGGCTGCTCTGCCCACCCCAGCGTCAGCACAGCTCTCCTCCTCCATCTCAGACTGTGGAACCAAAGCTGGCCCAGTTGTCCATGACAAAAGAGGCTTTTGGGCCAAAATATGAGGGAGGTGGGTGGGATGGGCAGGGAAGGAATCCTGGCAGAAGTCTTGGGTGTTAGTGTCAGCCGTGGGAAATGAGCCAGCCCAAGGGCATCATCCTCAGCAGCATCGAGGAAGGGCCGAGGAATGTGAAGCCAGATCTCGGGACTCAGATTGGAATGTCACATCTGTCTTTCATCTCCCAGATCCTGGAAACAGCAGTGTATATTTTTGGTGGTGGTAGGTTTGGGGTGGGGAAGGGAAGGGTGGGCAAGGAGTGGGGAGGGAGTCCGGGGTGGGAGGGAGGCATCTGCATGGGTCTTCTTTTACTGGACTGTCTGATCAGGGTGGAGGGAAGGTGAGAGGTTTGCATCCACTTCAGGAGCCCTACTGAAGGGAACAGCCTGAGCCAAACATGTTATTTAATCTGAGTATAGTATTTAACGAAGCCTGGAAGCGCGGCTGTGGGTGGTGATTTGGTCAGCATATCTTAGGTATATAACAACTTTGAAGCCATAACTTTTAACTGGAGTGGTTTGATTTCTTTTTTTAATTTTATTGGGAGGGTTTGGATTTTAACTTTTTTTAATGTTGTTAAATATTAAGTTTTTGTAAAAGGAAAACCATCTCTGTGATTACCTCTCAATCTATTTGTTTTTAAAGAAATCCCTAAAAAAAAAAAAAAAAAAAAAAAAAATTCTCCAATTGAACGCACATAGCTCAATCACACTGGAAATGTTTGTCCTTGCACCTGAGCCTGTTCCACTCAGCAGTGAGAGTTCCTCTGCCCTGGGGCTCAGTCTCTCTCGCATTTTGTCCCCACCCTCAATTCCATGAGTGGTTTTTGCTCTAAGGCCCTTTCGTGCACTGTCCAGCTGGTTGCACCCTCTCCAGGCATTTATTCGACAAATGTGTATGAAGTGCCTGCTGGGTGCCAGGTGCTGGGAATACATCTGTGAGCAAGACATGCTTGGGTCCTACTCCTGGAGCACTGTAAAAAGAACTGATTCAAGTAAGTAGATGCCTGTTGTGAGACCAGAAGGTTTCATAATTGGTTCTACGACCCTTTTGAGCCTAGAATTACTGTTCTTACAGAAGATCACTGAAGAAAGAGGAACCCCCACAACCCCCTCCACAAAGAGACCAGAGGGTGATGAGACCTGGGGTTTAGAATCCCAGGTGAGACCCCAAATCACTGCATTCATTCTGAGCCCCCTTCCTGTCCCCAGGGGAGGTGTATTGTGTATGCAGCCTTGGAGCATCTCTGCCTCCAACCCAGCAGTTCTCTGCCAAAGCCTGTGGAGGAAGGAGAGCCCTATCCCTGCCCTCAGGCTCCCCAGTGCTCCTGGCCCTTCTATTTATTTGCCTGATTATTGCTTCTGTCCTTGCATTAAAGGAGATCTTCCCTTAACATTTGGGCCAATTTACTGGCCACTAATTTCGTTTAAATACCATGGTGTCATTGGGGGGACCGTCTTTACCCCTGCTGACCTCCCACCTACCCCGCCTGCAGTAGAACCTTGGCGGTTTGTAGGTGATGATGGAACTTAGACTCCTCTGCCCAGAGTCACAGGTAGCCTCTGGGATCTGCCAACACATGTCCACTCCCAAGCCACTAGCCCACTCCCCAGGTGGCCCTTCTGCCCTGACCCCACACACAGTCCAACTCTTCCACCTCTGGGGAAGACGGAGCAGGTCTTTGTGAAGCTCCCACACCCACTCCTGCCACTTTTAACACTAAGCGAGAATTGGGGAGAAACCGAAGCTGTGTTTTTGGCCCCCGAGGCTGACCCTGATCCATAGTGCTACCTGCACCTCTGGATTCCAGATTCACAGACCAAGTCCAAGCCCGTTCTCACGTCGCCGTAAAGGCCCCCGAACGGCATTCTCGGTACTTCTGTTTGTTTTTGTACATTTTATTAGAAAGGACTGTAAAATAGCCACTTAGACACTTTACCTCTTCAGTATGCAAATGTAAATAAATTGTAATATAGGAAATCTTTTGTTTTAATATAAGAATGAGCCTGTCCAATTTCTGCTGTACATTATTAAAAGTTTTATTCACAGAGCTTCTCTGGTGCCATCTGTCCCACATACGTAGTGCGGCCAC
This sequence comes from Papio anubis, assembly GCF_008728515.1. Classification (NCBI taxonomy): domain Eukaryota; kingdom Metazoa; phylum Chordata; class Mammalia; order Primates; family Cercopithecidae; genus Papio; species Papio anubis. Next base: position 46,800,203 of record NC_044984.1, read on the forward strand.
CCAGCTTTAGTCAGGGGAGTTGGGAATGGGGTGGATGTTCTAAGGTCGGGGTCTGGTGCTCACACCAGCTGTAGCAGACCCCAGCAAGAGGAATGCTGATCCCAACATCCTGGGTCTTCCTGAGATTGTTGCTTTGGGTTCCTAGAGGGTGGGTCTGGCGTGTAAGGGACAGAAGACACCAAGCACCCTTTTATTGGGCTTTCTGTGAATTTGTCTTCTCACGTTTTTTCCTGTTTACAAAAGAGGGTCATGCTCCTGGTTAGTCACACTCTCTCATGTCTCAGAGGCATCAGTCCTCCTCCTAAGCTGAAGTGAAATTGTGAATTCTGGGATACTTAGGTGACTTTGAAGAGGAAGTCTTCAGTGGTTACTCCTCTGGTATTCTCAGCGTGTGGTGGGTGTGAATGTCCTCTCTCTCTAGGCTGAGGGGATCTAAAATAACAAATCCTAGAATCATAGTCTCCAGTTTAGATGAGACCCACAAGATCCCCTGGTTCACCATCAGGCACTCAACTTCCCTGCTATGTCCCTGTCAGGTGCCTGTGTGGCCTCCTGCTAATGCTGGACCGCAGCTCCATCTGTAGGCTCCATGGCTCAGTGGAAAACCCTTCCTTCTGTAGAGCTGGGCAACTTCCATGAGACTTCTACAGGGTTTTCAAAGCAGTTACTCTCTCTTCCCTTATAAGGTCCCTTAAAATATGTAAAGGCAGCTGTCATGAATCTTCTAGCAAAGCTTCGAGTTTCTTCAGTTAATATTAGCGAATACTTATTGAAAACTCACCACGTGCTAAGCAATGTGCCAAAATTTGCTTTATATATATTAACTGTTTTAATCCTCAGAGCAACCATATGAGATGGGCACTATTATCTTCTCTTTATGGATTAGGAAACAGGATAGGAGAAGTCAAATAAGTGGCCCAAGATCACGTAGCTCACGGGTGGAAAGACCTTGGGTCCAGGATGTTGACCACAGAGCACAGCCCTTCCCCCACTGCACTGTCCTGCTCTGGTTCCATGTTCCTCACCCAGGCTGGCCGCGTTCTTCTGAACCTAGCTAGAGTCTGGGGCCACAAAGGATGTGTACATGTTGCATCCAGGTATTAACAGATATCACAGACTAGAATAAGAACCCCACAGACTGTGTGCTTGATGCCGCAGATCACATCCCAGGACTGCATCTCATCTCTTGATTGAGTAAAATCCAGCTACCCTCTCCTTCCTGTATAAGGGAAGTTGGTGTTCTGAACTCAAGTGCAGGACCTTACAGTTTTATTAAGTTTCACTATAGACCATGCCCATTGCTCCAGCCTGTCACTACTTTTAAATCCTGATTATTACCCAGAGTTTTCCATTGTCCTGAGTTTTCCCAGTCTGAGACTCTGCTGGGCTGAGAAAATCAAGTAACTTACTCCTAAAAGTTTGCTTTAAGTTTGGCATCTATGCCAATAACCTAATCAGCTGCTAATTAAATTGTCCTTGTGTCCTGGCCATAATTTTTTATTTTTTGTTCATTTATTTATTGGGACAGAGTCTCTCTCGCCCTGGCTGGAGTACAGTGGCGCGATCTTGGCTCACTGCAACCTCCAGGGTTAAAGTGATTCTCCTGCCTCAGCCTCCCAAAAAGCTGAGATTATAGGCACCCGCCACCACACCCAGCTAATTTTTGTTTTTTTTGTTTTTTGTTTTGTTTTTTGAGGCCAGTCGCTCTTATCGCCAGGCTGGAATGCGGTGGGCGCCAATTGACTCCGCCTCGAGTTCCACGCCATTCTCCGCTCGGCTCCGGTATGGGACTGCGAGCGCCTCGCCCGGCTAGTTTTATTTTTAGTAGAGGCGGGGTTTCCCATGTTAGCCAGGATGGTCTCGATCTCCTGAACTCGTGATCCACGCCTCGGCCTCCCAAAGTGCTGGGATTACAGGCTTGAGCCAGCGGCCTAATTTTTGTATTTTTAGTAGAGACGGGGTTTCAGCATGTTGGCCAGGCAGGTCTTGAACTCCTGACCTCAGGTGATCTGCCCGCCTCCTCCTGACCTCAGGTGATCTGCCCGCCTCCTCCTGACCTCAGGTGATCTGCCCACCTCCTCCTGACCTCAGGTGGTGATCTGCCCACCTCAGCCTCCCAAAGTGTTGGGATGACAGGCGTGAGCCACTGCTCCCTGCCTATTTATTATTTTAAACAGAGACAGGGTCTCCCTTTGTTGCCCAGGCTGGTTTTGAACTCTTGGCTTCAGGGAATACCTCCTCCTCAGCCTGCCAAGTTGCTGGGATTACAGTCATGAACCACTTCACTTGGCCCATAATTTTTAGATGGACAGAGATAGCAGAAGAAGCCCAAGTACTTTGTTAAAGTATCATTGTGGCCCTTTTTGATCGATCTACCTGTTCATTGGAAGGAAAGACAGTGGTTTGTGGTGAATCTCGGCCTGGTTCAAATGAGTCTCCTTACAGGCCATCCTGTGAATAGTCAGTCATCTTGCCAGGCATGGACCTAAAATTCACTAGGTTGTGATTGCAGGTTCAACTCTACCATTTTGAAAATCAGAATGGCAACCATTCTAGTGCCTCTTCCTATGCCTTTGAAGGTTGCCAACAATGTTTCATCTTAGTGAGGCCTGTGACACAGGAGGCTTGACTTCATTTGAATGTTGTGTCACTTGGGTTATTGTTTCACATAGCTTAAATTTCTGTCCCCCAGCCCATATGTCTTCGGACCTCTACAGGCCTTAGAACGTGCTTGCTAAACACAACCAAACGAGAATGAGGAGTGGTGGAGTTCAAGAGACTCAGGAACATAAGAGAAATGCACAGCACAGGTGAGGGAAGTAGGAGAAGCCCTGGCTCAGGCCAGGAACGGCGTTACTAGTCGGGGTTCTCCAGAGAAATAGAATCGATAGGATGGATGGACAGATAGACTAGAAAGAGAGATGACTCATGGTTGTGTGGGCTGCAAGTCAGGGTAGCAGGCTCAGATACCCAGGGAAGAACTGATGTTGCAGTCCTGAGGGCAGAATCCTTTCTCAGAACACCTCAGCCTTTTCTCTTAAGGCCTTCAATTGGTTGGATGAAATCCACCCACATTATGGAGGGTAATACGCTTTACTCAAAGTCTACTGATTTAAATGTTAATCATGTCTAAAATACCTTCACAGCAACATCTGGAATGGCATATGACGAAACTGGACAACTGTGGCATGAAAGTTATTGGGGATTCCATGGTCAGAGGATGGGATTTAAGGAATATGGAAGATATCCCTGGGTCCTTCTGAGAATTCTCCTTGGAAGCCAAAATGGGGATTAATGGGGGCTTAGGGTGGTTTAAGGAACAATTGGTTAGCTTGGGCTCTTGTAAGAAGTATTTGTCAAGCAACCTTAATGAATGGAGTGGTAGGTAGAATAGAAAGCTATGGCGAAACCCCATCTCTACTGAAAATACAAAAATTAGGTGTGGTGGCACACACCTGTAATCCCAGTTACTCAGGAGGCTGAGGCATGAGAACCACTTGAACCTGGGAGGTGGAGGTTGCAGGTTGCGGTGAGCCAAGATTGCACCACTGCACTCCAGCCTGGGCAACAGAGGGAGAATTTGTCTTAAGAAAGAAAAGAAAAAGAAAAAAGAAAATAAAGCTAAACAATCCATGGTCCCTGCCTTTCAAGGAGTTTATAATCTAGACAGATAGGATTTGTACAGGCAACAATAAGGCAGATTTGGGCAAATCTCATTACAGAGCAGTATGCAAAGTACCATGGGATCACAGATGAGGTGTCTCAGGAAAGAAGTAACATATCCCTGGCCTCCAGCGGCTCCCTACCTGGTGGAATGGGTGAGTTAACGGCTGGGATGGAATGAGATCAGTACTACCACAGGGATAGAATACTGTGGGAACGCAAGAGAGTCAGGAGGTTGGGGTCAAGAGAGAGACATCTATTTTGGCCTGCTGACTGAGGAGAGGAGGGGGTTTTAGTCAAAAATAATTGCCACTCAAGAACCACACATGTTCAGTATGGCTGCAGAACCGGAGGCAGGGGTGTGATGAGGGAGCCTGCTGGAGCTGTTCCCATTGCTGAGTTCTGAAAGGTCAGGAATTCATCCTGGGGCCAGAAATGGCAAATAGGTAGCACCAGTGCCATCACTTGCCCTGTGACAGGTACCTCAGACTGTACTAATCTATCAGTAATTTGTCCTCTTGAGTTGGTCTCCACATTTTTCTCAACAGCGTGCTTACTGTCCCATAAGTTAAAACACATTTGTCATTCTTGATGTAGGGAATAGGCCATTGGAGGGTGTCTTGGTCAGCTCTGGCTGCTGCTGCTAAGTACCTTAGATTGATGGCCGGGCATGGTGGCTCCTGCCTGTAATCCCAGCACTTTGGGAGGCCAAGGTGGGTGGATCACTTGAGGTCAGAAGTTCGAGACCAGCCTGGCCAACATGGCGAAACCCCATTGCTACTAAAAATACAAAAATTAGCCAGGCACGGTGGTGCACACCTGTAATCCCAGTTGCTCCAGAGGCTGAGGCAGGAGAATTGATTGAACTCGGGAGGTGGAGGTTGCAGTGAGCCAAGATCATGCCACTGCACCCTAGCCTGGGTTACAGAGTGAGACACAATCTCAAAAAAAAAAAAAAAAAAAAAAATCCTTGGATTGGGTAATTTATAAACAATATAAATGTAATGCTCCTAGTTCTTGAGGCTAGGAAGTCCCAGATCGAGGGATCAACAGGTTCAGTGAGTGTCTGGTGAGGGCCTGTTCTCCTAGATGGCGCTTTCTGTGTCCTCACATAGTGGAAGGGGGAAACAGGCTCCCTCAAGCCTCTTTTATTAGGGCATTAATTCCATTCATGAGGGCAGAGCCCTCATGACCTAATCAGCCCCTAAAGATCCCATGTCTCAATACTATATCACATTGGGTATTAGGTTCCAACATAGGAATTTTGGAAGGACACCATCATTCAGACCATTATAGAGGGTTTTAAGAAAGGGAGTGATGTGATCCTGTTTGTCTTTTGGGAAAATCACAGTGCTGACTTGAGAAAGGAATTGCAGGCTGGGCGCGGTGGCTCAAGCCTGTAATCCCAGCACTTTGGGAGGCCGAGACGGGCGGATCACGAGGTCAGGAGATCGAGACCATCCTGGCTAATACGGTGAAACCCGTCTCTACTAAAATACAAAAACTAGCCAGGCTGGCCGGCGCCCTGTAGTCCCAGCCTTCTCGGGAGAGCTGAGGCAGGGGAGAATGCGTAAACCGGGGCTGAGGCTTGCAGTGAGCCAGAGATCCGGCCTGCACTCTTCCGCCTGGGCTGACACAGTGAGACTCCGTCTCAAAGGTGCAGTGGTGGCAGAGTAGAAAGCTGGGAAGGGGCGGTATGACTGATGGCTCACGCCTGTAATCCCAGCACTATCAGAGGCAGAGGTGGGCAGATCACCCAAGGTCGAGAGTTTGAGACCAGCCTGACCAACATAGTGAAACCTCGTCTCAACTAAAAATACAAAATCAGCCGGGCACATGCCTGTAACCCCGGCTACGCGAGAGGCTGAGGCAGGAGAATCGCTTGAAACCAGGAGGTGGAGGTTGCAGTGAGCCAAGATCACACCATTGCACTCCAGCCTGGGCAACAAGAGCAAAACTCCGTCTCAAAAAAAAAAAAAAGAAAGAAAAGCTGGGAAGAACAGCAGGAGAGACAGTGGGTAGAATACTCAGGTTTGTATTGAATAATCAGATATGAATGGTGAGGGAAAGAGGAAAGCTGACTTCAGTTTGGAGTAAAAGAGAGAATCTGGCCGGGCACGGTGGCTCAAGCCTGTAATCCCAGCACTTTGGGAGGCCGAGACGGGCGGATCACGAGGTCAGGAGATCGAGACCATCTTGGCTAACATGGTGAAACCCCGTCTCTACTAAAAAATACAAAAAACTAGCCGGGCGAGGTGGTGGGCGCCTGTAGTCCCAGCTACTCGGGAGGCTGAGGCAGGAGAATGGCGTAAACCCGGGAGGCAGAGCTTGCAGCGAGCTGAGATCCGGCCACTGCACTCCAGCCTGGGCAACAGAGCAAGACTCCATCTCAAAAAAAAAAAAAAAAAGAGAATCTTAGCCTGGCAGTTTTGCATATGTGTTTGGGGGTTAGGGAAGTTGGTACACAACACTGTCCCCTGGGAGAGGGAACCAGGGATGAAACAGCTGAGCAAGTGGTTTGCCAAGTGGAAAGAGATATGGGCAGTCTGGGGCCCTAAGAACTGCCATTTTCTTTCTTCACTATGTGCACCTGTTCTGAAATGAGGCAGGGTAAGATAACACATACCTTATGTCTTAGGAGTTGCGTGCAGATGCTATAGGAAACCTGGAGACTTAACCTTCCTTCCTTCTGCCACTCCAACCCGTTCATGCCAGAGATGCCCTGCCATTTTCATCCAAGAGGCCAGATGGTCCCTGGCCTTTGAACAGGACTAGACCCAGAGACCACCTACATTCAATGCAAATAAACTACCTTGATCCTACTGCAAGACCCCCCAGGATCAGATCTTTGGACTGTGCCAGATGAACCATACTGCTAGATTCTCTCTTCTAGGCCCCCGAACACACAGACACTGTCCCATGGAAATGGTTGGGCAATAGGAGCCACGAAGAAAAACAGCGACTCCCTGCCCAGTCAGCTGCCCACCAGCTGTCCACCGCCCACAAGAGGTGATGTCATGCAACTGGGGGCCCAGCCCCTCATTCCTGACAGACCAGAGAGCCAGGGCCCCAGGCCCTCTCCCTCCCACCTCCCCAGCTTAGAAGCAGTGACAGTAGCCAGTGAGGAACTCCCAGTGAACTATTCATTTCTGACAGTTCTGGGCCCCACTGATGGACAAGGCCCATGTTAGAGCTCTGAGACTTGGGTCAGACTCCAGAGGGGCCAGCACTAGCCCCAGGTGCTCTGACTTCCTCATGGTACCCTAGAGCTTAAGCTGCTCAGTGGAAGACTCAGCTCTCCCAATTTCCTCCACAGGGGGGCCGCTGACTGTTACATAGCCAGGCGAGGGGTTGTCCTGAAGAGAAGGGATGTTACCTAGGCCTTGTCCATTAGCTGGGCCCCCGCTGTCTAAGCCCCCACCCCAGGCCAGCCAGGAGTGTCAGGAGCCAGGGCAGGCAGAGCAAAGGGAGGGATACTGAGAGCTCATTCTGAGAGAGGCTGGCTTGGGAAGAAGGTCCAGATTGAGTACAGATGTCTGAGGAGCCAGAGCGGTGGAGGTTTTGTGGGGAGGCTTCCTGGAGGGAGGAGGAGGGGATGTGTCCTGGTATGAAGCTGCAGGTGGTGTGCAGAACGCTTCCCCCACCGCCCAAGCTTTAAAGGGCTGCAGAAGATAGGATGAGAACAGATGCTAGCCAAGAGACTTAGGCTTAGGAGAAAGCTGTGGAGAGTTGGAGAAGGCAAAGCTTTAGAGGCCTCACATATACTGCCTGGCATGCAAAGGTTAGTACACCAAGAACGCCTGCCAGCAGTCTGCCTTCTCCCTGCTGAATTTCACCTGCAGCAGAAGCAGCTTTGATGCAAAAAACTTCCTAACTGACGCTGTGAGATTCCAGAACTCAGTGACCAAAGTGGAGCTTGGCATCCCAGTTGGCCCAGATCCTCTTGGGAGGAAGAAGAGCCGTGGGGGATCCTGAAACAGGGCTGGGATTCCAGGTGGAGTCTTCCAGCCTTTCCGCCTGGCTTGAAGATTTTCCGCCAAGAGACTCATGGCCACCAGAGGGCATCACCACTCCACAGTGTGGCATCCTGGGCTCCGGGGGCCCCTCCTTGGAGAAACTGGGGAGATTGGGAGGGGGAAGCAAGCAGGGATCTCTGAGCTCTCAGGGAGCTACCAGCAGCTGAATTAAACAGTCTTTGGAGTCAAGAGACCTGGGTTCTAGTGGGTTCTAGTCCCTGTTATGATTCTTTCTCTCCCTGGCTTCAGTTGCCTCTGTTAAATGAGGGCTTGGACCACACGGTATCCTTTCCAGACCATAAGGCCATTTCTGGCTCTGAAATCCCAGGATTTAAGGAATCACACAAAGGGCTTGGTAAAAATTGCATTTCCTGGGTCCACCTTTACTCTGGGGTTCTCTAGGGCTTTCTGCCTAGCAAGAGGAGGAAACAAGGCGTAAATTTCAGTCCTCTGGTGGTGTTTGCTCACTTGGAGGCCCGGAGGTGGACTGTCCTGCATAAACTGGGGAAGTCTGCCTCCACGTCAGCTGAAGGATGACTGGCTCCACAGGCTGTTAGACACAGGAGCTGTGCCACACCTGTGGCATCCACTTCTCCAGGTTTCAGGCAAGAAGATGTGTCCAGTAGGTAACCCTCTGTGATAGCTGGAGTGGCTCCTTCACAGAGGAGGTTGTGCAAGATGCCCTTTTGCTGGGTCCCTTTGGGGATAAGCAATGGAATGAATGGAATACATATCACTGCCTTTCCACTTTGCGCCCCCCCCCCTCCCACCCCCCACAGATGCCGTCTGTCAGGAGCAGGCAACAGACGGTCCCGGGGTCCATCTGTGCTAATGCTTCACAATAGAGTCCCATGTTTCCCCACCGACACCCCCTCGGCCCCTCAGCTGATGGCCACTTGGTGGTGCCAAGGCGGGAGGTGGGAGGAGGGAGAAGAAGGCACTAAGAGAGCTACCTCTTAGCTCCTGGCAGTCCTCAATCCACCCCGGCCCCCCACCCAACAAGCATCCTGCCATCTGGACTTGTGCAATCACTAAGGGGCGGAAAAGCACCCTCTTCCACCCACACCTCTTGTAGGGGATGGGGGCCTAGAGGACTGGGGGTGGGGAGGAGAACACAGAGTCAAGGAGACTAGAGAAGAAGGAAGAAGAAAGAAGACTGAGCCAGGCACGAGAACTGAGACAGGCAGGAGGCAGAAAGCCTTTCCTGGCCTCGCAGGTGGACGTGGCCATTGCCCCTCTGTGCTCCTTATGCCACGTGTCTAACGCAGCACATGTGCAAGGTACCACTCCCTACCAGGCCAAGAGCCTCTGTAACCCCAGTGCCCAGCCAGTACCTGGCACAGAGCAGGGCTTAAATGTTGGATAACAGCACAGAGTGGTTAGATTGCAGGCTCTGCAACCAGGCTGTCTGGCTTTGAATCTCAGCTCTGCCGCTGAGTGACTTAGGGCAAGTTACTTATCTTCTCCGGGCCTCAGTTTCCTCATCTGTAAGGGAGGATAATGGTGCTTATTTCGTAGGGTTGTTATGAAGACCAAGTGAGTTAATGCATGTATGTAAAAGGACACACAGAACAAACAGTGTGCATTGCACATGGTAAGTGCTCAATAAATGTTAACTGTGAAGGCATAACAGATTTGGGAAGACTGGGGGAGGAGGGGACAGACAGGGGCACCGCATTGCCGCCTCTGCTTCTTGGTCGATGGGTGCTGGGACATGGAGTCCCCAGCTTGTGCTGCTGACGCCCTGTGGTGGCTAGCCGCTCTTTAGACACCAGACGCTGCCTTCCACTTCCTCCTCTCACTTCTTATTCGGGCACCACTGACGACAGAGACTTCGGCTGGGCCATTCCCGCCTCTCCTACCGCCTGGCAGCCATGGTAACAGCCTGGGGGATGGTCCCTACCATGGGGTCAGAGAACGGCTGAGCATAGCCATCCCCCCCGCAGCCCTGAACTCCGATTCGGCCTGGGCTCATCCCAACCTCCTGAGTCAAGTCCATAGTAAGCGTCTGTCTGCTGGGAAGGGGGATCTGGGCCTGGCATCAGGAGCTGAGGAAAGGTGTGTGTTCAGCAGGGATCACTCAAGCCCCTCGGAGGGGATAGGCCAGAATTAAGCCTACTGCTTTCAGGGTTTCCACCTCTTCCCTTTCTCCTAGACGTGGGAACAGGGGGCAGCCTCTTTCAGCTCTTCTGGGGCAGCTGTGTCAAGGGAAAATCCTGGGCCCTCTCACTCCCTGGGGGCTTCTGTGCAGAGTTCAGGGAGTCTCCTCCCTCCTCTGTCCGGCCTCCACCCCTACTGCTGCGCAGCCCCGCTGCCTCTCTCCCTGCCCTAGAGTCTCCTGCAGCCCCCTGGATCTCCTTGACTCTCCCCACCTCCCTGACTCCCCAGGCTTCCTACAGTGACCTCTTACCGTGCCCCGCTCCATGAATCGCCAGAGCTATTCTTACCTAAATGTCAAACCTTGCTCAATGTCCCTTCACAGACCCCTCCAGGTATGACGCAGCCCCGAGCCCCGCCCTGGGGGCCTCATCCCGCCCCCTCGCGTCCGCTGCTCGGTTTCCCCCACCGAGCGCCCAGCTCCCGCAGTTTCCCTGGCCGTCGAGCGCCGTGGGCGGGGCTCCAGGGCGGCTGCGCCCCGTGGGGAGGGTCCTGCGTGCTGGGGGCGAGGCCATCCGAGGCCGCTCCCCGCCCGCCCCCAACCCCGCCCCTCTCTCGGAGCCTATAAAGGGAGGTGACGGGCGGCCCGCCCGGCTGGCATCCCCGAGCGGAGCCAGCGCCGTCTCCACCCGGCGCCCGGCGCCGAAGCCATGACCCTCCGGCGACTCAGGAAGCTGCAGCAGAAGGAGGAGGCGGCGGCCACCCCGGACCCCGCCGCCCGGGCTCCCGACTCGGAAGTCGCGCCCGCAGCTCCGGCCCCAACCCCGGGACCCCCTGCAGCAGCCGCCACCCCTGGGCCCCCAGCGGACGAGCTGTACGCAGCGCTGGAGGACTATCACCCTGCCGAGCTGTACCGCGCGCTCGCCGTGTCTGGGGGCACCCTGCCTCGCCGAAAGGTGCGTCCCCCGCCCGCCTTCAGGACCTGCTTAGCCCCACTCCGTCCCCCTACAGGGCCTGCTGACCCCGCAGTGCCCTCTCCTCGGCGTCCGCGGAGTCCCCCACCCATCTTCTTACCCGCTGGGTGCCTCGACTCCCCCGCGTTCCCCGCTGCTCCGAAGGCTGTGGCCCTCGCCTGCACACCGTGCCCAGGCTCGGTGGCTCTCAACTCCTCGCCCCATGCGCGCCGCCCCATCGCGCCCCCTCTCTCCCTCCTTGACTCCTCCCGGCACCCCCCTTATCCTACTCGCTCCATCTGGCTTTCTGCTCCCCATGCCCCGCCTCCTCGTGGCCAGGTGTCCTGAATCCCCAGGATCCCCTCGCCCCAGGGGCAGAGACGGCCCTAGACAAGTTGAAGGTCTGAGAGCCCCCGGTGGGAGAGGTGGGCCGGTGGCCGTGCCGCGTGCGTTCTCACTCTGAGGAAGTGCGTGGGGCGCCGCTGACGCCGGAGAGCACACCCTTCCGAGGGGACTCCCCGATTCCTGGGCTCTGGGCCTGCCGCCTGGCCCCACGTCTGATGTGCGGGGCGCGAGGGCCACAGCTCCCTGGACTTCTGCCGGAACCGGACGTAGTGGGAGGGGTCGCAGGGAGCCCACGGGGCAGGAAGGATGCGGGCCGCGCCCACCTCGGAGTCTGCCCTCCGCCAGCCTCTTCCTCTGGCCCCAGGGGACCTGAGGCTCAGAACCTACACAACACCAGGTTAAGGAGAGGGGCCTGGTGGCCTTTCCTCACCCAGCCACCCTCCTTTGCCCCTGGCCCCCAGCTAGCCCCCACACAATGAACAGCTTGTTGAGAATTTGCATTTTATGAAAATCATGTTGAAAGACAAAGGGGTCTCTCTGTGCTGCCCAGTCCTTCCTCCCTGGCCATTTGGGAACTGTCCCCACCCCTGAGGCCAATCTGGTTCTGACCCTTCCCTTCCTTGCCTTGGGCAGCTTGGGGGGAGGGTTAGCAAAGGCACAGACCAGAAAGGCCCTGGGCTGTGCAGGCTCCAAAGGAAAGGGCTGCTCTGGGACTGGACCTCCTCCAAGGACCAAAAAGTTAGGGAGGGTAAGAAACTAGTTTATCAAGGACCCTGAAGAGACAGGAACCTTCATCTCTCATCCTTCCCCCACCCCCCTCCCCCAAAAGAACTCCTGATCTCGCTCCTTTAGTGAGACTTACTGACAAGTTTGACATCTAAGATGTTTTGTCCGAGAAAGCACAAAATGTATGACAATGGAGAGAGACCCAGGTGTAGCTGGGCACAGCTGGTCACCTGCAGCTGGGATCCACAACTGGTCCCTGAAACGGGCTGTACCTTAGGAGACCTGGCACCTATGTCCCCACATTCTGGCTGGGATTGCCAGCCCTTCAGGCCGGGGTCCCTGACCCTAGCCCTCCCAAGCCACTGTCTGTAGCTGAGAAATTAGATGGAGAGACCCAACTGGCAGAAGGTCCTTGGAGCACCTTGATAGGTGAGCCCAGGGGACACCTATCCTCTGAATCCCACTGGGGAAGAGCCCCTGCCTCAGCTTTGGGAGTCTGGATGGCCTGAGCCTCTACAGACATGGGCCCTCGGGGTGGAGACCATTCTAGAATGATGATCTCCCCACCCACTGCCAGTGTGGAAACCAACAAGGGCTTAGAGGTTCATGGATCTGGAACCCAGGTTCATGGATCTCACAACCAGGAGGATGGTTGTGTCCCTGCAATCTCAGGTATGAAGGTAAGGCTGTAGAGAAAGTTGGAGAGTGGTGCCAGTAGTGACACTTGGCAAATAGTTGTACCAGCACCAAAGCAGGTGTGGATGTGGAGTTGCAAGAGGCAAACAGGAAGTGGGTCGCTGTGTCCAGGGTAGCACTCTCAGCATCTGCTCAAGGACAGTCCTGCCTCACCTGCTCCTTCTGACCATCTTCCTGCCCAGGGCTCAGGATTCCGCTGGAAGAATCTCAGCCAGAGTCCTGAACAGCAGCGGTGAGTCACCAGCACCCAGCCCCTGCCATGGTCCAAAGGGGTGAGGTGCTGGGTTGGGCGGTGCCAGGACAGCATCTCAGCCTAGCGAGGGTAGTCATTCTCCTAGCCTTTAAGCATGGCTCCCCCGCTGAGAGTGAGGGGCAGGTGGGGGTGTGGGCTGTGTGAAGGGGGTGGCAGAGAAAGGAGGTAGGGACTTTTGAGTCATTAGGTGCTCTTCAACCCACCCCCAGTCCCTGCCAGTTACCCCTCCCTGGGGAGATCTGGATGAACGGATGTGGGAGGTGGGAGGGGGTGTAGGCAAAGTCTATGGGGAATGTCCTAACCCAGGCCTCCTGGGCTCCCCTGAGCCCTCCCAACCTTGGCAAACCCCATGGGCCCAGACCTTAGCCAGGCTGTGTCCAGCTGCTTGGGGCTGGCTACCCCTGCCTCCAGAATGTCAGTCCTCTTCTGGTCCCAGCCTGTGGCAGCCCTCTAAGGAGGGATCTGAGTGTGGGCAGAAGTTTCCCTTCTCTACTCAGTTTCCCTTCTCTACTCATGTCCCATCCCTGATTTGGGCTTGACTTTCTCTAAAATGGATCAGCAACTGGCCTGCTGGCCAGATTGGCCTGTTTGGCCCTTGAGCTAATAATTTTTAAAGAGTTATAAAAATAAAAAACAAACAACAATATATGACAGAGATCATAAGGGGCCTGCAAAGAAAGCCTAAAGCATTTACCATCTGGCCCTTTGCAGAAAAAGTTTGCTGACCCTTCCAAAAAACCCTAGAACATTGGGGTAGACGCCGAACTCCCAGCCACCCTGCTCCCTGCCCCAGTAGTACAGAGAGAGGGGAAAGGCCTGCTGTTCAGAGCGAGAGGGGCTCGAGTTGGAGTCGGGAGGTGCTGCTCAGCATTTGGGGGAATATCTGGGTCAGGCTGGGAGTGGAGGAGCCTGGTCTCCAGGGCCTTTCCGAGGCTGAGCTACTTGAAGGGGCCTTTGGAGGCTGCTTTAACTGTGCTTCTGGCTGGGCAGGAAGGAAGGGGGTGGGAGTGGGCAGAGGAAACTCTGGGCTCCCCCAGCAGGCGAGGATCTGGAGCGGCTCCAGACCATTGTGTCCAGCGGGCAGGCCTTCAGTGCGGGAAGGGGCGGCCTCGAGGCTCCCCTCCTCCAGCCCCCACATCTGGTGGGCTGGCCCCAGCACAGCTGGGAGGAGCAGCTGTGGTCTTGCTGAGCCTCGTGACTGGCCTCTGGGGGTGGGGCCAGTCCTCTCCCCAAAGCTGTGGAACAGAGGAGGCTCCAGGCTGTGGCTGAATTTGGGGCCTTAGCTAGTCAGTAAGTGGTACTGTAGGGCTCACTGGAAAGCTGGGGTGTGGCTAAAAAACTCAGCCGGCCCATCCTTCAGGGGACCAGCCCTTCTCTGTGCTTCCCTCCCACCACTAGAGGCTGGATTGGTTCTCTGTGGCTCCACGAGGCTGATTTCAGTTGGGTATGGGAAAGACATTCCAATAATCTGTGAGGAGACTGAGCTGTCACTGGAGACTGAGTCCTGCTGGAATGTTCTAGACCAGTGGCCAATATCCAGGGAGGCCCAAGCTATGGGACTGCTACACCTTTTAATCCTGATTGTCTTGACCCCTGTGTTTCTTGCAGGAAAGTGCTGACTTTGGAGAAGGAGGATAACCAGACCTTCGGCTTTGAGATCCAGGTGGGAGAAGCTGCACACAGGGGTCGGGGGGTTGAACGGCCAGCCTGAGGGATGCATGGACTTGTCCCAACCCTGGGCTGAGGGTCCCCTTGTCCATTACAGACTTATGGCCTTCACCACCGGGAGGAGCAGCGTGTGGAAATGGTGACCTTTGTCTGCCGAGTTCATGAGTCTAGCCCTGCCCAGCTGGCTGGGCTTACACCAGGTGGGGCCTGAGCCCAGGACACCCAGGTCTGGGAAGGGGATATGACCTTACTCCCAAGCAGAGGGGGTGAGAAATCTCTCCTGAAATCAATTCCTCTTCCTTTTCCTTCTTTGAGAAGGCCAGAGAGAAGAAAGATAGAATCAGGGCTTTGGATCTAGGCAAATTTGCCATGTACTGTGTGATCTTATATACAGCTCCATCTACAAAATGAGGGTAATAATGCATCCAAACATCAGAGTGCGGCAAGGGGATTCCCTGGGCACAGAGCCAGGGCCTAACTAATGGTGGATGCTGCTGCTGCTGCTCTGATTCCTCCCAGCAACCTGGCAGTCAGCATGGGCAGGAGCTGGGGAAGAAGGAACATTCCATTAGGTCTCTTTGATATTGGGGATCAGGCCAATCCTGCCCCCAAATGGACCCGACGCTGAGGAACTGATGTTACTCCCTTTAAAACAATTAACAACTTTTTTTTTTTTTTTTTAAGAGACAGGGCCTCACTCTGTCACCCAGGCTGGAGTGCAGTGGCATGATCATAACTCACTATAACCTTGACCTCCTGGGCTCAAGCAATCCTCCTCTTGCCTCTGCCTCCCAAAGCAATATGTTACTTCCCCTAACAAGGAAATTATGCCTCAATAGGAGACCCCTGGATTGAGCAGATCTAGAGTCCCCAGGTTCCAGGAAGGGCAGCCTGAAACTGTATGAATCAATCCCCCCCTCCACCATCCTTGCCCCTAAGCTCCTACCTCCTTCCCACTTACCAGCAGCCCGTGCTAGCTATCATAGTCCATTTTCTGTTACTATAACAGGATACCTGAAATTGGGTAATTATAAAGAAAACAGGTTATTTAGCTCATGATTCTGGAGGCTGGGAAGTTCAAGACTGAGTGGCTGCATCAGGCGAGGGCCTCATGCTGCATTCTGACATGATGGATGGCATCTAATGGCAGGAACGCCTGCAAGAGTGGCGAGTAGGCACATGCAAAAGAGATAAAACATGGGTGATCTTGCTTTATAGCAACCCACTCACCAGGTAGCTAAACCAGTCCTGCCAGAGCAAGAACTCACTCCCCAAAAACAGCATGAATCCCTTGATTGGGTGGATCCTTCATGGTCCAAATGCTGGAGTACAATGGCGTGATCTCAGCTCACTGCAACCTCCACCTCCCAGATTCAAGCAAGTCTCCTGCCTTAGCCTCCCGAGTAGCTGGGATTACAGGCACCAGCCACCACACCCAGCTCATTTTTGTATTTTTAGTAGAGATGGGGTTTTGCCGTTTTGGCCAGGCTGGTCTCGAACTCCTGACCTCAGGTGATCCACCCGCCTCAGCATCCCAAATTGCTGGGATTACAGGAATGAGCCACCGCGCCCGGCCCCAAATGCCTCTTAAAGGTCCTACTATCTCTCAACACTGTTACATTGGGGATGAAGCCTCAACATGAGTTTTGGGGACAAACCATATTTAAATGGTAGCAGTAGCCAAGTAGTATACTACAACTTCTCAAGGTAGTTTCACATCCACTCTCCTTCCCCATCATCCCTGAAGCAGCCACAGCAGGGATCCATACCCCTTTTTACAGATGGGAATGGAGCCCTCAGATGGAGCACACCACGCTTGAGGTCAGGAGGCTCTGCAGTGGTGCAGGGTAGCAGAACTATCCCTTTAGGGGCCAGTCATTCCCTGTGCTTCTCTCCCACCACCAGAGGCTGGACTGATTCTCTGTGGATCCATGAGGCCCTGCCATGCCTGGGGCCAGGGTTGGTTCCCAGCTGGATGCTGCTCACCTGCCCTTCCCTAAATTGACTGGGTCTTATGGCCAGCGTGGACTAGACAGAAATAACCAACTCTGAGTGCAGCCCAGGGTCCTGGGTTGGCTTAGCCTTGGGACAGAGCTTGAGGGTAGAGTGAGGGTGTTGGGTGTGTGAGGTCCCCGCCCTTTGGCTGGGGTGCTGGGCCTGGACAACTTGGTAGTCACTACAGGCCCAGAAGAATGGCTGTGGTTCTGTGTGTTTGGATCGAGTATGAGAGATGTCAGAGGAAGTCTACCGAGAACCATGAGAAGTTGGAGGAGGGAGTTCGGGAGTTTTCCTTAGAGTTACTACCCACTCCTCTCCCCTTTCTGGCTAAGGTAGGATGCTGGAATTCTAGCATGCTCCATGGAGCAAATCTAACCCCCTTGTCTGCCTGGCAGGGGACACCATCGCCAGCGTCAATGGCTTGAACGTAGAAGGCATCCGGCATCGAGAGATTGTGGACATCATAAAGGCATCGGGCAACGTTCTCAGGTATGTCTGGGAGCCGAGGTGCCTGAGAACTCCTGAGCTCAGCCTCTTGGTATTTCCTCAGCCTGTGGCTCACTCAGCCTTTGATTCCCCAACCTCAGACTGGAAACTCTATATGGGACATCAATCCGGAAGGCGGAACTGGAGGCTCGTCTGCAGTACCTGAAGGTTGGGAAACCCAGATAATGTCCAACCTCCACCCTCCTCTTCCCAAGCCTCTGCCCTGTGGGGGGTCATTTATATCTGAATCTCCTTTAACTGAAGGTTTCTTCTGTCTACTCCCTGACCCCTTGTCTGTACCCACGTCCTGCTAGTTTCCTGCTAGCTTGTGACAGTGGGGTGGGGACTGTCTCTTGCAGCAAACCCTGTATGAGAAGTGGGGAGAGTACAGGTCCCTAATGGTGCAGGAGCAGCGGCTGGTGCATGGTAAGTAGATCCCGGGGTGTGAAGGGCCACTTGTTCTGCTCCAGATACCCCATCTGTGCTACCCCCTCAGAACTGGCGGGTTCTAGTAAAGAAAGGTTTACTAGTAAACCTCCACAGTAAAGCAAGGTTTGTTGAGCTACTACTACTTTGGGTACTGCCGCACCCACATTTCTGGTTATTCTCACACTAGCCCTCTGCAGGTAGTGTCATCTTCACTGTACAGAGGGGAACACCAGGGCTCAAAGAGTGTGTGTCAATTCTTCCCGAGGCCCTTTTGTGCTAAGCGGCCCCCATAAGGATCTAAGTGGTAATTCCTGATTTGCGGGTGAGGGAAGTAGGGTCTCAGGGTTGTGCCTGGCCAGGGCCACAGAGATAGATGGTCAGCAGGACGGAGTGGGGATGCCCCATCCATGCCCTCCGACCCTTTGCGGAGGACACTACGGCCCAGGCCTGACCCACCCGCCACCTCTCCCGTCTCTGCGCAGGCCTGGTGGTGAAGGACCCCAGCATCTATGACACGCTGGAGTCGGTGCGCTCCTGCCTCTACGGTGCGGGCCTGCTCCCGGGCTCGCTGCCCTTCGGGCCTCTGCTCGCCGTGCCCGGGCGTCCCCGCGGAGGCGCCCGACGGGCCAGGGGCGACGCCGACGACGCCGTCTACCATACGTGCTTCTTCGGGGACTCCGAGCCGCCGGCGCTGCCGCCCCCGCCGCCCCCGGTCCGCGTCCTGGGTCCGGGCCCCGCTGAGACTCCTGCAGTGGGGCCGGGCCCTGGGCCGCGGGCCGCATTAAGCCGCAGCGCCAGTGTGCGATGCGCAGGCCCTGGCGGGGGCGGAGGTGGAGGCGCGCCGGGCGCGCTCTGGACTGAGGCCCGCGAGCAGGCCCTATGCGGCCCCGGCCTGCGCAAAACTAAGTACCGCAGCTTCCGCCGGCGGCTGCTCAAGTTCATCCCCGGACTCAACCGCTCCCTGGAGGAGGAGGAGAGCCAGCTGTAGGGGCGGGGGCGGGCAGGGAGGTATTTATTTATTTATTCGCAACAGACAGCGCTAAAAGAGGGGGAGGCCGAGCCAAGAGGACCCCAGGAGCCCAGAGCAGCGGGAGAGGGTCCTTGCTAGCCTCAGCCCACCGGGTCGATTCCTGGCTGGTGTCTGCTGAGGGAGTGGGGGGCCCAGACCCTTCTCTTCTCCCCCGCCAAACCACAGTGGGAGCTGGGGCAGGGGGAGAGCCAGGAAATCGGGGGCCAAAGATGGGGGTGCTCGCCTACAGTCTGCATCTGTAGTGCCTTGTGGGGTATCCAGGAACACCCTCCCAGCAGGGGATGGGGACCTTGTCCCATGAAGCCCTCTCCTCAGCTTTACTTGCTCCCCCGCCCTTAGCCTTGGGGAGAAATGGCCCGTGGTTGGCCGACCCCCCACCCTCCACACACAGTTCCATGACCCAGCGGGCCTCCAGGGGCATCGGGTGCTGGTCCTCCTCCCTCCTGGCCTCGACCCCTAAGGGCTTCGCCCCTCCCAGGGGCCTGTAACTAAGTCGGGTCCTGCCAGGCAGGGGGCCTGTGTTCTGTGCCCCTTGGGGGACAGGAACCGGCAAGTTCAGGTGGGGTGGGGACAGCACAGACTGTTCCACCGTTCTGCATATTGTTGCTTCTGAACCACAAACTGTATAAAATGGATGGTTTTTTGCATCTGTGTCAGTGTGGTGACTGCCTGAGGGGGAGGATTGGGCTGGGGCAAGCTCTGACTCCACCATCCCAACCCCCGCCCAACGCACACACGTCTTGTTTTCTTGCAGCCTGAAGCCAGGGAAATAGGCTGGGAGATTTAAACTTACATGTATGGGCCTGAGCTGGAGGCCCCACACTTCTTCACAGCTTGAGCCTCCCTCCCCAGATACCCAAGCAGGTGGTGGCCAAGGCTTGCCTCAAGTCCTCAGCCATCCCTGTAGAAATACGTGTGCTTGGCATGCCTTCCCAGCTTCTGAGGTCTCCCTTGAGGGGCACAAGCCAGATCTGCAGGGACTTGAGGCATTACCACCTGGCCTGTGACGGGCCCAATCACGGATAACCCTGTTGTTCTAGCAGTCTTCAGCGGTTTCCCGTAATCCCAGGATGAGATTGTTTTTTTTGGGGGGGGGGGGTGGAGTCTCCCTCTGTCACCCAGGCTGGAGTGCAGTGGCCCCATCTCGGTTCATTATAACCTCCGTCTCCCGGGTTCAAGTGATTCTCCTGCCTCAGCCTCCCGAGTAGCTGAGATTACAGGCAGGCGCCACCACACCCAGCTAATTGTATTTTTAGTAGAGACCGGGGTTTCACCATGTTGGCCAGGCTGGTCTCGAACTCCTGACCTCAGGTGATCTGCCCACCTTGGCCTCCCAAAGTGCTGAGATTACATGCATGAGCCACTGCGCCCGGCCTCCCAGGATGATATTCTGACCCCTGCTGGCCTCTGCTTCTCACTCCCTGCTCTGGCTGCGCTGCTGGCTGTACTTGGCACACTTCAGACCCCTTCTATCAGGGTCTCTGCACTTGCCCCTCCCACAGATGGCTCCTTCAGTCCTCAGCCCTGCCTCCTGAAGACCTTACCACCCAGTGGGAAATACAGTCATACCCTCCTCTGTGACAGCTCTGTTTTATTCCCATCAGATTATGCATCGCCATCCGGGACTGTCTTGACTTTTATGGGTTTATCTTTGCCTGCCCTCCCCACCCAGGAGGATGCACGCTTCTTGCAGCAGTGCTCAGGAGCCTTTTCTGTCTTCACTGCTTTATTTTTGCCTGATGCTAGCACATGGTAGACCCTCAATACAGCGTGTGCCGACATAGTATGTGCTCAAACATCTCCAAGTGGTGGTCACAACCTCTTTGAAGTGACCTGTCTGGGGTCATACAGCAAACTAGTGGCAGAGCTGGGCCTGGGACTTGAGGCCCCTGCTCCAGTGCTCCTCCCCGGGAGTAACCAGTGTGCAAGGGGTGGCTTTGAGTGAGGTCTGAGCAGACCCTCCCCGCCTGTCCTGCACCATGGTTCTTGCTTTTTGAGTGGGTCCCGTTTCTGTTTCTTCTTTTGCTCCTTGAGCATCCCTTCTGCACACAGCAGTCAGCGTGATCTTTTCAAAAAGGAAACTGGATCACAACCCTCCTCTGCTTAAACCCATTATGCCTTCCCCTGGAATAAAAGAATAAGGTCCAAACTCTTTACCATGGCCTATCCATAACACGTCCCTCTGGGGAGACACCACCACAGCATCCCTTTCTCCAGGCTGACAGCAACCACACAGGCCCAACAGTTTGGTAACTGGGAGTCTTTTGTGCAGTACCTAACCTCTGCAACTATATCCTGATGCCCTGCATGAATTTCTCTAGAATTTGGTCTGTGCCTCTCCCTCTGATCTCAAATTGTTTCTCCTTCCAGGTCACTTGTTACATCTAAGCCACACTATCCTTTCTGCTCCTATTCCTCAAATATGCCAAGCTCTCTCCTGCCTCTGGCCTTCGCCCATGCTGTCTTCTCTGCCTGGAACACTCTTCTTTGCAAGAATGATTTCTCTATCCTCAAGCCTCAGCTGAAACATCACCTCCTCAGAGAGGTTTGCCTGATCGAATAGGAAGTAGTTCCCTGACCCCATTATTCTTTATTTTGAGTCATCTGGGGTTTTTGTTTGTTTGCTTGTCTGTTTTTTGAGACAGAGTTTCACTCTTGTCATCCAGGCTGGAGTGCAACCTCAGCCTCCTGAGTAGTTGGGATTACAGGCGCCCACCACCACACCCAGCTAATTTTTGTATTTTTAGTAGAAATAGGGTTTCACCATGTTGGCCAGGCTGGTCTCGAACTCCTGACCTCAGGTGATCCACCTGCCTCAGTCTCCCAAAGTGTTAGGATTACAGGCATGAGCCACCACGCCCGTCTATTTTCTTTTTTACTTCATAGCACTTTCTCCCAATTGGGAATCGCACTGACTTCTTTTGTTTCTGTCTTGCCTTTGTGAGGGCAGGAACCCAGCCTTGTTTGAAGTTGCACCTCCAGGGCCTAACAGAGCCTGGCACACAGGAGGGGCTCGGAGGGGCTCTATTAACTCATGCCGATGAGTGAATGCCTCCTTGGGGCCAACCCTGCCTGGGGTAACCACCACCTCCCCACCTCTGAGCCCCAGGGGCTGGGTGAGATGTCCCCTCTTCTGCTCCATCTGTAGCTGGCATCTGTAGGCCCTTCTCTCAAAATCCCTTTGGGGCTGGGTGGCAGCCCCAGCAAGAGCGCCTGCACCTGGCCACCCTGTCCTCCCCAGTCCCAGGAAGGGAGGACATTTGATTAAGAAAATGGAGCTGCCCCAAGCTCCCTGTTTGAACAGCTGCTCTGTGGCGATGACAAACACTGGCTCCCAGAGGCTCAGGTCTAGGGGAGGGGCCCCCTGACACCTTTGTTCCCAGATCCCAAGGCTGCCAGGATACCAACTGCCTGGGCATAGCCTGGCACCTTACAGGGGGTGGAAGGCTGCAGGGGCCTCCCTAGATTCTCCCCTGAGTAGATTCCAAGTCCCTTGGCCATCAGTCTGTCCCTACCCCCTGCCATGTAGCTAGTCCCAGGAGTGATGTCGGTGCCCCCTCACCCAGGCTGATGGGGACTCCTGGCCAGCCGTGAGTTCGTAGGGGAGGGTGAGGGGTGCCCAGGGCGGGGCTAGATCCCACCTCTCAGCTGATGGGATGACGGCACCAGCACAGCAGCCTCCTGCCGTGTAGGTGGGTGACAGGGAGTGACTAATGTGCGAGCTGCGATGCTAAAAATTAACCCAGGGATCGTGTTTGGCGGAGGGGGTGGGGGTGGATGGGAAAAGGAGCAGGGACTCAGAATACTGTGTGGTCGGTATTCCCCCTGCCCTGCCACCCCTCCTTCACCTCCCACCAGCCTTCTGCTCCTTTAAGCCTCAGGGAACTCTGTGGGAGCCCCTCCCCCATGCTAGGCCAGAAGGGGCTCCCAACAATTCCAGGGGAGGACAGAGGCCTCCACTCCAGGCTTCATGCATGGTCAGGGGAGGGACATGGCCCTGCTGATAGGGTTCTGGTCTGAGGTCCCCACAGAGCCCTGCAGAAGCAGCCAGTGCACCTAGCAAGGGCAGGTTCCCATCATCAGGCTGGGGGTGGGCAGTGGGGGTGGCAGCTGCACTACAAGAAAAGAATAGGTGGCCGGGTGCAGTGGTTCATGCCTGTAATCCCAGCACTTTGGGAGGCTGAGGCAGGTGGATCACCTGAGGTCAACAGTTCAAGACCAGCCTGGCCAACATGGCGAAACACCATCTCTTCTAAAAATACAAAAATTAGCCAGGCATGGTGGTGGGTGCCTGTAATCCCAGCTACTCGGGAGGCTGAGGCAAAAGAATTGTGTGAACCTGGGAGGCGGAGGTTGCAGTGAACCGAGATAGCACCGCTGCACTCCAGCCTGGGCAACAGAGAGAGACTCCGTCTCAAAAGAGAAAAAAAAGAAAAGGATAGGTGACTTCTGTGTCACTATGTGCTGGGCTAACACTTCCACATCCATTACCTTACTGAGACCTCACAGTACATCTGAAAGCTGTGTATCACTCTATTTGACAGATAAAGAGACTGAGAATTAGGTGAAGGCAGCATAGCTAGCGCCTGGCAAGGCCAGGATGCTCTCATGCCTGTTTGTCTCTACAGCTTAGGGTGGTGAGAAGGAAGTCTTCCTGGAGGAAGAGGTGTGAGGACAGGGTGGAAGAGATGGTGAAGAATGAGCTGAGCTTCTCAGGCTAGAGGCCTCACCTGTGGAAAAAGAGGTGTTGGCGTGGTGGGTATATGAGAGGTAGGACCTGAAAGAGTAGGTCTGAGGTTTGCCAGGGAGCAGGAAGAGGAGGGGCCAGCCCAGAGAGCTCTCGGTTCCATGCATGCGGGTGTTGTGCTGAAGGGAGGAAGAGCAGTCCCGCCTAAGGGGAGCAGAGCGGGGCTCTGGAGACTTGTTGGGGTCCGCAAAACAGGGGAGGAGGGCTTGAAGAAGAGCTTTGCTAACACATGTGGGAAAACTTATTAGAAGGAGTGAACCTCCGAACCCTCCCATTTCCCCTGGAAACCAAACCAGAGACCTTGCGCTGAATGGCAGCAGGAGAAGGACAGCAGGAGGCCCTTTCTGCTGCTGGGAAGTGAGGAAGGCTGTGGGATTCCCCAGCTCAGGAGAGACGTCAGGCTGGCTGGCTGGGAGGCTGCCTCGTCCTGCACTGACGGGTCTGGATGAAATGACCGTAACTGGGGAGTGATGGGCTCAGAGAAGTGAGACAGAAAGGAAGCCGGGGGCTGTGGAGGGGCCAGGGGAACCCAGGAGAGTTCCTCAAGAGAGTAAAACAGCCAGAGTGCAGCGGTGTGCTGACCCCTGGTGGGGACCCCGGAACACTGCGCCTCTCGGAGCCCGGACCATACCAGGTGGAGAGGGAGACAGAGCAGGGCTCTCCCATCAGCCAACCGCTGGGAGCAGCCTCCCTCCCTCCTTAGAGCCCACCTCTTCAGCCCTTCCTCAGCCTGCTGCAGGCTCGTACAAAGTGGAGCCTCCCCTGAACCCCACAACCATTTATCTGAAGTGTTCAGACACCCTCCCAACGCTTCTGGTCCCCAGGGCCTCTCCTCACCCCACCACCCAGATGGTGGGCTCCCAAGGGAGTGAACCCCATCTCACGCCAGCACTGATCGAAGGCAGGTACGTCTGCATGAATGAATGAGCAGTTGAGTTCAGAACATCTACCTAAATAACTAAATGACTCCAACCAACAGATCTTCTCTGCACAGAGAACCCTGTGTGGTATGAAAGCTCATGGACTGGGGTTGATAGCGGAGAGGAAACATACTTTTCAACTGTAGGATGCAAGAGTGTTTTTATTATTTATTTATATTTTATTTTTATTTTTAGAGATGGGTCTTGCATGCAATCAATATGGGGACCTCCCAGGAGCAGGAGACCACCAGGTTGCCTAAGACACATGAATTTTTGCTTTCAGGGACACCTCCTAAGCTTCAGCGATCCTTCCATCTTGCAGTTGGCCTTTGTGGGGAGAACACACAAATTTATGCAAAAAGTAAAAATGCAAATACTGCCTCTGGGTCTCTTTCCCAGTTGCTCCCCTACAAAATCACTTAGCCTTTAGTGTCTCACAGTTGATCTGGTCCACTCAGCAACCCACAGAGTGACAGCTCACCCAGGTCCCAGCATACATAGCTTCTTCTGGAGCCCCCCAAATCTCACTCTAATTGAGGGCTTGGCACGAGCCACTGTCTCTGAGGAGTGTGGTCTCTAGGCAAATAAGGCAAGACCAGTGGTTGGCAGCTACAGCAGTCAGTAGGGTGGGGAACATTTAACAGCAGATAGGGCTGTACTCCTACCCTTGCCATTCTTTTTTCCCTTCTCCTCCCCCTTGCAATTCTTTTCTGTTTTTTGTTTTTTGAAACAGGGTCAGCTGGGTGCGGTGGCTCACGCCTGTAATCCCAGCACTCTGGGAGGCTGGGATCACTTGAGGTCAGGAGTTCAAGACCAGCCTGACCAACACGGTGAAACCCAGTCTCTACTAAAAATATATAAATTAGCCAGGTGTGGTGGCACATGCCTGTAAACCCAGCTACTGGGAAGGCTGAGACAGGAGAATCGCTTGAACCTGGGAGGTGGAGGTAGCAGCAAGCAGAGACTGGGACACTGCACTCCAGCCTGGGCAACAGAGGGAGACTCTGTCTCAAGAGAAAAAAAAAGAAACAGGGTCTTGATGTGTGGTCCAACCTGGAGTGCAGTGGTGTAATCATAGCTCACCGAAGCCTCAATCTCCTGGGTTTAAGCGATCCTCCCACCTCAGCATTCAGAGTAGCTGGGACTACAGGCCTGTGCCACCACGCCAGGCTAATTTTTGTATTTTTTGTAGAAAGAGGTTTTGCCATGTTGTCCAGGCTGGTCTCAAACTCCTGGGCTCAAGCAATTCTCCTAACTCGACCTCCCAAAGTGCTGGGATTACAGGTGTGAGGCACCGCTCCTGGTTCCCTTGAGATTCTGATCCAGGAGTTCTAGGGTGGGCTGGGGCGTTGGTATTTTTAAAGCACCCTAGGTGCTCAGTGAGTCTTTATTGAAAGGATGCTGACTCAAGATGATTCTGGAGACCTCTGAGCTTCCTCCCACACAGATCCTTAGGGCTCTAAATACTGGCCGAACTCGGCCCCCTGAGGCTGTGTCTTCTTGGGGAGTTAAGGACCTGTGCCTCCCACTGGCCGGGAACCACTTTCTGCTTCCTGGTGTAAGCTTTGGTATGGATGGTGGCCGTATCCCTAGAGACTGGGAGCTGTTGGAGGGCAGGGATCCTAGCTGACACATCTGCGTCCTCGCCTTGGTTGGAGGGGGTATGGGTGGGGGCGAGGGAGGAGATGGGGGCGGGGCTCAACACAGTGTCCAGCCCCTGCCAGCTGGCTGGGTGTCGCCAGTGCTCAGGGTCGAGGTGGGGGGAGAGGAGGCGGGGCTGGGGCGCACAGCCGGAGGGGGATCCCTGCCGGAGGCTGCTCTTCACGGGTTCCCGTCTATACCAGAGTTGGGGCTCAGCTCGGAGACATGGGACAGGTGGAGGTGCTGGGGGTTGGAGCCCCACGCGCTGCTCAAGAGGCTGCAGGCTGGCCTTCAAGGCCTGGGCTAGACTGCAGCGGTTGGGGGCTGGCGGTGCTGCTCGGGTGGAGTCCGCCGGGCGCCGCCCTCCCTCTCCACCCTCTCCCGCCCCGGGGCCGGGAGGCTGTGGGTTGAGCTGCAGAGGCCAGCTCCCTCCTGGGCGTGCGGCCGCCGCGATTCGGGTGGGAGTGCAGAGGGGGCCTCGGGGTTGTGCTTTGCTGGGATCTGGGAAGGAAGCAAGCGGCAGCGCTGGAGTGAGTAACCGCCTCCCGAGGCAGCTAGTCCCGCCGCCTCAGGAAGTCCCGGCGCCATAGCGCACCGCCACCTGCCACGCCGGGACCTTCCACTCGCACTAGCCCGCCCCCACCCCGCCTCCATCTCGCGCTCCCAGCCGCAGACGCGGGCGCTTCTGCACGCTCAACCCCTCACCCACGGAGACGCTCAACCTCTTACCCACGCAAACCTCGGCCCGCCGGTGACCTCCCCTGCGGCTCCTCCTTCTGTTCTGGCCCAGCCCATCCCCTGCTGCTGCTCCTCCTGCCCCGGCCCAGCCAGTCCACCGCCCTCCCATCCCCAAGGCCTCGAACCCCAGCCCGCCGAGCCGCTCCTCACTGGGTGCTGTGGTTCCCCGCTGCAAAGGGGCGGGTCCCGGTAGGGGGCGTGGCCCGGCCGACTTGCGGGGCGGCGGCGCCCTCTGTCGGCAGACTCGGGAACTGCCACACTCGTCACCCCGCCCCCGGCCCTGCTCCCAGACCCGCCTGGACCTCTCTGCCAGCTCCCCTCTCTCCAGGACATGCGCCTGCAGGACTCGGAACGTGCAGAGGTCCGTCCTGGCCCCAGCCATGTCACGGGCTGTCTGAGAGAGAGTCGCAGCCTCTCTGAGGCTTAGCTTTCTTTCCTGTGAAATGGCTGTGGTGAGGAGCAAACGCTCAGCAGTGAAGAAGGACACTTTGTAACCGCAAAGGAGCCTGTGAGTGTGAGGTATGGTTGTTATCAACGCTAAGGGTAGTCTCTTGCCTTCTGCGGGGGTGACGACCATCCTTCTCTCTGCTCCAGCCCCACAGTGGAAGGAGAGCATAAGTCCACCTCCAGAGATTATCACATGTGGTGGATTGCCTTCAGCCTTTTTTCTGGGTATAAAATATACATATATGTATTTTAATACAATCGTGGCCATTCTCTACGTGCTGTTCTGCTGTTCTGTACTGCCTTTTTTTTCTGTCTCTCCAAGTGCTTAACTTATGGTTAAAAGTCCGGATTCGGCCAGAGAGGTGGCTCACCAACACTTTGGGAGGCCAAGGCCAGAGGATCTCTTGAGCAGAAGTTCAAGACCATCCTAAGCAACATAGCAACACCTCGTCTCTACAAAAAAATTTTTTAAAATGATTTGAGTGTCGGTCGGGCGCGGTGGCTCACACCTGTAATCCCAGCACTTTGGGAGTCAGAGGCGGTCAGATCACGAGGTCAGAAGATAAAGACCATCCTGGCTAACACGGTGAAACTCCGTCTCTACTAAAAATACAAAAAATTAGCCGGGCGTGGTGGCGGGCGCCTGTAGTCCCAGCCACTCGGGAGGCTGAGGCAGGAGAATGGTGTGAACCTGGTAGGCAGAGCTTGCTGTGAGCCGAGATCTCACCACTGCACTCCAGCCTGGGGGACAGAGCGAGACTCCCTCTCAACAACAACAACAACAACAAAAATGATCTGATGTCTCTAGTCCCAGCTACTCGAGAGGCTGAGATGGGAGGCTCGCTTGAATCCTGGAGTTCCAGGCTGCAGTGAGCCGTGATTGTGCCACTGGCCACTGCACTCCAGCCTGGGTGACAGAGTGAGATCCTGTCACAAGAAAGAAAGAAAAAAAGAAAGAAAGAGAGAGAGAGAGAAAAGAAACAACCAAAAAACTAGAGACAGACAAACCTGGATTTAGGGCCTTGCTCTGTGACTTTGTATTTCCACCCTTGAGCAAACCACACAAGCTCTACCTTCCTCAGCCTCAGTTTTCTCTTCTGCAAAATGGTGGTAATGACAGGAATACCCACTTCACAGGCAGCGGTGAAGCCCTGCACACAGCCCAGTGCATGCTGGTTAGGCCTCTCCTTTTGCTTCCTGAGCCTGCAGGAGCTCTGCCTTCTTCATGCACCACGTGGTAAGGAAGGAGCTGGAGGCCTCCGCCTCTCGGACCTTGCTCACTGCTCGCTGCTTTTTTTTTTTTTTTTTTTTTTTTTGACAGAGCCTCGCTCTGCCCAGGCTGGAGTGCAATGGGGCAACCTCGCCTCTCTGCAACTTCCGCCCCACGTTCAAATGATTCTCCTGCCTCAGCCTCCCGAGTAGCTGGGATTACAGGCGCCTGCCACCACGCCCGGCTAATTTGTTATATTTTTAGTAGAAATGGGGTTTCGCCATGTTAGCCAGGCTGGTCTCGAACTCCTGATCTCAGGTGATCCACCTGCCTCGGTCTCCCAAACTGCTGGGATTACAGGTGTGAGCCACTGCAACCGGCCTCTTTCGGCACTGCCCTTAACCACATGGGCCTCATTGTTCTTCCGGCGTACCCAGACTTTCCCCATCTCAGCGCCCTCCCACTCGTCCTGTGTTTCCATGGGCTTTCCCCGGGTAGGGGCCTTTCTTTCTCTAGCTTCGCTGAGGTCCCTGCTAATTTGTCGCCTCCTCGGAGAAGCCCTGTCTGGCCGTTCCGTATCGCTAGCGCCCTCTATCGTTCTCTAGCAGCTCACCCGGTTCTGTTTTTCTTCATTTTACTTCTCGTTGTGTGCCGTTCTCTTATATATGTTTTTGTCTTTATCCCTCCCATGGAAGTCATCTCCATGAAAGGACGGGGCTTTCCGAGGTTCTTTTCCTCTGTGGTTCCTAGAAGAGGGCCTGGCACATAGCCTGCCTTGGCTCTTCACGCAAAAATGAAGGGATCCACCTTCCTCCCTTATAAGAGGTGGCAGTACCTCCTGTTACCAGCAGAGGGCACCACCGCACAGCACTTGGGGGCCGCAGGGGCTCCTGCTGGGACGGGAAATATTTATAAAGCCCATAGGCCTCTCCTCCCATAATGTGGGCGCTCCACAGCTGGGACCGGAAGCAGGAGGGCCCCCTGCGCTAATCTGCCCTGGCAGCACTGAGCTGGCACGCCCTGGGTGCATCACCCGGTGTGCTCTGGTGCCCAAGGTCGGAATACCCTCACTGGTGGCTTGGACACACCCCTGAGCAGCTGATGCTTCTGTACAGATCACACCCCGTCCTGGGCTCTCAAAATGAGGGCAATGACATGAGCCACACTGCTCGCTCACGGGTTTGCTGTGAGGTCGGGACAGGGTGCAAATGTTTTATGAATGTAAACATGGGACAAATATACTTTATTGGTAGTACAGCAGATTGACAACAAAAGAGGAGAGAAGATAAAGTATTTAAAGGGAATTGCAAGGCTAAATGAAGGTGGGAATTAAGACAGTGAAGGAGAATGAAGAAGTTAAAAATAACAATTACCTTTCACCAAGAGCTTATTAGGAGCCAAGGCAGAGGAAAGTGATCTCCAAACATTGTCTAATTATAGCCAACACTTACATGGCGCTGACCTCATGCCAGGAACTCTTTAAGTGCTTTATGCATAAAAACTCACTGGATCCTCACAACAACTCAGGGAGGTAGGTCATATCGCTGCCCCGTTCTACACGAGGAAACTGAGGCCCAGACAGCTTAAGTGACTGGCCCAAGGCCACATAGATAGACAGGGCTGGGCAATCTGCCTCCTGGAATGTGCTCTTAAAGCCCCACGGTCACAGCCACACCAAAAGGGAGATATTATTATTTTCATCCCATTTCCCAAACAAGAAACTGAGCTCAGCAGATGTACAAAGCCTGTGTCAAGCCACACTGAGAATATGTGTATTTGAGCCCAGCTTTACCACCCACCAGACTAGGCCTGCAGGAGCTAGGAGAGGGCTTCAGGAATGTGCATAGGTTCTCTCAGAGGGGCAGCAGCAGACATACCTACTCTGCCTCTGAGGGTGGAAGAGAGGGTGAGAGCACAGAGGCTGGGCAGGGCTGATGGGGTTGAGGAAGAGGCTGCTTGGTGGCCTCAACTCCATGGAAGGAAGGTGGCCAGGCATCTTCTGGACAGGAAGTGAGGGGTGTGTTGACAGGCACAGTGGCTGTCCACAGGGATTCTAGCCAGAGCTGTGGGCTCCCCACAAATCTCCACAGGGAGACTAGGGACTGAGGGGCAGGCCTTACAGTGGGAGGTAGGAACAGCCCCATCCCTACCACAAGTGCCCCTAAGCCCCGCCCCGACTTCCAGCCAGTTACATAAGCTGCTGCATACCCAGGTCTGGAAATAGCTGAGGCTGTACTGGCTGGGCTAGGAGACGTGATGAATGGTCCCCAGGAGCATCAGCTGACCACTCTGTGCTCCTGAAGTGACCTGAGGGCCTGCCAGCAGCTCGGGTTACCCAGCTCTCCCTGGGAGGCAGCCCTGCCTGGTCTGCTGAGGATGGCTCTCATGTGATTCTGTGTCTGGACATTTATGGTTCGAGCGCCTGTGGAATGGTCCCTCTCCCAAGCCAGAGCAGCTAAGGCAGCTCCCAGCCACGCCGTGCCCACTGGCAGCCTCCAGATGCTGGCAGCCAGGGCATTGCCCAGAGCAAGTACTTGGATCTCTGCAGACAGTCAGCACTGGGAGGGCTGAGAGCTTTGCTGCTCTGGGTCCTGTGCTAAGGGCCTCCAAGAAAAGAGGAAGAGGAGCCTGAGAAACTCGGGGTGCACGTGGGGACTGCAGGTGTCATTACAGGGCTGCATTCCACCGACATCCCCATGCCTCCTGTTTCACAGCCCACTCTGTCACTGAACTCGTGGCCCTGGACACAGGGGGGCACCCACACACTCTGATGCCCACTGCAGAGGGCAGAGCCACACCCCTCCCCCAGGGACTAGGAATATGCACCCTTACTTCTGAGAGTACCATGGCTAGGCTCAGGAGTATAGGAGGGCATTCTCCCAGCATATGGTGATCATATGTTAAGAATTACGATTGTGTTGATCAGGTGCAATGGCTCACACCTATAATTCTAGCACTTTTAGAGGCTGAGGTGGGAGGATCGCTTAAGTCCAGGAGTTTGAGACCAGCCTGGGCAACATGATGAAATCCTGTCTCTACAAAAAATACGAAAATTAGCCAGGCGTGGTGGCATGTGCCTTTAGTCCCAGCTACTTGGGAGTCTGATGTGGGAGGATCACTTGAGCCCAAGAGGTTGAGGCTGCAGTGAGCCAAGATTGTGCCACTACACTCCAGCCTGGGTGACAAAGTGAGACCCTGTCTCAAACAAAAAAAAAAAGAGAGAGAGAGAGAGAAGTATGAATGATTATGGCTATGCCAACTCGACACCTGCTTGAGGGGCCGGGCACGGTGGCTCACGCCTGTAATCCCAGCACTTTGGGAGGCTGATGCAGGTGGATCATGAGGTCAAGAGATCAAGACCATCCTGGCCAACATGGTGAAACCCTGTCTTTATTAAAAATACAAAAATTAGCGCCGGGCGCGGTGGCTCAAGCCTGTAATCCCAGCACTTTGGGAGGCTGAGACGGGCGGATCACAAGGTCAGGAGATCGAGACCATCCTGGCTAACACGGTGAAACCCCGTCTCTACTAAAAAATACAAAAAACTAGCCGGGCGAAGTGGCGGGCGCCTGTGGTCCCAGCTACTCCGGAGGCTGAGGCAGGAGAATGGCGTAAACCCGGGAGGCGGAGCTTGCAGTGACCTGAGATCAAGCCACTGCACTCCAGCCTGGGCGACAGAGCCAGACTCAGTCTCAAAAAAAAAAAAAAAAAAAAAAAAAAAAAAAAAAATTAGCTGGGCATGGTGGTGCCTGTAGTCACAGCAACTCGGGAGGTTGAGGCAGAAGAATTGCTTGAACCCAGGAGGCGGAGGTTGCAGTGAGCTGAGATCAAGCCACTGCACTCCAGCCTGGTGACAGAGCAAGACTCCGTCTCAAAAAATAAAAAAAGATACCTGCTTAAAAAACAAAAAGACCAGGCCGGTTGCAGTGGCTCATGCATGTAATCCCAGCACTTTGGGAGGCCGAGGTGAGTGGATCACGAGGTCAGGAGTTCAAGACCAGCCTGGCCAAGATGGTGAAACCCCATCTGTACTAAAAATACAAAAATTAGCTGGGTGTGGTGGTGGTGGTGGGCACTTGTAATCCCAGCTACTTGGGAGGCTGAGGCAGAGAATCGCTCATACCTGGGAGGCAGAGGTTGCAGTGGAGCCGAGATCATGCCACTGCACTCCAGCCTGGGTGACAGAGCAAGACTCCATCTCAAAAAAAAAAAAAAAGACCAAAAATCAAGTTCTCCCTAAAAAGATTAATGCTTTAAGTGAAATTATCTCTCTATTATTCCCCAAATCCTTTAGTGGAATAGGCACAATAGGCACTCCCAGGGAGCTAGGACCTGTTTATTTTGATTCCAGGACCCTCTGACAGGTTGGAAGCCCCCAGCTGGAGAAGTGTGGGACATTTTCTAAAAGAGCAATGGAAAGTGAGTGAGTTGCCCCACCTGCCTGACCACTGATTGCCTGTCCAATGACGGAGGGACACACACATGCACACACACTCCACCTCTCTCCTTGGTGCTCAGACGTGGGGGCAGAACTCCTCTCCAAACTCCTGCAGCAGCATTCCCTGCAGACCCCTTGCCTTTGCCTTTGCACCCTCCTTGTGGGCCTGTGGGTCCTGGAATTCTGACCCCATGTCCAAGGCACAGGGGAAACAGGCCCCTAACGTACTCCAAAGATGGCCAGTGTGGTGGCCCACACCTGTAATCCAACATTCTGGGAAGCCGAGGCGGGCGGATCGCTTGAGCTCAGGAGTTTGAGACCAGTCTGGGTAACATAGTGAAACCCCGTCTCTACAAAACATACAAAAATTAGCTAGGCATGGTGGTGTACGCCTGTAGTCAGAGCTACTTGGGAGGCAAAAGTGGGAACATCACTTGAGCCGGGGAGGCTGAGGCTGCAATTAGCTATGATTGCATCACTGCATTCAAGCCTGGGCAACAGAATGAGACCCTGTCTCAAAAAACAAAAACAAAACCCCCCCTCCCCCCACACACACACAACAGAACACCAGAGAGCTAAGGAATACCTACCCCTCTGCCAGATAAACCTGTGTGGGGAAGGGCTTGGCTTCCTTCAGTTCCCTCCTGCCTGCCTCATGTCTCTCCAGGCACTCTCCCTTGAGGGTTGTCACCGGTAACCAGAGCTGGCTCCGCTGGTGAGAGCAGGAGCAGCGTTACTTAGCAACAGGCACAGCACACAAAATCCAGCTAATCTGGGCTGCCCCAGTGGCCAGCCCTCCCACAGTCTTCAGGGCGGTGGCTGCTGGCCATCAGCACACCCCTAGAAGTGGACACTTATAAACTGCTGCATCTTTCTACCCCAGCAAACCCTAAGTTCCAGCTTGGGCAAGAAGGACTCTTCTTTTCTCCACCCTCCCAGTCCCTCTCCCCTTTCTTAGGCCCTGTCTCCCTTCACAGTATCTGCAGACCTCTCTGAGGCAGAGGTCCCAGCTCTGCAGCAAGCCACGAAATGAAGGGCAAATCCCTTCACCTCTGGGAAGCTCAACTTCTTCTCTGGGAGGCAACAACATAGCAGCTCAGTGTAAGGACTTTGAAGCCACACTGGTCTGGATGCAAATCCACGCTCTGTTGCTTCTTAGCTGTGTGACACTGGACATGTTTACTTAGCCTTTTATTTATTTTTTATTTTGTATTATTTTTTTGAGATGGAGTCTTGCTCTGCTGCCCAGGTTGGAGTGTAGTGGTGCCACCTTGGCTGACTGGAACCTCCACCTCTCAGGTTC
Organism: Papio anubis; assembly: GCF_008728515.1. NCBI lineage: Eukaryota > Metazoa > Chordata > Mammalia > Primates > Cercopithecidae > Papio > Papio anubis. Next base: position 46,834,007 of record NC_044984.1, read on the forward strand.
AAGTGATTCTCCTGCCTTAGCCTCCCAAGGAGCTGGGATTACAGGCATGGGCCACCATGCTGGGCTAATTTTTGTATTTTTAGTAGTGACGGGGTTTCATTATGTTGGCCAGTCTGGTCTCGAACTCCTGACCTCATGTGATCCGCCTGCCTTGGCCTCCCAAAGTGCTGGGATTACAGGTGCGAGCCACCACACCTGGCCTACTAACCTTTTATAGCCTCAGTTTCCTCAATACTAAAATAGTGCCCACCTTAGATGGCTGCTGAAAGAAGAGACAAAGGAAACAAGTCATCAGCACAGAGCCTGGCACAAGGGCCTGTGGAATGGGCTGAGTGCTCCTCTCGCCACATCCCCAGCTCTGTCCCCCTTAGTCACTGGGCTCCAGCCACTTGCTTTACTCTGTTGCTCTAACAAGCCAGTACTCTTTCATTACTGTTTCATCTCCCTGCAACGTATCACTTTCCCCTAACTCTCCACTGACAAACTCCCCTCAGTTTATTTATTTTGAGACACGGTCTCACTCTGTTGCCCAGGCTGGAGTGCAGTGGTGCTGTCACAGCTCACTATAGCCTTAGCCTCCTGGGCTCAAGTGATTCTCTCACCTCAGCCCTGAAGTAGCTGGGACCACCGTAACACCAAGCAGGCTACAGTGGCAAGATCTCGGCTCACTGCAAGCTCCGCCTCCCGGGTTCACACCATTCTCCTGCCTCAGCCTCCCGAGTAGCTGGGACTACAGGTGCCTGCCACTACGCCCGGCTAATTTTTTGTATTTTTAGTAGAGACGGGATTTCACCGTGTTAGCCAGGATGGTCTCGATCTCCTGACCTTGTGACCTGCCTGCCTCGGCCTCCCGTGCTGGGAATACAGGCGTGAGCCACCGCACCCGGCCAAGCGGGCTAGTTTTTAATTATTATTATTTTTAGTAGAAACAAAGTCTCTCTATGTTGCCCAGGCTGGTCTCAAACTCCTGAGCTCAAATGATCCTCCCATCTCAGCCTCCCAAAGTGCTGAGATTACAGGCATGAGCCTCCAGTGGTGCCCAGCCTTCCCTCAGTTTAAAAGCTACTTCCTGGCAGGCACAGTGGCTCATGCCTGTAATCTCAACACTTTGGGAGGCCGAGGCAGGCAGATCACATGAGGTCAGGAGTGTGAGACCACACTGGCCAACATGGTGAAACCCCGTCTCTACTAAAAATACAAAAATTAGCCAGATTTGGTGGCATGCGCCTGTAATCCTAGCTACTCAAGAGGCTGAGGTAGAAGAATGGCTTGAACCCGTGAGGCAGAGGTTGCAGTGAACTCAGATCATGCCACTGCACTCCAGCCTGGGTGACAGAGTGAGATTCCGTCTCAAAACAGAAAACAAACAAAAAAGCTACTTCCTTGGAGAAGCTTTCTCTTATCCATCCCTTGCCAAAATTATAGCTACCTGTTAAATATCTCACTGACATCCTCCATTTCATTTTCTGTTTATGGTTGTGATGGTTAATTTTTTTTTTTCTTTTTTTTGAGACAGCGTCTCGCTCTGTTGCCCAGGTTGGAGCGCAGTGGCGCAATCTCTGCTCACTGCAACCTCCGTCTTCTGGGTTCAAGCAATTCTCCTACCTCAGCCTCCAGAGTAGCTGGGATTACAGGCACCCGCCACCACGCCCAGCTAATTTTGTATTTTTAGTAGAGATGGGGTTTCACCATGTTGGTCAGGCAGGTCTGGAACTCCCGACCTCCAGTGATCTGCCCGCTTCTACCTCCCAAAGTGCTGGGATTACAGGCGTGAGCCACCGTGATGGTTAATTTTAAGTGTCAACTTGACTGGGCTAAGGGATGCTCAAATAGCTGGTAAAATGTTATTTCTAGGTGTATTTGTGAGGCTGTTTCTGGAAGAGATTAGCATTTGAATCCGTAGACTGAGTAAAGAAGATCGCCCTCACCACTATGGGCGGGCATAATTTAATCTGTTAAGGACCTGAATAGAACGAAAAGGCAGAGGAAGGGCGAATTTGCTCTTCTTTGAGGTGGGACATCATATTTTCCCTCCTTAAGACATCCATGCTCTGATTCTTGCACCTTCAGACGCGAACTGGAACTACTCCAGCTTGCGGAGGGCAGGTGCTGGGACTTCTCAGCGTCCATAATCATGGGAGCCAATGCCCCATCGTAAATCTTTTTCTAAATCTCTGTATATCCATCCTATTGGTTCTGTTTCTCTGGAGAACGCTGACTAACACCATGGCACTTATTACTTATGTGCAAGATTGTTGAACATTCATCTCTCCTACTTGGCTGTCGGCCCGGGGACAGGAGCTGTGTCTGTTTTGTTCTGTGCTGTGTTTCCAGTGAGAGGGCTGGCCTAGGTGTTTCTCCGAAGTATGTTCCAGCTTTCCGTACTTCTTTATTTCTTATTTCTTCCTTCCCCTGCTCTCCAAGTTGACCTAAATAGTTTTTGCACCTTTTCTTAGGTTCACTGAATCTCTAAGCAGCGAGGTGTATCTGGAAAGACAGCTCAGGAATTAAGGGGGCTCACCCTTAATTATATTCCATTTTCCTCAGGACAGGCTGGAATAGATTTGGGATAGCGAGCCCCCAAACCAGCACCCTACAGATTTCAGGACCCTTCTTAACTCATTTTCCCCATCCTTCCAATGACGTCTATTTGCCTACAACGGACCCGAAGGAAGCGTCGGCTCAATGGGTCATTTGCATGCGCCCGCGCTATTGGCCGGAAGGGCGGCATGGTAGCCAATGGTGTGCAGGGATGTTGACCGAGCCGCAGCTCCGCGCTGCCGGGTGAGGTAATGGAATCCTGGCTGGCCCTGCTGCGGCTCCCTCCGGACTGGCTAGTGACGTAGCGGCTTCCCCGGCCCCACCCCGCCCAGCCGGGCCTGGCGCAGCGCAGCGCGGCCGCCCCCGGGAGCGCAGCGGGGGCTCGGCCCTGTTCCTTCCGGCCCGGCGTTCCGGTCGCGGGCCCCTCCGGGAGGATCCGCCGGGCCAGATCCCATCTCTGGCGACGCGGAGAGAAATATGGAAGCCAGCGTCGGAGGATGACCAAATCCTCGCTCCTCTGGGAGTGCGATTACGGGCCTCTCACTTCGTAAATCACTCAGGGTCGAAACGCTCACATTTGTTTACCACAAGCATGTTTGATTTTGTAATTTAACAAATAAAATTGCAGAGGATTTTTAAGAGCCCTGGCGTCGATTAGGGGAAATCTCGCATTAATTCTAGCTCTGCCATTTCCGGTCTGGAGACCTCTGCCACCTTCTTTTGGGGCCCTGACGCCTTCCATGGCAACTAAGTAGAGCAAATGTGGCAGTGCTTCGAAAACACAAGTGGGGTCTCCTCGTCCTTATGCAGTCTGGAGAGTGTAACCCCATCTGGGCGGTGTCTGGACAGCCCTTGAACCCTGAGACAGCCCCAGGAAAACACGTTTCTATGTCTATTTTTTTGGCCCTTGAATTGCTCTTAAGCATGGGGAGAGGTCGGAGGACCCCGGCCAGGTAGTTCTTGATCCTCAAGAAGAGGAAGGAAACCGTGAAGGGAATCCCTTCCATAGCCCCTCTCCTTATTCAGGGCTAGGACCTGAGCAGGGGAGCCCCTTCTTGGTCTAAATGCCCTAGGGACATCCTTTTACCCTCGCCTCAGAGGGCCAGGGTGGAGGTAGAGTGCAAGGGTGTCTCCTAGGTGGGGTGGGATTTCAGATGCTGTGAGATGGAAGGGCACCTGGGGAGGGCCACTGAGAGTCTGGCTGATAGTCCTGCGTCCTGTGACTCACCTTGGCCCACTGCTTCTCACCCTCAGGATCTCAGCCCTGCCCTGCTGCATACCTAAGCTTTTGGGGCAGCCTCTGTCCTCCATGGAGTGCCTTTTCCCTATACCCTGCCTGGTCCTGTCTCTTCTTTCACACTGGGCCCTACATTCTCTTCCTCCAGGGAGGCCTCTGAGATTAGTCCTCTAGATTCCACTCCAATGCCAGCTCAAGGCTTCTTGGAGGCCACTTCTTGGATGTCCTGGCAATGTTTCCATACCTATTCTTGTGTCCTGCCTCCCCATCAGACTAGGAGTCAGCTTTCTGCATAGGAGCTTGTCCTCTAGGAACCTCCCACAATGTGGGGCGTCACTGGCCGTGGGGCCTGTCTCCCCTCTGCTCCAACTCCCTGGGCCATGCACGTTGTTCACCTTTTCTCTCCTCACCTTTCCTATCTGCAATAGGGGCTGTGAAGCAGTGCCTGTAGAAAAAAGAGGAATCAGATATGAAGGAACAAGAGGCTGGGTAGAAAGAGCACTGGCCTGGGAGTCAGAAGACCTGGGCTATGGAGACAGAAGACCAGGGCTATGGTTCTGGCTGGGCCACTCATTAGACAAGTGACCTGGATCAGGGAGACAACAATGGGGCTGATGTTTACTGGACACTTGTAATGACTAAGAGGTGACATTGCTCCTATCTGTGCAACCCCCAAGACCCCCAGTATTCCCAATAAACATACCAGCTGAGCAAAGCTAGGGTAAGCACCTTGGATGTACAGCTTTAAGACAAGGTCCCAAGTCCTCCAAGTCCTCCTGTATAGAAATGGTAGATCTGCCACGATGTGCCAGACTCTACTTCATGCTTTATGTCTGCTATCAAAGAGACACTCTCATGGCAACCCTGTGAGATAGGTTTCTTATCTTTGTGTTTGAGGTGAGAAAACTGAAGCCCACAGAGGGCAAGTAACTTCCCTGAAGTCACACAGCTGCTAAGAGATAGAGCCTCTTGTGGGAAATCAGATTCCTAGGGCAGAGCAGGGAGGAGAACTAACTCTGAGTGCCTGCTGTGTACAAGGCACCTCCACAGCTGTTCAGTCCTCTGACAACCAGTGTCCATCCCAGACCTCTAGAGACTGCTTCTTCCACCATCTCACGCCGCCTCCACATGCCACCCTAAGTGTGCGTGTTCTGGCATTCCACATTTTAGAATATGTTTTATTTGATTATAAATAGGAGAATATATAATAAAGACAAGTTATGCTGAAAGTATTTATGGAAAGGAGAGACCTCTGTGGGCTGGAAGCCTTCATGGAAAAACTGGTAACTGAGCCCTTTTTTTCCCTTCCTGTCTAAATAAATGTATTTCTCCCACACAGGCAAATATTTTAAAATGTATTTCAAAAGTTAGACTTCTGGAAAAAGAAAGGAAAAGAGGGGGTGGGGTAGCTGCTCCTCTAAGAAGCCCATCGGAAAGGAGCTGCTGGGGTAGGAGAGAGGAGGACACAGGGTGAGTGAGGAAAAGCCTGTCCCTTTCCCCCACCCTGACACCTTGCCATTTTTGAAGCCTCAGTTTCTTTATCTGTAAATTGACCTACTACTTGAACCTGGGAGAGAAATGTACAGGTTCTTGGGAGGTGATTTTGAGACAAACCAGAGGTTCTTGGGATCATTATGAAGAATGAGAGAAAGGGAATTCCGAGTTGCGCCAAGAGTTTAGGATTGGTCCAGCAAAGGATTTCTGGGGGTGGGCAGCGGGGTGGAGAGAGGAATGCAGCCCCTGGAATGAGGGCTGAGTGGAGGTGTGGGGCCTCTTTTGGAGAATTTTGAGCACAGAAGAGATTCTTTGCTGCGTGGGGCCTGGCCTGGGTGCTGGAGATTGTATAGCATGCTCATAATTTAAGGTGGCTCCAAAAGGGAGCAGGGACTAGTGGCTGGCACAGCAGAGCACATGACTGCATCCTCCCTAATGGGTGTTCCCCAATGACCTTGCCTGTATGGAGGTATAGGAACAGAGATGGTAACCCCAAACCCCACCCACCCAGCCAGCCCCAACACCATTGCTCCAACCTTGAGCTGGCCTTCCTGACCAGCCTTTCCTGAGTGGGTAGCTGATGGGGGAGAAGGATTTGCTCAGGACAGGATGATTCTCCCATTTCCAAAGAGGGCTCCAGTCACATGGGAGAGAGAAACCTTCCAAGTGCCTGCACCCCCAGGAAGATTCTTACCGTGGAAGCCTGGGCCTGGAGACTCCGGTCAGAGGAGGGTGGGCCTTCCAGGGCTTCCTGGCCACGGTGGTGGGTCTCTGAGTGCATTAAACACTCCTGTGGATTGGGGAGAGCAGGGAGAACTAACCCTCAGGGTCTACTGTGTACAAGGCACCTCCACAGCTGTTATCATCCTGACAGCCAGATAGGGTGGATAATCTGATCATATCATCTTTGTTTTAGAGATGATGAAGCTGAGGCTCAGAGAGGTCAAGTGACTGCCCTAGGTCACACAGTGGTATGGGAGCAGCCAGATCAGTGAATCCATCATCTGGGCTTTGCCGGGGCCTGCACCACCACCTCGAGCAGTGCCCTCTTCAGGAGGAAATCCTATTTTTCTGTTAGCTGCCTTCTCGTGTGGAAGCTGGGTACTCTACTACCTGGGTTCCTTGCCCTTGGGATGGCATGAATGCCAAGCGATGCAGGCAGGGCGCCCGCAGACTCAAAAGGCCAGGCCCTGCCTTCGCCAGCAGCCGAATCGCTGTGTGACTTTCGGCCGCCACCGAGTCTCTCTGGGCCTCTCTCTTTCCACCTCTTCCTGGGGAAGCCCCGGGTAAGTTTATTTATAACCTAGCCCCAGGTGCGCCGCCTCGGGAGGTGTGAGCGAGGCCTCGGCACCCTCACCTGAGAACCAGCTCCCCGGCTCTGGCCGCGGGTTATGTAACCGGGTGTGCGGCGTAGGGGGAGCCGCGGGGCGGGGCGCTCGCGGCTATTCCGGGCGCAGCTATTTTTAGCCCCATTGATGAGGCTGCGTCGGCCGCCGCCGCCGGGATTCCGGAGACGTCAATGGGCACGCGTCACGGTCCCCGCCCCGCCCGCCGGGGGAGGCGCGCCGGGGCTGGGACAGCGCGCGCGGGCGGCCGCGGGCGCGGGGGCGGGGGGCGCGGCGAGGCCGGAACTGCGGGCGGGGGCTCTGGGGGCGGGCGCCGAGCGGCGGCGGCGCGGCTGCAGGAGCGCGAGGCGGCGGCGGCGGCGGCGGCGGAACTGGCGGGGTCCCAGCGCGGCGCCCGCGACCCCCGGCCTCCAGGCATGGGCGCCCCTGCGGCGCAGAGCAGCTCAGGGCCTGCTGGTGCGCGACCCCGGAAAGCAGGAGTGGAGACGCTAGAGGAGCCCGCGGGGCCAGGTGAGGGGCCGCCGGGGTGGCGGGAGGTGGGCCCCGGAAAGGCCGGGCAATCTCGGGTCTTTGGTGGATGCCTTGGGGCGGGCTCAGGGCCACGCCGGAGTCCCGCTTGGAAACTGGGGAGTCGGGGGAGGGACTGGATTCCCAGCGGAACTTGCTGGCTCAGAGTCAGCCCCCAAGGGCGACGGCCAAGGCTTTCTCTCCCCAGCCCGCCAAGGGTGGGGTTTGGCCCACGAGGGGCGCTGGAGGTGGCCAGGCCAGAGAAATTCCTTCCATTTCCCCGCCGGCTGCGGGAACCGGTTCCAGGAGCGCGGGAGCTTCCAGGAGTCTACTAGGAGACCCAGCCGGGAGGGACGGATGCTGCGCGATGCAACCCCTTCACGGGACTGAGTCAAGAAACCAAGGCTGGGGGTCTCGTGGAATCAGGCGGAGCTGGGGATTAGGACTTGGGGCTTGTGTCTCCCAGGCGTGTTTTTTTGGTTGTTGTTTTGTTTTTTTTGCCGCAACATCTTCCCTCCTTGTATTGGGAGGGGTGGGGGCGCGGTATTTCCAGACCTCCTTACCATGGTGGTCTGTGTTGAGGACAGGACACAGTTCTCTGACTTGGCTCATTCCCCTCCACAACCTACCCCCCCCCCCCTTTTTTTTTTTGAAATGAAGTCTTGCTCTGTTGCCCAGGCTGGAGTGCAGTGGCGTGATCTCGGCTCACTGCAACCTCCATCTCCCGGGTTCAAGTGAGTCTCCTGCCTCAGCCTCCCCAGTAGCTGGGACTACAGGCGCCCGCCACCACGCCTGGCTAATTTTTGTATTTTTAGTAGAGACAGGGTTTCACCATATTGGCTAGACTGGACTCGAACTGCTGACCTTGTGATCCGCCCGCCTCGGCCTCCCAAAGTGCTGAGATTACAGGCGTGAGCCACCGCGCCTGGCAGGCTCATATCGTTTTTATGCCTTCGTTTTTGATAGATGACTTGGTGGATAGGGGAAATGCTACAGAGCTGGTTTACAGTGAATTGTTAATTTGGATGTGGGGCTAGTATTAGCGGCACATTGGAAAAACGCAGGCTGAGCAGGGGTCGGTTTCACAACAGTTATGCCCAGTGGGTGCTGATGGATTTGGGGGCTGTTGTCAGCCTGGCCTGGAGCCCTAGTGGTGGGGCTACAAGACCTGCTCCTAGACCTACTCCAAGTGAACGTTTAAGATCAGTGACTTGGATGAAGACTTAAAAAGGAAGTCAGCCGACTCCTTGTAGTCATGCAGAGCTGTGAGGAATGACAAGTGCACAGTATAAAATCAAGATTCTAATTGAAGGCAACTGGGCAGAAGGATGGGCCGAGATTAACAATGTGAATGTGACTGATGAGGCCTGTGCTGAGGCCTCTGCTGGACTTAAGAAAGTCAGCTGAGGAGTTCAGGCCGTGTGCCTGGCTCAAAGGCCCAGGAACCCAGGCCCTTAGCTTCTGAGCTGTTCCCTGGACGGAGGCTGTGGGACTGCTCTGTGCAGTGTGAAGCCTCCATCCACTACACAGGTCCAAGTGGGCGGTAGGGGGAGCAAGAATGCCTGATTCTGGACTCCTTGGTTAGGCTCCCTGGGTTCTAATCTCAGTTTTGCCAATTCCTAGCTGTGTGACCTTCGGCAAGTTGCTTAACATTTCTTTCTGGGCCTTAGTTTCCTCATTGGTAAAATGTTTATAATAATAATCCCTTCTTCATAGCATTGTGAGGCTGAAATGAGAAAATGCATGTAAAGTGCTTAATGTATCTGGCACATGTTGTTTAACAAATATTAGCGGCTGTTGTTATTGCTAATAGTAGTAATATTCCCATTTCTGGGTAGGGATATTGGCCAATGTAGAGCTTGTACTCAGGAGGCCACCAGGGCCTGTCAGGCAGAGGGCCTGTCAGCGGTGTCCTGTTGCAAGGGGCAGTTTAGTTAAGAAAAGACTAAAATACTTGCTAGGAAGGACTAGAATGAGGCTTCCTGTGGGCCAGTGCAGGGGACAGAGCTGGGATCCAGGGACTTTTAGAGTCAGGGATGTGATTCAACATAAGGAAGAACGCTCTGGCTCTTGGATCTGTCCCCAAATGGAAGGGACAGCTCTTGAGCTGCAATGCTGTCCCCACCTAGCTGACCTTCCTCCCAGCACAGCTCCAATGCAGGCATGTGCACCCCCCACCTTTCCACGCACGCTTACTGAGCACCTGCCAGTGCTGAGCAGAGTTGAGAGACTGCAGATTCTGCAGTGATTGAGATGGACAGCATCCTTACATTCTGGTTGGGTAGACAGGTAATAAACCAGTGAACAGATGTGAACATTAGACCTCTGATGAATAAAAATCAGGCTAGTGTGGTGGGGTGGGGGTGCAAGCTGTTCAGGGAGGTGACATGGGAATGGAAACCTCGTTGATCAGGAAGAGCCAGTTCTGGGCAGAGGAAATGGTGGATGCAGAGGCCCTGAGTGGGGAGAGAAGGCCCATGTGACGGGACCACAGTGAGTGGCTGGGAAATGAGGTTGGTGGGGAGCAGGAACTGGGGACTGAAATCTGGCCTGATGGTCCACCCCATTTTGGGGGTCACTTTCTCCGCCAAGCCCACTCAGCCTTTGGTTTGCCCTCTGCCCAGTGCAGATTGTCCTTGACCTTGGTTCATCCCTTATCAGATCCTGGGGCTCTGGGATCTTGGTGTGCTCATTCTTGGCTCTCCTGTGGTTCGGGGCACACTGCCTGGCTTCCAGGGGGTCCTCAGTAAATGCTTGTGGTGTGACTATTGAGGGGGGCATTTTGATCTGGAGCAGGCAGGGAAACAGATACCTGCTTGAAGATGCTAAAATCATTTGTGGGCACCACCAGGTGCCAGACTCTGGCCCCTGTTCTGAGAACCAGATGGGGAAGACCTGGGTGCTCAGGTTGGGCCTGATTATGGTAGGTGGTATTTGGCCCTCCCTACCCTTCCTTCTCAGCAGTGAGCTGGTAGGGAGAAAAGACAAGGCTGGGGGAAATTATAGACCAGTTTCCAGGGGATGGGAGGATGACACTGTCATCCTGGAAAGCAGGTGTAGTCCATGGGCTGGGGCAGATTGGAAGCCTCGTCTTGCTTTCTGTTTAGGGTTAAAGGTGCTCCAGATGTTCCAGTCTGCCCTCCCTTCCCTCCTTGTCTCCTGTGGCCTTTTCCTGTTCCCCATCATACCCACAGGATCGGGAGGGAGGGGTGCTGGTAATGTCGTAAGGGGAGAGCCTGGGTACTGTGGGCCAGAGGTCCTCCCCTTGGCCTGTAGACCTTGGGCAGAGGTCAGGAGGACGAGGAAGCCCATTGCCCACCCTCTGGGGTCCTCCTCCTCTTTGTCCCTCCTAGCTCCCATCATCTCCTTCTCTTTTCCCAGACCTCATCTCGGTCTTAAGGGCAGTCCAATAGCCAGTGAAGGCCTGGTTCTGCCCTCACTCTGGAGCGTAGTCGAGAGGAGAGAGCACTGGAGTGGGTGGAGGAAGAGAAGGAGAGACGTGGGTCAAGGTACCCTAGCTGAACGGGGTTAGGGGAGAGCTGAAGAGGCTGGGGTGTGGGGTGAGGCACATAGTTGGCTTCCACCCTGGAAGGAGAGGCCAGGTGCCCAGGGTGCCTTGGACTAGGAACCAGGGTCTGTGGCTAGCTTTTATGTGTGTGTCCTCATTGAACTTCTCCTAATAATGACATGTAGCAGATATGTGTATCTAGCACTGCCCTAAGCGTCTCAAAAAAAAAAAAAAAAAAAAAACTGTTTTAAAAGCCTGCTGATAACCCTGTGATTGTTAATTTTAGAGATGTCATCATTTTTATAGATGAGGAGCATGAGGTACAAAGAGATTATGTAATTTGCCCAAGATGATAAGCAGTGGAGCTAGGATTTGAACCCAGACAGTCTGGGATCCCACATCCACTCTACTCTGAGTGGAACCCTTGCCTTTTGGGGGCCTCTGAGGCTTTAGGGGCCTAACTAGAGCCCCTTAAGGAGAGAGGGGTATTCCGCTATATCCTCACAAATAGCTCCCTTCCTGTGCCTGCAACATGCCCTTTTGTGCACGTCAGAGAAGGGTATGAGGTGGAGGGACTAGATGCTGATGTGTTTATATGGCTCTGAAATGCCCCAGATGCTGTCAGCAGCTCCTGGCCACACCCTACACCCCTGGAAGCAGATTGCCTGGGGCTTGGGCCCCCAGGCTCTGATGCCTAACCCAGGGAGGTCCTTGGGATGGCTTGTCCCCCTCTTGCAGCCTGGATCCTGCCACTGCTCCCATTCCTGTGTGTCCTGGCCATGCTGTCTCCAGGGAATGTGCTTGCTGGCTGGTTTCTCTTCACTCACATCGACTCTCCCTCTGTAGGCCTCCACCATGGACAGAGGCCAGGCCCTGCCCCTCCCAGGCAGCCTGGTGCCTTCTCCTGGGCCCTGACGGCTGACAGGATAATGTGGTTGGCCAAGGCCTGTTGGTCCATCCAGAGTGGTAAGTGTTCTGTTATTGTCCTTTGTACACCCCTCCAGCAGGTGGGGTTGGGGGGCAGAGGTGGGGGTGGAGCTGCCCAAAGCGGATGTGGTTAGGGGGATGGAGGGGAAACCCCGCGGAGGTGGCAGCCAAGGTGCTGTTCAGTGTGGGGGATCTGATTTCTTCAGAGGTGGGGTAATGTGGGTGTGGGGACTGGGGAAGCCTTATTTTCTTGGCAGGATAGGCTGGAGGGCTCTGGGCCCAGGTGACATGGGCTGGTAGGAATAGGGGATGACAGCTGCTCCCAAGGCAGCATGTGCCTGGTTCCAGGAAGCAGATAGGGTGGAATAGGGTATCTGGGGACTGGGCTGGGAGCATCATGGAGCAGACGTGGCAGTGGGGAACTGGCCTGTCTCCCGGGTGTAGACACTTCTCCAGGTGAGTGCATGAAGGGAAGGCCGGGACCTCCACTCCCTCATGGAAAGCACGGTGCCTGCCCCTCCTTACTGCAGCAGGCCTGAGGGCCTGTGGAGTCTGTGGTGTGGGGGGTGGCCTCTGTGAATGGGAAGGCAGGGACAGCCCTTCCACTACTTGTGATCTAGCACATCTCCTCCACTTACAGAAGAGGAGACTGAGGTACAGAAGGGAGAAATGACTTTTCCAGGGGTCCTGCAGTAAGGATGTGCAGAGCCAAGCCCAGAACCATGCCTCCTGGGTAGCTGGCAAGCACTGGCACCTGGTCTGATGGTGGAGGACATAACTTCCTTGACTGAGGGTGCTTCCAGAGAAGGCCCACACTGATCTGGGACTGAGAGGTGGACGACAGGAATGGGATTTCCAGCAGGCCTTTCCTGGGGACATGAGATGGGGCCAAGGGCACTGTAGTCCTGGTTCTTAAAGGAGCTGGAGCTCTGCCTTACACCCCAGACAGACAGGGGCCATGAGATTCCCTTCCTCCTTCCCTGGAAGAGGGCCATCTCTGAGCAGCAGCCCTCCCAGGCCTTGAGAGATCCCGGATGAAGCAGGCGCTGGCTCAATATCTCCCTCAGCTTCCCAAACACTGTTGCCTCACAGGGGGTCAGCGTTCAGGGTGCAGAGAGCCTTGGAGAGGTGGCTGGGGTGGGGAGGATGGGATGTCTGGTCCCAGCCTGGAGGGAAGGGGGAAGCCCTGGGAAGCAGGGCCTCCTGTTCTAGGGGTGGGGCTGGGTGTGCGCCTGGCCTCCCAATGGCAGCAGGCGCTGTACCACCAACCTCGGGCCAAAGACAGGGAGAGGAATTACTGTAAGAGGCAGGTGTTCTCTGGTCAGCTGGAGATCTGGACTTGGGAGGCACGTGAATGTAGATGACAGCAGTGGCCAGGTGTCCCTCCCTCAACTCGGCCCCCACATCCACCCCCAGTCCAGACCCAGCTTCCTAAGCACCCAGCTCTCCCTCTGGGTACACAGCAGCCTTGGTGGGCAGAATTCCTTGTGTTTACCTCGTTGTCTGGGTGATGGTGGTGATTGGGTGGAACTCCCATGCCAGATACACTGCCAAGGCCACCCTGAGGGGCTGCCAACCGGGGCCCCATGAGTGCTAGAGCTGCTGGTCTTGTGACGTGGGCACCTGTCTGCCAGGCCCGGGCACGGGCCCAGGGTCACGCTCATGCCGGGGCTCCCGTCAGCTGACTATTTTGGGCTCTTGCTGACCTGGGCCAAAGTCAGGCCCAGCCAAGAGGGCCCAAAGTGGCTCCCCCCATCCCCAGAGGCCAGCTCTGGTTTCTGCTATATAAACAGAGGAGGACACGCCGGCTTGGAGGCAGCACCACATCCAGAGCCTGCTCAGCTGCTGCCCGGCCTCGGCTGCGAGGATAGGCTGGCTGGGCAGCACGTCTCTCCCCACAGGGCTCCCTGAGGCTGCCAGAAAGAGCCCCCAACCAATCTTGGGATTCTCCCTTCGTGCGATTGTCCAGGACCTTTGTCCAGGGTCAAAGCAGATCGTGAGGACGAAGCTGGTGAGTCTTGGGACGGGGACATTGAGGAATGGGAGCTGGGCTGTTTGGATTTTTTCCCATTGCGACTGTCATGCCAAACCCTTTGGCCTTGGGCTGCGGGGAGGAAGCAAGGGTGGCCAACAGTTGGAGGCATGAGTGTGCAGCTTGACCACAGCTGGATGACGGTAGTTGGACTTGTGAACGCTGTGACTGAGAACTGGGAGAGGTGGACAGAGACAGGTGATGCGGTCTAGCTCCTTCCTCAGAGCTTCCCCACAGGGTCCGTCTTCCTCTCCTGTCCGCCCCATCTGGATGAGGCACTGGTCACTGCAGCAAGTTTGGTGTCCATTGGGGTATCTCAGGATTGGCTTCTGAGTAGGGGCCCCTGAGCCCCCACTAGTTGGGACTGAGTGGCTGGGCCAGGGGCTTGGTGCCCTGCTGAGCCCTCAGCCCCTGGCCTGTCCCCCTTGCCGGGCCCTTGCCGGGCCTCCCAGCTGCTTTGGGTGCCTGAGAAGCAGAGCTGGAGAGAGGTCTGGCAAGTCTGCCAACCAGCTTGCCACAAACACGCTCCGGGACCTGGGCCAGGGACTCTGGCCCAGCATGGAACAGGCAGCAGCTCCTTACGTGGGAGGCTCCTGTGCTCTCCTTCCCAGTTCTCAAAAAATTTTTTTCCCCTTTCTGAACGTGAGTCTCTAAACGAATCCAGAGCCTGTGACTAAAAATACTTTAACAATAGGAAAGTGCATCAGTCTTTCCGGCTGGGACTCGTTATCAGAGGGTTTTTATTTTGGAATTTGAAATTTTGCCCGCATTGGCTGGGTGGAGACCTTGGACAGAGGCAAGGGAATTTGGTGGGTGTTGATGTTCTGCAAGGTGGTGGGAGACCCTCCAAGGTGAGAGGAGAAGAGAGCTGGCCAGGAGCTGAACAGACTGAGGGGGAAACCGAGGGAGGTTCAAGGCGTGGGCCAACCTTTCCCAAAGGAACTCCGTGATCTTGTCAGTGTTTTCCAGCCCGGTCTGGCTGTTGTTCCTGAAGCCTGATCTTATTCTTTTGTGCTGTATGTTAATTTCTTCTGGCCTGAGAGGGAGGGAGGAAGGGGTAGAGAAATCACTGGACTGAAGATAGCCTCTGTGGCCATACCCTGACCTCCTTAATTAACTGGCTCTCTCCAGAGTATTAATTGACCACTTGCTGCATACAGAGTCTGGAATTCTCCCAGTGCCGGGTAGAGCCACATCGCTGGGCACACTCTCATTTCCTCTCACTCAGCCCAGGAATGGGAGAAGTAGAGATGGGGTTACTGTTTGTAGTTCCTGGAGCAGGAGGGCTGCTGGCTCCCCCATCCAGCTGAGGACCTTGCTATCTCCTGCCCCTGCCAGTCCCAGGATTCTGCTGCAGGCCGCTGTGGTTGTCCCACTGCAGACACGAGTTCCACAGGGCCGAGTGCGGGACTTGAGTATGCGTGGATTTTGGTATATGTCGGGGTCCTGGAACCCACCCCCCTGTAGCACTTCCCTGTGACTTGGAGGTACTGCCTGCCTCCCGACTTCCACCCTCACTTGCCATTACAAATTTCCCACGACAGTGGGGGAGCCCAGGCCCCAGGCAGTGCTACATTTGGATGTTGAACCTCTCCCTCCATTGTGAACTGAATTCTACCAGCACTGGGACTGGTGATGTCTGCATTAGGCAGATGAGGAAGCAGTCTTGGAGAGGACAAGGGACTGGCCTCAGGTCACACATCAGGCTTGCTAGCTCCTGGACAAAGATGCCTCTGAAAGCTCTTCCATCTTTGGCCCCTGCTGAGAGCTGAGGGGAGGGGTGCAGGCCTACCTGGGTCCCTGGGAGGCTGGTTTTGGGGAGATAATGATACATGTGCTCATGGTAGGGCTTGGGCAAGGGCCAGGAGAGCAGAGCCAGGGGTCTGGGCCTTACCCTTCCCCCCTGGTTCCCAGAGCTGCCCATGGGAAGCCCCCGGGGCAGTAGGCAGTGCTTCCCTGCCCACAGTGCAAATCCCCCTGCCCACTGCCAGAGCAGGAAGAGGAAGTGGCCAGGTCAGGGCTGGCGATAGACCCTGGGGCTGAGGGGAAGCTCCCAGGGCCACTTCGGAGCTGGAGAAGGCGAAGCTCACTCCTTTTGCCCACCCCAGGGGAAGGGTGTGGAGGCCCATGGGTGGGGACAGTCTCAGTGAAAGTAGGGCAAGTTCCTGACCTCTACTTAGTAGGGGCGGGGCCCAGCCCAAGGTGGAGGGGTAGCGTGGGAAAAGGGCTGTGTAATTCCACTTCCTTCATCTCCTGTTTACCCATCTCTACCCCCACCCTCTGGGCTGGGGAATGGTGATGGACATTGGCTGCTCATCTGGGGCCTGCCCTGGGCTACTTACCACTGAGGATGTATAAAGGATCTTCCCAGCATGGGGTAGCAGACAGTGCCCTTGTCCTCATGGTGTTCACATCTGGTGGGTGAGAGATGGGTCTAAGTACATGATAAATCCCTGGGCCCCATAAAATTTGACTAGGAGGGGTAAGGGCCTGGTGAACTGCTCAGAAAATAAACTGTGTTGTCAGCAGGAGGACCCCTTTCTACTATGAGATGCTGCATTCCCTGCTAACCGTATTTGTACTCTATCTATTGATAGAAATAATACATAATAAGAAACAGCCACTGTGGTTTCAGAAGCACACACTTGAAAGAATTGTTCTCAATAAATTCCATCTGCATCTGGATCCATATGAAGAAATATGTCTCTCTCATTCAGGCGTGGCTATTTAAAAATAAAATTTGGGGCCGGGCGCGGTGGCTCAAGCCTGTAATCCCAGCACTTTGGGAGGCCGAGACGGGCGGATCACGAGGTCAGGAGATCGAGACCATCCTGGCTAACACGGTGAAACCCCGTCTCTACTAAAAAACACAAAAAACTAGCCGGGCGAGGTGGCGGGCGCCTGTAGTCCCAGCTACTCGGGAGGCTGAGGCAGGAGAATGGCGGGAACCCGGGAGGCGGAGCTTGCAGTGAGCTGAGATCCGGCCACAGCACTCCAGCCTGGGAGACAGAGCAAGACTCCGTCTCAAAAAAAAATAAAAATAAAAATAAATAAAATAAAATAAAAATAAAATTTGGGCAGGGCGCGGTGGCTCACACCTGTAATCCCAGCACTTTGGGAGGCCAAGGCGGGCAGATCACAAGGTCAGGAGATCGAGACCATCCTGGCTAACACCGTGAAACCCCGTCTCTACGAAAAATACAAAAAATTAACTGGGCGTGGCGGCAGGCACATGTAGTCCCAGCTACTCGGGAGACTGAGGTAGGAGAATGGCGTGAACCCGGGAGGTGGAGCTTGCAGTGAGCCAAGATCACACCACTGCACTCCAGCCTGGGCGACAGACACCATCTCAAAAACAAACAAACACAAAACTTTGGGGGAAATATAACATAATACAGAAAAGTGCACACATTATAGGTGTACAATTTTTTTTTTTTTTTTTTTTTTTTTGAGACAGGGTCTCACTCTGTTGCCCAGGCTGGAGTATAATGGCATGATTATGGCTCATTGCAGCCTCAGACTCCTGGGCTCAAGCAATCTTCCCACCTCAGTCTCCCAAGTAGCTGGGACTACAAGTGTGCACCACCACATCCTGGCTAATTTTTAAAATTTTAGTGTAAGGAAAGGGTCTCACTGTGTTGCTCAGGCTGGTTTCAAACTCTGGGCTCAAGCAGTCCTCTAGCCTCGGCCTCCCAAAGTGCTGGGATTTCAGGCATGAGCCACAGTGCCTGGAGTACAGTCTTTTTTTTTTTTTTTTTTGAGACAGAGAATCTCACTGTGTCGCCCAGGCTGCAGTGCAGTGGCATGATCTCGGCTCACTGCAAACTCCGCCTCGGGTTCCATGCATTCTCGCCTCAGCCTCCGGTAGCTGGGGCTACAGAAGCCCGCCATACGCCCGGCTAGTTTTTGTATTTTTTAGTAGAGACGGGGTTTTCACCATGTAAGCCAGGATGGTTTTAGATCTCCTGACTTCGTGATCCACCAGCCTCGGCCTCCCAAAGTGCTGGGATTGAGCAAGCCTCAGCCGCCAGTACAGTCTTTTTTTTTTTTTGAGGCGGAGTCTGGCTCTGTGCCCAGGCTGGAGTGCAGTGGCGGATCTCCAGCTCCTGCAACCCGCCTCCGGGTTCATGCCATTCTCCTGCCTCAGCCTCCCGAGTAGCTGGGAGTACGAAGCCCACCACCTGCGCCCGGCTAATTTTTTTTGTATTTTTAGTAGGGGAAGGCGGGGTTTCACCGTGTTAGCCAGGATGGTCTCGATCTCCTGAACTCGTGATCCGCCAGTCTACGGCCTCCCCAAAGTGCTGGGATTGGGCTTGAGCCACCGGCCCGGCCAGTACAGTCTTAAGAGTATAGGTTGGCCAGGTGTGGTGGCTCGTAACCCCAACTTGGGAGGCTAGGCTGGTAATCGGGTCAGGGTTCGAGACCAGCCCGGCCAACATGGTGAAACCCCGTCTCTACTAAAAATAAAAAAATTAGCTGGGCGTGTTGGCAGGCACCTGTCATCCCAGCTACTCGGGAGGCTGAGGCAGAGAATTGCTTGAACACAGGAGGCAGAGGTTGGAGTGAGCTGAGATTGTGCCACTGCACTCCAGCCTGGGTGACAGAGCAAGACTCTGTCTCAAAAAAAAAAAAAAAAGTACAATTTGATGACTTTTCCAGAGTGAACATGCTTGGGTGATTATCGTCCAGATGGGGAACTAGAATGTGTCCATTTCCACAAAGGCCCCCATTGTAGGCACCTCCATTTTCAGTTTATAGGTTGTGTGTATACCTGGTTTTGTGGTTCACTTACAAGACTCAAGGCCCATGGGGCCAGAAGCCACAGCCTCTGGAGGTTAGAGTCTAGGGCCAATGGGTCCTGCACAAAACTGGGAGTTAGGGGACCTGAGTTTCAATCCTGCCCCGAGCCTCTGTTTTTGTCTTTATACAATGCAGATTGTAATTCCAAACCTGGAAGGGTTGGGGAGAGGGTTAAATGGAAGAATCCATGTGAAGTGCCCTGGCCAAGGTCTGACCCACTCCCAGTGAGAAGGAGCTTATTATAAATGAGTTAGTTGGATATAGTGACTTAGGAAAAAAAAAAAAAAAAAAAAAGAGTTGGGCTGGTCCAGACTCTAAGCTGAGGTCTTGGAGGATCAGCAGGATTATAATAGAAAGGAGGAAGGGAAACAGTGTGCCCAGTGGGTGAAACAGTATGTGCAAAGTGGGTGATGGGAAGGTTTAGCTCAAGGTCCTTATATGGGGTTGGTGGGGAACTGGGGTGATGAGGGCAGATGGATAGGCTGGGCTGTGGTGTGGGGGCCTGACTACTGGGTGGGGCTGTCTCGTTTCCAGCATGACATCTTCTCTACCTACCCTTCTGTGTTGTCATGGCCTTGCCTTACCTTCAGGTCCCTGTCTCTAGTTTTGGATACCTCTCTCATTATTACCTGTTCCCTCCTACCCCATCTCCCTGACAATTAGCTGTTCACTCTGACCTTGTTCTTGAAGGTTGACTTGGGGGAGTGTCTGCTGGGAGTCTCTGGACAGTCTGGGACCAGCATTTGCTTTAGGCCTCCCAAAGTCCACATCAATTGTGCCTTTCTCCAAAGTTCCACTAGCTGGACTCCACTCTCTCACAGGCCCAGGCCATCCTCCCTGGAGGGCCCACAAGGCCTGGGATCCCCAAGCCCCTTTCACCTCTCTCGCCTTTATCTTAGGCTAGGTGCTCCACATGGGAACCTGCATCCGTGGCCCCAGCTGTGTTTCCACAGAGGGACTTTGCCTTTTTCTCCTTATTTACTTATTTTCAGAATGTGGTGTGTTGAGCACCCCCACCGTTCCCCACCCCTGCAAGCATGACCAGGTGGCAGCTATAGTTTCTTATCCTCCTCCAGGCTTTGGGGCAGCAGGACTGCAGCCTTCATGACCTGCAGCGGCTTGGGGAGGTGGGGCCTGGGCTGCAGGCCCAGATCTGGAGGCTAGATGCTGAGATTCAGACCAGGGACCTGGACAGCTCCTCACCACACTCAGTTTTCCTTAGGCTTATGCGTGGGCCTACCTCACAGGATGGTCTGTGCCACTTTTTACAAATGCCAAGTTGTTAGGAGGAGAGGAGGGTGCCTGAGCTTGAGGCTGGTTCAACTTTCAAAGAGCTAGCAAGGCTGGGTGGGGGTTGGTGGCTCACGCCTGTAATCCCAGCACTTTGGGAGGCTGAGGCAGGCGGATCACGAGGTCAGGAGATTGAGACCATCCTGGTTAACACAGTGAAACACCGTCTCTATTAAAAATACAAAAAATTAGCTGGGCTTGGTTGGGAGCGGGCACCTGTAGTCCTAGCTACTCGGGAGGCTGAGGCAGGAGAATGGCAGGAACCCGGGAGGCGGAGCTTGCAGTGAGCCGAGATCGCGCCACTGCACTCCAGCTTGGGCAGCAGAGGGAGACTCCATCTCAAAAAAACAAAAAAAAAAAAACAAAACAAGAGCTAGCAAGGGTGGAGATTGAGCACAGACTGGTCAAGCCATAGACAACACACCTGTTCTTGCTGGTTAGCAGGAAGAACATTGGCTTGGCTGATTATCTTTTGCTACCTATTAAAATTGGTTTTATTTTGGCCAGGCGCAGTGGCTCATGCCTGTAATCCCAGCACTTTGTGAGGCCGAGGCAGGCGGATCACGAGGTCAGATCAAGACCATCCTGGCTAACACAGTGAAACCCCATCTCTACTAAAAATACAAACAAATTAGCCGGCATGGTGGCGGGCACCTGTAGTCCTAGCTACTCGGGAAGCTGAGGCAGGAGAATGGTGTGAACCCGGGAGGCAGAGCTTGCAGTGAACTGAGATTGTGCCACTGCACTCCAACCTGGGTGACAGAGCGAGACTCTGTCTCAAAAAAAAAAGTTAGTTTTATTTTCTAGGGAAGGCCCTGCTGGGGTGGAGGGAGACATCCTGGGGCAAAGCAGGTGCTAGGTGAGGAAGCCAGCCTGTGACACAGCTGGGATCGGTTCCACCCAGCAAGACACTGTGTGCTCCTGAGCAAGGTGCAACTCCTCTTGGAACCCTTGTCTCCTAATCTGCAAAATGGGAGGACTTGAATTCTATACGTGGTTTTAAACCTTTTTTTTTATTTTTTATTTTTTTAAAGCTGTGGAGTCATTTTCCACAAAAGGATTCCGTAAAATCCAAGCAAAATCTTATGGAAAAGCCTAAGAGAAAGAAAAGCAAAACTTTGGCTGAAATGAGGTAGGGATCCTGGATGGGTCCAATTGGCAGCATCCTGCCCACACTTCACGCTCAACCAGTGGCCTTGAAGGAAGATGGTTTGGGGCAACCCAGAGCTCTCTGCAGACGCATTCACGTTGAGACTGTTTGCTGGGATGGAGGGTTCTGGCAGGTTCTGACCAGATCACTGGCCATCAGCATTACAGTCACCCCTCAGTATATGAAGGGAGTTGGCTCCAGGACCCCAACTTGTACTGTGAATACTCAAGTCCCACTGTTGGCCCTGTGGAACCTGCAGATACTAAAAGTCGGCCCTCTGTATATGTGGGTTTTTGGATCCACGTTGGATTGAAAAAATCCCCAAATCCCCATATAAGTGGACCTACACAATTCAAACGTGTTGTTCAAGGGTCAACTGTATGAAGACTGCTCCATCTGTGGTGGACAGTGAGGCTTTAGAAAGAGAAGATAGGCAGGCTACTGGATAGTCTTCATGGGTGTGGGCAAGGAGTGGTCACTGCGCGCAGGCAGTTGGTCTGTGGGACCAGTGAGGCATGGGCTGTGGCTGGCAGTAGGAAAGTGGGAGAGGCTGAGTGCAGTGGCTTATGCCTGTAATCCCAGCACTTTGGGAAGCCAAGGCAAGAGGCTTGAGCCTGGGAGGTCGAGGCTGCAGTAAGCCATAATCGTGCCACTGCACTCCAGGCTGGGCGACAGAACAAGACCTTATCTCAAAAACAACAAAACAAAAATGGGGAGAGGAAAGGACCCAAGAGATGTTCCAAAAAAGAATTTCAGGAAACAATGAAGAGTTGCAAATGGGGCATCAGGAGCAGAGATTAGGTGGCAGGCAGGAGGTGCAGAAATGACAGGCTCTGTCTGGAACAGCTGAAATTTGAGGTGCTTGTGGGACCTTTGAGTGGGCAGAAGCGGGGGCTGGAGACCAGGGTGTGGGAAACCTGTGATGGGGGTTGAGGGCGGAAATCAGGAGCAGGCAGAGCCTCTGGGGCAGAGGAAGTCCTATGGGGTGACCAGATGAGGTGAGAACAGGGTGGGTGCAGGCTCAGTGGAAGCAGAAACTCATGGATATTGACTTACATGGGAAGAAGGGGAATGGTTGGGGGTCGCAGTGGGGTGGCAGGGCTCTCTTTTCCTTGTGGGGTTTTTTTTTTTTTTTTTTTTTTTTTAATTCCCTTCCCTCTCTTACCTTGCCATGAGGGCTCCCCAGGCTCAGGAGAGATCAGGGTGGACGGGTGACGGCCAAACCAGGGAAAGCTCCAGGTGACTGAAGCCTGGTCTGTGCCCAGCAGGGCCCTGGCGGGCTGTTCCGCACTCCACCGGGCAGGTGATGACTGGTCAGAGCTGCCGGTGCTCTCTGATGTGGACAGGGGGAGGGGGATTGATAAGAGGCGTGGAGAGATCCCTAGAGATGCAGTCTGTGGCCCTGGGTTCCACCCGTGTGCCACCACTTGACTGTGTGACCTTCAGCAAGTGCCATTATTTCTCTGAGCCTGTTTATTTATAAAATGGGGAAGAGTTCGCACAAGTTTGAAAAGATTTCTCAGGCTCCACCCGGTTCTGAAATTCGGTAATTTCCCAAGTAGGGTGCACTCCCCCTGTAAGGGGCTGGGGAAGGGACGGTGCGAAACCAAGTTCAGCTTGTGGAGTGGAGCCGGAGCTGTTGGCCCGAGCTTGGGCCTGGCCAACCAGTGCCCTCCGGAAGGTCCTGTGTAGGGAGACTGCCTGGAGGGACTAAGAGGGGGCTCTGACGTCTCAGGGGCAGCCTCTCAGCCTGAGATCCTGCTGGGGAAGCCGCGTCCTGTGCACTAGCTGCGCCTAGGGCTGAGGTGAGGGCGCAGGCTCCCCAGGGTGTGTCCAAGTTGCCTGTCCCAGCCCACGGCCTGTCCTGACCGCCCAGCAGCGGCAGCAGCGACACCCTAGGGCTCCAGAAAGGTGCAAAGGCGGGGCTGGGCTCGGAGGGAGCCAGAGGGACCGGGCGCGGTTGGCTCCCAGGAGCAGCTGGAGGGTGAGGAGATCCTCGTCCGGGGAAGCCCCACGGCCGCTACAGCGCCCCTTCTCGGGCGCTGGCCCTCCCGCTGGTTATTTTGGACCTGGGGGCCCCCAGCTGGGACCCGGGTCCGGTGCGGGGAGCCTAGTGGGCCTGGGAGTTGCTATTTTTAGCGGGCGCGGCGGGCGCGAGGAGACTATTTATAGATCAAACAATCCGCGCTCCCTGCGTCAATGGAACCCCGCGTGCGTCACGCGCGCAGACATTCCAGGCCCCCCCTCCTCGCCCCGCCCCCTCGGGCTCCCCGGGCCGCGCCTCCCCCTGGCCGCCTCCCGCCGGAACCGCACCGCCCCCCGCGCCCTTGTATGGCCAAAGCTCGCCGGGCGGCCTGCGTCAGTGGCGCCCCCGCCCCTCCCCGTGCGTCACGGAGCGCTTAAGAGGAGGGTCGGGCTCGCCCGGGGAGTCCCAGTGGCTGAGGCTGCGAAAGTTGGGGGAGTGCACAGAAGAACTTCGGGAGCGCACACGGGACCAGGGACCAGGCTGCGACTCGGGGCGCCGGTCCGGGCAGGGGCAGCGGGAGCCGGCCGGGTAGGTTCCCTTCGGGGAATGTGCATCTGTTTTTAGGGGTGGTGCATGAGGGAGATGGGTGTACACGCGGGCAGAAAGGATGTTGTAGGGCCAGCATGCAGGAGGGCGGGTGTAGTGTGCAGCTCTAGTGCAACGGGATAAGAACCCAGGTCAAACTGGAAACTACGGGGTGCCGAGTAGGAGGTAGGGGAGGTTGACTACCTGCAAGGTGGGAGCCACAGGGAGTTGGGGTTGGCGCCGGGAGTAGGGACTTGTCCAGCAGACGGCTGGCCTTAGTTCAGTCTCCTAGGGTGCCCAACTGGGCGCAGGGTGCTCTGAACTTGGGTGGGTGTGGATGGGGATCACAACACCGTGGGGGAACAGGTACACAGAGCTTTGGTGCTGCTGGGGATCCATACGACTCCAACTGGGATTGGGTTTCCAAAAGGCTCTTCTTCCTCCCAGCCTGTCAGCCCGCTCCCAGTGCCCCAGTTGTTTTCAGCTGTGGCTGAGTTGGCAGGGGTTCCCCACCCTGAACTTTCTGTCTGAGGTGCGTTAGGAAGCCTCCGGATCACTGAAGGAAGTGACTGGCTTGGTGACTGAGCTGTGGAGGGCTGCTTGCTCTGTATTGAATAAAGGAGACTTCTTGGGATCAGGGGCAGGGTCTCTGGAAGCACAGGGAGGATTGATTTCACTGGGGCTTGGATCGTGTGTGTGTGTGTGTGTGTGTGTGTGTGTGTGTGTGTGTGAGAAAGAGACAGACAGACAGACAAAGAGAGGTGGAAACCCTTGTCCTTGGGGATCCTGGATAGAAGTTGCCAGTGTTGGAGTCTTGGGGCGGTGCTGCCTAGAGGATACCTCCCAACCATTCCAGCTCCAGATGCGGATCATCGCTATGCCTCCTCCCTCAGTAGTCCCTGTTGGATCTTATAGGTAGGGTGCAGCCTGAGACTTGTTCAGCAGAACAGGTGCAAGCCACATTGTTGCCAGGACCTGCCTGAAGCCGGATTCTCCCCACTCCCTCCTTCAACCCCGCCTCTTCCTCCTCCTGTGGGACTGCTCCCCCTTCCCATGAGGCTAGATGTAGGTCGTATCTTGTGTTGTTAAGAACCTGCATGAAGGGGGAGGGATTGATGGGGGTTGATCCGGATGTGGGACGTCCAGGTGGAGAAACAGGATTTGAATAAGGCAGGAACGAACGCCCAGTTCTGCCCAACTGCTGTCTTTCCTCCTTCACCCCCAGCCCATCCCTGCCCAGGCTGTCCTAGTGCAGGCAGATGTGGCCACCCTCACCTCTTGCAGGGTGCTGCATGCCTGTGGACTGGTGCCACTGGGTGGATGGGGCCCGAGCTACGAGGGTCTCTGTTGTCTTGGTTGGTTATGTGAATGTCAGGCTAGGGGTGGAGGTGCCCTGTTCAGGGCCCATGGAGTTAGAAGAAAGGCTAGAACCAGAGAGGACTTCCTGGGTTCTTGGCCAGGAGGTGGTGACAGGCTTTACCCCCATCCCTGCACCCCTTGATTATGGTACTCTCTGTTCCTGCTTGATTTCTTCTCCAGCTTCCCTCCTTGACTGGTGAGGCCGGAGTTATGCAGACCCCAGACATGGAGGTTGGGAGGGAGACTGTCCTGGAGCCTTCTCTGCATTATTTTTTGACCATTCTGTGAATGTGAGGATCTACCTGAATGATGCTATCTCTGTTCAGGCTCTCTTCAGGCTCCTTGGGACTGGGGGTGTGTAACCCCCTTTGCCTGAGCCCCTGGATTCTTCAGGGCACAGACCCCGATTTAGTGGAGGGGCAGAATGTCTTCCACCCACCCACCAGCAGGCTTCTCCTTCCTGCATAGCCACCTTAAGTCTTCTGCTGGACTCTCACAGTTCTCTTATTAAAATAACTGAGGGCAGCAGAACATTCTTTTTAGGTACTGTTGTCCATTCTCCTGGGAGTCCAGGGGGCTGTGGTCTCCTTCCTCCCCCTTCCCCTGTCCCCAGCAAATGGCCTTTAAAGGTCTGGAGCCAGGTTACTGATGAGGAGGCCTAGGCTGCCTTCCTCTTTGCTTCTGGGAGCATCTTGGGCAGTGCAGAGTGGCTTCCCTTCTTAGGCAGCTGGGCTTTCACTCCCAGCTCCTCTTCCATTTCCACGATGTCTTTCTTCCTAGGCACTGCGAGGGGAGGAGAAAAGGGGCTTTGCAGAGGCTGGGATGTGCCTGGGAGTATTCCCAGGAAGTGCCTGGTTGGCGAAACAACCCAGGGAGCTGCTGCTGGGAGCTGGGCTGAGGCTTTGCTGAGCTGCCTCTCCCACTCACCCTTTTCCCAGCCCCCACCACGCCTTCCCCGGGCAGGGGGGCGGGAGGGTCAGGGGGCTAGAGGAACACAGCTTCCCCCTGTTCCAGCAGAGAAATGCTGGCTGGATGCCTCCCCTAGGGTTCCCAGGCTGACTAGGGTGTGGCTGGCCTTCTGACGGAGCCCACTCATGCTGGGCCGCTGCCCAGGGGCTTTGTGGCATCTAAGTCGAGACGGTACTCAGGCCAGGGGTCAGGATTCCTGGGTGCTCTGGTCCTGATGCCTCTGTCCCATCTTTAGGCTGGGATTCCTGCCACCTTGCTGCTCTGGGGCCCAAATACTTTGAGACCAGGCTATAGGCTTCTCTCACTGACTCTCCTTTCCCTCCCTGGGGTCTCCTCTCTCTCCAGAGATGCCCTGTATCCAAGCCCAATATGGGACACCAGCACCGAGTCCAGGACCCCGTGACCACCTGGCAAGCGACCCCCTGACCCCTGAGTTCATCAAGCCCACCATGGACCTGGCCAGCCCTGAGGCGGCCCCCGCTGCCCCCACTGCCCTGCCCAGCTTCAGCACCTTCATGGACGGCTACACAGGAGAGTTTGACACCTTCCTCTACCAGCTGCCGGGAACAGTCCAGCCATGCTCCTCAGCCTCCTCCTCGGCCTCCTCCACATCCTCGTCCTCAGCTACCTCCCCTGCCTCTGCCTCCTTCAAATTCGAGGACTTCCAGGTGTACGGCTGCTACCCCGGCCCCCTGAGCGGCCCAGTGGATGAGGCCCTGTCCTCCAGTGGCTCTGACTACTATGGCAGCCCCTGCTCGGCCCCATCACCGTCCACGCCCAGCTTCCAGCCGCCCCAGCTCTCTCCCTGGGATGGCTCATTCGGCCACTTCTCGCCCAGCCAGACTTACGAAGGCCTGCGGGCATGGACAGAGCAGCTGCCCAAAGCGTCTGGGCCCCCACAGCCTCCAGCCTTCTTTTCCTTCAGTCCTCCCACCGGTCCCAGCCCCAGCCTGGCCCAGAGCCCCCTGAAGTTGTTCCCCTCACAGGCCACCCACCAGCTGGGGGAGGGAGAGAGCTATTCCATGCCAACCGCCTTCCCAGGTTTGGCACCCACTTCTCCACACCTTGAGGGCTCGGGGATACTGGATGCACCCGTGACCTCAACCAAGGCCCGGAGCGGGGCCCCAGGTGGAACTGAAGGCCGCTGTGCTGTGTGTGGGGACAACGCGTCATGCCAGCATTATGGTGTCCGCACCTGCGAGGGCTGCAAGGGCTTCTTCAAGGTACTGCGCGGCCCCGGGTGGGGCTTTTTGTTGGAAATGAAGAGAGGCTGGCCTCTCATCCCATTGGGACCTGTGGTCACCCCCTGGATTCTCCTCCCAGCTAAGTTCTGTCCTGCAGGATGGGGTCAGCCCTGCCAGGTGGGCCGCCTTCCTGGAGACCCATAGATGCCAGGGCTGGAAGCTTTCATTCGACAGGACACTCAGGGGCCCATGGGATTGCACAGAGCTGGAGGGAGGGGTGAGATATGGGCAGATATGGGCTGCAGGGGTGCCTGGCCAGCCTCTGGTTTTTCTCTGCCTGTCCTCCCCCAACTCAAGGTTCTAGTGGGAAGGGGTGCCCTCGCGCTCTCATGTTCCTGGCGTGAGATGAAAGGATCCCGGCGGAGGGTTTGGTTCCTGAGGACTAGGGGTGGACTTGGGAACAGGCTGTGTGTTTGTCCCAGCGATGGTGCCTGCTTAACTTCCCGTCCCCACCCCCAGCCCTTTGGCCCTCTCCTGTCTGCCCTAGGGAGAGGGCAGGCGGACAAGAGCCCATGAAAAAATACAGGTGTCTGGACTGCCGGAGAGACCCTGGTCCCCGATATTGTGTCCTGGGGTCTTCCTCAGAGGGAGAAACCTCCCCCAATGTCTTCAAGACTTTTCTCTCCCCCCCAACCCCCTAGCTCTCCCTCCCTTGCCACCCAAATGTTAGAAAAATAGCTGTGAACAGAGAGTGCTTTTGTCTGCAATGGCAGCAGGATCTGGACAGTCCTCTCCCCTAGGCTCCCCCCTCCCCACCCCACACTCTTGACAGCCTGTTCCGTGTTGCCCCCCCACCCAGCGCACAGTGCAGAAAAACGCCAAGTACATCTGCCTGGCTAACAAGGACTGCCCTGTGGACAAGAGGCGGCGAAACCGCTGCCAGTTCTGCCGCTTCCAGAAGTGCCTGGCGGTGGGCATGGTGAAGGAAGGTATGTGGCTGGGGTGCAGCCCAGCGGGGCAAGGGTAGGCTTGATTGGAGTGGGACCAGCAGGGTCCCCAGGCTTCTGCCCTGGATGACCCAGGGGAGGGCATGTCTTATTTCCACCCCATCTCTGAACCCCAGGCCTTGGAGGGAGGCAGCCTACACCTGCCTGGATTGTGAGGGTGGTGGCAGGGGGAGGTCCCTGTAGGGTACCTTGGATCTCAGGGGCTTTGGGTCCTAGGGACTCGGTGGGGCGCATCTCAGCAGTGGTGTGCGCGGCTTGGGCTGAGAGGCCCTTCCTCAGATCCCTTCCTTCCTCACCCCTACCCGTTCCTTTGCAGTTGTCCGAACAGACAGCCTGAAGGGGCGGCGGGGCCGGCTACCTTCAAAACCCAAGCAGCCTCCAGATGCCTCCCCTGCCAATCTCCTCACTTCCCTGGTCCGTGCACACCTGGACTCAGGGCCCAGCACTGCCAAACTGGACTACTCCAAGGTGAGGTCCCACCCCGTGCCTGCCTAGGGGAGGGCTATGAGCACATGCAGTGCCTTTGTGCATGTTAGGAGAGCTGTCCCCTCCAGAAGGATAGAATGAGAAAGGAAGTTTAAAAAAGAAAGAAAGAAAAGCTACCCCCTCCGGTTTGATAGATCAAAGAGAGGAGCCCCCTCTGGGCTGACCAGATGGGAAAATGCAACCCCTCAGGCAGGTGGCCAATTAGAAAAATGTGTCCTGTTGGCAGCTGCAGCCCTGGGTTAATATGTGAGACTTGGCAAGTGAGAGCCTGGGCAGGATCTCACATCCACTCCCACCCCCAGGATCTGGCATCCAAGTGTCTGACACAGCCGTATGTGGCAGTGGGTGCAGGACCCTGCCTGGGGTGCTGACCCCACTGGACCATCCTCCTAGTTTCAGGAGCTGGTGCTGCCCCGCTTTGGGAAGGAAGATGCTGGGGATGTACAGCAGTTCTACGACCTGCTCTCCGGTTCTCTGGAGGTCATCCGCAAGTGGGCGGAGAAGATCCCTGGCTTTGCTGAGCTGTCACCAGCTGACCA
Source organism: Papio anubis (assembly GCF_008728515.1). Taxonomy (NCBI): domain Eukaryota; kingdom Metazoa; phylum Chordata; class Mammalia; order Primates; family Cercopithecidae; genus Papio; species Papio anubis. Next base: position 46,862,934 of record NC_044984.1, read on the forward strand.
GGACCTGTTGCTGGAGTCAGCCTTCCTGGAGCTCTTCATCCTCCGCCTGGCATACAGGTGAGAGCTGCCGACTGTCTGCCCAGGCCCTTTCCCTGATACACCTGCCTGTGAACCACCCTGATCGCTCTTCGTGCCCATCTGCCTGCCAGGTCTAAGCCAGGAGAGGGCAAGCTCATCTTCTGCTCAGGCCTGGTGCTACACCGGCTGCAGTGTGCCCGTGGCTTCGGCGACTGGATTGACAGCATCCTGGCCTTCTCAAGGTCCCTGCACAGCTTGGTTGTCGATGTCCCTGCCTTCGCCTGCCTCTCTGCTCTTGTCCTCATCACCGGTGAGTGACCAGCACCACACCAGGTCCAAGGGAGTGGGTGTCAGGGAGTTGACTGGTTCTCAGGAGGGCACTGTCCCAGGGAGTTTGGTGAGCTGGGATCTAGCACTTTCTGGGCCCCTGCACTGCCCCGGGCTCATACCAACAGTAAAGTAGGGACCATAGGAATTGGAGATGGGCTCAGCTGCATCCAGCTCTAAAGCCCAAGACAGCCTTTGGTCCCAGACTGCCAGGATCTAGACTGCAGGTGTCATGTATGTGGCCTAGGGTATTGGCTTGTTTTTTTTTTGTTGTTGTTGTTGTTTTGAGATGGAGTCTCGCTCTGTCGCCCAGGCTGGAGTGCAGTGGCGTGATCTCGGCTCACTGCAAGCTCCGCCTCCCAGGTTCACACCATTCTCCTGCCTCAGCCTCCCGAGTAGCTGAGACTACAGGCGCCCGCCACCTCGCCTGGCTAGTTTTTTGTATTTTTAGTAGAGATGGGGTTTCACCATATTGGCCAGGATGGTCTCGATCTCCTGACCTCATGATCCTCCCACCTCTGCCTCCCAAGGTGCTGGGATTACAGTTGTAAGCCACCACGCCCGGCCAGGGGTATTGGCTTGTTTTGAAAACCTTCCTGTCAATTTTGCTGCATGTAGAAAAGTACACAAATGGTAAATTTTTATAAACCACACTTACCCAACCAGCGCCTTGGTCAAGAAAGAGCACATAACTGCCCCCCAGAACCCATTATTATGCCCCTTCCAGTCATTTGCCTTCCCCAAGGGTAACCACTACTTTTTATTTAAAAATTTTAAAAAATAAGATGGTAGGCTGGGCGCGGTGGCTCAAGCCTGTAATCCCAGCACTTTGGGAGGCCGAGACGGGCGGATCACGAGGTCAGGAGATCGAGACCATCCTGGCTAACACGGTGAAACCCCGTCTCTACTGAAAAATACAAAAAAAAAAACTAGCCGGGCGAGGTGGTGGGCGCCTGTAGTCCCAGCTACTCCGGAGGCTGAGGCAGGAGAATGGCGTGAACCCGGGAGGCGGAGCTTGCAGTGAGCTGAGATCCGGCCACAGCACTCCAGCCTGGGCGACAGAGCGAGACTCCGTCTCAAAAAAAAAAAAAAAAAAAAATAAGATGGTACCTCACCATGTTGCCCAGGTTGGTCTCAAACTCCTGGGCTCAAGTTATTCTCCTGCCTCAGCCTCCTAAAGTGCTGGGATTACAGGCATAAGCCACCACGCCCAGCCCTTCACTGTGACTTGTGACAGTGCAGATCAGATTGGCTGTGCCTGTTTTGGACTTTATGTAAATGTAGTTCTGCAGGATGGAATCTGGTGTTGAATGCAGAGGTTTTCAGATCTCTGTTTTTTAAAGGAAAGAATCCACCCTCGTTCCTTTTTTCACTTAAATTGCACAGGGGACCCAACTATATAGAACACAATCAGAGGTACTCTGGGCTGAGGGGTGTTGAGTTCTGAGGCTGAGTTTCTCAGAACAGTCTAGATTTTAAAAACCCAATGATCTAGCCGGAAAACCTCGGTTAGGATTTTATTTCCCATTTGTGACCCTGGGCAAGTCATTAGCCTCCTGGGCCTTGGGTTCTCACTTGGAGTACGAGGATAATGAGGGTTACTGCCTCTCAGACTTGTGATGATGCTTACTAATGGCCAACATGTGAACGCGCTTTTGTGAAGTGCCAGCAGAGCCTGAGGGGTGGTCGGGGCAGCAGTTTTAGGGGCCTGGGGAGGCTGGGGCTTTGGGGGCCTGGTTGTCAGATGTGCGGCTAATCCTGTACACTCCCCGCAGACCGGCATGGGCTGCAGGAGCCGCGGCGGGTGGAGGAGCTGCAGAACCGCATCGCCAGCTGCTTGAAGGAGCACGTGGCAGCTGTGGCGGGCGAGCCCCAGCCGGCCAGCTGCCTGTCACGTCTGTTGGGCAAACTGCCCGAGCTCCGGACCCTGTGCACCCAGGGCCTGCAGCGTATATTCTACCTCAAGTTGGAGGACTTGGTGCCCCCTCCACCCATCATCGACAAGATCTTCATGGACACGCTGCCCTTCTGACCCCCGCCTGGGAACACGTGTGCACATGTGCACTCTCATACGCCACCCCACGTGCCTTTAGTCCACGGACCCCCAGAGCACCCCCAAGCCTGGGCCTGCGCTGCAGAATGACTCCACCTTCTCACCTGCTCCAGGAGGTTGGCAGGGAGCTCAAGCCCTTGGGGAGGGGATGCATTCATGGGGGTGACCCCACGATTTGTCTTATTCCCCCAGCCTGGCCCTGGCCTTTATGTTTTTTGTAAGATAAACCGTTTTTAACACATAGCGCCGTGCTGTAAATAAGCCCAGTGCTGCTGTAAATACAGGAAGAAAGAGCTTGAGGTGGGAGTGGGGTTGGGAGGAAGGGATGGGCCCCACCCACCTGGGCAGCCTTTCCAGCCTCTTGCTGGCTCTCTCTTCCTACCCTCCTTCCACATGTACATAAACTGTCACTCTAGGAAGAAGACAAATGACAGATTCTGACATTTATATTTGTGTATTTTCCTGGATTTATAGTATGTGACTTTTCTGATTAATATATTTAATATATTGAATAAAAAATAGACATGTAGCTGGAACTGGGATTCAGTCTGTCTCTGATGCCCGCTCCCCACTCCCCCACCCGACACACCTCATCATTACATAAGAGATGGGTCGCTCAAGATGAAACTTGGATGTTACCAGTCTGAGCTGTCAGGCCTCAGTGTACGTATTTGTAAAAGGTGGATAATAATGACACCTGCTCCACGAGGTTGTTACGCAAAGCACTTAGACTAATTTCTAACACATGGGAAGCCTCCACTAGACATGCCTGGCTCATTGCAGGGGCCTGCAGTGGCCGACTAGCCCAGGGGTTACTGCAGGACCCTAGCAATATACTTAGCCGCAGATCTCAGGGTTGTCACAGTTCCTAATCTGGACACATTATTCTCTGATTATTGATTTCCACATCCATAAAACAGGAATAGACCCAGCCTCACAGAGCTTTTAGGATCAGAGGAGTGTGTGTGTAATGTTTAGCATGGGCTGAGTTTAAGTAAGCCCAAATTGGTAGTAGCTGTTGTATTCAGTGTTTTGTTTTTTTGTTTGTTTTTTTTTTTTGAGACGGAGTCTCGCTCTGTCACCCAGGCTGGAGTGCAGTGGTGTGATCTCGGCTCACTGCAAGCTCCGCCTCCCAGGTTCACACCATTCTCCTGCCTCAGCCTCCAGAGTAGCTGGGACTACAGGCGCCCGCCACCACGCCCGGCTAATTTTTTGTATTTTTAATAGAGAGGGGGTTTCACCGTGTTAGCCAGGATGGTCTCGATCTCCTGACCTCGTGATCCGCCTGCCTCGGCCTCCCAAAGTGCTGGGGTTACAGGCGTGAGCCACCGGACTGGCCTGTATTCAGTGTTTTAACATTCTCAACATTCTCAACATTCCTCCCCACTCTCCTGCCACCCCAACAAGAGGATCCAGGGATCTGGTGGCCCTCACCTTCTTGGCAAGAAGTCCCTACCTGTGCCCGTGTCACCACGTAGGCCCTCCAACCCCCCAGGCTCATCAGTTGTTTAGTCAGCTGGCTTAAAATGCAGATTCCTGGGATCTACCCCCAAAGACTCAGATTTGGGGAGGCGAGGGGGCCCACGAAACTTCAGTCTTAGGAAGTACCCAGGTGCTTGTAATGCAGGTAGCCTGGGGCCACCCTTTTAAGAAACAGACCCAGACGGACCTAACCTGAGGCCCACAGGAGTTGGTCACCATGCAGGGCATGGCACCCTTCCTGTGCTCAGTGCTCGCCCAGCCTCACTGTTTCCTTCTCTAGGACCCAGTAGGAGGCCTGAAGGCAGTGCCCTCACACATGTTCCTCATAGCCCTTGGCCCAGGACCCCCAAGTCTCCACCTCCATGGTCCCTGGGAACTGGCTGGCTGAGGGGCAGCTCCTACTGGATGGGGCCAGACAGAATAGGGCTCTCGACTGGATAGGGGTGAGAAGGGCCTTCCCCAGTGCTCCAGCCACAGCTTGCATGGAGCCCCCATCCACATGCCCTCACTCGGGTTCTGGGAGCACAGTCCAGCCTCAGGCCTGCTGAAGAGTCCACATGAGGCTGGGGTAGGGAGACCATGGCCCCGACCCTGGGACATGCTCCCAGCAGTGCTGTGGACTTCCAAACATGTATCCCTGGCATCGCCCCACCCAGCCCCAGACCCTTGAGCGAGGCTTTGTCAGCTGCACCCGCACCTGATGACACGAGGCTATCAGTAGGTAGGCTTCTGTTTGCAGCCTGCCTCCAACTCCATGCTGCTCTCTGAGAAGGCCCTCCTCCTCACCGAGCCTCGGTTTCCCATCTGTTCAGTGGGGAGGTGAGGCTGGTTAGGAGCAGAGCTTGCTGGGAAATCTCCCGCTGGCCGGCTGGACCAAGTCCTCCTTTGTGTCACTTGACTCCAGCTCCCTGCCTTTAGCACAGACAGATGTAGGGACAGGACAGGACAGGCCGCTGGGGAAGGCAAGAGGGCTGCTCAGATGCTCAGGGAGGGGCCAGGGCTGGGGGTGGAGTGGGGCTGAGGGAGCATCTCCATATCTATGGATGAGGTTAGCCGGTATTAGGGTCCACGCTGGCAGATTCTTTTCATCAGATGCTTGTGATTTCCAGCCCTAGCTGCCATCCCATGAGGACAGCCTGGCTATTCCCACTTCATGGGGCACCATGGGAGAGTGGCGAAAGCAAGGACCCTGGAGCCCGAGGCCTGGGTTTACATCTTGGCTCCAGCTCTTACTAGCTGTGTGATTTGGGGCAAGTTTGTTAACCTTTCTGTGCCTCAGTGTTTTCACCTAGAAATAAGAAAACAAATTGAATCTATTTTACAAAGTTGCTATAAGGATTACAGAAGTGAATACATACAAAGTGTTTTTTACAGTGCCTGGCACATAGCAAGCACCAAATAAATATTAGCTATTGTTTTTACAAAAGAGGAGAATTCATTTCAGAGAAAGGATATGACTTTCCCAAGGTCACCTGGCTTGTGAGTAGCCGAGCCGGGTGCGTCTGGCTACTTAGCCACTAGGTCTCCCTGCCCAGGGCCTCGAAAATAAGAAGCTCCATTGATGGTCGTTCCTTTTCAGGACCCTGGCAATTAGGGTACAGGGTTGGGGGCTGGTTCCTCCAGCCCCACCCTGCCCCACCCTGCCCCGCCCAAGGGCTGGAGCCCGGAGGCAGGCCCTTTCTTTCCACTCAGCAACTGGAAGAACTGGCCTCCAACTCTTGCTATGGGATGGGAGGGCAAACAAGGGGGCATTGAGCCTGATGGGGCCTCACAATGGCTGCTCTGTCCAGGCTGGCCGGGGGCTGGGCCCATTTCCGACGGGGACAATAGTCAAAAGGCAGTGACGCCGGCAGAGCCTGGAATCCCAGGCGGGATTTTCCGAGGCCTCAAAGTCTGCTGTTTGTCCTCACGCGGAGACCCAGGAAGCCTGCCTCTCTGTCTCCCCCACCCCACCCACGCTGGGCCCAGTGCCCAGAGGTCCCTGGCCCCCTCCCCAGCCTTGAGGTGCCACTGTGACTGCGGAGGGGTGGCTTTGAGGTCTAGGGACTGAGGGGGAGCTCTGCACTCCGGGGGGGGGGTCTCTGCCTGTAGCCCTTCCCTGAGGCCAGTGTGGAGGAAGCTGCCCCACACCTGGGTTCCAGCCACCTGGTCTTGGTTATGGAGGGGTGTGGCAAGGATCAGCCTCCAGGAGGTGAGAAGCTCCTGAAGGTCATGGGTGACTGTGCTGTAATGGGGTGTCCTGTCCACATGGCCCGCTCTGAGCACCCAGCATGTTCAGTTGTGTGGTGGCAGCTCTGCTGCTGCAGAGGGCAGCCTGAGAGAGACTCATCAGAGGCAGGTGGCCGCTGTGTGGTCCCTGGACAATCAGCAGTGACATCCTTTTGCAGCCATGAGGCAGTTGTGCCAGGCACATCAGAGTCATGCCCTGGTGAGGCAGTGCTGGGCAGCCTTGTGTGAGCTGGACCTGGGATCCTAAGAGAGCTTTAGTTTAGACATCTGGATGAGCCCCGGCCCCTCTCTCACAAGTCCCTGACTGCAGCAGAGCCCCAGGGCCATTGGGCCTTCTTGGAAGATGAGGTTGAAGGGGGGGACCTCTGTCTATCTGGCATCCAGCCCTGCAGGGGTCTGGCCTTGCAGCCTTATAGTTCAGGGGGCAGCTGTACCGTCTTACCTGGGGCAGCCAGTGCTCAGCTCTGGGTTGCAGTCTCTGCCCCAAACCTCTGCCTGCATCCCTGCTCCAGCTTCAGGCTCTCAGGCCTCTTCCTGCGCCCTAGGCTGGAGACTGTCTGGTTTGGCCTAGGCTGGCCAGTGGGACTTTGAAACCTCCAGCCTCCAATGGTGGGTACATGAAGGAGTCAGTGCAAAGCAGAGGAAAAGCCCTTTTCACTCCCCAATGTCTCCTTTTCCACACAAGCCAGGGACATTCTGAAGGCAGGAGTCACATTTCCAGGTCCCCGGCTGGACTCGGAGCCGGTGGGAAACCTATGGGCCCCTGGAGGCCCTGGCCTTGGTTTCCACCTCCTGCCTGCCACTCCTGGGCCCGTGCTGTGTTCATCCTCCCCAGCACCCTGGCTCCCCCTCATCTCCTCCTGGGCCCTGACCCTGCCAGGCCAAGGGTGCCACTTGAGGTCTCCTCAAGGTCTGACCCAGGCGCTGGCACTGTCCAGTCCCAACTCAGGACCATAAATCAGGCCTGGCGTGGCCACAGGGGCTGGGGGTGGCAGCTGGGACAGGGAAGGGAGTGCGGGGGGGCCTGTCCTGGTACATGCTGCGTTAGCAGGGAGCAGTGCCCAGCCGCAAGCCAGGCGGGCAGGGTGCTGACTGTCACTGCGCTCCTAGCCTGGAGAACATCAGAGGAAAGAGGCCTCCAACCAGGGAGCCCAGCCTTGGCATAGCCAAGCAGGAAGTCTGGACTCCACCCCAGGGCCCCAGGTAGCTGGGATACTATGAGGACAGATACAGAGATGCCCCCTGCCCCACAAGAAAGCAGGGATGGGAAAACAGCTCCCCAGAGGCAGATACAGGGACTGCCTTATCAGGGGCGGATAAACAGCCCCATAACCTTTCGCAAGCACGGTCGTCCAGAATCCTCTTCCTTAAAGAATGACAGATGCTCAGAACAGCCTGCCAAAGGAACAGACCTTGCAGCAAGGAGAGACAGTCCCGCACCCCCGAGGGACGGAGGCACAGAAATAAAGCCCGGCTCCTACTCCAACTTGGCCAGAAAAACACAGGCCTTTCTGGAAGAAACAAAAACAAAAACAAAAACAAAAAAACACCACACAACCCTTCCCCAGCATGGACAGATCCCTGGGTCCTCAGGAGAACAGACAGCACACATGCTGCTCCCGGCCTGGTCCTGGTCTCCAGGCTGCCTGGTGAGGTTGGCAGGTTGGGGCTGGGAGGCGCCCCTTTCTCACGCTCTCTGCCACTCTTTCATCCGCTCAGACATTTTCCCTGTCAGGGAGGGTGGGGGCTGGAAGTGACATCCCAGAAAGGGTGGGAGGTGGAAGAGCCGCTGCCCGCGATCCAGAGGGCAGATGTCAGAGAGGGACAGCTGGTCCTCCTCACCCCCGCAGTCTGCCCAGGCTAGAGGGTCAGCAGCAGGCAGGGTGCTGGCTTTCCAGCCAGCCTGGCCCCCAGCAGGAACCCTGGCCTACGTCAGTCCCACTCATTGTTGTTGCTGGGGCTTGAGTCACTCCCTGTGACGCCACTGGGGTCAGCGCTGGAGCAGCTGGGGTGGCTTGTAGGGGCAGCTTTGGGGCTCAGCTCTCCCCTGGGCACACACCAGGATGAGTTGGGGCCATCTGAGGCCACACTCACCAGGCGAAGCCAGCTGCCTACTCCCAAGGTCTTGGGTTGGCCTTCAAGGTCTCCCCACAGGCCTTTGCTGCAGGCATGGCTTGGAGAGTCTCAGCCAGTTGCCTGTCTGCTTGGCGGCTGTGGCTCTGGGCTCTGGCTGAAAAGTCTGCTCTCTCTATTCTTGCCTCTCTCACCCCAGAACCTTCAATTTCCACTCTCTGCCCCCGTGCCCCCTGGCTTTTTTCTTCCCTCTTCTCCAGGGAGCTTTCCTAGAATAATTCCCACTTCCTCCTGGAATCAGCCCCCTTCCCTGCCATCTCTTCAGGTTGCTGCCTGCTGCTCTCTCAGGCTGTCCTGGTTTTCTCCTGGTGCCTGGTCACTTCTCAACTTGATGAGAGCAGGGCTTGGGATTCCTCTTCACTCTGAATACGTCGCTTTCTGTTTTTTGTTTGTTTTTTTGTTTTTCGAGACAGAGTCTTTCTCTGTTGCCCAGACTGGACTGCAGTGGTATGATCTTGGCTCACTGCAACCTCCACCTCCCAGTTTCAAGTCATTCTCCTGCCTCAGCCTCCTGAGTAGCTGGGATTACAGGCATGTGCCAGCAGGCCCACCTACTTTTTGTATTTTTAGTAGAGATGGGGTTTCACCATGTTGGCCAGGCTGGTCTCGAACTCCTGACCTCAGGTGATCCAACGCCTCAGCCTCCCAAAGTGCTGGGATTACAGGTGTGAGTCACCGTGCCCAGCCTGAATGTGTCACTTTCTTTTTTTTTTTTTGAGACGGAGTCTCGCGCTGTCGCCCAGGCTGGAGTGCAGTGGCCGGATCTCAGCTCACTGCAAGCTCCGCCTCCCGGGTTCACGCCATTCTCCGGCCTCAGCCTCCCGAGTAGCTGGGACTACAGGCGCTGCCACCTCGCCCGGCTATTTTTTGTATTTCTTAGTAGAGACGGGGTTTCACCATGTTAGCCAGGATGGTCTCGATCTCCTGACCTCGTGATCCGCCCATCTCGGCCTCCCAAAGTGCTGGGATTACAGGCTTGAGCCACCGCGCCTGGCCGAATGTGTCACTTTCTATTCCAGGCAACCAGCATCTCTCCATCCTGGCCCTCTTGGGTCCCCACAAAACCTGCTGCCATTTCTTTCATACCACTTGTTGGGTTTTCTTACCCACAGGTATCTCCTGGTCCACCTCATCTGAAGACTCTGAGCTCCCAGAGGGCTAGAAGTATGACTTGTCTCCCTTGGCATCACAAGGTATTACAAGGGCCTGGCACGATTACGTCTTGATCATCAGAGGTAGGGGCATAGAATGACAGAATTCATCCCACACAGTCCCAGTTTTTTAACTACTCCCTCCCCTCCATGATGGGACTACTCAGAGGGGCTGAGACCCAGGGTTGCAATGAGAATTTCGCTGTAAGAATTCAGGGAGGTAAGAAGAGGCAAGTGTGGGTCAGCATGTGAGATAAAGAGGTGAGAAGACTCAGCCTCCTTTATGTTCCCCAGTCCAGCAGGCAAGGCTCCATGGAAAGGGTGAGTGCCGGAGTAGGTACATAAATGAGTGAAAAGACTGGTGGAAGGAGGAAAGAGCAGCTGCATGGCCTTGGGCATGTACTAGTCAGGGTTCTCCAGAGAAACAGAAGCAGTAGGACATAGACACAAACACATACTATATATAGTGAGAGTTTCTCCCCTATATATATGTGGCGGGAGAAAGAGAGGGATTTATTTATTTATTTATTTATTTATTTATTTATTTATTTATTGAGACAGAGTTTCGCTCTTGTTGCCCAGGCTGAAGTGCAATGGTGAGATTTTGGCTCACCGCAACCTCTGCCTCCCGGGTTCAAGTGATTCTCCTGCCTCAGCCTCCTGAGCAGCTGGGATTACAGACATGCGCCACCACACCTGGCTAATTTTGTATTTTTAGTAGAAACGGGGTTTCTCCATGTTGGTCAGGCTGGTCTCGAACTCCTGACCTCGGGTGATCCGCCTACCTCGGCCTCCCAAAGTGTCGGGATTACAGGCGTGAGCCACCGCGCCCGGCCGAGAGGGATTTATTATAAGTAACTAGCTGACAAGTCCTAAGATCTGAAGTCAGGAAAGCTGATGGTGTCATTTCAGTCTTGAGATGCAGGAGAAGCAGCTCTCTGAAGGCAGTTGGAGACTGAAAGCAGGAAAAGACTGATGTCCCAGTTCTAAGACAGTCAGGCAGGAATTCCCCTTACTCACTGAAGGGTCAAACTTTTGGTTCTATTAGGCCTTCAACTGATCGGATGAAACCCCTCCACACCGGGAAGGGAAATTGGCTTCACTCAGTCTGCCAGTTCCAATGTTAGGCTCATCAGAACACCCCACAGACACGCCCAGAATCATACTTAACCAACTGTCTAGGTACCCTGTGTCCCAGTCAAGCTGACACGTAAAATTAAGCATCACAGCAAACCACTATGCATCACTATGTATGACTGGGCTTCAGTTATAACATTAGTAAATCAGAAAGTGGGGTGTTGCGGAGGTGAACTGTATCTACCTTGAATGGTAGTTGGCAAAATCAGCACAATAGGGTCTGTGAGTGCTGGCATGGTGCCTAGTAAGGCTCAGTGATTGGTGGTAGTGATGATGATGATGATGATGATGTCAGGCTAGTGGCCGCAAAGGGCTGTGAGATGGAGTGTGTGGATGGCCAGGGAGATCAGTCTCTCCCCTTATTCAATGGCAGTCTCTGGGGATGGGCTCTGGTACCTCCTCCACTCCAGGACTGGTTCCAACCTCCCTTGGTCCCTCTCTTTCAGCTCCTTACAGACCCTTCCCTCTCAATATTTCCTCCTGATTGCTTTCTGGTTTTGTGCAGCTTCCCGAAAATATTGCTGGTCTGCAGGGCAGGCAGCTTTCTCTTTCTCCCAGGAGAGGCACCTACACCTGGAATACGAGGCAAGGGCTGAACAAGGAAGGGCAGAACTGTGGGGAGGAAGGAAAGAAGATAGGGAACAGATGATGGAGGAAAGGCCAGCCAGAGGAGGAGCTTGTGCAGCCAGGTTTGGAAGACCTGAATGGGAGGAGGAAGCCTAAGGCTGAGGTGGTGACAGTGGTGTGCTGGAGCCAGCTGGCACTGGCCCCCAAGGGCTGATTCTAACCTTGACAATCAACATGCAATCATCCATCCATTCTGGACTCTGCATTCATTGATGTCTTGTAGCTTGAAATCACCTATGGGCCGGGCGCGGTGGCTCAAGCCTGTAATCCCAGCACTTTGGGAGGCCGAGGCGGGCGGATCACGAGGTCAGGAGATCGAGACCATCCTGGCTAACATGGTGAAACCCCGTCTCTACTAAAAATACAAAAAACGAGCCGGGCGTGGTGGCGGGCGCCTGTAGTCCCAGCTACTCGGAGCCTGAGGCAGGAGAATGGCCTGAACCTGGGAGGCGGAGCTTGCAGTGAGCCGAGATCGCGCCACTGCACTCCAGCCTGGGTGACACAGCGCGAGACTCCGTCTCAAAAAAAAAAAAAAAAAAAAGAAATCACCTATGGCAGAAAATGGGCAAATGCTACAAAGCAAGGCATTTCCCCTACCAGAGAGCAGGTGTGAAGCATTTATCAGGACACCACTGGTGGGTGAGGGTGTATTGGAGAGTGGTGGTACATAGGGGAGAGTTGGCTAAAGAAGCCAGCCAGAAAGAGAGCTCCCATAGTGGTAAAGAGTTTTGGATTTGAATTCAAGGCTCTGTTATTTACTGAGTGACCTTGGGCCACTTACTTAACCTCTCCCCAATCACTTTCTTTTTCTTTTTTCTTTCTTTTTTTTTTTTTTGAGACAGAGTCTCGCTCTTTCGCCAGGCTGGAGTGCAGTGGTGTCATCTCTGCTCACTGCAACCTCTGCCTCCTCGGTTCAAGCGCTTCTCCTGCCTCAGCCTCCAGAGTAGTGGGCATTACAGGTATGTGCCACCAGGCCTGGCTTTTTTTTATTTTTATTTTTATTTTTAGTAGAGACGGGGTATCACCATGTTGGTTAGGCTGGTCTTGAACTCATGACCCCAAATGATCCACCCACCTCGGCCCCCCAAAGTGCTGGGATTACAAGCATGAGCCACCATGCCTGGCCCAATTTCTCATCTATATTGCAGGATTGATTAGTATCAGGTTTAAATTTATATGTACATATATATGGTATTTAAAATCATGACCTTTCCATTCCACCTAATAAATGTTATCTATTATCATTTTGGAAGATAAAAGCATGTGTTTGAAAAACGAGCTTTTTTTTTTTTTTTTTTTTTTTTTTTGAGACAGGGTCTCACTCAGTTGCCCAGGCTGGAATGCCGTGGTGCAATCTCAGCTCATTGCAACCTCCACCTCCCAGGTTCAAGCAATTCTTCTGCCTCAGCCTCCCAAGTAGCTGGGATAACAGGTGCCTGCCACCACACCCGGCTGATTTTTTTTGTATTTTTGGTAGAGATGAGATTTCACCATGTTGGCCAGTCTGGTCTCAAACTCCTGACCTCAAGTGATCCGTCAGCCTCGGCCTCCCAAAGTACTCGGATTACAGGCATAAACCACCACGCCCAACTTTTTTTTTTTTTGAGACAGGATCTTGTTTTGTCATTCAGCCTGCAGTGTAGCGGCATGATTATAGCTCACTGCAGCTTCAACCTCCTGGGCTCAAGTGATCCTCCACCTCAGCCTCTGAAGTAGCTGGGACTACAGGGGTACGCCAACATGCCCAGCTAATTTTTAAATTTTTATTTTAAAGATGGGAGTCTCACTATGTTGACAGGGCTGGTCTTGAACTCCCGGCCTCAGGTGATGCTCCGTCCTCAGCCTCCCAAAGTGTTGGGATCACAGGCGTGAGGCACCCCAGTGGCCAGAAAACAAGCATGGTAAACACCAAGTAACATCTTAAGAGCGCCTGCTATTGGGGGTGGGTGCATTAACGGAGCTCTCGAACCCCTGTCTGCTCTGGGCTTACAATCTACATGGATAACCAAATGCGCTCCAGGAAGTTACACAGCACTAAAAATACATTTGCATTCATATTACACTTCACAGGTCACAAAAATCTTTCATATGACTTATCTCCTGTGATCCTCACAACAGCCCCCTGTTTATAGAGAGCATCAGAAAGGATGAGTGATGTTAAGGGTCACGCAGACAAGCAATGGCCGAATTACTAGCCTCCGAAGACCAGATTGGTCACCGTGGAGTACCAAGTAGTGCTGCTGCATAAAGGCAACACTGAGAGATGAAGCCCCTTTCTCCAGCATCTGTGTGGGTGGAGGGCCAGGGATCCTGTCTGTTACGCACATTGAACAAACTCAAGTTTTGCCATCCACTGGGCGTCCTGCAGCACAGCGGTGTGGGCGCATCTCCAGGACCTCTCCCTACGGGGTATGCCCCTCATCTTGTGGAGATCGGTGCTGCTTCCAGGCCTCTCAGTCCGGACTGAGTTGGGCACCCTGTCTGCGTCCCCGGGCCGGGCTCGCAGCCAATGACTCCGCTCGGCCTAGGGAGGCGGCCGAGAGCCCATCGGGCTCCTCCTTCTCTCTAGTCTCTATGGCGGAAGTGAGTTGTCCCAGCCGAAACACCACAGCGTTCTAGGTGGTGGGTTGAATGGACTCGTCCACATAAGGGGGATCATCATCACCATCAAATCTTAAAATCCAAGACATAACCACGAAAAGAGCAGCCCCCAGATAGAGAGCAACACATAACTATTTGTGTGTGCTCCTGTGACTACGCGGATGATGTGGGCGGCTATATGCATGCGAGGACCCGGCTAGCCGGGTACGTGCCCCCTCCGGGGCCACGGGATCCGGTGAGCCTCCCGGCGCGCGGGGGGCGGTGCGGCTTCCGGTCCCGGCTCGGCCTCCTACCCAGGTGGTCTGGAGCCTGCCGGGAGAGTGGTGGCATCTCAGAGGCTGGTTGCGGACGGGGGTTGGGGGAGGTGGGAGCTGTTTTAACCGTCTCCCCCCTCTCCTGTGCCGGCGTGGGCATCCCCTGGGGCGGCGGAACGGGGGCCCTCCTCCAGCCAGCCTGGGCGCGGGGCGCCGCCCCCGAGACACCCGAGGAGTCCGCTCTTCCCTGATTACGTGGACGGTGGAGGTTCGCTCGTAGTGGCGGCCGGGGGTACGGGACCCGGGCGGGAATTCCTTCCTGCGTCCGTCCCGAGTCTCTTGATATGAAGCCAAGTAAGCTTTCTGGTTTTGCTTTTAGCCGGCCTCTTGTGGTTCAGCGCCGCGCGGAGGTTGACGCGTACCTGCGGAGGTCGCACCTGGGCGTGAGGAGGAGGAGGAGGAAGGGCATGAGCCGAGCTTGAGGAATCCGTGCTCCAAACTCTACACTCAAGGTGGGAATTGGCGCACCCTGTGCTCCGACCAAGCTTGAGAAGGCGGCTGTTAACCTCTGAAACTCGGGGGGACCAGAGGGACGAGACTTGCCAGACCCTACTCTGGTGGGCCCTGCTGCTCACTGCTCACTGTGTGGTACAGGGGACAACAAGGTTTTCACAGACCAAATGTGGCTGCTGTGGGAAGGAGAATGGGGTTGGTCAGGACTGACTTCTTGGAGGAGTGGATTCTAAAATAGCACGTAGAGTGAGGGAGGAGCCCAGGCTTGGGGCACAAGTGAGATGTATGGCTTGTATGAACGATTGAGGGGGACACAAGAGGGAGAAGTCGTGGAAGAAAGGGAGCCAGACCAGAGCCAGGAGTCTCCAGATGGGAAGAAGACTGCTGGATGGAGTGGAACTGGAGGGCAAAACGAGCAAGAGAGCCCTTCTCATTCTTGATCCAAGCATGTAGAAGAAACTAATCTAGCAACCCCTGGAAGGACCTGGAATTCCTGGGTTGGGATGAATTGAGCAGTTGTTTTGTACAAAGTACTAGGAAGTACCATTATAGTGATGAATGGAATATAGTCTCTGCCCTATAAGCAGAATATAGGAATTGTCTGCCTAGTGGTAGAAACAAAAACAAAACGTGATGGTGCGTGATAGTACAGGTAGACGCGAGCTGATCGCCAGGTGAGAGGCAGAGCTGGCCTGATCTCTGTGCAGTCTACAGACTGTTGCCCTGTATCCTGTGCTGAGCAACAGTTTAAAAGGGGGCAGACACAAACTGAAATATATTTTTTATTTTCACCGTCTGTCAACCAGATGAGTGAAATACACTTAGAAGAGAGCTGCCAGGATTCCATGCAGATAAGATGTGATGTGGAACAGGCATGATTTTGAGGACTGGGGACCTTCAGCCTGTAGAAAGGGTGAGGGGGTGGTGGAACAGCTGCCCCTAAATAAAAACTCACTTGTGGAAAAGAGGTGAGACTTTATGTGGCTTTGGGTACCAAAACTAAAACTAAAAGTAGTTTGAAGCACTAAGAGACAGATTCTTCAGTAGAAAGAATAACTGGACTGGGTGCGGTAATCCCAGCACTTTGGGAGGCCGAGGCAGGTGGATGTCTTGAGCTCAGGAGTTCGAGACCAGCCTGGGTAACATGGCGAAACCCTTTCTCTACCAAAAATACAAAAAATTAGCCAGGTGTGGTGGTGTGCACCTGTGTTCCCAGCTGCTGGAGAGGCTGGGATGGGAGCCTGGGAGGCGGAAGTTGCAATGAGCAGAGATTGTGCCACTGTACTCCAGCCTGGGTGATGGAGTGAGACCCCATCTCATGAATAAAATAAATAAATAAATCAGAATAACTGAATAGAACTTCCTGAACATTGAGTGGTTGTTGTGAGAGCTAGTGAATTCCCTGTCAGGGGAAGTTTGCAAGCTGAATACTCTGAGTTATAAGGAACTTGTTCCCTCTCCCTCTGGGCATGTATTTAGTTATTTACTATGTTCTGATTCTCAAGTCTCTTGTCTGTCCTTCCCACTCCCTCTACCACTACTGTTGTATAGCCTTGCGTCATCTCTTGGCAATAACAATGTACTAATGAATACTTAGTGGATGTTTACTACTTGTCAGATACTGCTTTTAGTGTTTTATACATGCTAACTCATTCAGCCCTCAACCCTTTCAAGGTAGCCATTATTATCTCTTTTGTATATATGGCAGATAGGTGTTAAGTAACTTGCCCAAGATCATGAGCATGGAGCAAGTGGCAGACCTGGAGTTCCAGTCCATGTTGTATGACTTTCAAGTCATCGTTTTTAACCACTATTCTACTGTATTTTACATGTGTTACCTTAATTCTCACTGCTATCCCCGTTTACAGATAAGTTCAGAGAGGTTGAGTGATTTGCTTAAAGTGACAGAGCAAGATGTAGATGAGGTGAGATTCAAACCCAGGACTCTAGGGCATGAAAAACCCCCACACCTGATTATGCTGCCTCCTGTAACTACATCTACTGTAGTGGTCTTTAACTGACTTCCCTGCCCAGGCTTTGTGCCTTAAATCCACAAGTTTTTGCCCTGGAGTCTGTGGATGTGGATGTCCCTAGAAATAGGTGAGATTTGGTATGTGTGTGTGTGTCATGTTTTTAAAGCCCAGCCTTCATGGCTTCATTGACTTCTCTGAGTAGTTTGTGACCCTAATACAGTTTAGAGCCATTCTTTGCCCTTTAGCCAGAGGTACTTTTCTTTTTTTTTTGAGTTTATTACTTTGTTATTTATTTATTTATTTTTGAGACAGGGTCTCACTTTGTCACTCAGGCTGGAGCACAGTGGCATGATCTCAGCTCACTGCAGCCTCAGCCTCCCATGTTTAAGTTATCCTCCTGCCTCAGCCCCTCAAGTAGCTGGGACTACAGGCGCCTGCCACCAGGCCCAGCTAATTTTTTGTATTTTTGGTAGAGATGGGGTTTTATCATGTTGCCCAGGCTGGTCTTGAACTTTTGGCTCAAGTGATTTGCCTCAGCCTCCCAAATTGCTGGGATTAATGTGAGCCACCACACCTGGCCCAGAGGTACTTTTCTGATGCACAGATTTGATCTTGGCACAGTGCGCTGCTCTTAGGACAGAGTTCAAATGCCTTAACCTGTTCATTCAAGGTCCGAGGAAATCAAACTCGTCTTTCTGTACTTCTTACTCCCACCCTGTACTCTCTCCATGGTGATAATGTTTAGTTGCCTGCTTTTCCTTCATTCTGTCAGCCTGAGGGCAGGGGCCGTGCTTGCCTTTTATGTCTAGTACCTGACAAAGGTTGCACAGTGAGCATCTGCTGTAAACTACACTGAAGGTTGTAAAATGGAATCCCGGCCTGTCGTTTGGACTGATAACTTTGAAGCTCTTGCGCTTTCTGATCCTGAGAGTTGATGATTCTCTGATAGTCTGTGCTGCCAAAATGCAGAGAAGGGCCAGTGGAGGCAGAGGCCGAGCTGAGCCTAGAAGGAAGTGAACAGATAACATGTGGACTATTCTTGTCAGCATTCTGACCTGGGCTCCTCTTGCAGGGTGGCCCTTGGGTAGGGTGAAGATCCCTTGTCTTTATCCTTGTTCCCCACCTTGGTGTGGGTTACTGGGTGCAGGATGAACTGTCGCTCGGAGGTGCTGGAGGTGTCGGTGGAGGGGCGACAGGTGGAGGAAGCCATGCTGGCTGTGCTGCACACGGTGCTCCTGCACCGCAGCACGGGCAAGTTCCACTACAAGAAGGAGGGCACCTACTCCATTGGCACCGTGGGCACCCAGGATGTTGACTGTGACTTCATCGACTTCACTTACGTGCGCGTCTCTTCTGAGGAACTGGATCGTGCCCTGCGCAAGGTTGTCGGGGAGTTCAAGGTAAGGGTGTGGCACAGCGGATGGCGGGGCCTAGGGTGCCCTCCACCCCAGCTTGCTGTTGAACTAGCCTCTTCCTCCTGAGTGTGTGAATCGGGTTCTTTCAGGTTCTGAGAAACAGGCATGTTGAGAGCTCCTCTTCAGGGGAGGGCGTGTGTGTGCGCGCGCGAACGGTGGTGAGGGAGGGAGACACTCATAAATGTGCTTGGGGGAGAAGGAAGAACAGGAAGCTGAGAAGTGTTGGTGGCCAGGCCCCCTGGGGCCATCCTTGCTTCTGTGGTCTTGACCTTCTCTCTGGCTACAGCTCTCTCTGCTTCTGTTTCCACTTTTCCTTTCCCACATGAAACTCCCCCAGAGGGTGGCTTGCTTGGCTCAGGTGGCTGCCATCCACAGATCTGTTTTGGCAGTGTGGCATTGTGTGCCTGGGTGGAAGAAAGATGTGGAAGGGACATGGCCGGCTGCTGCTGTTGGTCACCTCAGGAGGTGGAAGTGGTAGTGTGGTTCTCCTCTGGTCTTTGTTCAGAGTCACAGTGTTTGACCATTTCATTGAGTGGGTACTTTTAAATTTTAAAGTAGCGAAGATAATTTTTCTTTTTTCCTTTTTTTTTTTTTGAGACACAATCTCACTGTGTCACCCCAGTCTTGAACTCCTGGGCTTGAGCAGTCCTCCCACCGCAGCCTTCCAAGCAGCTGGGACCACAGGTGTACACCACTACCACCACACCCGGCTAATTTTCGACGATTTTTTTTGCCAGGCCTGGTGGCTACGCCTGTGGTGTCAGCACTTTGGGAGGCTAAGGTGGCCAGATTGCTTGAGCCCAGGAGCTCAAGACCAGCCCCAGAAACATGACGAAACTCCGTCTCTACAAAAAATACAAAAATTAGTGGGACGTGGTGGCACATGCCTATAGTCCCAGGTGCTTGAGCAGCTGAGGCGGGAGGATTGCTTGAGCTTAGGAGTT
Source organism: Papio anubis (assembly GCF_008728515.1). NCBI lineage: Eukaryota > Metazoa > Chordata > Mammalia > Primates > Cercopithecidae > Papio > Papio anubis. Next base: position 46,881,791 of record NC_044984.1, read on the forward strand.
CGAGACTGCAGTGAGCCATGATCATGCTACTGTACTCCAGCATGGGTGACAGAGCAAGACCCTGTCTCCAAAAAAAAAGAATTTTTTTTGTAAAGATGGGGTGTCACTGTGTTTCCCAGGCTGATCTTGAACTCCAGGCTGGTCTTGAACTACTGGCATGAGCCTAAAGGCATCTGCTCTGGGGTTAGAACACAGGGGAGCTGTGTGTCTGACTTTCATTCCATAAATACTTGCAGAGCCCTTCACTGTGTTGAGTACTGTGTGCTCATTGCAGGGGATTGCCCAGTGTCAGGCGAAAGCTGTCCCTCATTGTCCCGCCAAACCCAGAAAGGGCAAGTTCATCAGCGGTTTCCCAGTCACCCTCAAGAGCAGCAGCAGCTCTCAGCTCTCTGTCCTCCAGGTGTCCGTAAGAGGCAGGTGGAGCAGAGTGGTGAAGAGCATAGGCTTTGGAGCCGCACTCTACTAGCCAGCAAGTGTGTGACCTTGGGCTAGTGGTTCCACTCAAAATTGGAATAGTAATCCTACCTGCCTCAAAGGGTGTGTGCACTGCAAGGACTGAATAAGTCAAATATGCCCAGTGTTTGGAACAGAACCTGGCACACAGTAAACATTAGAGATACTCATTCAAGGTTACTTGACCTTGGTTTGTCAATGAAGGAGAGCCTCTTCCCTGATGAGTGTGGTTCAGGATTTCAGGCATCCTTACCCTCTGGGTTGGCATTAACTCAGATGGAAAGGAGCTTCAGGGTCCTGGCTGCCCTAGGAAGAGGAGTATGGGACCACCCACCCCCATGGGGTGGCAAGGGCAGAATCATTGGACTGGATGGTCCTGTTTGCTTCTCAGGGAAGAAGAGGGAGAAGCACCAGGTCTAGTCTGTCCTTCAACTTCCCTTCCCCATTCTGTTGCTTGGTTTCCCTCTTTTTGAGCAAGGATCACTGGGCTCTACAGTTCCCTCTTCCTGCGCTCATAAGAGACTGTGAACTGGGCCCAGTGGCTTGCAACTGTAATCCCAGCACTTTGGGAGGCTGAGGCAGGAGGATTGCTTGAGCCCAGGAGTTTGAGACCAGCCTGGATAATGTAACAATACCCCATCTCTAACAAAATAAAAAAAATTAAAAATTAGCCAAGTGTGCCTGTAGTATCAGTTACTCAGGAGGCTAACATGGGAGGATCGCTTGAGCCCAGGATTCTGAGGCTGCAGTGAGCCATGATTGCTCCACTGCCCTCCAGCCTGGGTGACAGAGTAAGACCCAGTCTCTTTAAAAAATATCGAAAGAATTATGTTTAATTGGCAGTGGAGAAGACAAATAGTTTACAGGGGAAGAGGGAGATGTTGATGAGGTGATTAGAACATTTTGAAGGATATAGGCTAAAGGGGTGGTGTGGAAGGAGAAGGCCCTTAATGCAATGTAAAGGCGAAAAGCAAGGATTTAGAAATCAGACAATCCAGATTCAAACCCTGGTCCAGCCATCCATAGGCATGTGACTCTTGCAAGTTACCTTACTTCTCTAAGCCTCATTGTGCCTTGGTGAAAGCTCATGGGGTTGTTGGGAGGAGCCAGTGGAATTGTGTATGTTAAGTTCCTGGCACAGAATATGTGCCTGCAGACCAGTAGTTATTCCTGTAATATCAGTTCTTCACCAAGCTGGAGGAATTGGGCGTGGAGACAGATTTTGTTGGTTTGCTTGAACTACACAATTTCAGGTTGGCAGTTTGCTGTGTCACTTCACCCAAATCGTTTACCCTTTCCCAGCCTTGTTTCCTTGCCATCCCTGGATGATTACTAGAGCTAAGAGAGCATAATTCCCTGGGGTGTGGGAAGCAGGCCCTCACAGGTGGGAACTCAGAGGCCTTGGCATGCTCATTCGTTCCCTTCTTCCCCAGGATGCGCTGCGCAACTCTGGTGGTGATGGGCTGGGGCAGATGTCCTTGGAGTTCTACCAGAAGAAGAAGTCTCGCTGGCCTTTCTCAGACGAGTGCATTCCATGGGAAGTGTGGACGGTCAAGGTACATGTGGTAGCCCTGGCCACGGAGCAGGAGCGGCAGATCTGCCGGGAGAAGGTGGGTGAGAAACTCTGCGAGAAGATCATCAACATCGTGGAGGTGATGAATCGGCATGAGTACTTGCCCAAGATGCCCACACAGTCGGAGGTGGATAACGTGTTTGACACAGGCTTGCGGGACGTGCAGCCCTACCTCTACAAGATCTCCTTCCAGATCACTGATGCCCTGGGCACCTCGGTCACCACCACTATGCGCAGGCTCATCAAAGACACCCTTGCCCTCTGAGCCTCGCCGGATCCCTGGGAGCTCCCTGATGGCTCCCAGACCTTGGCTTTTGGGGATTGTACTATTGGGCCTTTGGCTCTGCTGCCTGCTTGGGGTCGTTGGTGAGACTTGGAAGGGGCAGCCCCCGCTGGCTTCTTGGTTTTGTGGTTGCCAGCCTCTGGTCATCCTTTTAATCTTTGCTGACGGTTCAGTCCTGTCTGTACTGTCTCTCCATAGCCCTGGTGTGGTCCCCCTTCTTTCTCCACTGTACAGAAGAGCCACCACTGGGATGGGGAATAAAGTTGAGAACGTGAGTTTGGGCTGAGCCATCTCTCTCTTTTCTTGTTTCTGCCCTGATGTGTTAACACTTTCTGGCATTCCTCTGAGGACACAGGTGTGTGTGGAGGGCATTGCTCCAAGATGAGAGGGGTGGGTGGATGGGATTAAAGATGTATTAAAATGGATAGATTTTGCACTTGACTGGCTATTCACACAAAGCAGGTGTTACCCAGATGTGGCCATAGCCAATCCCATGAATGAAGGTGCATGGTAGGGTGAGGGTCTGTTGCTTTTGGATGTGACTGAGCTGCTCCTCCCTTTCCCCCCCACCAATCGACTCCCTATTTCAACACTTCCAAACTCACTTTCCTCTTTTATTTTTTGTAAACTTTTGTTTTGCAGATTATTTTATCACCCAGGTATTAAGCCTAGTACCCATTAGTTATTTTTCTGATCCTCTCCCTCTTCCCACCCTCCAGAAAGCCCCAGTGTGCGTTGTTCCCCTCTGTGTGTCCATGTGTTCTCGTCATGTAGCTCCCACTTACAAGTGAGAACATGTTGGTTTTCTGTTCCCGTGTTATCTCCACCTTTTCTAAGGAAGCTATGACATCCCTGGCCTTTATGTTGTCTGGTCTTGCTTCACCGTGGCCCCAGAGAGTACCTTCTCTGTCTTCATAGAGCACACAGATCCCCATGTGCACCTGAAAGGTCATTTGATGTGGGACATGTCTGGAGACAGATTGGCCAACTTGAGACAGTCTGGTATCTGGTGACACTTCTTCCAGCTTGGGCTGGTCATTGCCTCCATCACTCACATTCATTTCTACACCCGCATACTCATCGATACAGTCCATGCTTTACAATGCTTTTTGGCTGCTTCTGGACCAGTTCTAACCAGACTAAATGAGGTGTGTGTAGGGAGGGATGCTAAGGGAGAAATGGGGTGGGAGTGGGGTATCTTGTCCATGGTCCTGGAGCAGTGTAGGTAGTCAGGATGACCAGGAAGTGTTTGCACTTGGAATGCGCTTTTCCCATTCCAAGTTACCCTTGGCCATGTGATGTTTCTACTCTTGATCTCTGGGTCATCAGAGAGTTGGAGGACTCAGGAGGGGGGTTTATAGTTGAAGAAGGCCAATTTCTAGCAAGTCCTTGATAGCATATGACACCCCACTTGGCCTGCTGCAGTCTGGGGACTCTTCTTGTTTTCCTACCAGACGGCCATCAGCTAATCTAATCCCTTCTGAGGGGACTGGTACAGGTGTTGGCTGGCAGTGACTTTATTTTTTAAAAGAGGACTCAAGGCTTGCTACAGAATTTGCAACAGAATTGTACAAGAATTGCTACAGGTCCAGCTACAGACCTGGCAGGAGGGTCTTGCTTCTCTGTCCGCTTTTCCAGTCTCTCTGCTTTTCTGCAGCTGAACTCTGCTTCACTCTCCCACCCTGGCTTGGCTGTGGGACACCTAGCTGGCAATGGGCCACCCTGGTAGACAGGACAGTAATATTCCCCTCCCTTATGGCATTGTGATTTTCTGAAGTGGGGGACTAATTTATCCGGAGTCAGGACTGGAGTCCTGGTGGATCAAATCTGTGCTCTCCCATTGGTCTGTAAATGTGACTCTCCTTGGCCTATGGGGCCTGAGAAAAGGAGTGGAGGTGGGCCTTGAATTCCCCATGCTCTGCTCTGCTCTGCTGTGCCTGAATGTCCCCCTGCTGTGGAGTGTGCAGGAGGCGTTGGCCTGCTTGTCCAGCTCCAGGAGGCTTCCGAAGGGGATGATGGACGAGGAAGGGTGGGACTCACTCTTATGGCTGCCCATGTGCCTCCTGGCTCAGCAGCCACCTGGGCCCCCTAGCACCATAGAACTTTGGTCTCGGGACAAAAAACTCAAGAATGGGGACAATCACCTTTGTCTTGTGTCCTGCTCAGAGGGGCAGCACCCCAGCCTGCAGCTGGGATGGGGTCTGAGGATCTTCTCAGGGCTCTGCCTAGGTGTACCTCTTGGCCCACTTTGCGAAGGGGAGGGACTCTTGGGGACATGGCTTCTGGTTTTGGCTGACTGGACTCGCATGGGGGTGCCTGTGGGCCTTGGGGATGAGAAGAAATACGATGGGCCCAGAGTCTGGGCCTGTGGAGAAAGGGCCGTAGCCACAACGGCTGGAGCTCTTTGTCTAGGAAGTGCCCGAGCGCTCTGTGCAAGGGGTAGGGGCGTAGGGCGCCTGGGGTCCGCCCCTTGGTTCCCTCCCCCCGACGCAGCCTCCGGCCCGCCCGCCAGTCTGGGCTCCCGCACATCTGGCGATCCCGCCACATCTGGGCAGCCGGCGCTGGAGCATGAACGGCTCTCAGGGGGGCGCGGCGGCTCAGGCCGCCTGGCTGAGCTCCTGCTGTAACCAGTCGGGGTCGCCGCCAGAGCCCCCCGAGGAGCCGCTCGCGGTGCAGGCAGCGGTGCTCGGCGTGCTGTCCCTGCTGGTGCTTTGCGGGGTCCTGTTCCTGGGCGGCGGCCTCCTCCTCCGCGCCCAGGGCCTGACAGCGCTGCTGACCCGCGAGCAGCGCGCGTCCCGGGAGCTCGAGCCCGGCAGTGCCAGCGGAGAGGACGGCGACGACGACGACTACTCCTAGGCGTCCAGCTGCGCTCGGAGGTCGCGGCCTCCAGGCGGCTCCTGACTCCCAGCGGTCCGGAGCATGCCCGACGGCTGCTGCGGTCGCAATCCCTTACCCGAAGCGGCGCGCCCCACACAGGTGAGAGGGAGGGTAGCGGGAGTGTGGGCGCGGGGGTCCGGGGGGCTACAGTAGCTTCCTTACTGAGGAGGCTTCTTGGGGCGCAGCAAGGCACCTGTCTGGGGAATGGGCTCTTCAGCGACTCCGATTCCCACCTCTGTATAAGTCCACGGCCGGCCCGTGGGGCTGCAGCCACCCAGGTGTGCGGAATCAGGAGGAGGCCGCCCCGCCCGGGGTTGTGTCTCCTGCAGCTCCGGCCCCCTCCTCCCATCTTAAATGTTCCAGCATTAAGCTTTTTTTCTAGGAACAGAGGCTGCTGTGTAACTGTGGGGTGGTTGTGGAGGCAGGAGGATGACAGAGGAGGGAGTCTAGAGGCCACAGTGTGCTTTGGGGGCTTCTTCCTTAGCCCCCACCCTCAACCCCACGGTCTGCATCTGCCCCGGCCCCTATAGGCCCTAGGCCCAACTCTGCGGGCCCCAGCACTGCCCACTCCACGGGGCTGAGGAGATAGGCAGACAGCACCAGCCTTTGGCCTCAGCTGCCTGAAACCTTTTCCCTGGAAGGGGGCTTGTGGGAGATTCCTTGCCTGGCCTCCCTCTTGAGACAGGGAGAGGAGTGTGGTCATGTTTGAGGGCAGAGCCAGGGGCCTGGGTGGCCCTGGGGAATGGGGAGGTGAGTGGAAGGCCCTTCCCTGGACCCTGCTCAGGTCGTGGGGGCGGGGGGGGGGGGGTGAGGGGTGGGGGAGTAGATGTAGCCCAGACAAAGAGCTTTGTGTGGTGTGTGTTGCGGGGTGTGGATGGCAGGGTTCCTGACAGCTGGGGGGCCTCAGAAGCGCTGCTCCAGGAAGTAGGGCTGAGGACTCCCAGCTGTGGGGGCTCTGTCTGGGTGTCTCGCTCTGTCTTTCCAAGGACAGGAGCCATCTGGAGGGAAGGGCCTGGGTGGCCTGAGGACAAGGTAACTACAGGTGAAAGCCACCTGGGACAGCCACAGGGACTGGAGAGGCCTTCTCTGTTCCTTCCCTCTGTTCAGCTTTGCACCTAGGAGCCCCTGGGGGTTTCTGTGGGTGGAAGTGTTTGTTTGTCAGGGGTGACTTTGGCCTCTCTTGCCCCCTCCCCGATTCTGGAGCCCCTGCCCTGCTTATCTGGGGTAGGGCAGGGTCCCAGTTTCTATCCGAGAAACGAGTCAGGCTGGGTGCCTGTGAGGGGCAGGGGGAGGATGCGGGCAGGTGCAGCTAAGCAGCTGCGAAGCTGAAGACGACGTGTGATCCCTGCCCAGCAGCCCAGGATTTGGCGCTAATCCTGGGCAGTGGCGCCACACTGGCCTTGCTGAGCCAGGGACTTCTCACCTCAGGGTCCCCTCCTATCCCCTACCCTGCCCCCTAGGAGGGAGGGTTGTCCAGCGCCCTGAGGGGTGTGTGTGGTGTGTCTGTTATTGCACCTGGCACAAGCAGGGGGTTGGGCCCAGGGGACATTCCCCCCCTCCCTTTGCTGGGGGAGAGGGTGGGAACTTCCTCTCTTGATTATACCCGGTTTCACCCAGCTGCCTTGCCTGTCACCCTCTGGCCCCACACTCCTCTCCTTTCCCAGCTGGGAGAGAGGGTCTCCAGATCACTGGGAACCCCTTCCTTTTACACGTGGGGAAGCTCAGAGAACAGTAAGTGACATGCTCACATTAATGACAGAGCTGGAAGCAGACCCTGGCCCTGATTCCAAGTTCAAGCCCCATTCTGGCGCTTGGGGGCCCCTCTTGCTCTGTCCTCTTCCCTTCCCTGCTTTCTCATCACTCTTGAGATGCTGGTGCAAAACGCGGCCTCTCTTCATACATTTGCGAATCAGGGATGGACCCCCAAACCCCTGTGTCACTGCCCCCTTCCCATCCCGCTTCCCTGGGGCCCTGCCTACCTTCTTGCTGTGGCGAGCAGTCTTCCAGATGCCGGCAGCAGCTCCTCAGCCAGCTGGGCTCAGCTTTCCTGGCCTGAACCTGAGGGGGGATGGGCTTAGAGGGTCAGCTGGAATAAACATCCGTGGAAAAAACATCCCAGCGGTCAGAGCTGAGGGATCAGGGCCGAAGGCTGATGACCTTCCGTTTGGCCTTTGGGCTCAAGTTCCCGTGGTGTGAGGGTGTAGAGTGATTTGGTGTTAGGAAGGGCTGTGCCCCCAGCATCATTGTGTCTGCTCACACCCAGGACAGGGCTGGGGCAGGGGTGTAGAGGTGGGGGCAAAGGCTTTCTTCATCCAACTTCCTCCTGTTGCTGTTTCTGAGCCTAGTGCTTGGAGGGCAGGGCGTGGGGTGTGCCTGGGACCTCAGTGTTCCTACGGGAAAGGACTGAGATGTTTGCCGTGGAACTCTGACCCTGGTCAAGGCTGTCAGGCTGAGTGGGCAGGAAAGAATGTGGAAAATTGGGAAGTGGGTGCTGCTGTTACCCCATCAGGCTCCAGCTGGGAGTGAGAGGTGGGGGATGGGTGCAGGTCTGAGTGCCAGGGAGAGAAGCCAGGCACCTGGACTCCTAGCCAGCTCACTTAGCCTGCACTGTCCATAGGGGAAGGGCTGGAGCAGCTGATGGGTTCAGATCTTGCCCTAACCTTCCTCCAGCCCCTGAGATTTTCCCTAAGCTGGGAAAGGCTGTGAGAAGTTTATGGAGTCCATTCCTCAGTCTCCACATAGTGCAGCTCCCTCTCCAACAAAGACACGGGGGTGGCTCTCTCTACAGATTCCTGAGCCCCGCATCATCTGCCAACCAGAGAGCTCTCCTGCTGCCGCTCTGGGGGTCCCCTGCCACCTTCAGCCCATTCTTGCTGCAGATGAAAGACTGGGAGATACCTGGCTTATGGTGAGACCTCAACCTGGGATCCTTGCACCCAGCCGCTGCCTTTGAACTGCTCCACTGGACCTCCGGAAGTACTCAGTGTGGGCCTGGACTTGGGAGACTTGCACTCCCAGCCCACTTGGGACCTGCTGCATGTCCTGGGCACTGAAGTGGTCACACATCCTGGACGCCTGGTGCAGCAGGTGCTGGCTGTGCCCCCTGCCTTCTGGCCTCTGAGGACATGAGTGCAGCACTTGTCCTGTCAGGTGTGAGGCAGCAATGGTCTGACAGTGACCGGCCCCTGCTGCAAGTCAGTGCCTCCCATTTGCAGGCCTGCAGTGCCCCCACAATCCAGGAATGCTGCATCACTTTCTGTGGCCTGTTATTAAATATGCTGGTAATGCAAGCTTCAGGTCTACAGTCTATGTCTCCAGCCCTTGACTCTAGGAATTAATGGTTTGTTCCCCAACTCTCCTCCAGTTTTACCTGTTTCTAGCAGATATAGCAACCCCAGGCCCTGTCCCCTGGCCTCTCCTCAGTGGTGGCTTTTCCCCTTGCACCCTCAGATCCACATCTTCCCAGGGTGGATGTGAAGTGGGGCAGAAAGCCACCCTCACGCCAGCACTCGGCTGCCGCCCTGTGGCCAGTGTGGGCAAGAGCACCGCTTCATTCAACCAGTCACTGTTGGGGTCTGTCCCATCAGAGTCCAGCCTGAGCCTTGGCTTTGAGATGAGAGTGGGTTTCGTGAGCATGTGCATGGAATTCTAGATTGCAAAACCTTCCTAAACCTCAGTCTTTTTGTTTATAAAATGTAGGTGACAATATCATAGGTTTGTCATTGATCAAATTGGTAACATGCTTATTTATTGAAAAAAGTCTTTCTGCCTAGTAATCATCCTGTGGCATAATTATTTTCCCTGAACCTGACCATCCCTAGAGAGGAGAGAAGAGAAGAGGAGAAAAGAGAAGAGAAGAGGAGAGGAGAGAAGAGGTATAGAACCAACCCTCTATTCCTGGGAACACTCATTTTATTCTCTTTTCCATGAGTATTTACTGAGTGACTGCTCCGTGCCAGGCATACTCTGGGACGTGGGGATGAGGAAATAAATAAGACAGGGCTGGGCGCGATGGCTCACACCTGTAATCCCAACACTGTGGGAGGCCGAGGCGGGTGGATCATGAGGTCAGCAGTTTGAGACCAGCCTGACCAACATGGTGAAACCCCATCTCTACTAAGAATACAAAAATTAGTTGCGTGTGGTGGTGCGTGCCTATAATGGGGAGAATTGCTTGAATCCAGGAGGCAGAGGTTGCAGTGAGCTGAGATCCTGCCACTGAACTCCAGCCTGGGTAACAGAGCAAGACTCCATCTCAAAACAACAACAACAAAAAAACCCACACACACACACACACAAAAACAAGACAGAAACCCTGCCCCTGAAGAGCTCACAGTCCAGTAAAGAGTGGTGCTCGCAAAACTGAAGTTAAAATAGACAATGAAAAGAGCCCAGAGTGACAGAGCCGAGAGCAGAGAGTGAGAGCTCTGCTGGGATTAGCAAAGCACAACTCACAGAGGAGGTGGCATCACCACTGGGCATTCGCCTGGGCAAGAAGGGGGCAAGAGCATTTCAGGCAGAGATTTGGAGGTGTGAAGCAGCAAGCTTCAGAAGCAGGGGGGCTGGGGCAGGGTGAGTGAGGGAGGTGTGACCAGGGTGGTGGGTAGGGCCAGCCTGGGCAGGAGTTGGAGCTTACCCCAGGAGCAGTGAGGTGTCTGGAGGGTTTCATGCGGGAAGTGACATGTTAAGATCTGGATCTTAAAGAACTTGGCGGTAAGTTTGTGGTGGCTAGAAGTAGAAAGGAGGCAAGGAGGCTGTTGTCAAAACCCAGAAAAAAATGATGATAGTCGCCTGGACCAGAGGTAAGAAGAGGGACAGGCCTGGGACACCAGCTGTGGTCACTGGTTGGATGTGAGGGATGAGGGAGAGAGAGGAGGGGAGGACGATGTTCTGGTTTCTGGCCTGAATACTGTGTGTGCGATGGTGCCACCCACTGAGAGGATGTGTTATCAGTTAGAACTTTTTTGGTCTGAATTTATAGAAAACCCAAACTATATTTGGCTCAGGCAGAAGGGAGTATATTGGCCCATGTAACTGAAAAGTCTAGGGGTGGTTCTGGACGCAGGCCCAGCATGATTCAGGGCTCCATGGTGGGAGCAGGCCTCAGTTTCCCCTCTTCCTATAGCTCTGCTTGCCTGTGTCGGCTTCTGGCAGTAGAGCCTGGTGGTTGAAAGCAAGGACTCTGGAGTCACGTGGTCTGGATTTGAATTCTGGCACCGTAGTTATTAGCTGCATGGCCTGACAAGGCCCTGAACCTCTCTGTGGCTCAATTCCCTCCTCTTTAGGTTGGGAAAAAATAGGGCCTAGCTGGTGCCATGTTTTGTTAGGATAAAGTGAGATCCACACATGTAGGGTGCTTGGCACATACCTGACACCAAGAAAATGCACTGCGAGTGTTGATGGTGTGTGTTCCCGGCCTCCACGTGAGGCAGGGCGTTGGCTTGAAGCCTCTCAGGTTCAAACCTATCAGGAAAAACAGAGGTCTTCTCCCATGTCACTTGGGCCAAACCCCGGGGTTTGCTGCTGTTGGGCCTGTTTGTGCTAACCCTGAAACAGTACTACGCTGAGAGTATGGAATGTTCTAGACTTTGGTAACATGCTGTACTTGAGTTGGGGTAGAGGTGGAGGGAACACCACAGACTGCAGGGTCCAAAGCAGAGGGGGCTGTCTGTGCACCAAATCTGGGCCTGTTCCATCCTGGGGTGAACAGATGCTGGGTGGCCATGAGATAACTCATGTCTGCTGCCGATGGGGCCATGGGCAGACGGGCAGCAGACGAGCTCAGCTGTGGCTCCTTGAGTTGGAGGGGAGCTGTCAGGTGGACAATGAGTGTATAGGACTGGAATTCAGCAGAGAGAGTTCTGAGCCCTGATGCTGCTGGAGGTGGAAAGTGAAGCTGCAGGAATGCATCAGAATGAGGCGAGGAGGCAGGGGATGGAAGACGCAGCCCTGGTGGACCACCACTTAAAGGCAGGGGCAGACAAGGAGTGCTCAGGGATAGGGGAGGGAGCCCGAGGAGTGGACTCTCTTGGCAGTTGAGGAAGAGAGGATTTCGGAAACTGAGGGGTTGGACAGGGGCCTCCGTACCCTGAGCAGTTCTGGGGTGCTGGGAGGGGACCTGAAGCCTGGAACCTTGGAAGGAAGAAGTGGGGAAGCCTTCTGCCCAGCTGAGCTGCTCCCAGCACTACCCCTCAGGCTCTGAAAAACGCTCCACACAGAGGAAGATGGTGGTGCAGTTGCCTCTGGTCTGCAAGCCCACTGCAGGGTGAGGAACAGACTTATTAGAATATACTCCTTCATGCTGTGTGAATGCTTTCCCAGGCACTTGTCTCACCTAGGCATAATAAGACAATAAAAAAATAAAACAAACACACAAAAAGGATCTTCATCCTGCTCCACAGCTGCCAGGCTGCCCTTCCCAGCCGCAGCTGACTTCCGCGAGGCTTCTGTGAGTCCTGCCAAGAGGCCAAGGCTGCAGCCACATGCCCACACCCACCACTCCTCTGGGTGTTCACCTGCCCCGGCTCAGAGCTGTGGCCCCTCTGAGATCCCTCCTTGAGAGGCTGTGCTTTATGGCCACGCCTTCTACTCTTTCAACCTGCTCACTCCGACATTGTCACTCTGGTCCCTTGACCTCTTTTACCTCTGCTTCCTCCCTGACCCTCAGCCCCTTCCCAGCTGCCCCATTTCCAGTGTAGATTGCCTGGTGCATTACCTCAGTCACTCTCTTGCCCATGTCCTAACTTCACTCCATCCACAGAACCGTCCCGGTGAAACCTCATCCCTGGATGACTGCAACTCTCTATCCTTTGGACTTTTACCCAGGCTGCTGGGTGCCCCCAAAGAGTATCACACCCTTGAGCAGACTGATGGCACTGAGAATGGTCACTGGGTCCCGCTGCCTGGCCCTCGCTGCAGCCAGCTGTCTCCCCTGCTGCATGACTGCAAGCCTTCCCTGCTCTTTCAAACCTGACCCTCCCACCTCCCAACTCTGCTCAGGTGCCCTCTCCTCCTCCTACTTCCCACGGAAAATAAGTGGGCAGAGGAGGGCTGGGCCTCCGCCTCTGCAGCCCCTCCACCCCGGTGCTGAGCTGCCCCGCTTCCTCCTTAACTCAATTCTTCAGTTGCTCCTCTGTTGGCTGTCGCGTCCAAGCACACTCCGGTTTCTGCCACCTTAAAATAGCGCTCTTTGCACCCACTGCCGCCTCCGGTTACTATCCTATGTCTCACTTGTCTTTACAGCCAAACTTCTCCAAAGAGTTACCCACGCTTGCCGTCCCCACTTCCTTGCCTCCTGTTTATGTCTCCATCCTCTTCATCCTGGCCTCCACCCCAGCTAAGCTGACGGCCAGGTCTTCAGATCCCCTGGGTGGTTGCTCCAGAGGCTGCTCTCCCGGCCACGTCTGCTGTGGCTGGCCCCTTCTCACAGCTCTCCTCCTCCTGTGGCAGTTCCCGAAGAAGATCGGTGCCATCAACAGGAGAGGATGAGACTGTGGGCTCCAGAAGAACACTGCTGGGGCTTCCCCCTGGGTCTGCCACTTGTTGTGTGAGTTAAATCCTCTTCATCCTTAGGAAAATGAGATAGTGATCATACCCACTTGGCAACACTCAAACAAGATGAAGGGCACCTTAGTGTCTGGACACTGGGGCTCTGGAGCGCCTGCCAGGTTGAATCCAGGCTCCCTCAGTTCCTAGGCCTGCCCTTGGGGCATCTCCCCTCTCTGCTTGAGAGTCTTGTACCAGGGTTTCCTCTTTCCTCTCTCAAAACCAAGTTCCTCCAGGCTGTCTCCTAGATCTTCCCCTGGGCTCCCTGCCCTTCCCCTGCATGGAAATTGCCACCTCTCTGCCCATGGCTCTGAAATCAGTAGCCCCAGCCTAACCTGGCCCCTGAAGGCCACGTTAATCTTGCCACCCATTCTACAGATATTTTTGAGCAGCTACTGTCCCAGGCACTGGAGACCGTGTTGTACATGGGACAGAGAGCTCAAGTACTTGCTGGTGGGAAGGGCCCTTCCGTGCACCTGTGAGCAAATGCATGAGGTGCCTGCAGAGAGTGATTGTGCTGCAATGGAAAGACAGCAGGGTGACGGGGTGGAGACCTGTGGGGGACTTTCATGAAGGTGGCCAGGGAAAGCCTCTCCAAGGCGGTGACACTTGAGCTGAGACCTGACCTGTGAGGTGACTCCAGCCAGGGAAGATCTGGGGCACAGTGTTCCTGCCAGAGGGGTGGGAAGTTACCGGGGTGGGAATGAGCCTGGTGTGTCTGAGGGGACACCAAGAGGCTAGTGCGGACAGAGAAGGACTGTGGAAGGTGCCAGAGCACACCCACAGCCAGGTTCTTCCCTCGGGAGCCATCTCCCTGGCAGGTTCTGCATCTTAGAGGATGGTTTCTCCACCCCAGCAGCTGTCCCGGATTCCCCTCCACAGCCAGTGCGTCACCAAATATGGTCCCTTCTGCCTGATGGAAAGCTTCGTTTCATGTCCCCGGCCGCCACCTCGCCTTGCACCTGGTCCCTGTGTCCCTTGGGGCTTCTCAGCCCACCCATCCTCCACACTGCTGTCAGAGTTGTGTTTAGCAGAGGAGCGTTCTGTCTGGCCACACTATCCGGTCCCTGTTTCACACTCTCTCAATGTGGTGTCCACTGCTCGTAGGATGGCGTCTTCTTGTGGCCCCTAAACTGCTGCCCTCTTGAGTCCCTGCTCCTGCATCTCTCACTACTGTCCCTCACGTGCTCCACCATCTCTAGTCTTCTGGGCCGTTGAGGATGCTGTGCCCACCCTTCTGCCAGGCACCGAGTCTTCAGTGGCCGTGGAAGAGTGCTAGGCTCCAACCATTCACCCCTCATCCAACCGCCACTGCTTGTAAAGCTTGTACTGCGTGCCAGGCGCTGCTCTAGGCACCAAGGGAACGAAACTGGTGGAATTCCCTGCCCCTGTGCTGCCTGCTTTCTTGTGAGGTGAGACAGATGATAAACCACACAATTTAAAAATAGAGCCTGTCAGATGGTATATTAACTCCTGGGGCTGCCATAACAAATACCACAAACTGGGTGGCTTGAAACAGCAGAAATTTATTCTCTGATAGTTCTGGAGGCCAGAAGTAGGAAATCCAGGTGCTGGCAGGGCCATACTCCCTCTGAAACCTGTAGGGGCTTCAGGTGTGGTGGCTCACACCTGTAATCCCAGCACTTTGGTAGGTTGAGGTAGGAGGATCACTTGAGTCCAGGAGTTCAAGACCAGCCTGGGCAACATAGTGAGACCCCCTCCCCCATCTCTACAAAAACATTAAAAAATTAGCCGGGCATGGTGGTGCATGCCAGCTACTCTGGAGGCTGAGACGAGACTCACTTGAGCCTGGAAGGTTGAGGCTGCAGTGAGCCATAATTGTGCCATGCACTCCAACCTGGGCAACAGAGCAAGACCCCTGCCTTCAAAAAAATCAACAAACAAACAAACAAACAATAAACCTGCAGGAGAATCCTTCCTTGCCTCCACCTCGCTTCCAGTGGTGACCACTGGTGGTGGCCGGAAATATCTGGCGTCCCTTGGCTTGCAGCTGCACAGCCCAGCTCTGTCCCATCACATGGTGTTCTTCCCATGTCTCTGTCTCCAAATTTCTTATGAAGACACCAGTCCTCTTGGATTTGGGGGCCCACCCCAGTCCAGTATGACCTCATCTTAATTTAACTAATTACATCTGCAATGATCCTACTTCCAGATAAGGTCACATCCTGAAGTGCTCAGGGTTAGGACTTTAGCACATCTTTTTGTAGGGGGACACAGTTCAACCTATGGAGCAAAGCAAAGCAGGGATGGTGCATGGAGAGAGCAGGGGAAAGGCTGGAATTTTAAATGGAATTATCAGGGAAAGTGTCGCCAAGAAGGTGTTTGTTTGTTTGTTTGTTTATTTATTTATTTATTTATTTATTTATTTTTGAGACAGAGTCTTGCTCTGTTGCCCAGGCTGGAGTGTGGTGGCATGATCTTGGCTCACTACAACCTCCACCTCCCGGGTTCAAGTGATTCTCCTGCCTCAGCCTCCTGAGTAGCTGGGATTACAGGTGTGTGACCACCACACCTGGCTAATTTTTTGTATTTCTTGTAGAGACAGGGTTTCACCATGTTGGTCAGGCTGAGTCAGGCTGGTCTCAAACTCCTGAACTCAAGTGACCTGCCCGCCTTGGCCTCCCAAAGTGTTGGGATTATAGGCATGAGCCACTGCACCCGGCCAAGAAAGTGTTATTTGAGTAAAGACCTGAATGAGAGTGGGCAATAGAGAGAGTGGGGAGGGGGCAGGGTGGAAGCACTCCAGGTCATGGAACAAGTGCTGAGACCCAGAGAAAGAAGCATGCCTGCTGTGGTCGGGGAACCCCGGGGAAGTCCAGGGAGCTGCAGTGAGTGAGCAAGGGAGCACCGATGAGAACACAGAGAGGCTGCAGGTGAAGTGGGTCTTCCATGGAGAGCCAGAAAATGGACTTGTCTTGCACATTTTCTCAGGAAGCCACTCAGAAAGAGTGTGCTCTACCCAAACCAGAGCATCAACCTGAAATGATGGAGGCCTCTTCATGCTCTGGGAGAGAGGAAAGACCGGGCAGCCTGTCTCTTGAGTTCTCAGTTGTTGTTGGAAATCCATAGATGGCTGCAAATGCTTGTTGGCTGGAAATCCATAGATGGCCAGTGTGTGGGGCAGCTTCTTCTTGAATACAGGTCCCATGCCTGGCTCCCATCCTCACCATCCTCCCAATACACACAGAACCTCACTGGACGCCCAAGATGTACTTTAGTGAAGGATCAAGTAAGGGTTCCAAACCCACAAAGGTGATGAAGCTTAGCCAACTCTCTCCTTTCTTGTTTTTATTTTTGTTATTTTGTTCTTATTAAAACAGGGTATTACTCTTTCACCAGGCTGGAGTGCAGTGGCGCAATCACAGCTCATTCTAATCTCAAACTCCTGGGCTCAAGTGATCCTCCTATTTCAGCCTTCCCAGTAGCTGGGACTACAGATGTGCGCTGCCACATCTGGCTATCTCCTTTCCACCATATAGAGTTCCCTGATGTTTTTGCTCCACGGTTTCAGGTTTCAGGTGGCCATTCAGGGAGCTGTCCTCAGCCTGAGCCTCTGCTCTTTCTGCATGGGGAGCTCCTGGGGGCTTCAACTCAAGCTCCATCTTTGGAATCTCTCCTTGAGCAACCCAAACCCATTCACCCCTATGAGAGCTACTCTTTGTTGAAGTTGACAGTCTATGTGGTGAACTCTCCTCTTTTCTTGACTTTGAACCCATTCCTTGCAAAACAATCTGGCTCAAGGTGACTGTGTCTCCTTCTTGGACTGGTTTGCATGATAAGAGCCGCTATATTAACTGGGAACTTCCTTGCCCAAGCCATCTGCTCAAATGCCAACTCCGTTAGGATGGGGATTTCTGCTGTTTTGCACTGCACATGGAGGACCATGGGGAAAGATGTTATGGAACAAGGGGCACTGCCCCTTAAATTTTTCCTTTGATCATAGAGTGGGGAGGAGGGGGGAACTGTAAATGTATGATAGCTCCTTAACTTTCTCAAACAAAAATGTATAAACTCCCAGAAATGTCCTAGAATCTAACAGAGGCACATTAGAGTTGGTCATGTGATATGCTGCTGGCGTGAACAGAAGATTTAGGGAAGTGTTAACAGCAAGGTTTAAGGAGGACAGTTGGTAGACTTACAGATATTGTCATGCTCATCTTTTGGATTTAGCAATAATGAAGTTTTGTGAGGAAATCAAATAATTCCAAAATGTTTTCAAGGCTGTCAATTCTTTAAATACCACTCTTCATGGATTTGCATTTTCTCCCAGTGTGCAGGCGGGATGGAGAGGGACATGGCCATGTAACTGGTTGAAAATTTGAACGGCATGCTCTTGTACCTGTGAGGGCGTTCCAGAGGCTATGAACACATTGGGAGCAGACTCAACCACTTCAAATGCACAGGTGGCTGGTGAATGGAAGCTTTGCTGCCTGCTGGTTCCCAATTTTGAATGTATCTTTTTGTTTAAAATGTCTTTGTTACAAACTAAATGTTACAAGAATTGTAGGGGAAATGAATTAAAAGTAGAAACAATATTTCATCCTTTGTCATTTTAGAGAAATGATGAATATTTCAAAACCATTTGTCAGAAAGCAGGGAGTTATGTCCCACTTCTCCTCCCCGAGAGACCAAGGTGGTGTTTCTTTCAGTGGGTTCCAAGGTCCCCTAGCACCAAGGGACTTTTGTGGGTGTTACTTGAAAAAAGGGTGGTTAATAACTTGAGGAGTTTGTGTTAAGCAAAGATAAACAGGCTTCTTTATTGTAGTTCTTTAAAGAGGCATTACTATGCCAGTAGCGGGATGAATCTAAAAGAGGGAGAGAGGATTTCAAAGCAGATTTGGCCAAATAATTCTTTTACCTCCTTCTTTTTTTTAAAGGAGCATGTCATGGGACCACCATTCCAACAGACATGCTTTGGGAAACATTTTAAAACCTTCCCTTTGGAAGAGTACAAAAATTTTAGAAAACAAAGAACAAAACAAAACAAAACAAAACACATAAAACAAAACCATGCCACTTCAGATGCATTTCCTTTGCTTTGTCAGGACAACAGCCTAAAATTAATTTTATTTCCAAGGATCGTAATGCCATGTTACTAAACTTAAATTTAATTTTTTTTAGTAAAGTAGTTTTTTAAAAACTCTTTTAAAGAGTGATTTAGAGAATACACATTTTGGGCCAGGCATGGTGGCTCATGCCTGTAATCCCAACACTTTGGGAGGTTGAGGCGGGCAGATCATGAGGTCAGAAGATCGAGACCATCCTGGCCAACATGGTGAAACCCCGTCTCTACTAAAATACAAAAAAAACAAAAAAAGATTAGCCGGGCGTGGTGGAGCACACCTGTAGTCCCAGCTACTCAAGAGGTTAAGGCAGGAGAATCGCTCGAACCCAGGAGGCAGAGGTTGTCGTGAGCTGAGATCTCACCACTGCACTCCAGCCTGGTGACAGAGCAAGACCCCGTCTCAACAACAACAAGAAGCAACAAACAAAAAACCCCACACAGTTTGGAACTACAACTTACATGAAACAAACCTCCACAGGGAGTGATGGCCAAGGATGTTCAATAATTTCACACAGGATGGAAATGTAGCCCCAGAATTTCATTTTTGCCACAACTATCTTATCCAAACTTTGTTGTACTCTGTGGTTCTGGCAACTTGGCTGGTTTTCCTGCAGCATAGTTGTCACAAGGAAGGCCTGTTCCTTGCAGGTGAACTATTTTGTTTGCTGATCTCTGTGGCAGCCCAGCAACCCTGTTGTCTAAAATGAACTGACCCAGAGACCGGGGTCAGTAGCCTGGGCCATTGGCTGAGGTATGGGGATTCCGGGCCAAGCCCAGGGAGCCTAAAGGCCTGACTCGCTGTTTCTGCTGGGAAGTTGGCTGTATTGGCCAAGAGACTGGTAATGTTTTATTAAATTAATCAAGCTTGTCTTGGTATGTTTTTATCATGTTATACATTTGGAACTTTAGCTTCTGAGTTGTAATGCTGGCTTCTGTGGTTATGGCTGAAGATTGTCATGTTGGCTCTATTGCTGGACTAACATAATGGAAATGGACAGATTCTTTATTCAACTGGATTATCATTCAACAAAAGCAACCCTTTTGGAAAAATCTGGCTGGGTAGGGTGCGGTGGCTCACACCTGTAATCCTAGCACTTTGGGAGACTGAGGCAGGTGGATCACCTGAGGTCAGGAGTTCGAGAACAGCCTGGCTAACATGGTGAAACCCTGTCTCTACTAAAAATACAAGAATTAGCCGGGCATGGTGGTGGGCACCTGTAATCCCAGCTACTCAGGAGGCTGAGGCACGAGAATTGCTTGAACTTGGAAGGCAGAAGTTGCAGTGAGCTGAGATTGCACCACTGCACTCCAGCCTGGGCGACAGAGCAAGACTCCATCTCCAAAAAAAAAAAAAAAAAAAAAAAGAGAGAAAGAAAAATCTAACTTGAACAATTCCCACAAAGCTTTTTGAAATTTTTTTTTTTTTTTTTTGAGACGGCGTCTTGCTCTGTCACCCAGGCTGGAATGCAGTGGCACAATCTCAGTTCACTGAAACCTCTGCCTCCCAAGTTCAAATGATTCTCCTGCTTCAGCCTCCCGAGTAGCTAGGACTACAGGTGTGCACTGCCACAGCCAGCTAATTTTTTTGGTGTGTCTTTTTAGTAGAGACAGGGTTTCATCATGTTTGCCAGGCTGGTCTCGATCTCCTGACCTCAGGTGATCTGCCTGCCTCGGCCTTCCAAAGTGCTGGGATTATAGGCCAGAGCCACCGTGCCCAGCCAACACAAAGCTTTGTTCTTGTTGGGTTAAGGCTCACTCAAAGAGGGAAACTCTTCCACGCACATCCAGGTAACCTGTGCCTTTGTATGCCCTGGGATGTTGGTCAAGCTATGGCTTGGCCTCCAAAGGCACTTGCGGCTGACCATTGACTGCTCCTCCCTCCTGCAGTGCTCTCACCTCTTGGCTCTGTAGCGCTCTTTGCTGTCCTTGCCCCCTCTGTTGTCAGTCAGTGCAGGTGTTCTCTGGACTTAGTGGAGCTTCTGTCTCTCCTCTGGGTCTCTCATTTTAAAGTCTAGCTTGAGTGTCTTCACATGGTGCTGGGGATCTTGGCTCACTGCAACCTCCGCCTTCTGGGTTCAAGCAATCCTCCTGCCTCAGCCTCTGGAGTAGCTGGGACTACAGGCATGTGCCATCACACCCACCTAATTTTAAATTTTTTTTGTAGAGATGGCGTGTCACTATGTTGCCCAGGCTGTTCTTGAACTCCTGGGCTCAAGTGATCCACTCTCCTTGGTCTCCCAAAGTGCTGGGATTATAGGCATAAGCCACTGCGCTTGGCCTCCTCCCACCTGCGCTTCTTTTTCTTTTTTTTTTTTTTTTTTGAGATGGAGTCTTGCTCTGTCACCCAGGCTGGAGTGTAGTGGTGCGATCTCGGCTCACTGCAAGCTCCGCCTCCCGGGTTTACGCCATTCTCCTGCCTCAACCTCCCGAGTAGCTGGGACTACAGGCGCCCGCCACCATGCCCAGCTAATTTTTTTGTATTTTTAGTAGAGACGGGGTTTCACCGTGTTCGTCATGATGGTCTCGATCTCCTGACCTCATGATCCGTCCGCCTCGGCCTCCCAAAGTGCTGGGATTACAGGTGTGAGCCACCGCACCCGGCCTTTTTTTTTTTTTTTTAAAGTTTTTCCATTTGCTGTACTTCATGCTAAGTAGACTGCACCTTTTGCTGAGAGGAGTGCCCAAAGTCACACCATAAAGGGGCCTGTGACTATGTGTGTGGGGGTTGTTGTAAGTGTCTTTTTTTACATTTTTAAAAATTGTTTTTAGAGACAGTCTGGCTCTGTGACCCAGGCTGGAGTACAGTGTCACAATCATAGCTTACTGCAACCTTGGAGACCTGGGCTTAGGTGAGCCTCCCACCTCAGCCTCTTGAGTACCTGGGTCTACAGGTACATGCTGCTGTGCCCAGCTATTAAAAAAAAAATTGTTGGCCGGGCGCGGTGGCTCAAGCCTGTAATCCCAGCACTTTGGGAGGCCGAGACGGGCGGATCACGAGGTCAGGAGATCGAAACCATCCCAACATGGGCTAACATGGTGAAACCCCGTCTCCACTAAAAAATACAAAAAACTAGCCGGGCGAGGTGGCGGGCGCCTGTAGTCCCAGCTACTCGGGAGGCTGAGGCAGGAGAATGGCGTGAACCCGGGAGGCGGAGCTTGCAGTGAGCTGAGATCCGGCCACTGCACTCCAGCCTGGGCGACAGAGCGAGACTCCGTCTCAAAAAAAAAAAAAAAAAAAAAAAAAAAATTGTTTGTAGAGATGGGAGTTTTTTTATGTTGCCCAGGCTAGAGTGCAGCAGTGCAATCATAGCTTGTCCCAGCCTCGACCTCCTGGGCTCAAGTGATCCTCCTGCCTCAGCCTCCCAAATAGCTGGGGCTAGAAATGAACACCAACATGCCTGGGCAACAACAGTTTTTGTAGGGATGGGGTCTTGCTGTATTGTCCATGCTGGTCTCAAGCTCCTGGCCTCAAGCCATCCTCCTGCCTTGGCCTCCCAAAGCCCTGGGATTACAGGGGTGGCAAGTCTCTTTCGCCACATCTACTTGGAGTGGGCAAATATGCTGCCCACTAGTGGTGTCTGCTGGCTGGGTGTCGGCCTGAGGAGGGGCTGCTAGGCAACTCTAGATGACTGTCGCATGAGGAAATTCAGGCCCAATGTTGTCAGATCTTCTCAGTTTTCAAGAGGAGATGGAAATCCAGATTTTTACATAAATTCTGCTAATCTAAAAATGTAGCCTCTGGCCGGGCTCTGTGGCTCACGCCTGTAATCCCAGCACTTTAGGAGATTGAGGTGGACAGATCACCTTGAGGTCAGGAGTTTGAGACCAGCCTGGCCAACATGGTGAAACCCTGTCTCTACTAAAAATACAAAAATTAGGCTGGGCGCAGTGGCTCATGCCTGTAATCCCAGCACTTTGGGAGGCCAACGCGGGTGGATCACCTGAGGTCGGAAGTTCAGGACCAGGCTGGCCAACATGGTGAGACCCCGTCTCTACTAAAAAAAATACAAAAATTAGCCATGCATGGTGGCACGCACCTGTAGTCCCAGCACCTCGGGAGGCTGAGGCAGGAGAATCACTTGAACCCAGGAGGTGGAGGTTGCAGTGAACTGAGATTGTGCCACTGCACTCCACCCTGAACGATAGAGCGAGGCTTCATCTTAAAAAAAAAAAAAAAAATAGGCTCCATAAGAAATCAATAGTGTCAGCCAGTCTAAACCTCCATCTGTGACCTGAAGCTGACCTATGGGCTGCCAGTTTCTGACCTCTGATGACTGACAGAGCTGTCTTCAGTTTCAGTTCCCTCCTGAGTATCAGAGCCATACACAGAACAGCCTATCAGATGCTTCCACTGGGATGTCCTGAGGCCTCTCAGTTTCCATGTGTTCAAAACTGCACTTGTCATCTCCAAGCTGATTCATCATGGGTTCCTGTTCTTAGTGATGATACACAAGCACCCTGTTGCCCCAGCCAGACCCCCAGGAGACCTCCGAGGCCCTGAGCCTTCCTTCCCCTTTTCAGTGGATCTCCATGATTTCCTGGCTCTGCTCACTTGTGGCATGCCAGTTCTCACGAGCGCAGGCCTCCATAACAACTGTTTCAGTACCGGCTGAGTGGTTAAGTTAAATATTAAAAAGCCAGTGCCCTGACAATCCCAGGGTCCATGCCCTCCCCATTTCTTTGCCACCAGCTTCAGGCCCCTACCCTCCCTCACCTGGACCATCTTCACAGCCTCCTAACTGGTGTAGCTATTTACATTTGAATTAATTAAAAGGGACCAGCCTTGGTAGCTCACACCTGTAATCCCAGCACTTTGGGAGGCTGAGGTGGTAGATCACCTGAGGTCAGGAGTTCGAAACTAGCCTGGCCAACATAGTGAAACCCCGTCTCTACTAAAGATACAAAATTTAGCTGGGAGTGGTGTCACGTGCCTGTAGTCCCAGCTACTCGGGAGACTGAGGCAGGAGAATAGCTTGAACCCAGGAGATGGAGGTTGCAATGAGCCAAGATTGCACCACTGCACTCCAGCCTGGGTGACAGGGCAAGACTCTATCTCAAAAAAAAAAAAAAAAAAAGAATTAATTAAAAGTAAATAATGTTTAAAAATTAGTTCCTGCATCTTACTAGCCACATTATTTCAAGGGCTCAATAGCCACACTTCCTTACTGCATAAAGTCCTGTGGGAGCACGTTGCCCTGTGATCATGTTTACTTTGCCTAAGCCCGCCCTGAGGGTCATTTCCCTCCCGCAAGAGTCCAGTCTCCTTGGTCCAGGTTACCTCCTCACCCTTGTCACCACCTCACCCTCCTGTTGCCCCTCCTCCTGTTTGTCCTCACGTGCACCCTCTCCAGCCACTCCCGCCTGGCTGTCTCTACCTTCATGCTCCGGGGCCCTTGGCGATGCTTGGATCGCCTCCCGACACCTTGTTTATTTGCTCACCCCAGGCTCAGTTCCAACAGGACTCACTTGGGGTTTGGTAGCACCCCACCCTCCCCCATGCACCTGCCTGCATCGCCCACACAAGCGGGATGCCCTTGGGGGCTCCCTGTAGCACTTCTCACCCTGCTGATAATCTGTCCCCCTCTCCGGTGAGGTCCAACTGTGCTTCCTTCCTGTCTGCACTCTCCAGGCCTGCTCAGGAGGCGGCACCCAGGGTTGGGGCTGGAGTTGGGGAGCTGACGGGAGCCCGCATCTTGAGAAGTGACTCTGGGTTGGCAGCAGACTTTCATTTGCAAGGAAGCACCTCACTCACTTGGGGCTAAGCAGGAAGGGGGCTTATCAGTTGGAGTAACTGGCCAGTGCAGGGCGTTTGACTGTGCTCTGGGGTGTTGGGGTCTCCTGTTCCAGGAGGGAGTGGTGCAGTCGCCTGAGGCTGGCACCCCCGTGTGGCCCCAAGAGTATAGCCGCTCCCAGAGCCTGGGCTACCTGGTGCAGGTCCCTGGCGGGAGGGGGAGGCTTTGGGAAGCTCTCCCAGGAGGCCGAGGAAGCAACTAAGAAGCCTACAGCAGGCCGGGCGCGGTGGGTCACGCCTGTAATCCTAGCACTTTGGGAGGCCAAGGTGGGCGGATCATGAGGTCACGAGATCAAGACCACGGTGAAACCCCGTCTCTACTAAAGATACAAAAAGAAAAAAAAAAAATTAGCCGGGCACGGTGGCAGGAGCCTGTAGACCCAGCTACTCAGGAGGCTGAGGTGGGAGAATGGCGTGAACCCGGGAGGCGGAGCTTGCAATGAGCTGAGATCGCGCCACAGCACTCCAGCCTGGGCGACAGAGAGAGACTCCATGGGTACAACCTTGTATGCCCAACCTAGAGCCCACAGAGGAGTCAGTTCCCAACAAAGACGTGGATCACTTGGGGAGGTGTGTACACCGGAAATAAAATTAGGGATGTTACCAAGGAAAGGAGGAGTGGTTGTGTTACCGGAAAGGGGTCCCAATCCAGAACCCAAGAGAGGGTTCCAGGATCTTGCACAAGCAAGAATTCAAGGTGAATCCATACAGTAAAGTGAGAGCAAGTTTATTAGGAAAGTAAAGGAATAAAAAAATGGCTACTCCATAGGCAGAGCAGCCCTGAGGGCTGATGGTTGCCCATTTTTATGGTTATTTCTTGATTATGTGCTAAACAAGGGGTGGATTATTCATGCCTCCCTTTTTAGACCATACAGGGTAAATTCCTGTCGTTGCCATGGCATTTGTAAACCGTCATGGCGCTCGTGGCAGTATAGCTGTGAGGATGTCTTGGTTTTGGTGGGTTTTGACCGGCTCCTTTACTGCAACCTGTTTTATAATCAAGATCTTGAACAACTTGTATCTTGTACTAATCTCTTATCTCATTCTGTGACTCAGAATGCCTTAACCATCTGGGTATGCAGCCCAGTAGCTCTCAGCCTCATTTTACCCAGCCCCTATTCAAGATGGAGTTGCTGTGGTTCACACGCCTCTGACAGTTGGCTAGGAAGAAAAGGAGGAGTGGCTGGTTGCTGGGGAGGATCTGTCGACTTTCCCAGAGGTGGTTAGCTGGGAGGCAGCAGCAACCTCCTCATGTAGGAGTGGGTGAAAATCCGAGAGGCACCTCCATTCTTTCCCTCCTCCAGCCTCAGGGGGGAACAGTCTCTGCCCACAGCTACTTAATGGAGAAGTTTGGGGAGGTGGTGGTCCCCACCCACCGTCCCCCCACACCCGCTGTCCCCCCAGCTCCAGCTGCACTGGCCTCCATCTCCTCTGAGCATGCTGTCCTCACCAACCTCAGGGCCCTAGCAGAGGCTGGGCCTATGGTCTGGAACACTTCCCCCGAGGGTCCCCTGCCCATGCTCCCTTACCCGTGCTGTGGGTGGCTGGGGACCCGTCTCAGCTTAAACATACCCCGTATAAGCTCTCAAGCACTCTGAAAGGGTGGCCAGGGTGTTGCAGAGCCCGCTAGGTTCTTCACAGCCTGCTAGGTTCTTCACAGGGAAGCTGTGAGTCCAGGAAAGCCAACCACGCAGAGCCCTTCTCGCATTCTGGTTCCAGCAGGCCCTGGGGACCAGGAAGCAATAAAGGATTCTGGACAGAACAATGGGGACCTCTGGAGCAGCACAGGCTCCTTGCAAATGTGGAAATGCTCTTTTCTCAATCTCATTAGTCTGAACTTCTAGTCCCGGGGAGGTGCTCTGATGTCTGTCACAGCTGGAGCCACCTGGGAAGGAACTGGCGGGACTGTCGCGCCCTCTAGTGGGGGGTCCTGAGAAGGAACCAAATGCCAGGATTCAGTTCATTGTGGCCCCAGGACCCCAACCACCTCTCCCTCCAAGCCCCCTCCCACGGTGCTGCTGAGGGCTGGCAGCAAGGAGTTGCCTCTTCTTCTTCTTCCACCCTCCCCTTGCTGAGGCCTAGGGTGCTATTTAGGACCGCAGGACTCAGATCTGACGCTGGTGATGAAGGAAGGTGAAGGGGAAGGAGGCTGGGAGCAGGGTGGTTTCCTGATGGGCAGGGAGAGAAGGAGGGAGTTGCTGGGGGTGGGGGGACCCCGAGAGCAGCTGGAGTGGGGATACTGTGGGTAGGGAGTCACTTCCTTGGGAAGGTCCGGGATCTTTAGGTACATTTTTATGTGAAACTCAAGGGAAAGTCCAAGTCAGTTGGGACTTTAACAGTTTTTTCTCAGAAGAGGAATAATTCCCCTTGAAATTGCTCAAACATGTCAGTAAAGAAATGTGCATGATTGGTAAACGTGTCCTCGGGAGATTTAAGGGATGCAGTGGCAGTGGGAGCCCGTGGCACTCATTTCTTCCACGTTGCAGCAGAGAAGGTGTCAGCCTGCTGAGTAGCCAGGAGGTTTATGGGGCAATCTAAGGTTCTAGAGGTGGCGAAACAGCAGCAGGATAAATAAACCAGAGGACATATGCAGTGGTGACAGAGACCAGGTCTTCTGATGGTGCCCAGAGATCAGAGAATTCCGCCAACCCTACCCTGGGAAGAAAAGGAGGTTTCCAGCTTCCCAGGGTCCTTCCCAGGAGTTCCAGGAGCACAGATGAGGTTCCTTCATGTGTGCTGGGCACAGTGTCCCAGCCCTCAGCATCCATACTTCCTCCTTCTACATGTCTTTCTGGACTGCTGAGATGAGAAAGCCAAATGCTCTTCCCAAACTCCCTGCAGCTAGAGCACACTGGGCGCCTCTAATAGACAGTGCTCGGCAGGATTTGGCATGGTGAAGGCCATCTTCCTGCCGCTGCTTCTGCTGACCAGCAGGGTTGTAGAAAGTGGCTGTGGCCTTTGGACTCTGTGTTCCAGTGTCTGGTCATGAGTGTCCTGGGTGTCCTGGCAGTTGTGGAGGCAGCGGCAGTGCAGCAATTATTGATCCACAGATGGCAACATGGTGGTGGGTGGGTGTGTCCTTGAGCTCAGCAGCCCCACTGGGAGCCTCCTGCCTCTCCAGCTGCCACCCACCACCCACTCCCGTGATTTTACAAGCACCTGATTTCCTGTGCCCCACTTGCTCCTACTTTTTTTTTCCACCTAGAATGGTTTGTTTCTGCACTGCTGATGCAGTAGGCACACAGCAAAAGCTGGCTTGGATGGATAAAACAGGAGTTGAATCTACTTCTTCTTTTTTTTTTTTTTTTTGAGACGGAGTCTCGCTCTGTCACCCAGGCTGGAGTGCAGTGGCCGGATCTCGGCTCACTGCAAGCTCCGCCTCCCGGGTTCACGCCATTCTCCTGCCTCAGCCTCCGGAGTAGCTGGGACTACAGGCGCCTGCCACCTCGCCCGGCTAAGTTTTTGTATTTTTAGTAGAGACGAGGTTTCACTGTGTTAGCCAGGATGGTCTCGATCTCCTGACCTCGTGATCCGCCCGTCTCGGCCTCCCAAAGTGCTGGGATTACAGGCTTGAGCCACCGCGCCCGGCCAGGAGTTGAATCTACTTCTAAACAGATCTTTGAGACCATTGGCTGTGAAAGGGAGGGTCACAGTGGATTGGCGGTAGGAAGTAGGAGGAACCCCAGAGGTGCAGGGCTGGATGGAGCCCTGTGTGATGGAAGGCAGTGCGAGGCGGGAGGGGAAAGTGTAGTTGGGTCGTGAAGCAGAAGCTCCTGGGAGGAGCAGCCTCTGGCTAAATGGTGACATTGACTGAGTTGACCTTCAGGACCTTAGACTCTCCTTCTCTCCTCACTCTTCCCAGGATGCTGTTAGGGTGGACTTTTGGTAAAAACACAATGGCCCAGGTGCTCCATCCTCCCTCGGCCACAGTTGCTCCCTGCAGAGGCCTGGCGAGCCCACTGACATGGAGGCAGAAGGGGCGTCAGGGCCCAGTACTTCTCAAGGGTGGTGGGAGAGGGGTTAGGAGGAGCTGCTTTAGAATAAAAGTCCCCTCCAGATCGAAGCCTTTGATCTCTCTCTGGAAATTCCAAGCATCAGCTGTGGGAAGGGGAGTTATTTTTTGATGTTAGGACACCCTGAAATCATAGACCTGAACTGGCTGAGGAGACCTCAAGAGGGCGTCACTTACGGCGTTATGGAGCATGGCAGTTTAAAACAAGCTCCCGCATTCTTTGACACTCCTTCCACGGAAGTGGGGTCTATGTCCCCACCCTTTGAAACTGGGGAGGCTTGTAACTGCTGCCACCAATACAGCATAGGGGATGCAAGGCCACGTGACTTCTTCTGTTTTTTTTTTTTTTTTTTTCTTTTTTACAGAGTCTCGCTCTGTTGCCCAGGCTGGAGTGCAGTGGCGCGATCTTGGCTCATTGCAAGCTCCGCCTCCCAGGTTCACGCCATCCTCCTGCCTCAGCCTCCGGAGCAGCTGGGACTACAGGTGCCTGCTGCCACACCCGGCTAAGTTTTTGTATTTTTAGTAGAGATGGGGTTTCACTGTGTTAGCCAAGATGGTCTCGATCTCCTGATGCTGTGATCCGCCTGTCTCGGCCTCCCAAAGTGCTGGAATTACAGGCGTGAGCCACCACGCCTGGCCCTTTCTTCCATTTTTTTGAGACAGAGTCTCTCTCTGTCACCCAGGTTGGCATGCAGTGGCACGATCTCAGCTCAGTGCAACCTCTGCCTCCCAGGTTCAAGCGATTCTCCTGCTTCAGCCTCCCAAGTAGCTGGGACTACAGGTGCCCACCACCACGCCCAGCTAATTTTTGTATTTTTAGTAGAGATGGAGTTTTGCCATGTTGGCCAGGTCGGTCTTGAACTCCTGGCTTCAAGTGATCCACCCACCTCAGACTCCCAAAGTGCTTGGATTACAGGCGTGAGCCACCGCACTGGAAGGCCACATGACTTCTAAGTGCAGGTCATTAAAGGCCAGGCAGCTTTGGCCTGGGTGTCTCGAAACGCTGTTCTTCAGGTGTCCCTCTCTGACACTCCCTCTGAGAACCTCACTGCCAAGCTATGAGAAGCCATGGGGAGGTGTCCTGGAGGTGCTTCAGTTGACAGTCCTACCTGAGCCATGGTCCTGTCCAGATATGGGAGTGAAGAAGCTGGAGCAGTGAGTCCAACCCAGCTGTCCCAGTCACCCCCTAACCATTCCAGTGCTCCCAGCTGAGGCTCCAGGCTTCAACCCGTTACACCCCACACCCAGTTCCAAACCCCTGACCTCCCCAGACTCTGAAACATAATACAGTGATGGCTGTTGTAGGCCATGATGTTGGAGGTGGTTCAAAACACAGCAGCACCTCAGTGCAACGTGGGGTCACTGTCCCTGCAAGAGCCCTGCTGTGGGCTGGTTGCTGACTCCAACATCAGTGGGTTGTGGTGGGGCCCGGCCCCTGTTAGATTCACATTCCCAGATGCACCTTCTGAAACCTGTCAAATGTGTGGCTCACTTCCCCTCCACCGTGTGTGCCACCCTCACGTGGCAGCCAGGTCACAAGTGGACCCCTTCACAAGGCTCAGTGTCTTCACCTGGCTCCGCAGAAATCCCATGACTGCAGTGTTTTGTGATGTTTAAGAAGACCTCACTGAGAGGCGGGGAAGGCAGCCTCCTGCCATTGTTCTCACCGGTCTTCCCTTCCCCCCTTCCCCCTCCCTTCCAGCCCGCAACACCCCATCCCCACTGTTTCTCCCTTTATAATGCAAAGGAGCTTCCCTCTGATGCCTGGTCACAGCCTGTCCTGCAGACCTTAGGTGCTGGCCTGGCCTCCAGACAGGCTTATCCAGGCATTTCCCCACAAATAGGGCCTCCACCGCTAACTGGGCAAGCAGTCTCTGCTTGGTTGAGCAGGTGAACAACAGGACCCAGCCCTCTCAGGGGAGCAAACACTGTGCAGCTGGCAGGCCTGGATTTGGGACTGGCTCCGCCAACCATTGCTGTTGAGCCCTCAGGCAGATTTGGCCATTCCTCCGAGCTTTGGTTTCCCCATCTGTAAAACAGGGATGGTGTTAAGTCCTTGTTGGGGGCTATTCTCCCTCTAGGAGTGTTGGTAGTGGAGACTGTGCCAGGAAGACATGCAGTTAGACACAGTGCTCAGGTGCCGGCCAGGTGGCCCTGGAGGAAGGCAGTGGCATTTCATTGGTAACTCCTGGGACATGAGCTCATCTATAGACTTGTCTGTTGCATTAGAGACTCAAAACAACAGTGGTTTAAACAACATGGAAGCTTGGACTTCTCTCACATAACTGTCTTGGCAGGAGACTTTCAGGGCTGGAACAGCAGCTGCACAGGGCCAGTGCCTCAGGCTCTTTCATCTGGTTGCTCTGAAGGTTGATGGACAAGTTTGATCTGAGATGGCCAGCCACCACCTCCTCTGTGTTCTAGCCAGAGAGAGGGCACAAGGCAGGGAGAGGGCATGTTCAGGTTATCACTTCTACTCCCCTCTTGTTGCTCAGGACTCAGGTGTGTGACTCTCCCAATCGCAAGGGGTGCCAGAAAGCAACATGGGAAGCCATGTGCCCAACTACAGTTAGGGCTCCATGACTTCTACAGAAGCTAGGGGACAAAAGAAGAGTCTGCCACTTCTTTTGATTGAGGGACCCACCTCAATCATCCACCCACCTACCTTTTCCAGTCATCTCAGCTGTTGAGGGTGGGGAAGGGGCTGAGTTACAGAGATAGAAAGATATGTCCCTGCTTTCAAGGGACAACCAGTCTCTGGACTCAAGGGGCAACCAGTTCCTTGGCAAACAAAAGTGGGTAGAGGGTGTTCAGAGCAGGGCTTTGAAGGTCTGAGCTGTCCAGCCGGCTGCCGGGTACTCCGAGTTCTGGTCCTGACCAGACCCTCTGCCCTGGGAGAGTGTGTCCTTGGACCACGCTGGCCTCTCTTCTGGAGGACTCTGCATCCCTGAGGGTTGTTGGCGTGGTGTTCTCTGTGTTGGTCAACAGTCACATGAAGTATGCTTTCCTTTTGCTGCAAAAGTGATTTTTCAGGACATAGCCAATCCATCGCATCACTCAACGTTCTTTACAGGAAGGCCCAAGCGAGCAAATTTTATGAGAAAGTATTGTAAGGGGAAAGCTTTGTCCCTGCAGAGCAAACAGTCTGCTTCCTGCAGATAGTAATGGATCAGATTTCTTCTTCCGCCTTGGCTGCCTCGAGACGTCTGTAACCGTGGCATCTGTTGCCGCCCAGTTCTGCCTTTTACAATCTCTGTTTTCTGTAGCCTAGCATTTTACATCTTTGAAGGATGTCGCCTCCTACATTCTCAGTCTATCATTACTGATAAAATAGAAAACGAGGGAAGAAGCAGACCTGGTGGCCATGAGGGCTGGTACCATTGCTGTGCTTGAGTATCGGCATTGTCTCTAGTTTCCCAGCACCCGGGGCAGAAAGGGAGGGTTTACAAGACTGTCTCCACAAGAAGGAAGCAGAGCGATGTTGTAAGAGAAGCCAGGCAGCAAGCTCTGAGCTTGCGGTAGAGGCCCCTGCAGCAGTTCCGGGTGCAGAGAGACCGGGAATCTGGGCACTGATTGCAGCTCCACCATCAGAAGCTGTGTGACCCTGGAGAAGTCACTTAACCTCTCTGTGCATCAGCGTAGTAATAGTTGCTGCTAGATGGGTTGTTGAAAGGGTTGGATGTTTAAATTAATGCATGCAAAGGGTGAGAATAGAAGTTGGCACTTAGTAAGTGCTCAATACACGTGAGCTTGCATTATGCTTGTTATGGATGGAGGAAGGATTAGGGGGAGGGGGTGAGTATTATGGAGACCTTTAGCTCCATAAGTGTTGATAAGGATTTGGAAACCCAACAAAACCTAGAAGGCAGAGGGTGGGGGTAGTAAGCCCTGATGTAGAACTGCCAGCTGTGTTTTATCTCACTGAAGGTGGAGATTGGGATTCACTGGAAGGGAGGAATTCAGGGTGGGGGCTCAGCTGCTTGGCATGGGCATGTCTGAGGTCATCCTCACTGTGGGCAGAGAGGCATGCCTGGGGACCTTCTTGATTCCTTTTGTGGCAGGTCTGAACTGAGTATACACTGACTGTCTGGTTTTGAGAGCCTGGAGCAACCTTGATTGAGGGTGGGCCCAGGCCCATAAGAAGGTAGCCTGGCCCTTCTATGTGAGGACAGACTGGCAACGGGACAGTTTCTTCAGAAATGGTCCCAGAGGATTTTAGGGAGGGCCTGGCAAAGGCCGGATCTCTTCTTAACCACCTGTGACTGTTGGACTATTATTATCTGGACGTGAGATGCAAGCAGGAGCTCTGAAGATCAGAGATGCTGGGACCTCTGAGATCACAGGGGGAAGGTGGGAGAAAGAGAGTGGGGAGACGATCAAAAGAAGCTGAGAGGAAGGAACACTAGGAAACATTTGAAGTGATGAATGTTTATTTTGATTGTGGTGATGGTATCACAGTGTATGTATGTGTCCAAACTCATCAAATTGCATACGTTAAACATGGGCAGGTTTTTTTGCTGTATCAATTTCTCAATAAAGCTATAAAAATGAACTGTTATACATCAGTAAGACAAAGTTAGACAGCCCACTACGAAAATCTGAGAGATTTGAACAGGCACATTACAAAGGATAATACCCAAATAACCAATAAGGATGAAAAGTTGTTCACCCTCACCAGTTACCAAGGAAATACAAAATAAAACCACAATGAGGCCAGGAGCGGTGGCTCATGCCTGTAATCCCAGCACTTTGGGAGGCTGAGGAGGGTGAATCACTTGAGGGCAGGAGTTGGCCAACATGGCGAAACCCTGTATCTACTAAAAATACAAAAATTAACTGGGCATGGTGGTGGGCGCCTGTAATTCCAGCTACTTGGGAGGCTGAGGCAGAGAATTGCTTGAACCCGGGAGGCAGAGGCTGCAGTGAGCCGAGATTGTGCCACTGCACTCCAGCTTGGGTGACAGAGCGACACTATCTCAAAACAAAAACAGCAAACAAACGAACAAACAAAATCCCCACAATGAGACAGCTAGCTCTAGCTCTACATCTCCATCAGCATGGCTAGAACATAAAAAGACTAAATTGTTGGAGAAACAGAATTTCTCATACATTGTTGAGGGTTGCACAAATTGGTAGAGATACTTTGGAAACTATTTTGACATTAAGTATCAAATATGAAGATTCTCATATCCTATATCCTAGGCTTATGGCCAATAGCAATGCATGCATATGAGCACCAAGAGATATGGTCAAGGGTGTTCATAGTAACTTTATTTGTAATATGCAGAATGGAAACAACCCAAGTGCCCATCAACAGTAAAATGTATACATAAGGCCAGGCCCGGTATCACGCCTGTAATCCCAGCACTTTAGGAGGCCGAGGCGGGCGGATTACGAGGTCAGGAGATTGAGACCATCCTGGCTAACACAGTGAAAACCTGTCTCTACTAAAAATACAAAAAATTAGCCAGATGTGGTGGCAGGCGCCTGTAGTCCCAGCTGCTCGGGAGGCTGAGGCAGGAGAATGGTGTGAACCCGGAAGCGGAGCTTGCAGTGAGTCGAGATCACGCCACTGCACTCCAGCCTGGGCGACAGAGCACGACTCCGTCTCAAAAAAAAAAAAAAGTATACCTAAATTATGGTGTATATAGACAATGGAATTCTACACAGCAATGAGAATTTATGAACTACCAGAAATGCATGCAAAGCGTGAGAATAGAGAATAGAGCATGGTACTTAGTAAGTGCTCAATAAATATGAGCTTGCATTTTGCTTGTTATGGACGGGGAGGATGAGCAAGTATTATGAAGACCTCTAGCTCCATAAGCGTTAATACAGTGTTGATAAGGATTTGGAGACATTTAACAAGATGAATAACACAAATCAGACATGAAAGAAAAAAATACTGTATGGTTCTAGTTAGATTAAGTTCAAAATCAGGCAGAACTAAACTATAACATTAGATATTTACAGTGTAGAAGGCCAGGCATGGTGGCTCAAGCCTGTAATCCCAGCACTTTGGGAGGCTGAGGTGGGTGGATCACTTGAGGCCAGGAGTTTGAGACCAGCCTGACCAACATGGCAAAACCCCATCTCTACTAAAAATACAAAAATTAGCCAGGTGTGATGATGCACTTCTGTAATCCAGCTACTCAGGAGGCTGAGGCATAAGAATCACTTGAACCCAGGGGATGGAGGTTGCAGTGAGCTGAGATCCTGCCACTGCACTCCAGCCTGGGTGACAGAGTGAGACCCTGTCTCAAAAAAAAAAAAAAAAGAAAAGAAATTTATAGTGTGGAGATAGAGGGGTAGGCATGAGAGAGGTTAGTGGGGTGGTAACAGTTCTCTTTCTTCACCTGGGTGGGGATTAAACAGGTATTTGCTTTATTATGATTTACTGAGCATTTTTAGTTTTTGTGAATGCACATATATGTGCGTATATATTTTCTGTACGTGTGTTATACTTAATAAAAAAGTTAAACGTAAATCATACACACACACACACACACACACACACACACAAAAGAGAGAGGCTGAGAGGAGTTGCTCACTTCTTTCTGGGGAGGAGGGTCTCCGCCATCTGGCATCCCACTAGGGGTCCTTAGAGACCAGGCTCAGTGATTGCACAGGGAGGGGTGGGGTGGGCTGAAGGAGGATAGGACCCTGTCCATAGACACTGTCTATCATCTCTCGTGATGATTGTAATGAGCACAGGGTTGCAGCCAAGGAAACCTAACCTACAGAGCTAGGAGATGGTTAAGAGAATACAGTGTTCCTAGGGGCAAATTAGATGAAGAGCCAATCCAGAAACTACCCAACTCGTGCCATCAGAAGAAACCAAGGATGGATGACTATAAGACTGGGCAGTTATGACCCTGTGTCTGGTTTCTGGACATGGAAGCAGAGGAAGAGAATGAAGAGGAGGTTGGGTCTCTGTGAGGAAGGAACCCGCAACACCACAACAGCATTAACAGGATTGATTTCCCCAGCCCTTTCCCAAAGGGACCTGTGGCCACTTGCTTGGAGAAATTGTAGATGGGGGAAATGGTAGTAGCCAAACATTCAAGGGCTTTTAGACATGGAGCCTGAGTTGAGCTCGACACCCAGGAACACGAAGCATCACCATTAGAGTGATGTGTGGGGGTTTCGAAGCGTCTCCCTTCAAGAGATGAGCTTACTTACCCTTCCCTTGAGGGTGGGTTGGACCTAGTGACTCACTTCTCAAGAATAGATTATGGCAGAAGGGAAGGCCTGTCACCTCCAACGCTAGATGAGGGGTTGGCACACTTTTGCTGAAAAGGGCCAGAGAGTAAATATTCTTGGCTTTGTAGGCGATATGGGTTCTGTTGCAATTGATTACTCAACCGTGCCATTGTAGTGTGAAAGCAGCTGTAAACAATATGTAAAGGAATGGGTGTGACCAGATTTGGCCAGCAGGCTGGAGTTTGCCAACTCCTGGACTGGTTCATAAAAGGCATCCTTTTCTATCCTCTATTATATCAGTCCTCTATTCTTTTCTATCCTCTCTTATATTATCCTCTATTCTTTATATTATCCTCTATTCTATTATCCTCTATTCTTTTCTATCCTCTCTTATATCAGTCTCTTTGGAGGAAGCCAGCTGCCATATCATGAGGTCAAGTGAGTAGTCCAAGGAGAGGTTCACGTGGGTAGGTGCAGGACCTGAGGCCTTTTGCTTGCAGCCACGTGCATGAGCCATCTCAGAAATGGATCCTCTGTCAAGCCTCACCAGCAGCTTAACTGCAACCTCATAAAAGACCCAGAGCTAGAACCAGCTGCTAAACCATGCCTAAATTTCAGACCCACAGAAATTATGAGAGGATAAATGTTTTTGGTTCTAGGCCACTAAGTTTTGGAGTTATTTGTTACACAGCAATAGATGACATATCGGGGGACAAGTAAGGGCTGGGTAATAAGGTGTCCTAGCCAAGGTCTGAACTTAAAATGGCTTAAAGTTAATCACATACACCCAGTGGCCATTTCTTTGATCCTGAGATGTATAATTGGGATTAAGAAGGAGTGCAACCCCCACCTTAGGTCCTTGGCCTGTGGGGTAGGGCTATCAGAGTGGGAAAGGCCAAGTGGAAACCTCTGAAACTGCCCCTCCCCACCACCCCTCAGCCAAGAGTGAAAGTCAAAACAATATTTCATCCTGGGGGAATGGCCATTAGTGCTATCCTTAATCATTGAAAAAATGCAGAGGTGGTGGTCCCCTTCACATCTCCATTTAATTCCCCCATGTGGTCTTAGCAGAAACCAGACAGAATCTGGAGGGTGGAAGTAGACTACCACATACTTGACCAAGCAGAAGCCCCAGCTGCAACTGCCATGCTGGATGTGGTGTCTTTGCTAGAGAAGATCAACACAGCCTCAGACACTTAATATACAAGCATGGACTTGGCAGACGCATTCTTTTCTATTCCAATCAGAGAAGAGGATCATAAGACAGTTCACATTCATATGAACTGGGCAGTAAAATAATTTGCAGCTTTGCTCCAAGGTCCTATTAAATCTCCTGCATGCTGTCATATGATTTTTTTTGTGACAGGGTCTTCTTCTGTGCTCAGGCTGGAGTGCAGTGGCATGAACATGGCTCACTGTAGCTTCCACCTCCTGGGCTCAAGTGATCTTCTTGCCTCAGCCTCCCCAGTAGCTCTGACTACAGGCATGCACCATCACAACCGCTAATTTTTAAAAATTTTTATAGAGACGAGGTCTTGCCATATTGCCCTGGCTGTTCTCAAACTCCTGGGCTCAAGCAATCCATCTACCTCAGCATCTCAAAGTGCTGGGATTACAGGTGTGAGCCACCACACCCAGTCTGTCATATGAGTTTGAAGAGATCCAGATTCTCTGGACATCTGCAGATGTTCTATTTATCTGTCACATGGATGATATTGTGCTAATAGGGTCTGATGAGCAAGAAGTGGCTAGTTCTCTGGAGGCAAGATATGTGTGCTTCTGCTGGTGGGAGATAAACTCTACAAAGACTGGCCGGGTGTGGTGGCTCACGCCTGTAATCCCAACATTTTGGGAGGTTGAGGGAGGCGGATCACCTGAGGTCAGGAGTTCAAGACCAGCCTGGTCAACATGTCGAAACCCCATCTCTACTAAAAACACAAAAAATAGCTGGGCGTGGTGGTGGGCACCTGTAATCCTAGCTACTTAGGAGGCTGAGGCAGGAGAATTGCTTGAACCAGGTGGGCGGAAGTTGCACTGAGATGAGATCACGCCATTGCACTCCAGCCTGGGCGACAGAGTGACAGTCGGTCTCAACACAAACAAACAAACAAAAAAACTCTACAAAGATTCAGAGGACTATGAAATTGGTAAAACTTTCAGGGTCCAGTGATCAAGGTGAATGGCAGGACATCCCTCCCAAAGTAAATGAAGGGAAGAAACAAGAGTCTTATTTGACATGTTAACTTTGAAATGTCCATGAGGAATTTCAGTGGAGATGTGAGCAGGCAGGTGGGGATAAGAGTCTGGAGCTCAGGGGAGACCTTTCACCCTATACTTCTCATCTATGTTATCTCTATGTGCATGAAAATACCTATCAATGACTTATCAACATCACTGAGGTGGAAGTGTTTCCCCCATGTCTCCCCTACGCCGCCTCCCACTTTCTATCTTGTCTGTTGCTGTCTATGGGCAGGACTCATTTCCAACACAGAGGTCACGCTCTGTTGGCAGGAGACACGTCCAACTCACTCTTGGATTCCCAGCAGCTCACATAGGGCTTAGCATGTAGTAGGTGTTTACTAATTATTTTTCAAATGAATAAACTACCCTATGCAGCTCTGTACACTGAATTCCAGCAGCTCCATGGGCAGAGTTCTAAGGCTGGAGCTGCATGCAACTTCCTGATCTGCTCTCTGGGCTGATTTGATTGGCTGGTGGGTGGTGCAGAGCCACAGGTTGAGCTTTCCCTGTGGGCTTCTCTTCCAGGGCTGTTTGTGGTTCCCTGCGGGTGCTCCGTTCAAATGCATGATACAGAGTTGGTCTGAAACAGAAAGTTTGTCTTAAAGAATTAATACACTTTAAACAATATATTTCATATCTATAAATATGTACAAAGTTTAATAAAATGAATATCTATGTATCCACCACCCAGCTTAAGGAAGAGTGTTGCCAGCATGGTGGGTGGACACCCTCTCCCTTTCAGGGGTCTTGATAAGGTCACCGTTTCAAGTTTGCCTGACACCAGAAACAGGTACAACTTAGCTGCTCAGGGACTGTATGAGTCCTTCTGCTAAACCACTGGGTTTCAGAAGACTTTTTTTTTTTTTTTTTTTTTTTTTTTGGAGCGGAGCCCAGGCCGGAGTGCAGTGGGGCCCGGAGTACAGCCGGGCGATCTTGGCTCACTGTGACCTCCGTCTCCTGGATTCAAGCGATTCTCTTGCCTCAGCCTCCCGAGTAGCTGGGATTACCGGCATGCACCAGCACGCCCGGCTAATTTTTGTATTTGTAGTAGAGACGGGGGTCTCACTGTGTTGTCTAGGCTGCTCTTGAACTCCTGACCTCAAGTGATCCACCTGCTTCAGCCTCCCAGAGTGTTGGGATTACAGGCGTGAGCCACTGCGCCCGGCCGGGTTTCAGAACTCTTAAGGTCACCTGCGTTCATACCAAAAATGAGATGGGACCCTTGAACAAACAACAGAGTTTTAGCGGCACCGCTCTGCAGGGGGCTGTCTTCTGACTGGTAACTTTTGGAAGCAGATCAAACGTGCAGCATTGAACGGCACCCCATAGTGGGGAGATGGATGGCGCTGGGGTGCTGGGTCTCTGCCTCAGGGCCCGGTGCCACTGCACTGAAACCTCTGCAGTGCACGCTTCTGTCCCTAGATGGCACTGCTGGACTGTGCTGCTTCCCACCTGGTCCAGGTGTTCTGGGGAAAAGAGGCTTTTTGTATTTTGGAGATGATGGAAGAGAGAAATGCTTTAAATTGAAAAGTGAAACTCTGGCCCAGACTTAAAACCGGCAGAGCTATGTGCTAATTTCAGCTGCCTGTCCTCTGAGCATGGCTCCAGAGTTCATATTCTGCATGACTGGGCTGGTTGCATATGTGAAGAGAATAACAGAACCTGACCTATCTAGGGCTTTGGGAATAAAGAAATAATTTGCTTTATATAAAGTGCTTAGAACAGTGCATATTACATGGTCATTGCTCAATAAAGTTCAATATATATATATATTTTTTCTTGAGATGGAGTCTCGATCTGTAGCCTAGGCTGGAGGGCAGTGGTGTGCTCTCAGCTCACTGCAACCTCTGCCTCCTGGGTTCAAGCGATTCTCCCACCTCGGCCTCCTGACTAGCTGGGATTACAGACGTGTACCACCATGCCCGGCTAATTTTTGTATTTTTCGTAGAGACGGGGTTTCACCATGCTGACCAGGCTGGCTTCAAACTCCTGACCTCAAGTGATCCACCTGCCTCAGCCTCCCAAAGTGCTGGGATTACAGGCGTGAGCCACTGCAACTGGACTCTTTTCTTTTTTCATTTGCATTGTAGTGATCTATCTGAGAGAGTACCCTCTCTCCCCTGAGGGCAGAGACCATAGCTGACTGTTGATACCTGTGTCCCAGGGGCCTGGAACAAAGCAGGTGCTTCAGAAGCTAGTTCTCTCTCCACCCTGCCCCTATCACATGGAGGAGGAGTCGCTGCATTCCAGGTGTCTTCCATGGAGACCAGGCAGGGACTTAGAGAGAGCTCGATGGGTGGGCAGATTTGCAATCTGAGCTGTTCAAGAATGGAAGGGGCTTCCTGGTGAGGAAGTGAGTTGCTGGGCACTGGCAGTGCACAAGCAGAGTGCACTTGCCACACCGGATGCTGCAGAGGAGACCCTGGTTTCAGGCTGGACTGAGCAGTGCTGTCCTATCTGGAGGTCCCCTCTGTGAGTGAAATGCTAATTTGCTATTGCAGGAGCTGTCATGCTTCCTGAGGTTGTGAGAGAGATGGGAAGGGGTGGGAAGATCTGAGGGAATCAGGAGGAGAAGGTGCCCTGATTCCAGAGAGCAGGAGAAGGTGAGAGGCAGCTCTCTAGGCCTTTATCCTCCTGTCAATATGTAGGAATGGTCGGGCTTCAGTGTGGGGTGGGGTGTAGGTGTCTGCAGGTGGGCCTTTGACTTTGGCAGGGCCTGTGGTCAGTTTCCGGGTGAAAGCTGCCATCCATGGGCCCCTCGTCTCCCCATCATTCACCCTGATCACTCTATCTTCTGATGGTCTCTGGATTCGTTTGAGTGGCTCCTCTGCCCTCCTGGTTGCCCAGACCAGACACTTGGGTATCCCCTCCAATGCCTCCACTCCTCCTCCCCGCCTCAGTCCAACAGGCCTACTGGGAGACAGAAAGGTGATTTCAAGTACATGTTAAGGTGATCTCCTGGCCTCCGCCCTTGCCCCTGCAGCAGAGGTCCTGCTGAATCCTTAATCAGCTCATGTCACTTTGCTATGTGCCCCACTATGCTATGATGTGCATCTTCTGGTCTAAGTAAAGGAAAGCCAGGTCTTAATGTGAGCCTCTCAGGCTCTCAGCCCCCACCTCCCACCATGCTCTCTCCATCCATCACCCGCTCCCACCCTCGACGACATTGCTGGCTCTCCTGTCTCCTTCAGGTCTTCGGAGACATTACCTTCTAGTGAAGCCTTCCCTGATTACACTATTTAAATGTGTGATCCCTCCTCCTGCTCCTCCATTCCTCTCTCCTGCATTATTTCTCTCCATAGCAGTTGCTGCCTAACATACTGTCTTTGGACTGACTGCATAATTTGTAGTCTCAATGCAAAATGAAAATGTGGGGACTTTCATTTAAAAATTATTAACAACTCCCAGGCAGCAGCGCGGGGCCCTGGGTGGCGGCCTGGGCTGCCTGACCGCGTAGTGGTCCTCACAGTGTTCTGCTGGTTTATGGTCCTTCTTCCTCAGCCAAGAGGGAAGCCCTACTAGAGGAGGGATCTGGGCTTCGTCCACAGTAGTATTTTAGGATCTGCAGCATCTAGAATGAAGATTTCTTAAAGTGAGAAAGAAAAGAGTCACATTAGAGGTCAGCACAGAGAAGGAGCACCTCACTCAGCCAGGGGGCGTGGGGAAAGGCTTCAGTGAGGACACGCGAGGCAGCCGGGTCTGGAAAGGTGGGCGCAGGGCTGGGGGAAGCCAGATGGGGCCTAGGCAGCCTGTGGACATGAGTGCAAGCACAGGGGTAAGAGAGTGCAGACCCCCGGGGCTCTGCTGTTTCTCCGTGGAGCGGTGCTGGGGATTCAGGTGTTACCTTATAGGGTTGGGGTTGCATGTGCCTTATGCGGGCCATAAGGAATCTCCCCGCTTCCCTGCCATGTCCCTTGACTCACCAGAGCTTCAGACGTGAGCGTCCTCCTCCTGCTGGCCTCCACCAGGACGCTGCTCAGGTCCCTCAGACCCAGCATGTCTGAGACGAGCTCTTCAGTCGCCTTCCCAGTCCCTTGGTCTCCCCATCCAGCCAGTGCCAGAAACCTGGGAGTCGCGTGAGATCCTTTCTTCATCTCCAGCCCCTGGCCCCTCCATCACTGAGCTCGAGGCGACATCTACACTTCGGCCACACTGCCTGTGTCTGGCCACTGTGCTTTTGCTAGCGTGGTGCCAGGCCTGCCCTCCCCTCTCCTCTTCTCCTGGGTCATGCCCTCTAATGTGGGCCTGGGTGCTCAGTGAGGTCTAGAAGCAGCGGGTGGCCAGGGGGCCTGGGGCATGGAGGACTCCTTTTTCCTGGCCTGGGGCCTGGATGGGGTCCTTGTCTCCTGTGTGTCCCACACCTGTCAGCTGAGGGCGCTCCTGCCCCACAGAACCCCGGCATCCCGGCTCCAAGTGGGGGCGGGGAGCTCTGGAGCCTCTCCTGGCGGCTGGGCCTGCTCAGCCTGCCCAGCAGGTCTGAGCGTGGGTGGTGGAGGCCAGAAGAGGGGGTGGGGAGGAGCACATCTGTGTGTGGGTGCGGGCCTCGGGGTGTGGGGGTACAGGAGCTGGGTGTGTGCATGCAGCTTAGCTGTGTGTGTGTGGTGGGGACATAGGTCATAGTATGGGTTCTGTGGAGCCTGGGGACCTCACAGTAGGATTCCTTGGACTTAGGTGAAAGTCTGGGCCTGGCCCTGTCTGCCCTCCAGCCCCTTCCCCAGGGCACCCCACCTCGTCACCCACTTGAGGCAGATCTTCAACAGGCTGCTTTGGAGGGCGAGCTTTGAGGTGTAATCCCCACTCTTCACCTTGGTCCATCCCTAAAAGGTTGTAGCCTCGGTATCCTTGTAAGTCCAATGGGGACAAGGACACCAATGTTGCAGGACTGTTCTAAGAACAGTGGGAAGCACCTAGGGCCTGGCCTCCACACAGTGGCAGGAGGGATGGTGGTGTCACAGCTGTGCCAGGCAGCAAGAGCTATACCCAGAGAGGCTGTGCCCTCAGGAAGCTGAAGGGCTGGAGGGTGGCAGAGGCCCACCACAAAGCTGTGGGGCAGGGGCGGGGAAAGGGCCACCAGACCATGGAACACGGTGGTCTGGGCTCTGCTTGTAGGAAAGACAGGATTTCACCAGGGAGTGCACTCCAGGCTGTGGGCGGCCTACAAAACCAGGGAGGTGGAAACTGGGGCCTTTGGACAGCAGTAGTCGTCTGGTGTGGTGGGCTCTGTCGGGGTCAGGCTGCCGGGTGGGACGGCTGAGTGTTGGGGCCTTGACCACTAGTGAAGAGCCTGTAGTGGAGGAGAGGGCTCCAGCCAGGGAGACCAGCTGGGGTAGGGGTAGGGGCCCGAGTGGTCAGTGGACAAGAGGTGCCGGGGCCTGGGCCTGGATGGCAGCTGGAAGGGAGAGGTTCACTGGGAGGAGAATCTCCTTTTCCTCTTGGAATGCATTGTAGGGAATCGAGGTTAGATGACTAGAAGAACTTCCTGGCACAGATCTGGGGACGCCCTGGCCCAGGGACCTGGCCCTTACCCATCCCTGGATCCCCTGCCTCTCCCCAGCTCCCACTGTCTTCAGACACCCCTTGCCCTTGTCTGGGCTTCTAGGGGTGAGCCCTACCCTGGCTGAGGCCTGCTGCGGGGTGAGAGTTCTGTTCCAGCTCCACTGAGTGACAAGTGACACACGGCGACCTCTCTGGGTCTTCCTTGCCCACCACGGTGGGGCGTGGGGCCCCTGCTCCATGGGCTGGGGCTTCTGACAAGACGGTGGCAGGCCAAGGGAAGGACCTACCAAGGCCACCTTGGCTTGAAGGCTGAGGGGGTGAGAGAGGGCTGGGCGGGCCTGGTGAGTCTGGGGCACCTGGGCCTGCCTGAGAGGGGTCCCTGGAGCCTTTTGACAGTGACTGCAGCACGAGGGCTTCAGGCTGAGGCTGAGGGAGGAGTCCCAGCAGCTTCCTGGGAAGCGGAGGAGGGTGCTGAGCTCAGCTTGTGTGTCCCTGAGTGGCAGGTCTGGGCTTTCTGGGAATGCAGCCTGGGCCTGAGGGCAGGCGAGGGAGGGCAGCCAGGGGCCCTGCACCCCCGCCTCCACCCGCAGACATTCCCAGTCTGGCTAGGAGAGTGGGGGGTCTCCAATTCAGCCTGCTGGGCCTTTAGAGCAGATCAGGGGCTGGGGTGCTCTGGGGTCGAGGCAAGAGTGAGTGGTGTGGGGTGAGTGGGGAGCTGAGCCCCCTGGGCATATTAGAACCCATGCCTAGGGCTTGGGTTTGACTCCCTCCCCTGAGGCGCGCCTGGGGTGCGCCAGGGCCTGGGGGAGAGGAGTGGGCTTGGGAGTGTGCAGTGGAGCCCTGAGCTGGGAAGGCACAGAAGTGCCTGCTCTGAGCTGTCCCCGACCTCTGCAGGGCAGGCAGGCTGGGGCTGGCCAGCAGGCCTGAGTCTGAATGACCCCATACAAGTCCTGTCATAAAGCCACTGGTGCTGGGAGAGCGTCTGCTATTCTTAGTAGGGGACACATCAGGTCCCCAGCCCCTGTTCCTCCATGTCAGCTCCCAGCCTGGGTGTGCACAGCCTGGTGCAGCAGAGGCTCCTGATGGCTGGACAGTGGGCCAGGGTGGGCGCAATGTGGGCAGTCTGCGCACAAGTGGGGTTTGTGAAGAGTGCGGAGGCTGCGAGGCTCAGTGGAGGGTTACTGGAGAGGATAGAGGTGTGCAGTGCTCCTGGGCTGTGGAATGGGGAGGAGGATTAGAAAGGGCCTGGGAAGGCAAGGCTTGGAGGGCTGGTTAGGTTTTGGAGCGGTGGTAGGGCTGACAATGGAATTTTGGGCACACAGATGATCTGAGAGGGGTGAGGGTCAGAGCTGGGTTTCGGATGGGATTGGTTTAGGGCTGAGTTGTGAGGATGGAGTGGGGCTTAAGCATAAAGAAGAAAGTAGAGTTTGGGGCACAGTTCAGATTTGGGGTTAGGGTTGGGATTAGTACCATGTCAGATGAAGGGATGGGTTCAGGGCTGAGAGTAAGGGTCATTTGCAGTTAGCACCGGGCACAGCTCGGGGTTGGTGAGGCTGGGTCAGGGCGAGGGCTTCTGGGGTAGGGTCAGGTGTGCGGGGCCTGCTGAGGGTGTCCGAGGATCGGCTCGTTCTGCCCTGTGGTGTCCCTGATGGGCCTTTTCTCCCTTTTTGCAGCGTTGCTCTCAGCTATGGCCTTGGTTGGAGACCCAGCTGGTGGCCAGACCCTGCCACCCTCTGGGTTTGGACCGGGGCTCCAGGAGGTGGCATCCTGCAGTGGAGCCCCAGACTCTCCAGTGCTGGAGTATCAGCCGAAGCAGGGGCCCCCATTTCACACTGGAAAGGGCCTGGGGTTTGGGGTTCCTCCTTGCCGGGGAATCCAGGGTCCCCACGCCTGGCTGCTGCCTGCCCTCCTGCCTCGGCCTCACCCTGGGTCCTTGTCTGGGAACCTTAGCACCTTCTTTGAGCCGCTGGTGGTGTTGGGGCACTTAACAGAACATGCTCCGGCCCCTCTCCTCACAAACCTCACTCCCAGGTCTAGGCAGGGAGGCTGGGCTGCTCCGCATTGTCTTAAGCAGAGCTCAGTGAGAGCCCATGGCTCTCACCAAGGTCCTCTACTTCTGCCTTGGTTTCCCTCCAAGTCCAGCCCTGTGGGGAAGCTGGGCTCCTGGGCCTCAGGCCTGATGCTGCCCATCCTGGTGCCTGTCCCCTGCTACTGCACTGAGCTGGAGTCGGCAGCCCGGTTGTGGGCTTCTGCTCCTGCTCTCAGCGAGACCTCCAGGCTTCCTCGGGCCCAGCTCCTCAGCTTGGCTGGTCATACCTGGGCATGCCCAGTCAGTGTGAGGGGCTATCTCGGTTCCCTCACTGCGGCGTGGGTTGGGGGGGCTCC
Source organism: Papio anubis (assembly GCF_008728515.1). Lineage (NCBI taxonomy): Eukaryota > Metazoa > Chordata > Mammalia > Primates > Cercopithecidae > Papio > Papio anubis. Next base: position 46,926,736 of record NC_044984.1, read on the forward strand.
TGAGCCCTAGGCTGGGGTGGGTCCGGAGGGGTGGGGGCACCTGGCTGGGTGTGCCTGTGTGTGACTCAGTCTGGATGCCCAGGCTCTGAGCTGGCAGCTTTGTTCTCCCACTGGCCGGGTAGGCTGCGTGCTGCAGCCCTGAGTCACCCGGGTGTGGCCGAGCTGCTGGCGGGACATACATGGCCACATTCACAGAGAACCACACAGAAGCTCAGGACACAGCGCCCTGGGAGTGGAGGGGCCCCCTGGTGTGGGTGCTGTCGCTGGTGCCTTTCCCTCGGTGGTGCTGTGAGGCATTCCCGAGAAGCTCCTCGGTGACTAAGGGCCCTGTGCCCTTGGAGCAAACTCAGCTGTTTACTGAGAAAGGCTTCTCTCTCTTCGTGGTCACTCCCTGGTTCGGGCCTGGAGGGGGACCTGCAGGCACAGCCGGAGACCCTGAGGGGTACACAGAACCTTCCCCAGCTACCTGATAAAGGGCATATGCAGGTGACCATGTGCCATCTGTCCAAACTGTGCACCCACTGGATCCTTGGAACAGCTCTGAGAGGAAGGTGCATTGTTCCCACTTTACAGATGAGGACACTAGGGTGGTTAATAGTTGTCTAGAGTCAACCGACTAGTGTGTGTCCCACCGGGACGCTCCTCCTCAGGTGCTCTGTGTGGCCTGGCTCCGGCCCTCCCTCCACTTCAGTCCAGCTCATCACTAGGATCCCCTCGACACCACCCCTTGCTCAGTCAGGCAGGGGCCCACAGGGACTGGGGCCAGATTTTCCCATGGGGAATGGTGTCACTGTCCCTCCCAGGCCCTTCCACTGTCTCTGAGGATGAAGACACAGGGCTCTGCTGGACTCCCTGGAGGGTACCTGACCTGCTTTCTCTGGGCTAACAGCAGGAGGTCCTGGGGCCCTGAGGAGCAGTTCCCTACTTGGGGGATCCAGGCCTCACTGCCCCCAGGGACAGCGCAGGAAGTATGTGCATATCTGTGTGTGTGGGATGGGACAGGAGAGGCAGCTTGGCTTATACCGGGTGTAGGGGGGAAGCAGGGCAGGTTAGGGGAACCTGGACTCTAAACTGCCTGTGGACAGCCCCCTCCCACAAGGGTGTGGATGGGCACACGGGGCCCCTGTGTCCTGGGCCAGGCTTGGGTTCTTGGAGGCCAGCTGGAGCTTGCCTGCTTTTCTCAGATAGACCGGGGTCTGCTACGGACCCTGCTGCCCCCAGAAAGGCCTAGCCTGGTACAGTGGGGTGAGCAGGTGGGGTGTGGCCCCAGGAGCTGGCCCCACCCCCTGCACCATCCTGCTTTGTCAGAAGCTGTTTGAGGGAGAGAAGAAAGCACCTTATTAGGTAAGAAATGCCTTCTACCAGGTGGGGAGAGGCCAGGCCCGCCTCTACCTCCAGGCCCGCCTGCCCCGCCCTGGCAGAACACCAGCTTCTGTGGCATCTCAGTCCTGGCCCGAGCCCAGAAACCCCACACCCCCTCACCCCATGGAGCTCCGGCTTCCTGCTCCACACTCGGGTGGGGGCATCTGGCATGGGGAAGCCTGGCCTCCCACCTGGGAGGCAGAAGGGGCAGCCTCACGAGCGTCAGCTTGGGGGCTGTGTGACCTTGGCCAGGTGACCCCTCCTTCCCAAGCCTGAGCTTCCTCTTCTATACAATCAGCAGGTGTGCGAGGGACCTTGAATTGTCCTGAGGCTTCTTAACCCCATAGGGTGTCCCTCCACTTACAAACATGGGGCCAGGGTGCACCCGTCTCCAAGGGTGTAGTCTCAGCCCCCTTGCTCCAAACCCACAGCTTGCCTATGGGGCTCCCCGTCTCTGTTCCAGGGAAGCGGGGACTCCAGGGCAGGTCAGTCAGTTCTCCAGGCAGGGCAATCTGCTTGGCTTGACTGCTTACAGCAATGGGGCCTTGTAGAGACAGGGCCTGAGGAAGCCGGCGCTGCCTCCTTGGATCTGTTTCTCTGCCAGAAATGCTTCCATTTTCAGCCGTCAGCTAATGCCGGCCCCAAAGCCCCCAGGCCAGGCCGTAGGTACATCATGTATTGCATCTTCTTCTGCCATTGGAACTTGGCTTTGGAGATAAAAACCCTGACTCCACATTTCCAAAGTGTCTTTTAAGCATTATCTGGTTTGACTCTTGTCTACAGGACACTTTGGCAAGTGAGGTTTCACAGCATGGCTGGTGCTCTCTGCCCTGGACCCCTGGTCAGCACAGTAAGGGAAGGGAGCCTGTCTCATTTCTGTCAGTCCTGGGAAGATTGGAGCTGGGGGCGTCCTTGGATAATGTCTAGTCCAGCCTCCCACTGTGGAGCCCAGATTGGCCAAGAGCCCAGGATCCTTCCCCTCCTCCTGCCCCCGGGCCTGGCCAGAGGCTGCCTGCTCTCCCTATTCCCTGTGTCTGGCCCAGCCAGGGGAGACAGGGTTGGGACAGGTTCCAAGCCTCTGCCTCATGGAGGATCCCTGCTGTGGGCCTTCCTTCCCTCCTCCTCTGTCCCACGGAGCCTTCTGGCTTGTCCATTCCTAGCATAGCAATTGCACAGAGGTTTTTCAAGAGGGCTGACAAGGCAGCTTCTGCTGTGTGAAGAAAACAAGGCCAGACACGTGAGCATGGCTGCCATGCACAGCTGCCCTCTCCCGTTCCCAGCCTCCCCTGCCCTCTCCCGTTCCCAGCCTCCCCTGCCCTCTCCCGTTCCCAGCCTTCCCTGCGTGGAGTGGTTCTCAGAGGCTTTTTGCGCTCCCCTGGCCAAGTGCACAAAGGACCCTTCACTTCCAAGTCCCTGTGGCTGCACCCCCTCCTGAAAACCCTGGGGCTCAGGGAGTCCCCCAGTGTCATGCCAGTTTGGAATCCAGGCAGTCCTAGCAGGAAGTTCTCCCTGTTGCCTGGCTCCAGTCTCTCCTGCTGTGTTTCAAGCCCCCTCTCTTCTTGCCCTGTCCTCTGGAGGGAGCAGGCTGCCCAGTGCTCAGGCCACAGTAAGTTGGAGGTCAGAGTTACAGGGGCCCTAGTTCTCTCCTGTTTGTCCCTATCTGTGGGGTTTGGGCAAACTGAGGCTCTATGCTGAGCCCCCATTGGGGATGACCTCTCTTCTTCGCCAGCCCTCTGGCCTGTCCTGGCTTTCCACACCTCACGCATGCTCCTCTCCAGGAAGATTCTGCATCTTAGTTGGTCCTCGCATCCTCTCTGTGTCCCCTGCCAGCCTGTGTCCCCAGTGCCTCTGCCAGTGTCTGACACTAGTTGGTGCTCATTGCATATTTAAGAGCTTGAACAGTTTCCACAATGGGGAGCTCACTACCTCATCATGGCACCAACCACTGTGGGAAGCTCTAATTCTTAGAACGGTCTTTCTGGCACGGAACTGACACCTACCTCCCGTCAACCTCCATTCTGGGGAAGGACACACACAGGTCTCCACCCTCTTCCCAGGCCAGCAGCCCTTCAAACACATGCTGAGAACCATGGTCAGCTGACTTTTCCTGACTTTCCAAATGGAAATTCCAGAGTAGACCCTGTGGGTCCAACCCACTAGGACCTTTGGTTCACAATGCTTTACCTGGGGACATCTGAACACCACATGTAAACTTAGACTACCTTTTTCTCCCGGCCTGTAGGCTGATGCTAGGCCCTGGAGGGGGTTAAAGAGAAGAGGGGACTGTAGGGTCTCTTCAGATCACCACCCCCTCCGGGTCACTGATGTGGCTTCTTTAGGCCTGGACCAGGATTCATGAGAAGGTTCTAGAAGCCAGGAGGGCCAGGGCATGGGAGGCAGAGGGTGTGGCTTCTCCCAGGGCCTGGGATCAGAGAAGGCCTGAGAGCAGAGTTACAGTCTGTGAACAACTGTTAGTGAGCACTCACCGGATACAAAGCCCTATGACTCTGGGAAAGGAGAGCACATTTTAAAGTGAGTTAGGCCAGGCCCGCCCTGAACCCCAGATGCGCAGGTCTGATGTGGGTCTTAGAAATGGGCTCTTCCAACCAACTCAGGGACTGAGGGCCCAGAGAGGGACATGTGCTGCCTTGGGCCACACAGCAGTATGTGGTGGCTGGGACTTGAGACCATGTTCCTTCCCCAGCATCTACTCCCCAAGGAACTGCCTGAGCTCCTTGGGAATTCAGTAGTGGGGAAGAGGAGGCTCCGGCCCAGGGAGCAACAGACCGTGCCCAAGGTTCTGAAGCACAGCTGCCGGTGGCAAGGAGGCCCAGAAAGATCTGCAGAAGCCCAGTCCCAGGAACGTAGAGCTACCCACAGGCATCAACGGGGGTGTGTGTGTGTGTGTGCATATACATGACATGTGTGGGTGGCAGGGGCTGTGCAGGGTATGTTGTGGGCAGGTCGATGAAATGTGATAAAGCAGGAAGAACAGTGTTGCACATAGTAAGTACCGTGCTGTTATTTTGAGGGGTCTTAGCCTAGGTAAGGCAAGGAGGACTGGAAAAGTTGCAGGTGGAGGACCCTGGCTGAGTTGTGGGCAGGAGGAGTGGGCGTCAGGGGTAGCAGGACAGGTGGGCTTGGAGGGGTGCTGGAGATGCTGAGTCAGAAAGAGGAGGCTCTGGCTCTGCCCACCTCCTGGGCAAGAAGAGTCTAGAAACTGGAGGCCGCTTCTCCAGCCTAGCTGCCGGTTGTGCGGAGGCCGTGGCTGGTGTGGTCTGTTGGGTGGTGTGGCTCAGAGCCTTGGCAGGTCAGAAGGTCAGAGAGGGTGGAGGGCCAGAGAGGGCAAGGCTCTGGCTGTGTCCAGCTCCAAAACCCCCCGCTGTGCCTCAGGCATAGGCGGGAAGTGTTTGATGAGTGACTGATGGGGGTGGCGGGACGTGAGAGGCTCCCTAGGGCTGGCGGCTGGGTGGATGCCGCCCTGCCTTCACCCGTGGCCTGCTCGGGGCCTGCAGAAGCCCGCGGCAGCCGGCAGGGGGCGGTGCCCGACCGGCTTTGGGAGACTCCCCTCCCCTGCCCCAGGCGGGGCGTCCCGAAGGCGGCGGGGCTCAGATGTGGCGGCGCCTCCAGTGTCCCGTCCCATCCCGTCCCGTTCCGTCCTGTCCCGTCCGGGCAGCCCTGAGCGGCCTTCCTGCCCGGGCATGTTGGCCTGAGGGCGGGCGGACACCAGGTGTTGGCGCTGCGGAAACAGGTTTCTGAGCCCCTCCCAGGGACTTGGCACCCCACCCTGCTCACCCCACGCCGGGCGCCTGAGGGTGGGCGCGGCGCGGGCATGTGGTCAGGGAGGGAACCGCCGCGGGGGACAGGCCCCAAGTGCCTGGGTTTGGGGTTCGGGGACCCTCCACGGGAGGAACCAGGGCAGCGTGAGACACACCTGCCCTGTAGGTGGGTGTCTGGGAGACCAGACCCCTAGTCCCAGCATCATTGGCTTACTGCCTGTCCTGGCCTGTGCTGGAGTCTTGGTTGGGCCTTGGTTTCCTCATCTGTCAAGAGAGTGATACCTGTAGTCCTAGCTACCTGGGAGGCTCAGACACGAGGATCCTTTGAGCCCAAGAGTTCCACTCCAGCTTGTGCATACTGAGACCCCGTCTCTAATACAACGCAAAATCCCAATAAAACAAAACAAAAAAGAGAGTGATGATCCTACTTCGAAGCACTGTGGTGTTGACCAGTAGGTAAGGCTTATGACATCAGGCATCTCCCTCATCAGACTGGCAGCCCCCCAGGGCAAGGCTCCTCAGGAAGGGGCTTCTTGGGGCCCCAGCTCCATCCCATGGCTGCCTGTGGCTCCCAGGCTAGATGGGTGGGTAGAAGGTGAGAGGCTGAGAAGGAAACACAAACTTTGGCCTGTTCTGGTACTGCCTGGCCTGGCCTCCCCTGCCTGGTGTCTCTGAGGGGAAGTTGGGGCCATGGGGAGCCTGGAAGGGGCTGGAGAGTGGCTCACCCCTCAGCCTCTGCTGACCCTGCCCTTGACCCGCAAGGCCAGGACAGAGAGGGGAGTGGGAGGCACATTCCTGGCATTTGGAGGGAGAGACTGAGGCCATGAAGGTCAGGCTCTGGCAGCATAGGAGGGTGGTGGGGGAAGGGGAGTACAAACTTCATTTGTGTCTGACAGATGGGTAAACTGAGGCTCAAATTCCTCCAACAAGTTAGCGGCAGAAGCAGGACGAGAACCAGGGCCCTTGACTCCCAGCCTAGTGCTCTTTTCCCATTTCCCTATGTCCACATTTTTTGAGTGGTTTGAAGTGGCAAAGTCATGGTAGTAGAGAGGGTATGGGGTCTCAGAATATATTCAGGGTCTCCTTCCCAAGCCAAAGTCTGGCTGTGGCCATACCAGTGACACTCTCCATGGTCTGGGTTTGGAGGTTCCAGAAGGGACCTTCTCTGGGCAATGTAAATCCCACCAACCCTAAGGCTCAGCCCTGGGGTAGGTCCTCCTCAGCCTGCTCCCTGACAGAGGGCATCAGCTGTTTCCACTGGTGTATCCCCTCTTTCCCTTTCTTCTCCACCAGTGGGGCAGTGCCAGGGCACAGGGCAACGCTCAGAGCGCAGGGGTCACCTGGAGTCCTGACCGTCTCCAGAAACAGTGGGGAGGGGTCAGGAGGTCCAGCTCCTGGTTTAAAGTCCTGCTCTGTTGGTCGACAGGCTGTGTGGCTTAGAGCAAGGCCCTTCCTCTCTCTGGGCCTCAGTTTCTCCATCTGTAAAATGAGGAGGTAGGTGACATTCATGGTTTTAGTATGTCATCCCCTCAAGGGTGCCTTTGCTACCCACTATATCGCCAAACCTGAGGTGTGAGGTGGCCCTGACCTATTTTGGAGGGAAATGGGAGGGGATGGCCTATCTGGGCTCTACCAGCTACTTTTTTGGCCGGTTTAGTTTTCAGAGGACTAAAGGAAGGGGATCATTGTCTGCTAAGTATGGCAGCAATTTCTGCTATTCCTCGAAGCTCTAATGTGCTCCAACTTCCCCTCAGAGACATCAGGTAGGAGAGGCCAAGTCAGGCAGTACCATAACAGGCACAAGTTTGTGTTTCTCTTCTGCTTGGGGTAAGGTCAGGCAAGGGGAAGGGACCCATATTAGCCTTTTGAGGCTTGATAGGTCGAGTGTTTGGTATCTGAAAGCTACACTTTCTTTTCTTTTTTGGGACAGGGTCTCACTCTGTCACCCAGGATGGAGTGCAGTGGCACGATATCCACTCACTACAACCTCTGCCTCCCAGGCTCAAGCCATCCTCCCACCTCAGCCTCCTAAGTAGCTGGGACTACAGGCACATGTCACCATGTCCGGCTAATTTTTGTATTTTTTGTAGAGATGGCATTTCACCATGTTGCCCAGGCTGGTCTTGAACTCCTGTGCTCAAAGCCATCCACCTGCCTTGGCCTCACAAAGTGCTGGGATCACACACAGGCATGAGCTGCTCCCAGCTAAAAGCTACGCTGTTTTTTTTTTTTTTTTTTTTTGAGATGGAATCTCACTTTGTCACCCAGGCTGGAGTGCAGGGGCGCGATCTCGGCTTACTGCAGTCTCCACTTCCTGGGTTCAAACTATTCTGCTTCAGCCTCCCAAGTAACTGGGATTACAGGTGTGGGCCACCACACCTGGCTAATTTTTTGTATTTTTAGTAGAGACAGAGTTTCGCCATGTTGGCCAGGCTAGTCTTGAATTCCTGATCTCAGGTGATCCACCTGCCTTGGCCTCCCAAGTTGCTGGGATTACAGGCGTGAGCCACTGCACCCGGCCGGAAAGCTATACTTTCGAAGGTTGACCTTGAAACTACGTGGGGACATGTGGCTATCCTTGATCCCCTGGAAGGTCTTCAGAGTTAGCTTATCAGCTCAAGTTATTCTCCACTCTGAGTACAGGACAGGGAACTCCTCTCCGTCAATGCTCTGGCATTGGGGTAGCCATAGGGGTGGGATGGCAGTGGCCTGTCAGGGCAGGGTTTTGCAAGGGGATTTAGCATCCTCAGGAGAGGAGGACACTGGCCATCTTCCTTTTTCCAGGAGGTCATGGGGAGAGTATGCGGTGGGACGCCGTGGGCCTCCCTCCACCAGAAACATAGTCTTAGCAGCCACAGGCTTGTAGGGGGATGGAGCTGGGGAGAGGACTGTCAGGCAGGCTGGAGAGCCTCCAGGGGGACCCCAGGCTCCCCCAATCTCAGGGAGCTCCTTAAAGCAGCCACAATCCACTGCAGCAGGGCAAAGCCTATGGGGGGACCTGGGGGAAGTAGGTCTCCAAGGTCTCCATTTTGTACCCCTAAAGTCTGTAGCCAAGAAGAGGAGGAATGAAGGGTTCCCCGCCAGGCCCTGTTCCGACAGGCTGGGGAGGACGGGTGGGGCTCCCAGGTGAGCCCATGTGCTCCTGATCTCAGTTCGTAGCTAGGCAGCTTTGTAAACAGCGGAAACACAGAGCAGTTTCTCTGTGTGTGTGTGTGTGTGTGTGTGTGTGTGTGTGTGTGTGTGTGTATGTGTGGGCCTCTGCTGGGGGACTCATGCCCCAGAGGGGGCCCTTCTCATTACTTTATAGTCACAGTTATATACAGTTCTGAGGCTGGGGTTCTGCCAGCGAGCGCTTGCTGAGCACTTGCTGTGTCGCAGGTCTGCTTCATGTATTGTGTCCTTTAATCTTCCCAACCCTGTAGGCAGGCACCCTTATTACCCAGTTTTATAGGTGGGGAAACTGAGGCTCTGAAAGTTGCAGATGCCCAGGGTCACAGAGTAACTGAGTGATAAAGCCAGGCCAGGGTTCAAATTGAGGTCTGTCTGACTTCAGTCCAGTTATACTCCTGGCACCTGTGGACGTGTGTGCATGTGAGCACTGATCAAGGGCTGTGTGTACGCACGTGTGCGGATGTGTGCTTTGATGGTGGGCCTGAGTCGGCCTGCGCCTGTTGAGGACACCTGCATGCAGGCGTGGTTGTTTCTGCCTAGGGATGCAGGTGTGTGCACAGATGCCCACATGCACCTACGCTGGCACAATGCACATATATTGGGTACAAATGTGTGTGTATGTGTGCAGATGTGAACATATGCATAAGAACATATGCTTGTGCACAGTGTGCCTGCATTTATGAGTAGGTGTATGCATGGGCTGTGCACATGAGTGTGCATATCTGCAGATAGCCATGTCCCTGGGTATACGTGGTTATCTTCAAAGGCTGACCTCACTCCAGTTCACTCAGCCTCTGTCCCCTTCTCAGGCTCCTGACTCAGGCACATGTGTGGAATCTATTTGCATGTTGGTCCCACTGAGTCAGGGTCACAGCAGGATGTGTGATGGCCTTGCTGGTGGTACAGCGACTTCTGAAGATTATTTGAAGGAAGGAGACTTGGGGAGAGGTAGGACTGGCAGGGCTGGGTGTTGAACAGGAAGGTGGCAGATGGGGCGGAGGCAGGCCTAGGTGTTTTTCAGCCCCCCAATCAGGGGTAGAGGCCTCGCAGGAGCCTGATCCTGTACCCTGTACTTACCTCTTTCTTATTTATTTATATTTATTTTTTATTTTATTTTTATTTTTATAGTGAGATGAAGTCTCACTATATTACCCAGATTGGTCTCGAACTCCTGAGCTCAAGCGATCCTCTGACCTCCATCTCAAAAAGTGCTGGGATTACAGGCGTGAGCCGCCACGCTCGGCCTACCCACCTCTTTCAAGACTCAGCCCCACTACCTAGGGAAACCCAGGTAGGGAGGACATGTTTGTGCCCTGTCTCCATATCTGTGTACCAGGCAATCCTCTAAGGGAATGGAGGGGTTGAGCATGGGGGGCAAGATGGGAATGCTAAACCTCCTCTGAGGTTCACAGGTGTTGGAGAGAAGGGCTAAGGCCAAATTCCAGCCCCAGGAACCGCTCTTTGTACTGTCCCAGACCCCAGGCCATAGGTATCTGGCTCCCCATTGGGCGTGGAGGTGCAGATGAGGCAGTGGTCAGCAGGGGGCGCTCAGAGCCTGCAGATGGTGGGGAGCCATGAAACAGGCAGGTGGGGATGGGAGTGGGGAGAGTAGGGCTGAACCACGGGCATAGACCCACCTGCGGGGAAAGGGTGGAGGAACATGAACTTTGCAACACGAGGGGCAGACTCCCAGAGGGCCAGATATGCACATCCTCCCCAGAGGGACAGGCCCTCTCCAACAGACTCACAGACCCTCAGAAGGACAGACACAGGGACAATCCCTCATCCTCTGAGAGCACTCTGGGCCCAGTGAGCCAGAGGGAGATGAGAGTGAGCATATCGGCCCACACGTCCCTCTGGAGGCAGGGGGTGCTGGCCCTTGGAGACAGTGAGGAGGGGAAGGAAGGCAAGGACTCTGCAGTCAGGCACACTCGAGGTCCGACTCCAGAGCTGCCTCTGGGTGACCTGAGCTCTCCTGAATGGGGCAATGTCTGCCAGGTGTCCAGTTCAGGCCTTGACACACAATGTCACCCTGGAGGTTATGAGAGGTTGTCGGAGCCTCCGTCAATGGTATGTCTGCACAGTTCTCCAAGCACCTACTAAGTGCCAGGTCCATTGCAAGGCACTGGGGATACGGTGATGATCAAGTCACACCCTGTGGCTCCTGCCACTGTTAGGGAGCTAACATTCTAATGGGGGGAGTATCTTAGGATACTTGGGATACAAAATGATCACTACTCCCCATTTGATTATTTGAAGTGGAAATTATGGGATAAAAGGCAGAGACTGGCAGGGAAGGCCCTTTCCTCTTTCATTGCTTATCAAATGCAGGCTGGGAAAAGTCCAGATATTATGGTACTGTTCTGGTCCCCTGCCTCTTACTGCAGAGGTCACATTCAAACCTTCCATCTCATTCAGTCAAAGCTGAGGTTCAACAGCGGCCCCTGAGGCCCAGTGTAGGCTGAACCCCCCACCTACTCCCCCTCATCCCTCCTTGCAAGTCCTCAAACATGATAGGCAGGTTCTGCCTCTGGGCCTTTGCCTTTGCTGTTCCCTCTGCCTGGAATGCTCTTCCCCAGGCTTCTGCATGGCTTGTTTCTTCATCTCCTGGTTTTTTTTTTTTTTTTTTTTTTTTTTTTCAGATGGAGTCTCCCTCTGTCGCCCAGGCTGGAGTGCAGTGGTTCAATCTCAGCTCACTGTAACCTTTGTCTCTTGGGTTCAAGCCATTCTCCTGCTTCAGCCTCCCCAGTAGCTGGGACTACAGGCACCTGCCACCACACTCAGGTAATTTTTTGTACTTTTAGTAGAGACGGGGTTTCACCATGTTGGCCAGGCTGGTCTTGAACTCCTGACCTCAGGTGTTCCACCTGCCTCAGCCTGCCAAGATGCTGGGATTACAGGCGTGAGCCACTGCGCCCAGCCAAAATGTTCCTTTCTTAGTGAGGCTTTTCCTAACCTCCCTAGTAAGCACCCTACTCTCAACATTCCTTATGCTGTTTCTGCTTTAGTTTTCTCCATAGCACTTTTGATCAACATCTAGTCAACCACATCTTTTATATGAATACATTTCTTCCTTGTGTTTTTCTTCCCATGAGAACATAAACTCCATGTGGGCAGGGATTTGGGCAGATTTGTTCACTGCCGTATCCATGGGCCTAGAATGTGCCTGGCACATTGTAAGCATCAATAAATATTTGTCAATGCATGTTTGTCAAGTGAATGTTGAGTGCTGGCCCTGCAGTGGCATACCTCTCTTTCTGATGGGGGTTAATGATGGGTTGGGGGTTGGGGGCACGACTTAAAGGCTGCAGTTGAGTTGATGCTGGCATAACCTTTTGGGGGCTAGGTGCCTGGGGGTGTCTTAGTCCCTTTTGTGCTGCTATAACTGAAGACTATAGACTGGGTACTTTATAAACAGTAGAAGTGTATTTGGCACATGGTTCTGGAGGCTGGGAAGTCCAAGATCATGGGGCTGCATTTTGTGATGGCCTGATGGCCTCTTGCTGCATCATGACATGGCAGAAGGCATCACATGGCGATACAGTGCATGACAGGGAACAAGAGAAGGCCAAACTCACTTTTATAACAAACCCATTCATGCAGTAACATAAATTCATTCATGAGGGTAGAGCCCCCATGACCTAATCACCTCTTAAAGGTCCTGCCTCTCAACATGCTGCACTGGGAATTAAGCTCTAATACATGAATTTGGGGGACTTACTCATACCATAGCATTCTACCCCTGGCCCCTAAAATTCATGTCCTTCTCCCATGCAAAATACATTCATTCCATCCCAATGGCCCTGAAAGTCTTAACTTGTTCCAGCATCAACTCAGAAGCCCAAAGTCTAGAGTCTAAATCTAAATCATACATAGATGAGACTGAAGGTATCATTTGCCCTGAAGCACGTTCCCCTCTGTCTGTGAGCCTGTGACATAAAAACAAGTGATCTACTTCTAAAATACAACGGTGGGACAGGCATAGGACAGAAGTTCACATCCCAAAGGGAGAAACAGGCAAGAAGAAAGGGGGCGGGGGCTAATAGGCCCCAAGCAATTCCAAAACCCAACATGACAGACAACATTATATCTTTTTCTTTTGAGATGGAGTCTAGCTCTGTTCCCTAGGCTGGTACAATCTCAGCTCACTGCAACCTCCGCCTCCTGGGTTCAAGTGATTCTTCTAGCTCAGCCTCCCAAATAGCTGGGATTAGAGGTGCGTGCCACCACACCCGGCTAATTTTTGTATTTTTGGTAGAGACAGGGCTTTGCCATGTTGGCCAGGCTGGTCTTGAACTCGTGACCTCAGGTGATCTGCCCACCTTGGCTTCCTAAAGTGCTGGGACCACAGGCATGAGCCACCATGCCCAGCCAACATTACAACTTAAGACTTTAGGATAATCTTTCTCTCCGTGTGCTTCCTACACTGAGGGATTTGGGCCCCCAAAGCGTTGGGCAGCCCAGTTCCCATGGCTTTGCTGAACTCAGCCCATGCAGCAGCTCTCCCATGCTGGAGTGGCACATTGGTAGTCTACAGTTCTGGGGTCTCTGAGGTGGCCTCACTCCCATGGCTCCACTAGGCATTCCTGGCAGGAACTCTCTGAGGCGGCTCTGCCCCTGTGAAAATCTCTGTCTGGGCCCTTAGGCTGTCCATGACATCATTTGAAATCTAGATAGAGGCCACCAAGGTCCCACAGTTTTTGCATTCTGCCCACCTGCAGAATTAGCATCACAGGGATGCCACCAAGGTTTACAGCTTGTACCTTCTGGAGTGGTGGGTCAAACTGCACCCGGGCCTGCTTGAGCCGTGGCTGGGGCAGCCAAGGGGCACTGCACTGGAAATCGGGAGCAGAGTCTTGAGGTGGATGGGACAGTGAATGCCGACTTCCCTTGGGCAGCTCTCTGGAAACCTTGCCCTCAAGCTCCTTGTTTGCCTTGAAGATCTCTGAAATGCCTTCAGGTTCATTCCCCCAATTGTCTTGGTGAATAGAACCTGGCTTCCCCATATTACTCTCTTTAGCAAAAGGTCACTTGGCTGCATGCTTAGTGTTCTTCCCCAAACATCCTTTTTTTATTCTTTTTTTTTTTGAGACAGAGTCTTGCTCTTGCCCAGGCTGAAATGCAGTGGCATAATCTTGGCTCACTGCAACCTTGGCCTCCCAGGTTCAAGCGATTCTCCTGCCTCAGCCTCCTGAGTAGCTGGGATTACAGGTGTGTGCCACCACGTCCAGCTAATTTTTTGTATTTTTTTTTAGTAGGGATGGGGTTTCATGGTGTTAGCCAGGATCGTCTTGATCTCCTGACCTCGTGATCCACCCACCTCGGCCTCCCAAAGTGTTGGGATTACAGGCATAAGCCACCATGCATGGCTGCTTTTTTATTCTTTAAATGGCCAGGCTAAGAGTTTTCCAAATCTTTCTGTTCTGCTTTCTTTGAAATTATAAATTCCATCTTTGAGTCATTCTCTCTTCTCCCACTTTATTGTAAGTGGACAAAAGAAGCCATGTGGCACCGTCGGCACTTTGCTGCCTTGCTGTTGCTCCTGCCGGATATCCTAGGCCATTACTCTAAAGTTCTGCCTTCCATAAAGTCCTTGGGCATGGACATAATTTTGCCAGGTTCTTTACAACTGCAGAGCAAGGAAGGCCGTTACTCTATTTTCCAATAGGATGGCCTTTACTCTATTTTGCAGTAAGATAGTCTGCTTTTCCCCCAAGACCTCATCAGACTGGCCTTTTCTGTCCAGATTTCTACCAACATTTTGATCTACATTTCCAGGTATTGATTATAACAACAGACCCACTTCTTGGTACCAGTTTCCTGTCTTGGTTTGTTTTGTGGTGTTATAACAGAATACTACAGACGGGGTAATTTATCAGCAATTAGAAGTTTATTTGTCTCACAGCCCTGGAGGCTGGGGAGTCCGAGATCAATGGCCTGTGTCTGGGAAGGCATCACATGGTGAGAGTGTGTGAGACAGCAAGAGAGGGTAAGAACTGCTTTTCTTTTCTTTTCTTTTTTGTGATGGAGTCTCACTCTGTCACCAGGTTGGAGTGCAGTGGCACAGTCTCAGCTCACTGCAACCTTTGCCTCCCTGTTTCAAGTGATTCTCCTGCCTCAGCCTCCCGAGTAGCTGGGACTACAGGTGCGCACCACCATGCTCAGTTGATTTTTGCATTTTTAGTAGAGATGGGGTTTCACCTTGTTGGTCAGGATGGTCTCGATCTCTTGACCTTGCGATCTACCCATCTCAGCCTCCCAAAGTGTTGGGATTACAGGCGTGAACCACCGTGCCCGGCCCAGACCTGCTTTTCTAATAAACCCACTCCCACATCACATCAATCCATGCATGAGGGCAGAGCCCTAATGACCAAATCACCTCTTAGAGGTCCCACCTCTCAACACTGTTGCACTGGGGGTTGTTGTGGGACACATTCAAACCACAGCAGTGGGTAGGGGTATTCTGGTTCTTTTTTGCTCTTGTTAGGACAGAAGTTGAGTGTTTGGGGGACATCTACCAAACTTACATATCTGAGTTGAGACATAGAGGGGTAGTTTCTCCCCTTGAAGAAAATTAAATGCCAGGTGCGGTGGCTCATGCCTGTAATCCAGCACTTTGGGAGGCTGAGGAGGACAGATCACTTGAGGTCAGGAGTTCGAGACCAGCCTGGCCAACATGGTGAAACCCCATCTCTACTAAAAATACAAATTAGCTAGGCCTGGTGGCACGTGCCTGTAATTCCAGCTACTCAGGAGGCTGACACAGGAGAATCGCCTGAACCCGGGAGGCAGAGGTTGTAGTGAGCCAAGATCGTGCCAATGCACTCCAGCCTTGGTGACAGAGCCAGATTTTGTCTCCAAAAAAGAAAGAAAATTCAAACTACAAGAAAGCTAGCACATAACGGAAGGGTGTTTATTGTTTGTGAATAGAGGGGTTCTGGTAGGGGACCTGTGGGTGTTACGCATTACCCACCTGGAGCACACGTGTAGCCCATCTTCTAAAAGCCCACACTGACTTTGGCCGCCTTGTCAGGACAAGTACCCTGTTCTTTAAGTCCCAGCTGCTCCTAATAGAAGGAAAACGTACTCCCTCCAATCTCTTCCTCTAGGCCCAAGAACTAGCCCCCTGGGGCCCTTGCCTGTGCTCCTGAGTTTGGGTAAGGCCACTTATTTTAGCTCTAGGGGAGGTATTGTATGTCATTGACTAACTTCTACAACACTGCAGCTTTCCTGCTTTGCCCTTGAAGCTTTCAATAGCTACTCTGTCATTTCCTCGCATTGAATCCCCTGTGTTTGAGATAGCTAGCTTGGCTTCTCTTTTCCTGACTGGACCCCAGCTGATTCACTAGAGCACACTGGACCCCAGCTGATTCACTAGCATTGACTGAAGAGAAAGTAGATTGTGCTGAGTGTGATGAAGAGCACAGCACAATAATAATAAGTAAAAATGAAGAGTATTGTGGAGGAAGGAGGGGGCTATCTGAGATGGGCATCAGGGAAGGTCTCTGTGAGGAGGAAACTTTTGAGCTGAGACTTGGAAGATGAGGAAGAGCCAGATCTAGGGGTTGGGGTGAGGATTCCAGGTGGGATCAAGGTCCCTGAGGCCTGTGGGCTGTGGCAGCCCGCTCTGTGGAAGGCACTGAGCCTGCGCCTGCTGGGGAAGGGAGGCCAGGGCAGAAGAGATGGCTCAGCCCTGGGGGATTCTGGGTTTAAATCTGAAATTTGAGCCTGAGCGTGTGGGGATCTGAGTTCTGGGTTTACCTCCTGCCCCAGCTGTCTTCTCTCCTCCCCTCCCTAGGGGAGAGCCTGCAGGGCTCACTCAGGCTCCAAAGGAGCACGGTCTAGTCATGGCCAGCAGAGGGCAGTGGTTGCTGTGGTGTGGGCTGGCAGGGCAGGAGCTGACCTTTCCCGAATGGAATGCTGCCTGAGCAGTCAGCTCCAGAAGGGAAGGGGGCATTGGGCCACTTTCCTCACCCTCACCAGTCCTCAGCTCCCCTGAGACAGGTCTTGGAGCCCTGGCCTCTCTTGTGGGGAACGGGGAAGGTGGGGATGGCCGACTGTGTGGACACTTGCCTGATCACTTCAAGTCAAGCCCCCTGGGCCAGGCTGATTCCAACCCGACTCGGGATAACAGGAAAAGGGGAAAGTCTCTCAAAGTTTATTTAGTGTGCTTATTATTTTGTTATTATTAAGCACTTACCATGTGCCAGGCACTGTGCTAAATTCTTTTTTTTTTTTTTTTGAGACAGAGTCTGGCTCTGTCAACCAGGCTGGAGTGCAATGGTGCAGTCTCGGCTCACTGCAACCTCCGCCTCCCGGGTTCAAGCGATTCTCCCCCCTCAGCCTCTCAAGTAGCTGGGACTACATGCGTACGCCACTATGCTCGGCTGATTTTTGTACTTTTAGTAGAGACGGGGTTTCACCATATTGGCCAGGCTGGTCTTGAACTCCTGACCTCAAGTGATCCGCCCGCCTTGGCCTCCTAAAGTGCTGGGATTACAGGTGTGAGCCACCGCACAGGCCGCTAAATTCTTTGATCATGTATCATCGCTTTAAAGCTTCACAACAAACCTAGGAAGCAGACAGATGCTGTTTACCTCCTGGAGGCTGTCCAAGACCACACAGCTGGAACCAGGGTTTGCTCTACAGACCATGGTCTCAGTGATGATCACTGCTACCTCCTGGGCAGGGACCACCTAAGGAATTGAGGTGGGTAGGGAGGCTGAACAGAATTTCATGGTATTGGTGTAGAAGGGATCTACGGGGTCACTCAGTCTAACATCTTTATTTACAGATGAAGGAAACTCCAGAGAGGGACATGCCTTGCCCCAGGTCCCACACAGCACAGGGATGACCAAAACTGGAGGGACTTGGGTACAACAGGGAGCCCTGGGCCAGATCCTGGCTGCCCCACATCAGTTCAGAGGCGCTTGAGGGCAAGGACCCCATTTCACCCTTTATTCCCTCCTTCTGCCCCACTGTGCCGACCACAGGGCGGAGCGCAGAGTAGGTGCTCGAAACATCCTCGCCATGGACCCACCTCTTATCCCTCCGCAGCTGCAGCCCCCGGCCACTTAGGCCTCTGCATGTAGCCAGCATTTAGTAAGTGCCAACTGCATGCTTAGTGCATTACCAGACATTGGGGGGCACGGCTGAGTAAGATGCAGTCCCTGCACCAGTTGACTTACACCTTGTGGGGGCTTCAGGGGTCACCCCACATTACAACGTGTGCTCCCAAGTTTTCCTCATTCTCAACTCAGGTCTCCCCTGCTCCTGTCTGGTAACTCACAGCCCCAGACTGAAGACTGAGCAAATCCCTTCCACTTCCCTCCCTTGGGTCGTTTCCATTCCCTTCTTCTTTGCTAGCCCCATCACCCCTCCTTCCCAGCAGCCTCCTCCCCTCCTCCAGGAAGCCCTCTTTGACTAACTTCCCCAGCTGTTCTGCAGGCCCCAGTTTTGAGGTCTGGAGCTCTGCCCAGGCGGCTCTGGTTGTGTCTGTCTCTTTGCTTCTGTGTGGGTCTCCCTCATCAGCTCTGGAGGACGAGGACAACTTTCCCTGCCCCCATCCCAGCCCCCAGCTATTTTCCCTCAGGCCTGAAGAGAGGAGGAGAAGGTGCCGGAGGGGCGTGTGCAGTCAGTCTGCCGCACACAGGGCCTGCCTTGGGCTCTGGTCCTGGGTCTTTCTCGGAGGTTTCTCTAGAGCCACCAGGGCACTGACTTGCCAGTCCTGGCACAAGGCCTCTGAGTTCTGATCTAGGCTGAGCCTGGGGAGTTGGGCTGGGCGCCACCTCTTGGGCGCCTGCTTGAACCCGCCTACATGTTGTGTTTCAGTCTCTGCCTCACCAACTCTTAGGTTAGATCATTTTTTCTGCCCCTATGGGAGGCAGTCTGCAGGTAAGAAACCGTTCCAGGCAACCACAGGGCTTCCTTTCGCCTGCCTGGTGACCAGAGTTACGGTGCTTGGCCACTCTGAGCCTCACTGATGGCAGGAGAAAGAGCCAGACCTGTGAGGGAATTGTTGCAGCCAGAGGAAGGCTGGCGCTGTTGGCCAGGGGTTCACTGAACAACAGAGGAGGGCAGGAGTGGGAAGGAGGAGAGAGGAGGTAGTTTTGTATGCGAAGGGGATCAGACTCTGTGCCTGTCGGAAATGGTTTAGGTTTTGCTAGCCTGAAAGGGGCAGGAGCGTTTCCTTGTTTGGGTAGGGAAGCCCTTGTTTTCTCCCGTCTATTCATTCATCCTGCACACTCTCACTCTGTTCCTTCAATGTCCAGGCATTGCACCAGCACCTGGGATCCAAAGGTCAAGAAGATGTGTCCTCACCTTCGTAGGACTTTTAGGCTGGAGGTCTTGGCTGGGGAGGGACATTGCTCATTCATCCCTTCATTCATTTTGCATTTATTGAACACCTACTACGTGGCAGGCACTGTGTAAAGCCTTGGGAAGGCAGTAGGACATGATCTTTGCCCTCAAGGAGTTTAGAGTCTTCTGGGGATAAAAGTCACAAAAGCAGGTGACTGAAGCTCTGCTTAAGTAGAGGAGTGGGGAGTCAAGGACACAGAGAGAAATGTTGGATGAATTTAATGTCCCCCTGTGTGTCCAGAGCAGGGCCAGTCACAGGCTAAGTATGTGTTCAGTAAATGTTTGTGAAATGCAGGACCCATGTGTGGGTCGTAAGTTTCTTAAAATTTATGAGTCAAAGAATCAAGTCGTTTTAACTCTACAATAAAAATTCTACAAATGAAAATGACTGGAAGCAGTCAAATGATACTTAGAGGAAAATATATGGTCTTCAAAGCATCTTATATTTAAAAAGACGATAGAAAATTAAAGTATTTAACTCAAGAAGCTGAAAAGCAATAAAAATAATAAACTCAAAATAGGAAGGAAATAACAAATATGTCATCTAATTCTTTTATTTCTTTCTTTTAAAAAAATTTTTTGAGATGGGGTCTCACTCTGTTGCCCAGGCTGGAGTGCAATGGGCGCAATCATAGCTCACTGCAGCCTCCAATCCCTGGGCTCAAGTGATCCTTTTGCCTCAGCCTCCCAGGTAGCTAGGACTACAGGCGCTTGCCACCTGGGATTGCTGGGATTTTAGGCATAGCCATCACCTCCTGGCCTCATGAAATTCTTGACTATGAAATTCATATTCATATTCAGAAATTCAAACTCCAATTCAGAAATTAATAAAATAGAAAACAAAGATAAAATGAGAGAGCTGGTCTCAGCTCTAGGCCTCTCTTGGACGGTTATGTGGCTTATCAGTCTCTTCTGAGTTTTGAGAGTGGAGCCTGCCCTTCAGGGTCTTCAGGGGAATGGATAAACTCAAGCCTCTGAACTTTAGCCCAGGGGCCTGGCTGTGCTGTGCACTGAGCCGGCATGAGGTCTATTTGCTTGCATTTGAGTCTCCTGATTAGTTGGTCACCTTTAATCTTTAATGTCTGCTGTAATAATCACACCATCACTAATAAGCCTTTACAATTGTTGAGCTATTATAGTTCAGAGTGCCGGAAGCAAGAGATGTGGCTTTCCTGAAAGGAATAAGCATAGCCACCTCATCAAATGCCCAAGCACCCTGTGAGTTAAGTAGGGAAGGGGTGTGCCCCATTTTACAGATGAGGAAAGCAATGCTCTATTTGCCTGAAGTCTCCTTGCTGGTGAGTGGGTGGGCCAGGACACAAATGCTTCCACGTCCCTTCCCGCTATTCCTTTCCTTTGAGACACCTGTTCCTCCTTTGGTCTGTCTCCTAACTGAGTTCCTTTGTGTTCACTTGAAGTCCCCCTTCCTCTAAGCAGCCTGTTCTGATTCCCTGATTCCCTCCACAAACCCTTCTCTTCCCTGACCTTTGATAGCACCCACTTCTGCATGTGGCGAGGAAGTCCAGGGTGGCTACCTTGGGTGGATATCTCATCTCTCAGCCTGACTGTGAACTTCTTGCGGTGGAGGGGTGGACCCTTGTCTTGGAGGAGTCTTAGCACAAGGCTGGGCTTGGAGGAGGTCCTCAATCCTTATGCGTTGACTTGGGATTTGATTTGGCAGGATTGGGCCCATACCCATCAGAATACAGTCTGGGTTGTGTCAATTCCCAGTAGGGCAGAAGTGCTTAAGAAGAAAACCTGCCACCACTGGGGAATCCCTGGCATGTGTGCTGGCTAAAGCAGCCTATGTGGTGCCTGGATATGTCAGGAGGCACTGGGAACATAGGATAACATTGGTGTAGTCTCGGGGCAGGACAGTGTATTAGTCAGCCTAGGGGCCTGGCTGTGCTTATAGTGTGTTCTTAAACACACTATAAAGAAATCCCTGGCTGAGCGTGGTGGCTCACGCCTGTAATCCCAGTACTTCAGGAGGCTGAGGCGGGCAGATCACTTGAGGTCAGGAGTTTGAGACCAGCCTGACCAACATGGTGAAACGCCATCTCTACTAAAAATACAAAAAATTAGCCAGGCATGGTGGTGGGTGCCTGTAATCCCAGCTACTCGGGAGGCTGAGGCAGGAGAATTGCTTGAACCCGGGAGGCGGAGGTTGTAGTGAGCTGAGATCCAGTCACTGCCCTCCAGCCTGGACGATAGAGCAAGATTCTGTCTCACACACACAGACACACACACACACACAAAAAAAAAAAAAAAGAAAGAAAGAAAGAAAGAAAGAAATCTCTGAGACTCAGTAATTTATAAAGAGAAGACATTTATTTTGGCTCACAGTTCTGCAAGCTGTACTGGCATGGCACCAACATTTGCTCAGCTTCTGGTGAGGGCCTCAGGAAGCTTACAGTAAAGGCAGAAGGTGAAGGGGCAGCAGGCATATCACATGGTGAGAAAGAGGGGAGAGGTCTCAGACTCTTTTAAACAACCACATCTACGTGAATTGAGTGAGAACTCACTCATCACCAAGCGGATGGTGCTGAGCCATTCGTGAAGGATCCTCTCTCATGATCCAAGTACTTCCCACCAGGCCCCACTTCCAACACTGGGAATTACATTTCAACATGAGACTTGGAGGGGACGAGCATCCAAACCATACCAGACGGTGAGACAGGAGACCTTTGTGTGTCCAAGCTGCACTGGTCTGAAGATATAACTAGGTCCCTGGACTTTTTCTCTCTTAATTGGAAAATTCCTAATGTTCCATGGTCAGCCTGATTGACCAGTGGCTGACCGGTCCTGAGAGGGGAGATAAAAAATAGACATACAGCTTTCTCCATAGACAAATCTCAACACTTTATTCATCCTGTGGCAGTGAGAAGGGGACATGGCCCCAAGATAGCCAATCAGGTGAGGGGGCTGGAGCGTGTGCCATCTATCCAGATAGTACATACAGACTGATCATGCAGAAACAGGAAGGGAAGCAATAAGTTAAAAGCCACATAAGTTATGAAAAAATAATATATACTTTATATATCTTGTATCCCCACTGAGGATTTGCTCCCTTGGAAACCAGTGAAGAGCCTGAGGAAAAGCACCAATCAGCACCCTCTTTTGGGACTTCGGGGATGAGAATATCTGAGTTCCCATGGCCAGAGAGTCAGTAACCCGCCAGTGCTCCCCACAGGCCTGGGGGCCCAGACCTCTGGCCAGCATGTCCTGGAAAATGAGATGAATGAATCTAATGCAGTTTAGAAGAGGAGGTGAGGCGAGGGGCAGGGAGGGGAGATGAGAGAGAAGGAGGGAAGGAAGCTGTGCAGTGGGAGGCTGGTGCCACTGGGATGCCTCTGCAAGCCTCAGCATTGAGAGCCAAGAGGGGGAGACAGGAGTATGCCTGCCAGCACCCCCGTCTTCTGGTGGAATGTGGAATTTCCCTCTCTGGTAGAGCCCTTGTAAGGCTGTCATTCGGGCCCCACAGCTGGACCTCAAGGGCTTGGAAGCTCCCAGACTTGCCTGGACTGTGCCTTCTTGCTGGCCGGCCAGAGGCAGGGGGAATGGGCATGGAGGGAGGAGGGGGACAGGGTGAGGAGAAAGGAGGAGCTCTAACTCCATAGGTGTGGGGAGTTCCTGGGCTCCTCCATGAATGCCGAGGAGGGGAGGGCAAGGCTATTTGGCCCAATGGAGAGAACAGAGGCCCTGAGAAGTGAGATTCTTGGGAAGTAGACCTGGGGCTTCATGGCAGGGGTGGGACCAGGGGTCTCCAGGGCTAGGTGCACCAAAACCAGGTGTTTGGGCTGGGAACAACCTGGGCTGGGGGTAGAGAGCTCAGATCCCAGGCTGGTAGGACGCCAGTATGGCAGAGAGGTGAAAGGAAGATCTAATGCTCCTGCCTAATCTCAAGCTGCCATCTGGCTTCCACTCCCAGGGAGCTGATTATGGCAAGAATAGCTTCCGGAGAAGGTGCTAGGAGCTGGTTGGGGGCAGCCTGTCCAGTTCTGACTGTGGCCTACTGGGAGGGACCCATAGGAGGAGGGAGGGGTGCAGGTGTTCGGGCTCATCTCTGGGGCCCAGGCTTAGGTCGCCAACACCCAGGGCCCCTCCTCCCTTCACTCTATAATACTGTCGGGTCTCTGGGGAGCCCAAGGAGCATGGGAAAGCCAAGAGGGTCTTCAGCAGCCAGGCTTCCCAGGAACTCCAGATACAGGACAGGGCCCACATCGTCCTCCTCGGCTCCCGCCCATAGGTGGATGGGCCGGTCCCAGTCTCAGTTCCAAGGCAGAGGCAAGGCAAGGCTTGAGATAGGAGTCAAGGTCAAGAGTCAGAAGGGCCTTGGCAGAGCCCAGTGCTGGAGGAGGGGCCTCAGAGGAACAAGGAGGTGGAGACAAAACTGACCCCTAATTCCAGCTCACCCATCAGGAAAACCTCTGGCCAGAAGGTTGGAAGGACGGGACTGTGAGATACTGATACAGAGCGGCGTGGCTCTGAGCAGCTGCTGATGCTCCTCTCCCACCCTGGCAGCCCACAAAACAGCAGTCAGTTTTGAACCCCCCCTCTCAGTTCAGTATCAGATTTTGCCTCTCCTCCCAACCTAGAGGCTCCAAGCTGCTTTCTTGAGTCTAGCTTAAGTCCCTTCTGCTGCAGTGGAGTGTCCTGGGGGTCCTGGGGTCCCGTCGCCTCACTCTGAGACCTCCGACTCCTGTGAGAAGTACTTCTCTGACATTTCGGTGATTTGGATCACGGGGCCTTTGCTGCCCTTCTTCTTTCGGGAGGGGGCCTTGGAGAGGCCCGACCTGGAGGCAGCTACAGGGAACATAAGGGGTAGGGGAGGGAAGGGGCTGGAGGTTTGGGAGCCACTTAAAATGATGCCTTTAGGATCATGATCCCCTACACCCTCACCCCCCCCCCCACCATGGGTTCTCAGGGCAAGAGGACTCACCGGTTTTGCACCTGGACTGCACAGCGCTGACCACAGTGGCTGAGGGCAAGTCCATCCTGGGGGTGAGGGGTGGGGGGTGGGAGAGGGATATGATGGGATGTGAAGGGAGCCTGTGGCTTAGACTGCCCTGGGGGCTGGCAAGTGGAGGGTAGTTCTTGGTGGTCACTCCCAGCCCTGGGGTTGTTCTGTTGTGTGGCCTTGGCTAGCCAGCTTGTCCTCTGTGGACCTCTGGCCCCTCTCCATGGCATAAATGGCTAATAGCACTGAGCACTGAGTTTTGACAGGCATTTGCCTGCATAATCACATGAATCATCCCTGCCACAGGTGAACCATGTTTATGATCAGCCCACTTTCCAGATGGGAAAACAGGATGAAATGAACTGGGCCAAGGTCCCAGTTTGTAAGTGACTGAGCCAGGACTTAAACCCAGGCCTGCCAGGCTCACTGTATCATGTTGGAAAGGAGAAGTGACTTTGTGTAGGCCTGGGCCTCCAGCCCTCCTTCCCCTCCAGCCCTTCCTCACCAGCCCTGGCTCTCACCTGCCCTCCTCGCCCTCCACCAGCTTCCTGTAGGTGGCGATCTCAATGTCCAGGGCCAGCTTGACATTCATCAGCTCCTGGTACTTGCGCAGCTGCCGCGCCATGTCCTGCTTGGCCTGCTGCAGGGCGGCCTCCAGCTGGGCCAGCTTGGTCTTGGCGTCCTGGAAGGCCAGCTCACCCTGCTCCTCAGCTGCCTTGATGTTCTCCTCCAGTTTCAGGCACTGCAGCCAGGAGGACAGAGGGAAAGGGCCTGTGAGCAGGGGAAGGAGGAGCAGGCCAGGGCCAGGAGTCATCTCTGTCCTTGGTGGGGTTGGGTGTGGGGAGGGAGGGCTGAGCAATGGCATTTCTGGGTGTGGTAACTGGTTGCCATGCAGCAAGAGGGAGTTTAGTTCAACCCGAAGAGGCACCTTCCCAAGGCCAGCGGAGAGCACCACAAGCCACTAAAGGAGCCTGTTCTGGCTGTCCTTATGGGGCAGCACCTGCCCTGAAGGTTTGTCCTGAGTGGAAGCTGGGACTTAGGCCTCTACTCCCTCCTCTCTGTGTAGTTGGTGGGGGGCTCCTAGGAGGGAGGCAGTGGGCTCTGGGTGTGCGTGATGTGGGGGGTTTCTAACATTCCAGCAGCAGCCTTGATCAGTTTATAGAGTATTTTTGTATGCGGAGCTCACACGATCCTCATAATTACTTTAGGAGGCTGTACTATTAACCCATTTGACAGATTAGGAAACTGAGGCACAGAGGCGCTAAGCGACTCACCCAGGGTCATTCAGCACACATGACTGTGTCTCCCTGCTCTCCTCCCCACGTCCCCGAGATACTCACATGGCTCTTGACAGAGAGGATCTGGGACCGCAGCTTCTGGATGCGTACATTGAGGTCTGCGATCTCGCTGCGGCTGCTCTGGAGGCTGCTCCCATACTCGGCCGAGCGGGCGACCTGCTCCTCCAGCTGGAGGCACGTGGAGGTCTCAGTGAGGGGCAGCTCAGTGCCATTCCCAGCACCTGTTACCTGCCTCTGCTTTTTCTTGCACCCCCCAATCCCATCTCCAACAACTCTGCAGCCCACCACGCCACGCCAGGCTCCCTCTGCTTCCCCTACCACCTCACTTTCTAGGTGGCCTCCTCCTGGCTGCCCTAGCTGAGCCCCATGCCCACATCTGGCCTGGCATTGCTGATAACAGCACCACCTCGAACTCCTGGAGGGCACAGACCAGCTTCTGTGGTCTCCCCCCGCCCACCCGCCCCTGTGCTTCTCCATTCCTCTCTCATAGACTCTCAGGACAGAGAGCTGCAGGCAACCTCAGCCATCACCAGTCCAGCCCTTCCTGCCACCCGGAGAGCTGTCCAGGCTGCTTCTCCTGCCCTGCATGGTCAGCCCCACCTGGCTCCGAGAGTATGCCTCGGCCTCCTCCAGGCTGCGAGCCGCGACGGCGTCATACTGGGCCTTCACCTCCTCCACGATGCCGCTCAGGTCGATGTGGCAGCGGCTGTCCATGCCAACGGTCACCGACACATCCTTCACCTGTGCTGCCAGATCCTTCAGCTCCTGGCCGGGCACAGGTGTGGGGGCTCAGGGCTGGTGGGGAGGGCACAAGGACCCTCAGTCCCACACAGTCCCTTTGTGCCCGGGGTGAGCAGGGAGTGGAGCTGCTCCCTTCCTGTCCCTCTGGAGAGATGATGGAAGACCGAATGCCTCCTTGCTATGTCTCCCCAGCCAAGACTCTCAGAAGGCAGCTCACTGCCCAGTGCTCACCCACCCACGGTCCTCTTCTCTGAGTGGAGGGCAGGCTGGGACTGTAGGTTCTAAAAGCTACCCCACAAGCTTCCCCACTGCCCGCCTTGCTGCCCTCTCCCCAGGAGGGATAGCCTCCTCCTGGCTGATGGGAAAGGGCCCGAGAAGTCAGGCTCTGGGGCTGTGAGTTGGGCCCCTCTGTTCACTGTTTCATTATTCCTGTGCTGTGGGGTGCAGCTCTGCCTCTCCCACTGGGCAAGGAGCTCCCTGTGAGCCTGGCAGAGCCGTGTTCATCTCTGAGTCCCTGTGTCTGGGAAAGGAGTGCCTCAGTTCATTTGGTAAATGTTGGGAGGGAAGCAAGTGAGTGACCAGGGTTGGGGAGGGCTGGAGGCTGACAAACCTGTACTCCCCTTTCCCGGCCCCACTGAAAGCCAACAGCCTGTGAGGGGCCTGGGCGCAGCCTCCGGTGCTGACTTCAGGGTCGCCCTGGAGACTCACTGCCCGCTCCCTCTCTAGCCAAGGGACATTGCCTGGACGACCACAATATTTTCACCATCTCCTCCCTATCCCTGGAGACTTCTGGAAATGGTAAAACCCACCATTCCCCGAGGAATTCCCTACAGGCTGGACTGTGTGCTGAGCGCTTTCCACACATCCTCACCAGGCTGGCACTGTTGCGGCCCCAGAGGAGGAAACTGAGGTACAAAGATGTTGTGGAGACAGCGGTGAGTGGCAGGGTGGGCCCCAGAGCAACTGCTGCTGTTGCTGCTGTGACGCTCCTTTAGCGTATGGAGACAAGGGGCTGACACCTTCTTCATTGTGTTTCTGGCCCCAGACCAGCTTTCTCTCCTGGCCACAGCCTTGCAGCTTTCTAGCCAGAATGCTCAGGGGTGTGTAGGGAGGCAGGTGGGACCAGGGATCTCTAGAGGCTGCAAAGGGCCCTGGGTTGCTTACCCTGGAGATGCTGAAAAGGGTAGGGCCTCCCTGTGGGAAGGAGGAGCAAGGGGAGTCAACCGAGCATTGTGCCGAGTGAGTTGATGGCGGGGAGGGGGCCAGGCAGGAGGTGGGTGTTGGGCGCAGACACGTCATGCTCCTTCTGGCATTTACAGTCCACCCCGACCCCTATTTCAATCATCAAATTTCAGTCAGCGTTCCCATTTTGCTCACCGCCTCATAATTTTTTAAACGTGTTTGTTTGAATCAAGATCCAAACAAGGCCTGTACACTGCAGTTGGTCCATATGTCTCTAGGTCTCTTGTAATCTCCATTTCTCTCTTTTTTGTTCTTTGCCATTGTTCTTATTGAACACACTGGCTGTCTGCCTTGCGGAGTCCCCACAGCTGGGTTTGATTGTTGTACCCTGTGCCAATGTTCAATGTGCTCTTCCAGCCCCAATATTTCCTGAAAACTGGCTGGTGCACCTAGATGCCTGCTGGGATCCAGGCTCAGCTTTAGCTCCTGACTGTGTTCTGATCCTGGTTCTTAACTCTGGGCTCCCTCCTGATCCTCTGTCCCTGTTTCTGCTCAGAGAGTTTGTGCTGAGGCCTTTGGTTTCTGTCTCAGGCAGAGGCTGGACTTCTGAACTGTAGACAACAGGGATGAGGGGCCAGCTAGGGCTGTGTGGGCAGCCGCAAAGGCCTATCTGGGAACTGACTCTGCCCACCAGCACCTCGTGGTGACAAGGATGGCGTGGAAGTGGCAGGCATTCGGAAGCCCCTCTGGGGGACAGCCTATCTCTGCCCTGGAGTTGGCAGGACCCTGAGCTCAGTGGCCAGCTGCCCTTGCGTGTCTCCTGCTGGGGGTTTTGGTTGATCTTCAGATGAAAATATAAATCTCTGGGAAAAGCAGGCTCAACCCGTGCCAGAATAAGATCAATTGTTACCATAGCCCCACCTCTCCTGCCCCAGTCACTAGCCGACATTTCCCATGTGGCACCAGCACCCTGGCTGGGGCTTGGCTGGGGACAGTTTCAGAGTTGCAGCTTTGAGGCTGTTTTGGTTGACACATTGTGGGCATCAGTGGGGGTGGGGGGCCCCAGATAGAGCCCTCCAGTGTGCGTCTACAGGAGGGCCTAACTTGGCATTCGTTATGGCCCCAGGAAAGGCCAGCGCACTGTGAGGACGCACTATAGTAGGACTTCCCAGTCAGGGTGAAAAGACTGGCCAGACATTTTCTGGAATGAGGCAGGCTAAGCAGGAGCTTGGTAAACAAAAGCAGGAAATGGAGCATTCAGGACATCCACAGACCTGTTCAGACATGCAGGCCCCTGCCGGGCTGCAGAGAGTATAACAATGCTGGCTGTGTGGTGTGGAGGTGCCCCATGGGATGGGCCCCCTGGAGAGCACGTGAGCCTCCAAATGGTTAAGAATTAAGCCAAAGTCCAGTTCAGGGCTTCCCTTAGGAGGCTGCTGTGCGTGTGAGCACCCTCACTGTGTTCCCCACGTCAGGGTAGATCGTGACTCTTATGGAGTAACAGTGTTGGAGAGTAAAATGTAGCGCTAATGGCTCTGGACACTGAATACCATCACTTTTTTTTTTTTTTGAGACGGAGTTTCACTCTTGTTGCCCAGGCTGCAGTGCAATGGTGCAATCTTGGCTCACTGCAACCTCCGCCTCCTGGGTTAAAGCAATTCTCCTGCCTTAGCCTCCCAAGTAGCTGGGATTATAGGCAGGCACCACCATGCCCAGCTAATTTTGTATTTTTAGTAGAGACGGGGTTTTACCATGTTGGTCAGGCTGGTCTTGAACTCCTGACCTCAGGTGATCCACCTGCCTCGGCCTCCCAAAGTGTTGGGATTACAGGCGTGAGCCACTGCGCCCAGCCAATCCCTTCTTATTAGTTGAGTAACCCTGGTCAAGTTTTTAAATGTGTCTAAGCCTTGGTTTTCTCATCTGTAAAATGGATCTAATTATAGAGCTGAAAACAGCTAATGTTTATTGAATGCGTACCATGTGTCAGTTACTGTTCTAAGTATTTTAGGATATGTTAACAAAAAAAATCCTCACAACAGCCCAGTGAGGTAGATGCTATTATTGTCCCCATTTTATAGATGGGGAAATTGAGGCATATAGAGATAAAATAGCCTGCTCCAGTTCCCACAGTTACTGAGCCAGGATTCAAATCCCAGCTGTTCAAAATCTGTGCTGTCTTAATTATTATCCCTACTTCATAGAGTCGTCGTGAGGGTTAACTGAGATTAAGACTGGAAAGTACTTAGCACAGTGTCTGGAATATATTAGGTGCTCACTAAACAGTAGTTAAGGATTCTCTATTATGGTAATTGGTAATAGTGATAAAGCTGGGACGAAGTGTCCAGAGGCAGAGCAGCCTAGTCTTGGGGCAGCCTCCATGCAGAAGTTTAGGCAGCACTGGCTTCTCTCTGCAGGGATGGGCCTCCCTCGAGGTGTGCCTGGCTGCAGGGGGTTGTCAGCAGATTCCACAGCTAATCTCCCTGGAGCCAGAGTGTAGGGGTGGGGTAGGTGGCATTCCAACTGGATGCAGCCAGGCCCAAACACACTTGGGAGCTGTACTGTGTCTCAGAAATTGCGGGGGACCCTTCCAGCCTGTGCCCCCGAGGAGAGAGGCAGAGGGTTTGCAGCAGATGCGGTCTGAGCAGATCATGGCCATGAGCCCCTGCTCAGTTGGCTGGGAAGGGCTTTTCAGAATGTATCCTGGCCGTGTGTGTGTGTGTGTGTGCACGTGTATGTGCGCACACACATGTGTTTTGGAGAGAGGAGAGGGCTGTTTCCTGGGACACAGGTGTGGGCCTATATTTCTGATCTGGTGTCTGCTCCAAAGCTGAAACTAGAGTACCAGGGCCTCCTGGGCCACTCGTATTCTTCCACCTGACGCAGACGTGGCTGGCACAGTCTTTGCTCAGAGCTGCTCTGTCCAATGAGGTAGATGTTGAAATAATTATATTTTGGATATATTGGGCTAAATAAAATATATTATTAAAATTATTTTTTCTGTTATTTTAAAATGTGGCAACTAGAAAACTTAAAATTACATATGCAGTTCACATTTCTATCAGACAACACTGAGTTAGACACCCTCCGGTGTGGGGAATATTTTTGGCAAAGAGTCAGCATTGCCCTCTTAGCCTGCAGCAGTGTATGGAGAGAAAGGCAAACCTCCAATTTCAACCCCATCTTTTTGCTCCCAAAAGTAATAATAACTGCTGTTGTGCCCTGGCCCCTACTGCCTTCACCGCAGGCCCTTCTCCGTGGCAGGCTCAGGATAGCACAACCACACCTGAAACCCGCTGTGTGCCACCCCGCCCCAGTGCCCACTGGAGGCTGCCTGTCACACTCACAATGAGGTCCGAGTCGTGAGCCAAGCCTGTGAGGCGCTCTCTGACCCGAGGCTCCCACCCTGCCCTGTGCTCTGACTGGAGGCTTCTTTCTTTTCCTTTAATCGCCAGGCTCCCTCCTGCCTTAGGGGCTTTGCATAGCAATTCTGTGCCATCTCCAGTCTGCACCGGGCTGGATCTCTGCCACTCTTGGGGAGGGTACCGCCTCTGAGAGGCCCTGCCCATGGGCTCTGAGGCTCTCCACTCCCTCCAGCTCCAGTGCAGCACCCGGTGTCTTTGCATCCCAGAATCTGTCACCCTGCAAAGCCATCTTGTCCAGATATTTGCTGACTTGCTTATGACTTCTCTCAGCTAAGTCATGCCCTCCTTGAGAGCAGGGAGCTTGCCCAGGCTGTGGCATCAGTGCCTGGCACTTAGTAGGCATGCAATAAACATTTGTTAAATGAATGAGTGGGCTGAGTCCTCCTCACAGCCCTATGAGGCTGGTGCTGTTACTCTCTCCATGCTACGGATAAGGACACTAAGGTACAGAGAGGAGAAATGACTTGCCTAAAGTCACAGAAATAGTAAAAAAAAAAAAAGGCCAAGTTGGGATTGGGGCCCAAGGACTGCAAAATCCAAAGGGAACCCACAGGCCTGGCTACTGGGGCGGGGGCCAAGAAGTCTTGTGGGGTACGACTGGGCAATGCTCAGGAATATCACTGGTTATGCCCAGCCTTCTTCCAATTATGTCTCTACAGCTGCAGGGCCTGCATCCTGGCTTACAGCTTGAGCTCTGAGCTTGCCGAGACATCAGTGAGCAGGTGGAGAAACGCTGGGCTCGGGTTTCAGAATCTGCACTCCACCTAGGCTCGGCAGAATCTGCACCCACCCACGGGCTCAGCCTCTCAGAGGCAGTACGAGTGGGTGGAGGCCCAAGGATGGCAGAGATCCAGCCCAGTGGAGATGCGAGATGGCCCTGCTGATGCCTGCCCGGGCTGCACAAGCCCACAGTGAGTCTGGGCAGAGGGGCCCCTAGCCCAGTTCCCACCCAGCTAGTGGGCATGGTGCCCTGGTCAGCCCCACAGCACTTGGCCTGGCTGTGGGGGGGATTTGCTAGGGCCAGGAAGCTTTTCAGGGCTGTGGGGAGAGCAGACTGCCTGGGACGGCTGCCTTCCTGCTGCTCCAAAGGGTTTGCTGTTCTCTCTGCTATGCTACATCTCGTGGCCACAAACAAGACTCAGTTCCACGGAGGCTCCAGCTGGAGGCTGGGACTGCTGGAAAGGCGTGTGACCCATGACAGGGCCACGAGGCCCGGTCTTCCTTTCCACAGGATGCAGCCATGAAGCTGTGGTCAGCAGATCACAGGGCCATTTTAGCAGAATCTGTAAGTTGTGGTGGTGACTTTGATCTCGGCCTTGACCTTAGCTGCACTGCCATAGCCTGGCACCAGCAGTGTGCAGCACTTAGGTGGCCAAGCCCTGTTATCCCCAACAGTGGTGCTGCCTGCTCCTAGCTGAACTGAAGACCTCTGTGGAAGGAACTTTAGCCCAGGAGTGTCACCCCTGAACCTCCCCATCCCTGAAAGAAGCGGTGTGGAGAGGAGGACTCCTATCCTGAAGGGTGCCTGCGAGTCAGCAGTTGGCATGGAGGAGCGGTGTCCCGAAGCCAGCGGCCGTGCCCATCTGATGGCTGTGCTGACACATACTACGCTGTTCTGGGCCCTTGTACACTAGGCCCCACTGAGGACTTAGGAAACAAATGCAAATGTTTCCATTGTCTCCATTTACTAGGTCATTAGCCAAAAATGGGGAAGAGGGAAAGGCAGGCCTATCAGAACTAGCACTGTGAGTGCTGTGGTTTAGGCTGCAGGAATTAGAGAGAGAGATCAGTTCAATCAGAATGCTTGTTCCAGGCCCCTGGGTTCCATGCTCCTGAGGCCAGCCTCCTGACCCTTGTCTGAGGCACCTGGTCCCCCACATGCCCTCAGTACTCTAGCACACAAAGATACAGTTCTTCTGTATTCATCTCATGGAACCGGCCCATGTTCCATGAGATGAATGGCCAGGGGTCAGGCAGGGTTATTGACATAATCACAGGAAGGGGTTTAGGAAATTATTATGCTGGGGCTGGAAATCGTAAGTGACTGTTGGAGTCTCCATGTCTCCATGCCCCACCGAATGGCTGTGCTTCCCCTGAGTCCTTTACCCATGGACCAGCCAGCTCTGGGCTTGGCGGGACACTGGCCCCATCTCACTCACCTGCTCATAGATGGTTTTCATCAGCTCCACGAAGCTCTGCAGGCTTTTTAACTTGGTTTCCAGTTCAGTCCGACGAAGACACTCTGCATCCAGGTCCTGGGGTTGGGAGCAGTGGTGAGTGGTGGGAGAGGGAATGGAGGGTCCCCGGGCAGGAGTGGGCTGGGGGGACTGCCTCATGGGTGAGAGTGGGGGTGATTCCAGAGGAGATCTGGCTCAGAGCCTCGAAAAAAGAGCTGGATGGGGATGGGGGTATCTCCCTGTCTGTCTGTTGGTCCTGGGACTTAAGCCTCTGAGGGCTTTGATTGGGCATAAAGGAGAATAGGATATCTGGAGGGAAAGAAGGCCCAGGGCCCATGGGAAGGAGCCCCTGGGGCAGGCTGGGCAGGCTACCTTCTTCAGCTGGACAAAGGTGAACTCCATGTCTGTGCGCTTGGAGATCTCATCCTCATACCTGGGAGGGAGAGAGGTGTTGCTCAGCTGGATGTGGTAGGGGCTTGGGCCTGGTGAACACCCCTTGGTTGGGGCTCGGGGCCTCTGCTATCCCACCTGGGGTCTCTTTGCCAGTTAGAAAAAAGCAGCCCATCTTTCTCCCTCTCGCGTCTTCTATGACAAGTCCTCTCTCTGTCTCTCCCCCCACAACCTCCTGGCATTGGTTTCCAGTTCCTCACTCCCTCCTGATGACCCCGTCCTCTCCCAGCGGCTTCTGCCCTTTCCTGGCTCTGCTCCACACCCAACCCCCTCCAGGAGGCCTCCCTGATTGTGAAGCCCCTCACCCTGGCACTTTGTCCCCTCATCTTTACCTGACCTCCTTCCCTGACAATCTCAGGTTCAATCAAGTCTGCTGGGAGCATCCTGCTCACCCCTCACCTCTCCCACCTCCATGCCTTCCCTGCAGCCCCAGCCACCTCCCCTCTGCTTTGTGAGCTGGTAGGACACTAACCCATTGTGTTCCCTCCAAAGGGAGGATGGGAAGAGTGTGAACTTTGCTGTCAGCTGGACCCCCAGTGTGTTTTTGGGCAAGTTGCATCACCCCTCCTCCCTTGGCTTCCTGCCTCTAAGGGGTATGCGTGTGCCCACGTGTACAGGGGGCTGACAAAACCCACTCCTGACACAGTGACAGCCAGCTACAGGCTACAGGCCATACTCAACAAAGCACAATAATGCTCTTCTCAGTTTGGACTTCTCCTTACTCACTCCCACCTTGTGTTTGGAACAAGGACATCACTGGATGGGGAGGATGGGACCCCCAGATCCCTGGCCCAACCCTCTTCCTCCAGTCAAGACATTTGTCTTAGTCCCCGGGGTGGATGTCTGCTGGCTCCAGACTTCTTGCTGGCCCCAGTGGTCGTGGGGATTCAGCAGCTTCTGTTTTTTTCCCTCCTATTCGGGGAATGCCTGAATCACAGGCAGCTCTAATTACAGCTGCCTGCCTACCTCAGGCCCTGGCCTCCCAGCAGGGCCACGTCACTCATCACCCATTGAGCTGGCTGTATCTGGCGCCCCTCATGCCTTCTTTCCCACCAGCCCACCCGAGGAGCTGAGGGGTGTGGACCCAACGGCAGGACACATGGGTTTCTGGTCTCAGTGTGCCAGGAGCCCACACCCTCCCTGGCCACTGCCTTGGCTGCTAAGAGTCTGTTTGGGGCTCTGATGGTATAGGTCCTGGGGGTGGGGCAGAGGAGCAGGCTGGGGAGAATGTTTTGCTGTCTAGGCATTCCCAGAGAGAACTAAATGGGACTTGAGTGGGGAATGACAAGTGCTGAGTGCTTCACCTGCACTATCTCCTGTGGCCCTCAAAGCACCCAGTTAGGGAAGTCTCATTAGTTTCATTTTACAGATGAGGAAATGGAGGCTCAAGAGAGGGCTGGGGGCTCCTGGAGTGTGCTGATGAAGCAAGGGGACTAGAGCCAGGCTACTTGGGCTGAAATCCTGGCTTCCTTGCTAACCAGCTGTGTCCTGGGGTGCGTTCCTGTGTGCCTCAGCCATGATCACGTGATGCTGTGACTATTAAGTGGGGCAATTCACAGAGTGCTTGCAGCGGGGGCAGCACCTGCTGGGGCTCAGCCCCTCTGCTTCGGCCTCAGGAAGCCTCGTGGCAGAGCACAGGCGGCTGTCTGCCACTCACCCTGCCTGGGGGAACATAAGCAGGGTAAGTTGAGGGAGACAAGTGGCCTGGCAGCTGCCCTGGGAAACCTCCCCTGGCAGAGAAGGACACCAGGAGTAAGGGGACTGGAGGGGCCGTCCTCACAGTATCCTGGCTAGGCCAGGTCTGCCTTGATCCTGGACCTCTAGGTGTGCTTTGTGGGTGGGGTGGGAGCAAGCCCTGAGCCCCAAGGGAGAGGACAGTGGGGAACATTGGGCTGAGGCTGGATGATGGGTTCCAGTCTGGAGCCAGTCCCCTTAAGGCCAACACTGTTTCATCTCCAGGCTTTGTGCCAATTAGAAAAAAGCCCCCTTCCTCACGGGCTGTTTGACCTTGTACCAGCCTGCATGGTCTGATGCTTGGCTGGATCTCAACCCCTATCCACCGCCTGAATCATGTACTCTTGTGCAGCGCACAGTTTGCACAGCTGTATGTGGCATCTCTGAGTCACTTGCTGTGTGGCCTTGGGCAAGTTGCTTCCGATTGCTGGGCCTCTGCTTTGTCCTTAGGAAACAGGAGGGGTAGACTGCTGATCCTTGGGGTTTCTGCTACTTCAAAGCCTTCAGAAGTCTCCATCCCCATAGAGGCTTAGGTCCGCTATTCCACTCCCAATCCTCTGCCAGTCTGTCAGCCACCAATTCCCAAACCCGTTCTCAGGACTTTTTTTAGCTTGTCACACCTGCACCGCCCCTGCCCCCAACTTGTCTATTTCTGGGAGTGAGGCTGATCTCATCGGCTCCGTAGAGACAGGGCACAGCCCTTCCCTACTGGGGCTTGGCCTGGCATCTCCTGGCTCCTGGGGGCCCTAGGCTCTGCACAGCCAGGCTTTAGCTGCCCTGGCTGTGGCCTGAAGACCGAGAAGCCCTCCAGCTAGGCTGTTTGCCCAGTCTCTCCTTCCCAACTCGGGTGGATTCCCTACCCAGAGACAGGAAGAGAGGCTCAGCCTAAGCAGTACAGTCAGGTAGCAGGCAGATAGAAATCAGGCGGCAGCCAAATGAGGGGGCTGAGCCAGATTAAAACAACAGGTAGTGTGTGTATAGGACTTCCAGTTACAAAGTGCTTCCATGGACGTGATCTGGTGGAGCTCGTGGGAGCAGCCTTACCCAGTGGCTGGCTGGGGTTAGGGATGGGACTTAGCATGCAAGGCTGTGTAACTGAGGACAAGCCCTGCCCTCTCTGGGTCTGTTTCCTTCCCTGTAAAAGGAGGATCCAGGACTTCCTCTAGCTCTGGCATTCTCTGATCCTTTGAGGGCCGAAGATCTACTAGGGATCAGGGAAGTGGGTCACAGATTCTAGTGAACTGCCCTGACTGCCCGGTCATGGCCAGGTGCTGGGAAGCTGGGCCTCTTGGGGCGGGTGGTCAGCTGCCCTGTGTGTTTCCCTAGGCCTGGGAGGGCAGGGCTGGGGAGAGGCGTTGGGTAAACTCAGCCTCTGGAGTCCAGACAGCTCAGGTCTCTGGACTCCCGGACGGGACAGGTGCTCTCCACCCTCCAGCCTGCCTGGTCAGCTGCTCTGGAGGTTGCAGGTCTCACCTCAGATTGGCAGGGTTTGGGGCTGGGCGGCAGCACTGCAGGAGAGGAGGCCAGGGGTTCAGCCTGCCCTGTCCTCGCCTCACCCTGGCTGGAGGTCTCCTTGCAAGTAGACCAGACCCAGGAGGTGGGCGCAGGGGCACAGCCGCTCTCCTCTGCCTCAGGCTCGTTGTTGCTGAAGCCCTGCCCACTACCTGACCAGAGAGGGTCACCTCTCTTCTAAGCAGCCCAAGTGACCAGCCTTCCCCTTTAGACTGGCCCATTCAGTTCAGCAAACCTGTGTCAAAGACCTGCTGTGTGCTGAGAACTTCAGCGTTCTAAGGATAGAAAAGCTGCCATTTATAACTGCCAGTCACCGTGCCACACTCTCAACTTCCTCCTTAGGTTAGATACCTACCTTAGGTTGGCATCGACCATAATCATTCCCGCTTCACACAGGAAGAAACTGAGGTTCAGCTATTAAGCCACTTACTGGAGGTCACAAAGCTAGTGACGGGTGAGGGTGAAGATTAAACCTCATCCTGGTCTAATGCCCAAGTGGGGGCCCATAAATGCTCGAATATACTGCCCAGCAGCTGTCTGTCTGTCTGTCTGTCTGCCCCACTCAGTTGTAAAGGCACCTTGCATGCTGGGGCTGTTTTCCTTTTCTGTCTGATTCCAAGTCTACCTTGATGTCCGGCGTGCATTGCTTCTCTACTCAAATAAAACCCACTCTTTCCATGCCCTGCCTGCTTCCCCGTGGCTTTCCTCTCCTTTCCAACCCAATCCAGATCAAAATCTAAAGCTACATCTAAAGCAGAAACCCATCTGTTCTAGTTAGTGACGTAATTTCCCATTGCCAGAGCAATGTGTTCGCAAGAGCAAGTGTGTCCACAGGTGCAAGGGGGCGGCTGCTCGAGGCAGGGGTGTGGGTTATGATGATGCCCAAGGGCCAGCAGGCGCAGGGGTTCGCTGGGAGCCAGCACAAGATTCACTTTGTTGTAAGGGTCGCTATTAGGGAGGGGGCGGCTGTAGGTTCACAGCCATATCCTCAGTATTTAGAATACTGCCTGGCACATACCAGTCCCTCAATAAACGTCTCAGGTAAAGAAATGTTCCAGAACATCTTCCCTCTTTCTCTGGCTTAAGTGCCTCCCGTCTTAGGACAGCTTGTTCCCAGCCCTCAGGCCTTGCTCATGGCTCCCATGGGGCTCTGTGTACCTGATTCGAAACTCCTCGACCTTCTCCAGCACCTGCAGCAGGTTGGCCTCCAGCTGCCCCCGCTCCTGGCTCACTTTGCGCAGCTCCTCCTGCAGCCGGCCCTGGTATTCCTCATAGAGATGCCCAAGGTCGAAGATGGCTGAGTCCTGGCCCTGCAGGAAGCTCCAGCGTGTCTCCAGCAGCTGGTTGCGCTGTTCCAGGGCTTGCACCTGGGAGAGCAGGAGGGCGGTGAATGGGTCAGGTGTGGACCAGTCGGGGGCTGAGGCCCCGGGCTGACCAGCAAGAGCCCGCGGGGGACTCCCTGGGAAGTGGCAGCTCATCTGTGCACACCACCCAGGGCCCTCACTCAGCAGAATGCACCTCCAATGACTGATTGTTAAAACTGAAGATGGTAAGATAAGGACAGGATCAGAGCAAGGTGGAGCCAATTAGCAAAGGTTTCCAGGCGAGGGCAGGGCAGGGCTGGCAGAGGAAGGGGGGATGAGGGTGTGAGAGTGCCAAGCATGCGACAGGCTCTCCGTGCCTGCCTGGGGCTGGGGCGGGGGGATCCCAGGGAACATGGGGTGTCAGAGGCCCATCTGCCCCCTTCCCGCCACGACAAGCGTGGTCTCATCTTGTCTTGGAAACTCAGCAGGGTAGGGCCTGGTTAGTACTGTGGTTAAGCGCTCATCCTCTCAACGACGCAGCCTCTCTGAACCTCAGTTTCCCCAGCTAGAAGTTAGGAGTGATAACACCTGCCTGAGCGGTCCTCTCCTTCCCTCCACCCTGTCCAGCCCAGCTCAGCCTGGGGCTCTCCCTGCCTCTTCCCCACCCTGCCTGTCCTCTCTACTCTCCTTCCCATCACCAGGCCTCTGCTCTCCCCATTTGTTCTTCCAGCTCCCTCCTGCAGGAAGTCCTCTGTGACTCATGTTGAAAGACTCCCCTCTTCCCTCCAGCACCGAGGCCCTCAGTTTAGCTGCTCCTCCTTTGTCCTGACCCACCACTCTCGCCATGAGACTGCGGGGACACCTGGGGATGTGCTTTGGGATGGGACCAACAGCGAGTGCTCATGTGGCCCCTGCTGTGTGCCAGGCTTTGCTCTACACTCTTGACCCATGAAATCCTGCAGCACCCCCATGGGTGGGTACTATTATAAGCTGCATTTTACAGATGAGGAAACCAGAGGTGATGGAACTCGCCCAAGGTCACAAAATTAGCGAGTGGCAGAGCCAGGCCTGGAATCCAGGCACTTTGGGTTTAGAACCTTTTAACCACTGTGACACATGCCTCCTGTATGTTGCTGGAGTCACTGTGGGCCCTGGGATCCCGGCTGCCCTTTGTGGGCTGGCTTCTGCCTCCAGTTAAGGACAGTTTTGCCTCGCGGTGAAACCCTGGAAGGGCTCTGAGCCCTGCTGCACCTCTCAAACTCTGCCTCCCATATGCCTCTTGCTGGCAGGGTCCTGCGCGGTCCTCCCTTCCTTCAACCCAGTCCAGCCCAGCTCAGCCTGGGGCTCCCCCTGCCTCCCTCCTCCCCACCCTTGCCTGTCCTCTCTACTCTCCTTCCCATCACCAGGCCCTCCCCTCCTCCCCATTTGTTCTTCCAGCTCCCTCCTGCAGGAAGCCCTCCATGACTCATATCTTGAAAGGCCCCCAGTTTACCTGTTTCCCATTTGTCCTGACCCACCACTTTCCCCATCACACTGGGAGCCATCTGCTCCCCCTTGGGGCCTCTACTCCCTTGGTGCCAGGGATAGGCCATGAGGGTAGGCCATGAGGTTGGAGGCCTGGCTGGGGCCTGGCTCCCGTCAGTGTGGGTTGTTTGTCATGAGGATGTTGTGATAACCAGCCCAGTGATGCTCCCTGTGGTCACAGGTGAGTAGCTGGGCCTTCTCCTGCCACTGGCGGTGCTGCTGGCCCAGGCTCCCAGAATCGTAGCCTGAAAAAGCTGCCAGCAGCCTTTTGGATCAGCAGCTGGGCTGGGTCCTTCATTTACAGAGGAGGCAATGGAGGCCAGGGGTGTCAAGTGACTTCTCCAGGGTCTCAAAGCAACTTGGTGGTCCAGCTTCCCAGACAGCCCCATCTGACAGCCACTGCCTACTCTGCACCTTCGTGGGCTCCCGAAGGGTCAGGTGGGGCCAGCCCCTCTCTCTCTGCTCTGCTTCTTCAGGGTGTCCTTGTTTTCCCCGAAGTGCTCTGACGATCCTTCGACATTCACAGCAGGTAAGGCCAGCGGGAATACTGGATGATGGCGTTTGACGGTGTTTGTGGGCTGCCATTCCCCTGCGTACCTGTACTGGTAGATTCTACTCGAAGCCAACCTTAATCCTGCTCTCTGCTGTACTCACAGCCAAACAGGTTCAGTAGGGATGGAGGTCAAGAGGGTTTCTGCCCTGCCTTGTGTGTGTGAGAGGGAGCGTTGGGGGGGCAGGTATCTGTTCACCCCACCTTGCCTCCGTTTTGACAAGCAGGAGCTCCATGTTTACACTGAGGGTGGAGTGAGAGGAGAGATGTGAGGCTCCTTCCTCCACCCATGAGCAGCAGATAAATCTTCACACCAGGAAGTTCTTCCTACTGTCTAACCTCAATTCCCTATACTTCAGCACTAGCTCGCTGGAACATGGTGTGTGTTTGGCCAGCCAGTCCAGCTAGAAGGCATTTGTGTCTTAGGGGATTAGGGAAAGCCCCCTGTTTTCTGCTGCCCTTGGGGGAGTCTCTGGTTGTCTCTGTGGGCGGGGATGGAAACTCATCCCCCACCTGGGACCTTCCTTGTAGAAAGGCTCCTCTCTCTCAGAACAAACACCTAGGGAGGGCTGATAATCCTGGCGCCCTGAGAGGTGCCAGGTTAATTGCTCCAACCCAGGAAGACTGTCGAGTCTTCACCTCTGATTCCTCCTCTCTGCTCTGCCTG
This sequence comes from Papio anubis, assembly GCF_008728515.1. Taxonomy (NCBI): domain Eukaryota; kingdom Metazoa; phylum Chordata; class Mammalia; order Primates; family Cercopithecidae; genus Papio; species Papio anubis. The sequence continues at coordinate 46,966,928 of NC_044984.1, forward strand.
GCCCTCTGCCCTTAGATCATACTGTAGCAGCTGTAGCAGGGACCTCTCCATTTTACAGATGAAGAAACTGAAGCCCAGTTGAAAAGTAGGGCCAGGTTGGGGCTGAGGTTAGGGGAGAGACCTGTTTTGTAGGGGAAACCGAGCAGTCTAAACTGGAGCTCCTGGAGGGAGACAGGCTGGACATCTTAGAGGCTGCAGGTCCCCAGCTTATAGGGGAGTGCCTCTGGGCCACACAGGTAGTGTTCCTCAGCGGGGGCCATTGAATCCCCGGCCTTCAGCCAGATGTTGGCTTTGGCCAGGGAGCCTCACAGCCTCATCAGGAGTGGCTGGTTTGTGCTTTTCTGCATACAGGCAGGGGGATGGCTGACTTCAGTTCTTCCAGAGGTCACACAGGCCTCGGTGAAGACATTGTCTCCATCCCTCTGTCTCCAGGCATTTTACCACTGCTCATGGGTTCCCTCTCTACAGCCTCCCCAGGATGACCTCAGGCAGTCCTGCCTCTTGCCTCCCTCTCCATCCCCTCTGTTGTCCATGTGTGTGTGAAGGCAAGAAGCCCAGCCAGCAGCCTCTGCTGGAGGTCGGCTTTGCTCCCTCCCTGCCTCCCCTGGCCTCTTCTGCAGCTGCTGCTTCTCCTCATCCCCCTTCATCTCATGACTGTGACCTTACCAGTCATTCCGCTGGGATGAGCTCAGGGCCACTGGCAGAGCAGAGCAGAGCAGAGCAGAGGAATCTGGGGCACAGAGAGGGTAAATGACTTGCCCAGGAAAACGCAGCCAGCAAGTTGAAGAAACCACACTGCTCCAGGGCCTCTGCCACCTCCTGAAAGTCTCTGCTCCTCCTCATTGCTCCCTGGTTCCTCTCAGTTCCTCAGAGGGCCCCCATCCCTCTCCTCTCTTTGCCCAGAGCCCCTGCCCACTGATCATGGCATCTCACCCCAGTCCTTCCTCTAAGTCCATACATTGCTCAACAGCCCTGCGTTGTACCCCCTGCCCACTGAGTCCCTTCACTCCTCTATCCCGCAGGGGGCCTCTCCCCACCTCCTCTCCATGCTCCTGCCTGGAAGGGGCTAACTGGGTTCTAGCTGCTCCCTGGGCCAGACCCATTTATTTAATTTTTTATTTAACAGTTATAATGCACTTAACATGTACCAGGTATGTTCTAACTGCTTTTCAAAAATTCTCCCATTTGATTCTGATGAGCCCATTAACCTAATGTGTGCTGAGGCACAGAGAGATTAAATAATCTGCCCGAGATAACACAACTGGTCAGTGGTGGACGGGGATTTAAACCCCGCAATGCTGCTCCAGATTTCACATCTTAACCGCTGCCTGCTTCCATCTGGGCCCTCACAGCCTCCACAAGGAGGCAAGGAGGGTGGGGCTAATAGATCTTCTTCATAGAGTTGAAGGGTCAGCTGGGACCCCTTGGGGCAGAGCTCCTGCAACCAGGGCCCCCACAGGGTTGGTACCCACAGCTCCCTGTGTCCCACCCTGAAGGGCACCCCATCTCAAGGTCAAGGCTAAGGGTTGGGAGGCTCCAATTCTGCTAAAGAACTTCAAGGGCATTGCCCTGGTCTCTAGGCACAGGACCCCAACCCCGAGGGCCTCCTCCCTGGGCTTACATCCCCCCATCCCCATGGCAGTGGCACAGGGTGATATCAGTGCTGGTGTTTGAGGGAGAAAAATCACCCATCTGAGCCAAATTACATAGCTCAGTGAAGCATTCCTTCTAAAGGATTAAACTGGGTTTGGTGAGGAGCTGGCTCTGCAGGGACCTGCCTCCCCAGGGCAGCTGGGCTGCTCTTAGAGGGAGAACCAGCCCAGCAATGCAGGGCTCTGTGCAGCTAGGGCTGGGGGAAGGGATGTTCTGCCTCAGTGGACAGTGGTCCTTCCCCTCTGGGTACCCAGGGGTACCCCAGGTGTGGATGATGAAACTCTGGTCTAGGCACATGAATGGAAGAGGGAAAGAAAAGATTCCCACCACAGAGACCACTGACTTCGTGTCTCAACAGACCTGAGTTCAAATCCAGACTACCATTTGTTGGTTGTGTGACCTTGGACAAGGCACTTAGCCTTGCTGGTCCTCAGTTTCCTCATCTGCACGGTTGGAAAAATAACAACCACTGCAGGGTAGCCGTGTGGCTTGAATGTCATTGCATTTGCAAAGCTCCTCCAGAGGGCGAGGCACAAGTAGATGCTCAGTGCATGTTACTTTCTTCCCTCTGCCCCTCCCTGTGAGCTCCCACTTCATGGGAGAGACCAGCAATGTGCAGAGGAACACAGAATCAGAGGCCAAGAGCAGACAAGGACAGAGCCAGGGGCTGAAGGCTGGACCTCTGGTTTACTGGGAGGGTCAGAAATGTACAGTTTTCCTTATATGTGAAATGGACATAAAATTGTCTTCTCCCATAAGGTTGTTGACAGAAATACAGATAAATGTGAAAAGCATCAGCACAGTGCCTGGCACATTGTAAGCAATTAACCGATAGCAGCTGGCACTGTCATGATTATTCTTGAGGGTGCAGGAGGGTGCAGAGTCAGGAGGAGTTTCTTGGAGAAGATGAGTAAAGAACAGATTTGGGAAGTGGATAGGACTTCCTTGGGAGCTCCCTTGCCCTGGGAGCAGAGATGGACACGAGTACCCCAGACCTGTTGCAGGCCATGGACAGTGGAGTCTGGGAAGGGTGGTTGTGATGCTGAGGCCACACTCCCTGCAGTCAGGCGGGGTGCAGGGTGCAGGAAGGCCCAGCTGGCTACCCTGTTCTGACTTGAGGCATTGTCCCCTGCATTCCTATCTCCTGACACCAGAGCTGCACCCTCACTTGCGGCAGTCTGGGCAGCAGCCCCACACACCCCATCCATCCTGCTGGCTTTTCTGACTGGGGCAGCTGAGAGAGATGCTGCGGGACCAGAGGCTTGAGGGATAAACAGGAGCATGGAGCCTGGGAGGCCATCTCCCCTGTCCACCTGCCTCAGAGTAGGACCGCAGAGCACGTCTCCATCAGCCATTCCTGCAAGAGGGCACCCCTGGCCACACTAGGTGGTCCTTCCCAGTCTCTGTCTGGGTGGTGGGTGACCCCAGGTCATGCAGCATATTATCAAGACATCCCTCAAAGGCCATCCTGGGGTCCCTTTCTCCCCACATGCCAGGATGGATCAGGGACTTCCCTCCCCCAGCCTCTGCTCAGAGCTAGGCTGCCGGGTTAGCAGTGCCATCTCCCCATTGGCTGGGTGCAGGGGTGGGGCGCAGTGATCGATGCTCAGGGAAACACAGAGCTTGGCTACCTGCCCGGGCCTGGCAGCCCTTCATATTTGGGACCCCCCCGACTTGTGCTCACCTTGCCAATCAGGGAGGCAAATTTATCATTGAGGGCCTTCATCTCCTCCTTCTCCTGGTTCTTCTGCTGCTGAACAGCGGGGTCCAACTTGAGGTCCAGGGGCACCAGCAGGCTGGGGTTCACAGTCACCTTGGAGATGGTGCCAGCCGACAAGCAGCCTGTGAGGCTGCGCGAGCTGAAGCCCAGCCCGGGGTCCCCGCAGGTGTCCCATCCGGAGGTTCCAGGCCGGGGGCTGCCCACCGGGGTCACCTCACAGCTGCTGAGGCTGCTGAAGCCAACCACGCAGGAGCGGCAGGCCATGGCGCCCCCGGCCGGAAGCAGGAGGGACCGGGGGCTGAGTGAGTGAGCCTGGGAGTGCAGCGGGTGGCGGGCTCTGGTTGCTCTGGTCACAGCTGGGGCAGGCTGGGGACTGAGGAGCAGACACCTGTCGCACAGTGCTCATTAGCTGCAGGAGGGCGGGACGCCTCCCAGCCTGACCAACCTGTTGGATGATGTGGTGCTCCCGCCCCTCCCCCAGCAGCATGTAGGTCTCCCTCCCCACAGGGATCTGCACTGCTTAGGGGGCTGGTCCATAGCCCCCTGCCCCCAAGAAAGCAGGCCTAGCTCTGGGGAGGGGGCAAAGGCTGGGCTGGCCGGGTGGGTTGGGGGTGAGGAGTTGGCAAAAGGAAGGCCATTCAAGGAGGAAGGAGAGAAGAGAGATCGCCTCACCGCAGACCTCACTGCATACCTGAAGGCTGACGTATCTGGGCTCACATACTTCTGGAAAAGATGAGGCAAGCATAGGCCTTGAGCTCCTGAGTGTAGGGCAGCTATCCTGGGCACGGTGCCAGTCTGGCACTGGAAAACAGCACTTATGATTTATTTTCTAGCTGCCAAAGAGTCTCCCTGGCTTATCTTCCCCTTTCCCTCTACCCCCTCTCCCTTCCTTCCTTCCTTCACGTTAACTGGCATTGACTGAGGACCTATTGTGTACACCCCACTGTCTCAGAGGCTGGGAGGACATAGATGGTCAAGGCCAAGGAGCTCTCAGCATTGGAAACGTGAGACCTGGTTCAAGACTCAGCTGGGCTGCTTACCACTCATGTGATCTCAGGCACGTTACTTGACTTTTGTCTTCGTTTGAAAACACCCACCTCACGAGAGATAGCATGTACAAAGCACATGGTAGAGGACAGGGGACAAAGTTGGCCTCAATCAATGGTGCTACCTTCCAGGCACTGAGTCTAGCAGGGCGATGGATATGGCCGAATGCAGCTCTGCTCTGGGGCAATGAGAATCCCTGCCTTCCTCACACTCTCCTCCCTCTTCTTCTTTCTCTTCTCTGCCTCCTTTGACCTCTTTTACACCATCTGTGAAGTAGAAACAGAAAAGACACCATTTTGCCCCCACAGAGCCTCTGACAGGGCAGCAGAGGCCCACACAGACCAAGGCAAACCCTACCTTCCCACAGTTCCTGAGACCCCACTCTTCCACCCCAGGGGTTTACCAGCTCTCCCAGTCCCGTGTCTTCTTTCCTGGCCTGGTGGTCCTGATGTTCTGGCCCTGGTGGCTGGCTCTGCATGTCTTTCCTGGACCTGGCTCACCCCTGCTCTCGGTGGCAGGGGCCAGAGCAGAGAGAGGAGTGTGTCTGGGAGAGTTGCAGATGGTCAGAGATAGAAGGGGTAGCAGCCCCCTCTGGGCCCAGAGGAAGACAGCCCCTGAGAGGGACAACCATTTGCCAGTCACATCACCACCCTGGGCCTCCGCCTCCCAGGGCAGACATCTGTCTCACACACTGGGCACTTCTGGCTCACAAGGGCACAGGACCCTGTCCAGAGGCCACGGGTCCATCCTGAGCCTGATCCCAGGATCCGGTGCTGGGTAGGGTAGCGAGGCACTGGTAGGTGACTGATGTGTGCGGCCCTCCCCACTCAACACCCATGTGTGGGGCCACCTTGGCCTCCCACCATCCTCACTCTGGTCTGGTATCTGAATGGCGTGTGGTTGAGCACAGCACCTTGCCCCCCACCCTGTCACCCCTGTGTGCTCTGTGGGGAAGGGAGCGGGCAGCAGTGGCATCTGGGCTCTGCCAAGGCCAGAATAACAGCTGATCCGTCAGGTATGTCCCAGATGTTTTGCAGAAATTAGCTCCTCAATCCTCCTGACAACTGTCACTTGAGGTGGACGCTTTAATTCTCATCACCCTAACTGACAGAGAAGGAGGCTCAGGGGGCTTGAGTGTCTAGTCTAAGGCCACAGGATTATGATAAATGGGAACCTGGACAGTTGGGGCGAGGAGCTCTTTAATCTGAGCCTGTAAGTTTTAAGACCCCTAGGAAGGGTAGTGGGTTAGAGAAGGAAGCTGCCTTCTTACTGTCTGGGGCGCAGTTTAGGGCAGCCCTGCCACCTAATTCTCTTGGAGCTGAATGCCTTTTTCTCGCAAGTGCCTGTGCACTTGAAATCTATTTCTTGCTTCCTTCCTCTGGCCTCAGTCAGCTCCTGAGAGTTGACAGGTCTTGGTTAATTGCCAAGTCCCTGGCTCCTCGGCTGGCTTTGCAGGGCTTGCCTTTGGGGCCCCACGCCAGGGGGCTTTCCTTGCAGATGTCTTAACCTCCTTGGAGAGGACTGGAAGGCATGCTAGCCTGGGGCTCTGGGCTGGGGGAGGTAGGTGGGGCTTGCCTGTTGCTTCCTTTCTGGTCCGACAGTCTTCCTTGGGTGCAGTCTGTAGAGACGTCTTTGACTGTCACTGCTCTGGCTGCCAAACAGGAACAGCCACAAAAAATCCCCAAATAAACAAAACTCCATAAACAGCCCAGCCCTACCTGCTCCCTCTCCCCTCCTCACCCCTTGTCTCCTTTCCTCCCCCAGCTCACCTTCCATCCTCCCGACAACCACCACTTGAGGTGGATGCTTTAATTCTCATCACTCCAATTGACAGAGGAGGAAGTTCAGACGGCTTGAGTGCCTAGTCTAAGGTCACCCGATTATGATGGATGGGAACCTGGACAGTTGGAGTGAGGCGCTCTACTCCCTCTGCTCTGGAACTAGCATCCCTGGGGGTCCTGGTCCAGGCTGCTGTCTCTGAGCAGGGCTCTCTGTACCAGCCAGTGCCATCCTTCACCCTCACCAAGGGCCTGACATCACCCTCTCCTGGCCTTGGTACAGAGCCTGAATCACCTGGGGACTTGGACCCCCCACCCAGGGAAGCAGGAGGCCTGGCAGGGGTTGGAAGGTGGGAGATGGAAGTAGGGGAAGGTTTCAGTCTCTCTGAGGATGTTTAGGTACCCAAGCAGTCTCTAGCTGCCTCCTGGATATACAAATAAACAAACCTGCTTGTGGCTTCAGGTGAGGATGGGACAACCCCAGCTAGAAATGACACCTGGGTGTCCCGTACCCTCTGGGATTCCGGAACCCTGCCCTTCTAGTCCTTACATGGTCCAGGGACAGGAATCTGCATCTCCCTTTCCTGCCTCTTGAGTCTATCCCCTTTACCCCACTCCCCTGTCACTGGTGACAGGACACAATCCTGATGATCCAGGAGGCAGAGAAGGAGCAGAGGAGGGGAAGGGCTGGCTAGAGGCGAGGAATGGGGAAGAGGCTTAGGCTGGGCTGCCAGAGCCTCCTGGAACTGGTCTTGAAGTGAGGGGGAGTTTTCTTGTTTTTTCTCTCTCCTCCTCCCATTTCCTTCTCCACGTCAGTCCCACCCAACCTGTGGTCTGTCTCCCTCGCATTCTCATCCGCCTCCTCTGTGTTTTCGATTGTCGTGCTCTCTCTCACTTGTCTTACTGTCTTCCTGTCCCTCTTGGAGTCACCTGCCCACTCAGAGTCCCGGCCTGGAGCTCCTCCTTTCGGCCCTGGGTGGGGGCAGAGGGAACAGGGTTTGTGCCCCTGCAGCCCAGCTGGATGTCCTTATGAGAATGGCATCCCTGTGTCATAGTTTCAGCGCCTCCTCTTTGCCCTGCTCCCCATTTGGCCTGAGGCCTCCTGGCTGTGGAGCAGCAGGTCTCTGGAGACGCTGGATAGCAAGATAAAGTTGTTGGGTGAATGTTCCAGTGGGCACATCCTAGCCTGGGTCAGGCTCTGGGGCAGGATGTGACTCTTGGGGAGACAGACAGGGACTCTCTGGGCAGGGGAGCCAGCAAAGGGTTTGGAATCTACAGGGGAAAATCTTCGTATTACTGAAGGACACGATGGGAAGGAGGGCCACTCCTCCAAGAAGTCTTCCCAGATGAGCCTGCTCAAGTTCCTGTCAATCTTCCATCTTCTCTCCTAAATGCATGTCCCCACCTACGGTCGCGATCTGGGTCGGTGCCATCTCCCTTATGAGGTTAGCAACTCCTGGTCTTTTTTCTCTGGATCTTCCCTTTGGGCAGGGCTGGTCCAGGGGCCAAGTCCTGGGAGTGGGAGGACCTAGGCTGGGGACTGAGAGTCTTTGGCAGACTGTGGCTATGTGATTAGAAGTTCTTTTTTTTCTTTTTTTTTTGAGATGGAGTCTCGCCCTGTCACCCAGGCTAGAGTGCAGTGGCATGATCTCGGCTCACTGCAACCTCTGCCTCCTGGGTTCAAGTAATTCTCCTGTCTCAGCCTTCCGAGTAGCTGGGACTACAGGCGCATGCCACCATGCCCAACTAAATTTTTTTTTTTTCAGTAAAGATGGAGTTTCAAAGGCCAGATGGTCTTGATCTCTTGACCTCATGATCCATCTGCCTTGGCCTCCCAAAGTGCTGGGATTACAGGCGTGAGCCACTGTACCTGGCCCCCCTTTTTTTGTAACAGGATTTTACTCTGTCACCCAGGCTTGAGTGCAGTGGTGTGATCTCGGCTCACTGCAAGCTTCGCCTCCCGGGTTCAAGCAATTCTTCCGCCTCAGCCTCCCGAGTAGCTGGGATTACTGGTGCACCCCACCGTGCCTGGCTAACTTTTGTATTTTTTGGTAGAGACAGGGTTTCACCATGTTGACCAGGCTGGTCTTGAACTTCTGACCTCAAGCAATCTGCCTGCCTCGGCCTCCCAAAGTGCCAGGATTATAGGCACGAGCCACTGTGCCCCACCTGTGGTCAGAATTTCTGAGGGTCCCAGAGTTGGGGATTGGGGACGTAAGTGTAGGTGTGGGAAGGGTCAAGAAAGGAGAACTAATAGCAAAGACAGAGAAATTAAGCCTCCTCCACATGCCAGGCAGGCTATGGAGACATGGAAGAGGCACTGACCCAGATGAGGGTGTCTACAATGCCTTCCCAGACGGGGACAGTGAGCTCAGGCCTGAAGGAAGAGCAAGAGCTGTCCAGGCAGGGGAGGGGAAGGGTATTTCAGGCTGGGCCAGCATTATGAGCTGCGGGTGTGAGCAATTGTTTGTGTGGGGTTTTGACAAAGAATGACAACGAATGAATAAATGACCACTCCAGCTGGTGTTGCTGGAGTGTCGGAGGTACTGTAGAGCTCAGAGGAGCAGTGACACCCTTGGGGTCCCACAGAGGCTTTGATCAAGGCATGCCCTTACTGTGTAGAGTATCCTTCAGGGGCTCTTCGTGGCTTTGGGGATGGAAGATTCCTTGAAATGTCAAACCCAATCCTTCTTCCTTGCTGGGTCTCACCTCCACTGTGCCTTTTTCTCCCATAGCCCTGCCCATTCTCCCACCCCCCGACCCCACCACACTGGCCACCTTTCCCTGCACCTGCTGAGTGGTGTCAGGTGATTGAGTTGAACAGCACAGATACAGAACAATTCCATCATCACATCCGGTCCTGTTGGACAGTGCTGACCTGCAAAGCAGGCATCTGAGATGGGCCCGGAGGCTGCAGATTCCTGGGGGCTGTGAAAGGGTTCAAGACTGTCCAGTGGGCAGCCTGGGATGTGGCAGGAACACTGGACCTGGACTTAGGAGACCTGGTTTCTGGTCTGGGGCTCTGCCACTCACCAGCTATGTGGTTTGGGGCCAAATGCTTGGCCTCTCTGGGCCTCAATGGCCTGTACAATTAGGTTGTACTACATATTCTTTTTTTTTTTTTTTCCAGTTCAGTTCAACAAATGTTCCTCAAACTACAGTGAACCCTCTTACTCTGCTGGGTACTTGGCTGCCAGTGCGATCCACAGTCCCAGGCCAAGCAGCATGCTGGGAGGTTGGGCAGGGATGGGTGTTCTGTAATGAGGCCAGGCCTCTGGGGCCAGGGAGAGGTAGGCACAGGCTAATTACACTTTCCTGTCTTCGCAGCACTCAGCCCAATTTGTAATTATTTATTGTTGGTGTTTACGTGTTTGTGTCTGCCTCCCCTGCGCAGCTCTGTGAGCACAGGGACTGTGTGGTGGCTTTGTTTCTTCAGTGTCAAAATGCCTGGCATGGTGCCTGGCAGACATCATAGGTGTTTGATAACTATTTCTTTTTGGAATGAGTAAAAGGCCACCCTTCCTCCCAGCGCCCATGTTACACTGGATTTCGACACAGGGGACAGCCGCAAGAGCTTTGGGATGCTGTAGAGTGACAGAGCCCAGGCGGGATGTGGAAGGAGGTCAGGGTGTCCCCCCATCTCTGGAAGCCAGCTTTGGGGCCCCTGCCCCACCCTTGCTAGGCTGTGCTGGGCTCACTGGGATGAGTTGCAACACTGGGTCCTCTGCCTGGAGGGGTCAGGTAGACCAGTGCCATTTGACTCCTAGGCCTGGCTTCCTGCTCCTTCAGCTTCTGGCCCAGCGTCTGGTCATGGCCAAATGCCTTGGAGGGATGAAAATATTAGGGTCCCTCTTGCAAAGCAAGGAAGCAGAAGGAAGCCTCCCCAAGCCTCCCCAAGCCTAGAATTTTGTCAGACATGCACGTGGGGCCGAGCGGGACCAAGCCATAGGCTCCCCAGGTCCCTCTCCTTGGAGGTGGGACACAGGGATGGAGGATGTTGGGGTTGGTAGGTTTCCTCTGGTCCAGGTGTAGGGTAGGCCCAGCCTTCCTGGGGAGCCCTAGACCCTGCCCCGCTGTGTGGGTGCTTGGTTCATGCCAGTGGCATTTTGGCAAGGCTGCCAGGCCTGCTTCTGGGTGGAGAGGAGCAGGAAGGAGGATTGCACAAAGGGAAACTGGCAGGAGAGCCTCACTTCTTCTGGCTGCTCAACTCCTTGCAGGGAGGGCCAAGGGGCAGCACAGGCTGTCTTGGTTCCCCGGGAGACACCACGTCCTTGCATCTGTGTCATCTCCCAGGAGGAGAGGCCAGGTCCCGGAAACAGGGGTCCTGTGCCTGGCTGTGAGCCACGAGGGAGGTTCCTACAACCCTCATTTCTTAGACCTCAGACAACACTCAGCTGCTCCGCTCCCTCCCTCTGTCTCTGGGCTTCGCACTGGCCCTCAGCCACTTCTGCCTGCTTCCTCCCTGCAGGAAGACCCCTCACTTGTCCTTTGAGCAAGACAGTTCTCAAAAGCAACCTCCACCACGGCAGGGCCTGTGTTGTTCACTGTTGTATTGCCACCGGCACATGGCAAGTATGCGGTAAACAGTTGTTCAATTAAGACACAGCACGCCCTCTATTATTAGCACTTTCTCTATGGCTGTCTTGGGCAAGGGTCTCTTCCCTCCCTCCCCCATTAGACAGGGCTGAAGACCCTGTTTCTCCTCCTCCTAGTCTCCTATGCCTGGAATCCTGGTCACTGCAGAAACTGGCCAATCTTACTTACCTCTGCTATTTGGGCATTTCTGAGTCTCTACTGGGTGCCCGTCCCTGTGCTGAGCAGTGGTGCAAATATGAAGATAAGCGAGGCAGGGTTGTGACGGGTGTTCACCCCACAATTCCGGATCCCCCCTGCCCCTGGGACCAGCACTTCCTGAGCTCTGGAGTCTCTTTCCATCCATCCCCGCCTCTGGGCCAGCTGCCGGCTGGTTGCAGCCTCCTCACCCTTCCACTCCTGACACTGTATACGGCTATTTAGGAGGTTTCTTCCTCCCTGGGGCTGCTTTCAGAAAAGAACAAAGAGGGACGGCAAGGCTGGGGAGTGGCAGGGCATCGGGAGATACTTATTTGTAAACCCAACTAGCTCCCCTGAGCTTCAGCTGCTGCCTTTATCTGGCCCGATAATAGACCGAAACCACAGTCTGCTCCCTGCTGAGCGATCTGTGGGCCTGCCAGGGTGGCAGCGGCCCAGGGTGGCGCTAAGCACTGCTCCAGCTGACACAGGGCGGGGAGCCACCAGCCTGCAGGCTGCCTGCCATGCAAGGATGTTCTGTCCATCCAGGGGTCCTCAATGCCTGTCTAGGAGGCTCAGGACATATCTGGAGAAGGGCAGCTTCATCTACTGTGGTGTGTGGTATTTCCAGCACTGAGCACAGTGCCTGGCATATAGTAGGAGCTCCGTGACTGAATGTTAAGCGTTCAGCACCTATTTATCAGAGACCAACGAAGTGCAGGAAGCTGTGTTTCCCCCTCCCCATCCTTCTGTATGCTTCCTTCAGCACCTGTTGGGGATTCCTTGATGCAGTGACAGGCAGGGAGTCTCCAAGGCAGTTGGTCTGTGAAAGGCCAGTCGGGGGCCAGCCCTGCCCACCGTGTCTCAGGGAAGAAGCATCAGTGCCTAGGATAACAGCAAGTGCTTGCTCATGTGGCCAATGCCATCTCCTCAGCACCAGCAGGCAGGCATGGGGCTGTTGCACTCCCATTTTGCAGAGGAATGGGGTTTGCGCCCAGATTTCCCGCCTCATCCTTCAGCAGCTAGAGTGCCGCTGCCACCCCGGCAGGCTCACAGATAGCTTAACCGGGAGCAGAATATGGTTTCGGTCTATTATCAGGCCAGATAAAGGCAGCAGCTGAAGCTCAGGGGAACTAGTTGGACTTCCAAATAAGCATCTCCAGATGCCCTGCCACTCCCTGGCCTTGCTGTCCCTCTGTTGGGTGGGATAAAAGCTGGGGTTGGGCTGGGCTGGGGACGGGCAGCCAATGGAGATGAGGTGAGGAGGAGCAGAGGGAGGGGTTGGGCTGGGTCAGTGGGCAGCCAATGGAGATGAGGTGAGGAGCAGAGGGAGGGGGCGGGCTGGGTCAGTGGATAGCCAATGAAGATGAGGTGAGGAGCAGAGGGAGGGGGCGGGCTGGGTCAGTGGGCATAGATGGGCTCAGGATCAGCCTCCTGGCCTGGGCCGCTGGATGGAGCAGGGCGGCTGGTGGGAATCCAATGACCCCAGCTCCCCTCTGAGCAGCCACTGGCTACCTCTTGAGAGGGCAAACAGTGCTGGGCGGGATCGGGGGCTAATGACTGTTTTCCAGCAGGCGATTCCTCTATGCGGGGTTTATCTGCTGGGTCATCATTCTGTAGGCTGCACTTACCAGGGTAATAGCAGGCTGGTCTGGGGCCTCTGCCTGCCCATTGGCCTTGAGGCCCTGCAAAAAGATGGCAGTAGATGAGGGAGGGGAGGGCAGGAATAAACAGGAGCAGCACCTCCTGTGTTTTCTGAAGGGCGGCTCCACAACTTGGCGGGGGAAAGCCTGGGAGGACAGGAGAGAAGATTCAATCCAGGGCCAGGGGCTAGGTTTCAGTTGCTCTCCTCCCCCTCCTCCTCCAACTCCAGCCTCCAGCTTCCTGTGCCTCTCCCACAGGGAGGCGGGCAGAGAAACATGCCTACAGCAGCCAATTTCAGGAGACTGAGTGCTGGGTCCCTGCAGCTGTGTGTCCTCAGCTCAGGGTGGCTACCCCACCACAGGCTCATTGCCGCCCGGATCCAGGGAACCCCCGTGTGTTCCTCCCAGTCCTTACGCCGAGTGTCGGCCCCTGCCCAAGTCCACACGGACCCCCTCACTGGCCTCAGGGTCCCTCCTCACCCTCTCCTGGCGCACACTGCTTCAAAGCCATCCTCAGGAAGCCCAAGCTGGAGAGGGCAGTGCCGCTGATTGAGGTGGCCCGGATGAGAGGCGCAGTGCTTTGAGGACTCATGTGGCTTTCCAAATCCCATGGCCACCCATGTGGAGGAGTTATTTTCAGTTTACAGTTGAAGATGCTGAGACTCTGAGAGCTTAAATGACTTGTCCCAGTGTGGGCAAAATAACAGCCTCCCAAAGATGTCCACATCCTAATCCCCGGAACCCGTGAACATGTTCCCTTACATGGCAGAAGGGACTTTGCAGATGGGATTAAGGATCCCGTGGTGGAGAGACTATCCTGATTATCTGTGTGGGCCCAGTGTCGTCATGAGGGTCCTTTAAACTGGACGAGGGAGGCAGGAGACTGAGGCGGTGTGAGGGAGATGGAAGTGAGCCCAGGAACGTGGGCAGCCATGGGAAGCTGGAAAGGGCAGGAAAATGGGTTCCCCTGTGGAGTCTCCAGGGGGAATGCAGCCCCACCGCACCTTGATTTCAGCCAGTGAGACTGTTTTGAACTTCTGGCCTCCAGAGCTGCAGTAGTAAGTAAGATTTATCTATCTATTTATTCATTTATTTAGAGACAGGGTCTCGCTCTGTTGCCCAGGCTGGAGTGCAGTGGTGAGATCTTGGCTCACTGTAGCCTCTGCCTTCTGGGTTCAAGTGATTCTCATGCCTCAGCCTCCTGAGTAGCTGGGACTACGGGCACGTGCCACCACACCTGGCTAAGTTTTGTATTTTTAGTAGAGATGGAGTTTCACCATGTTGCCCAGGCTGGTCTTGAACTCCTGACCTCAAGTGATCCTCCCACCTCAGCCTCCCAAAGTGCTAGGATTAGAGGCATGAGCTACCATGCCCAGCCAGTAAGATTTATTTAAATAAAGAAATACAGTTGTGTTGCGTGGAGCCCCTAAATTCATGGAAATCTGTTACAGCAGCCACAGGAAGCTAATGCTACCAGCTGGTAAGTGGTGGAGCTAGACGTTGAACCCAGAGCGGAGGGCTGGGTTCCAGGCTACTCTCTTGGCCTGGCGTGGCTGTGCCCGCCACTTTCTCTGCCTCTCTTCCCACTGCCTGCCTGCGTTTTCTGAAGGGCAGCTCCACAGCTTGGCGGGGGAAAGCCTGGTGAGGACAGGTGAGAATTCAACCCAGGGCCAGGGGCTGAGTTTCAGTTGCTCTTCTCCCCCTCCTCCTCCAACTCCAGCCTCCTGCTTCCTGTCCCTCTCCCACAGGGAAGCGGGCAGAGAACACGCCTACAGCAGCCCATTTCTTGGGGGTTCATGTTGGGAGCAGGTTTGTGCTGGCCGTCAGGGCTGGGAGTGTGGAGAGCCCTGCGGCGGCACAGCCGACACAGCCTCTGCCGAGGTCCATGCAGCCTGGCTGCCTCCTCACTTCACTGGGTTTTTCCTTCCTGGCTGCTGCATCATTTGAAGCAGGGAGTGGGTGGGATGAGAGGGTGTCTTTGGGTCTCTCCTCGGGGGCCACCGAGGCTCTGTGTGTCTATCTCAGGGTAGGGGGTGTCTGGGTGCCTGGCGTGGGGAGGATCCGAGGGCCCTGCCCCTGGGGTGTGTGTGTGGGGGGGTGTCCCAGACACTGTGGCCCTCTCTGGGCCATGTGTCCCTCAGCCCCTGCGTGTGAGTGTGGAAATGTGAGCATGCGAGTGTGCCTGTGTGCCTGTGTGAATTTGTTGTACTGTAAGTGTTTGAACCTGTGTCTCTGTGCCCTGTGCTCACTCATTCCTCTGTGTGAACATGTGAGTGTGCAAATGTGGCTGTCTGCTCATGCTCCTGTATGTGACTGTGTGAACACGTGGGAGCACATGCCTCCTCACATCCTGCATGTGAATGCGTGTGGACACACTCATGCCCCCACGTGTGGATGTGTGTGTCTCTAGATGTCCTTGTGGGAGTGAGTGCTTCAGCATGTCTGCTTCCTCCTTGTGTGTGAACATGTGTGTGTGTGTGAGTGTGTGGCTGGGGAAGCACCACCCCCAGCCAGCCAGCATTGCCTCACCCCTGTGACACAGCCGCTAATGACTGTTTGCCATTGTCTGAGCGGTGGTGGCATCACCCGCACTAATGACAGTCTCCCCTGCCTAATGACCTGGCTCCTGCCCCATCATTGAGGAGCCTCAGGAGCACTGGCCCTGTGACCGGAGAGATGTTGACCAACTCAACACATTTCCCATTGGGGTGTTGCGGGGGGTGGGGAAGTCATAAATCCCGCCCCTCCCCAACAGCCCTGGGGTGCCGGCGTGGGCTGGAATTTCAGCTGGCTGATGGCATCCTGGGCGGGAAGCCCGAGGTCTTGCCCTGCCCTCTGTCTCCGGCAAAGCTGGGTGGCTGCTGCCCCTCCCCACAGGTGACCCTGAACGCTGGCAGCCAGATCCACATCAGGTCCCAAAGACAGGGTTTTGCATTTCCACCATGAAACCCGCAGGACCTCTCACCTCTGCGAATGGAAATGTCCCTTCTGAGCAGGGCTCTTTGTGCCCAGGAGGCTCTGGTCTGCAGCTGACCTTGGGGAGTGAGGGCATCTGGAGCAGCCAGGGAACCACAGGGTCCAGAGCAGGCTACCTGCATGGAGGCCACCACGGAGCCTGATTCAGCCACACCATCAATATTTCTTTTATGATCAACATTAAACTAAAATAGCCTCTGGATTCAGGAGGAGAGTTGGGCAGGAGGGGCTGCCCCCTTTCTGTGAGCCCACAGCCATAGCTGTTCATTCATATTCTCTTCTAGCTTTCAATCTGCTCCCTCCCATTGATGTTCCCCACTTACAGGCAGGCCTCCTAGCTGAAGTTCACCTGGATCTGCAGGGAAGCCTAGGCCTCTGCCTGGGGCAGGAGGGGCTTCTTAAAGGTGTTCTGGGTTGAGAGATGCAGGTCTGCAATTGGCCGTGAGACCTTGAGCCGGGGGCTGGGGAAGCTGTGGCGTCCTGCTCTGCCAAGTGCCGATGCAGCGGTACCGGCTGCCTAGGGCTGCTCTGGGGACTAGATAAGCGCTGTGCATTATATAAACCATTCAGAACATTGCCGGCACACAGCAAGCACACAGTACATCTTTTTAAAGCCCCTGAGCCTGCATTGCCCCCTCTCCAAAATGGAACAGATAACTGCTGGTGCTCATGGCTGTCGTGAGGATTAGTGAGAATCCAGGGGAAGCACCTGCTGCAGAGTGGGGCAGCTCCGGCATCTTTCTCATGGAGTCCTCGGCTTGGCCGCTTCTCTCCTTACCCATGAGGGGCTGAGCAGGGGGAAAAGGAAGGAGTGGTTGCACCGGCTGTTTTCATTGCTACCTCAGTGTCCCTGTCCCGGTGGGGCATTTCCTCACTTGCCAGCCAGGGACTGTGGCTTGCTTACGTTACTTATAGCGGGATTTCTCAGACTCATCTGCAACTCACTAGAGGGTCGTGAGGATAGAAAACCATCCCAGTGCAATACAGAGTATCGTTTTGTAAATGTATGTGTCTGTTGGTTGCTGTTAAATATATTTCTTACTGTGCATTGAGATTAAGAAGCTGGAGACACCTGCTCCACTGTCTCTGGGCAGGGCAGAAGCAGGGGCCTGGGGACTCCCTGGTTTTGCCTTGCTCCTCCTCTGCTCCATCATGAGATTCACACTAAGTGCCCATGTGCACTGTCCTGGCATGGCTAGGCCCCAAAATGGAAGAACCCAGATCCAGCTGGAGACACATCCCTTCCTGCCACCAACAACCCACACAAGTGCCCCCTCCTGCCATGTGCCTGGGAAGGCCCACACTTGACATCCAAGGTGCTATGCCACCCAGGAGTGGCCTGCAGGCTGGAGGGTGCTGCAGGACAGGCAAGGGTACAAGGGAAGGCCTCCCAGGCATGCCTCTCATCTGGACCTAGGCCTGGATGAGTTTCAGGGCTGAAGCAAGTGTCCCTGAACCCTGCTTCTTTCCTCATGATGCTGGACACTTAGTCAATCAGCCCAGGGGTAGGGTGAAGGCATCAAAAAAGCCTTCCCACAAAAGCAGACCAGTTGGGGGTGGGGGCCCTGCAACCCAGGCATGGTCTTTCTTTCCTTCCCCCAACACAACAGCCACATCCTCAGTGTGGGCCTAAGTGAAGGCCAGTGGTGCGCAGGGGCAAGGGGTGTAGGGGCATCCCAATAGCAATGGCTGCCATTTACTGAGGGAGGCCTCTGTGCCAGGCACAGCACAGATCAACTTCAATCTTTATGACTCTCCTCAAGTGTTCATATCTATAAAATGGTTCTCATTTTATAGATAGCAAAGCTGAGGTCCAGACCAGTTATGTCCACACAATTAGTAAGTGCTAGGGCGGAGAATCAATCCCAGGTTGGTCTCTCTCTGCATCTTTCTGTGGCTTCTGAGGGAGAGACTCGTGTGTGTTACTGGGGACACAGCACTGGCACACAGGTAGGTTCTAGAGGCCAGGAGAAGGGAACTTGGTCTTGGAAGGGTTTGCAGTACACCAGCTGGAGAGGTTTCCTTTGAGGAGAAGCTGACCTCTTACAGGTACTCGCAGAGATTCCTTTCCCAGTATAACCTTAGCTGGGGCCTCCCTGGCAGTCAAGGCAAGAACTTGCTCATGGGGAGAGCTGCCCCTTGTTGAGAATTTTATCAGTGAGATTGCTTGATTATCAAAAGGACAAAAATTGCAGCAGGGGAGATGTGACTTAGATCCCAAAGTCTTCTTTGGCACTCTTTAAGGGCAGGGACTAATCCTCCAGCAAAATAGGCTTAATGAACACTGGAGACTCTCGCAACTAGTGATGATCATGGCATGTGTAGCTCTGTGAGAATATCTGCAAAGTAACACGTAAACAAGGGCAAATGAGCACAGGGTAACTTGGGATCGAAGTGCTGAGGGTACGCGAAGTAAGTGGTGTAGTAAGTGGTAAAAGTTGGGTGGGGTTGACCAGGTAAGGCTTCCAAGAGCAGGGAATGTGTGATGGTCTGGGAGGGACAAGGCTTTCTTTGAGGCTGGGGCAGGCAGGGGGAGCAGCTGGCATCTGGCATCCCAGCGGCATCATTCCAGAACCAGCCAGTCCTTGGGAGCCCTACCCCAGAGATGGCTCAGTGACCTGGTACTCTGGGAATTTGCCCTGCCTCCTGGGTGGGGATTGTCCAGCCACATGCCTGTCCAGCTCAGTTGGTGCCACTGGAAAATGACATGGAAATGTGATATGGCCTTGAGCCAGGTCCTCCTCTCCAGGGTTTTGGCCCAGTTTTGGCCTGTGGCCCATCCAAGTGTCTTCTCTGTGAGATGCTGGGGAGAGAAAAGAGGGGAGTGTGACTTCTACCAAGGTGGGGCTGAGGGAGATTCTGGAAAGTGGAGTGGGGAATGCTACCAAGGCCAGCTGTCCCCCTCCTCAGGATCCAGAGGCCAGTCAGGAGGGTGTGTGCCCTGTGGTCAGCCTGCCTCCAGACTTGGCTGCATCCGGGGCGGGAGCCCCGACCTGAGGCTGTGGAGAGAAACCTCAGATTCATAGAGGTCTTGGGCTGGAGGGGATTTCAGTCTCCCCAGTTTCCTTACAGAGAGGGAGGTGGGGGCCAGGGGTTAGGAGGGGAGGACAGAGCATGTATATGTGTGTGTTTGTGTGTATGTGTGTGTGTGTGTATGGTGGATGGACCCATGTTATGAGGTTTTTGATTTTTGAGGAATTCCCTGAGGGTGGGGAAGGCTGGTGTCTCCCAGGCCAAGGTCTGAGGTGGGAGCAGCAGGGGCACGTGGACTCTAAGGCTGGGGTAGTGACTGCGGAGGGAGAGACAGGCAGAGCCCAGGTGGCTCCCTGTAGGAAGGGTAGGCCAGGAAGCAGGGCCGGGAAGCTGGAAGGGGTGGAACTTACTTGGGGAGATCCTTGGTGGGGACAAGGAGGCACATGTGTCTGGCTGCGCTGGGGCTGAAAGTCTGAGAGCAGACAGTGAGATTGGGAGCAGAGAGAGCACCCTGAGGGCAGAGCTCTGGGCCATGTGGAGGCCTCTTCCTATAATCAGGAGGCAAAGGGAGCCCCTGGTGGTCCAGCAGGACCAGACGTCTCCTTCCCCTGGGACTGCCAGCCAGGCCTGCCATGCTGTGTTCCAGAAGCTGCAGTCTGTCCAGCCAGGCTCAGGGGAGGGTCTTTGGACCCCCAGTGGTGGATTTTGGGGTGAGTGGAGGGGATAATTTGGGGAGAGACATATCCAGGAATTGGCTGGGGAAGGAGAGGTTGAGGGTTAAGACACAGGAGAACTTGGGATTGGGGTTAACTCAAGGTCTGTCTGATCTCTACGGACACCCTGAAACAGAGAGCGAGAGAGAGAGAGAGGCATCTCTTTGGGGATTACAGGCCCTTTACAGCTGGCATTTAGTTGCATGCCTGTGGCAGCCTCAGGAGTGACAGCATTTGGCTACCAGTCTCCTGCCCAGCGAACTTCCTGTGCTTTAAAGCAAGGGTGTCCTGTTCAGGGTCAGCAGAAAGAGATGCAGGGGAGGGAATGGCCCCTGGCGAGGAGGAGAGCCTCCCCTCCCCTCACCCATTGTCTTTTGGTGTGAGGGGGCAGCACAGGGAGGCTACTGGGGAGCATGGAAGGGCCTGGAAGGAGGGACAGAGACTGTGAGTCACTAGCTAAAGGTCACACGTGGAGGCCGGAGGAAACTCGTGTCTGAGCCCCATGGGGACAGCTCTGTTGTCGGCTCTCCACAGCCTTCCCGTCTTCTTGTCTTGGGCTTCTTGCCCAGGCCCTGCTGTCAGTACCTGCTCCCTGAGCCAGTGCCTGGCACACACAGCCATGAGATCATGGGGCGGGGTAAATTGGCAGGACCCCGATCTCCCCTGGAGCGGCGGCAGGTGCATGTTGGAGCTCTGGGCCTGGCGCCTCTGTAATCTCCCTCCTGGCCCCTTGCAGGGACGTGGCTCCTCCAATCAGCCAGTTCTGCCTTTTCCGCCTCAGTCCCCGGACTCCAATTAAGGTGGAACATTGGCCCAATCCGTGGCATGAAGGCTTGAGATTAGACTTCAAAAAGGACTTCCTACTCAACCTGTGGGATGGTGGGATAAGGGGAGAGGGAGTTAAAATTAGGGACAAATAATAATAATAAGTGTATTATTCACCATCGAGGGCTTACTCTGTGCCCTGCTCTGTGCTAAGTGCTTTGCAGGCTGTTCTCGTGTAATCTTCACCGTAACCTTGTAGAACACAGAAACTCAGCCCGAGCTTTTGCAGCCAGTCAGCAGAGCAGCTGGTGCTTGCCCTGAGCTTCTGGCTGTGGGATAAATCTGGAGGGCACAGTGAGGCTGGCCACTGGAGGATCACGTGGGCTCCCGAGTGCCCATCATCCATCATTTGGCATTCCGTTGTGAATAAGACAGGGGTCTGGAGGTCAAACAGGTAGGAAAGGTAAGAGCTGAGTTCATGTTCCAGAAGGCGAAAGTCAGGACACAGAAGTGGGTGGGCCTGTTTCTGTTTGGCATCTCTTGAGTCAGAAAAGAAGCAAGCACATCAGAACTGCAGCAAGAGGGAGCGAGGTGAGACAGCGAGACGTTCTCACTTCCAGGGCTGCATGTCATCGGCACGTGAGGGGTGTGTTTGCTGGAGAGGGAGAGCTGCTTACCGGGCTCAACTGGGAAGTGGGAGGATGGACGGCCCACGGTGGGGTCTCTGTTCAGGCTTGTGTGTGAGCACCTGTGTGTGCATGCCTGTGTGTGCCCAGATATGTGTGTCCACAGTCTCTAGTGAGGCGTCTTCTGCCTCCACGGGTTCTGAGCTCTCCAGCAGCGTCTGTTGCTGTGAGCACAGGCCCCTGAGACAGGACTGCTTCCTTTGCTGATGGTCTGGAAGGTACTTTATGTTTGGGTGCAGTGCTGTCTTGATTGGGGACCATTCTTTTTCCTCAAATGTCCTCCAGTTTGGCAGACCATGTATTCCAATCTGAAAACCTCCACCCTTACTTTCAGGAAGTTTTCTTTGCCCCTTCTCTAAGGACCTCCATTCCCTTTGCCTTTCCTTGAGGACAAACGCCTTTCCTTGAGTATATGACTCTTTCGCCTCTGCTGCGTTCTAGCTTCCACAGGATTGGATCCACTGTAGCGAGTCCACACATGCTTAGTAGCACGGATGCAGGAGGAGAACGGGCACGTGAGTGACTGCGTGTGGATGGGGATAGCCCTTGGGTGCTCCCTGTCAGGTGCCATGTTAGCTGCTGGCCCTGTCTGCCCTTGGTGTCCAAGCCTGTACCACATGTCAGGGGTCTGGGGTCAGATTCTGTGTTTCAAGGTCCAATGGCAACACAAAAATTCCTGGGATGTCAGGGCCAGGTGGGACCCCAGAGGCCACCTAGGTGCATCTATCCTTCACTGATAGACAAGGCACCCCCCAGAGAGGGAAGGGCCTTCCTTGCCCAAGATCACACAGGAAGTTGAAGGGACACAGCTGGGTCTCCTGACTCCCAGTCACAGCTCTGTTCACCATGCCACATTCTCTCCCTAATTTTGACAACCCCCTCTCCCTTCCTCTCTCCCTCTCTTTGCTGTCATCTTTGTACTTTTCTCTTGCCCTCCCCTTTCAAGAACACACATTCAGAGCCTGCCCATTTCTCAAGGCCTAGCCTGGCCCTCCTTCACTCTGGAGCCTGCCTGATTCCTCTCCCCTAACTTCTTCTGCACCATTAGCGACATGTCCTGCTAATTCTCATTCTGTAATTGTCTGTAACACAAATTAATGCTTGATTACTTGATGCTCTAATGACCTGAGCCCTAACCAGGCTCAATTGCTTTCTAGCTGCGTGACCTTGGGCTAGTTACTTAACATTCTTAGTTCTCTGTTTTGTCATCTGTAAAGTGGGGCTGGATTTGAGCCTGAGTAAACAGCAGAAGCCAAGACTCAGAGGGGTAAACTTCAAAAACGGCAGTGTTAAAATCTCAGGTGTGATGGTGGTGTGCTGGGAGCAATGGTGTGAAGGCAGGCAGGGGTCACCCGGGGGAGTCTCAGCTGTGGGGGGCTTATGTTATTGGTAATGGGGCTCCCATGAGGCTCTTTGTAAGGGAATTAACAAACCCCCATCTAGAGCTTGAAGTGGGGTAGAAAGGGCACTGGCTTTGGAGCTGGCAGATCTGGATTGAAATTCGAGCTCTACCACTGACTAGCTGTGTGATGCTGCACACATTGCTAGATCTCTCTGAGCCTCCTTTTTCAAACTATAAATTAAGGATTATACTCACCCTATGGAATTATGGTAAGGATTAAACAAGAAAAGGTCTATTAATTGCTTAGCTTGGAGTCTTGCACTTAGTAAGTACTTAATAAGGAGTAGTCGTGATTACTGGTGCTGTCGTCATCACCCAGCAGCACGTGTCTGCCTCCTGGCCTGCCTCTGTCCTGGGTCTCTCTGGGTCCTGGGTGTCAGGCTCATTCCTCATTTCCCAACCTGGAGGCTTCCCAAGGGCAGGGCTCACATGCATCATCTTCTTGCTCTGGCTGTTTCAGGAAGTGATGGGAGTGGGAAAGACTGTTGAACTGGTGATGTCACACTTTGGGGCTTCTGGGTGGTTCTGCAGAGGCCCTAGGGACCTGTAGGCAAGTGGAGAGGGGATGGGGAAGGTCTCAGGTCCTATTGGTCACCCATCAGTTGTGTAATGTCTGAAGTGATTAAGGAGCTTGGGGAGGTTGGCATTGACAAGATGTTAAGCCAATTCTCCCAGGGATAGTCCCTGGGGCCTCAGGCATTGCGGTGGGCCTACCGCTGCTGGGGAACCCCATGGTGGGGGCAGGCCCATCCCCCAGAGAGAGAGCACAGAGGTGAAAGCTGAGGGGAACTTGACTGACAGCTTCCCCCAGCCCCGACTGAGTGTCTCCTCGGTTCATGCGGATGGAGCGGGGAACCAGACTACACTATCAATGAAATAATTAGAGCCTAATATTAGCCAGTATTTCTTAAACACCTACTAGGTGTTCAGGGGTGTGCTGGGTGCAAAGGATAATCATTTGGCAAGGTTGGCAGGGCCCCTGCCTGCAGAGAGGTTACAGTTTAGAGGGGATTCAGACAAGCACGCAGAGGATATGCACCAGGAAGGGAGGAAGCCTGGGGGCTACAGGAGCTCTGAGGGGTGCACTTGGTCTCTCTAGAATGGCCATGTGAAGTTTTGTGGGGGTGAGACATAGCTGGCCCTGCAGGGTGAGCCAGGGACATGCAAGCGGTTGTGTGTTTGGAGAGCAGACCAGGGTGTTAAGAGGTCGGGTGGAGGTGGCGGTGGGGGGTGACGGTGGCTGGAGATGAAGCCAGAAAAGTCCGCGGGGCTCTTGAATGCTGACATGAGGAGTGAGCTTTCTGTCCCAGGGGAAGCTGGGAGCTGTTGAAGAGTTTTAAGCAGGGAGGGATGTGGTCAGATGCAGGGGCTGCAATGCTATGGGAATGGGGAGGATTGCGGGGGGTCTGCCTTTGGGTTTCATGGAGCAGGGGAGTGATGGCGGGGGCATGCTCCTGCGGAGGGAGAAGGGGATGGGGTGTGTGGGTCTGCAGCAGGCAGTCTGAGGTGGGCCTGCCCAGGTAAGACTCCATCAGGTCAGGATTTGGAGCCCAGGGCAGGGCTGAGGGAGGGGGAAGGGTGAGGTGGAGGGCTGGACTGGAAGACCAGACAGGAGAACTGTGGCTTCAGCTCCGCCAGCACTTCCTTTAGGCCTCCCAGGGTGATCTGCTCCACTGGCCCTCAGAAAGACTTGCTGCCTCGCGGAGCCTCAGTGTTCTCATCTGAAGAATAGAGCTTGCAAGGGCTTTCTCCTACATACTAATTTATCTGATTAGTGAACAGTCACAGTGTCTCCATCTGGGCCCTGAGTTATGGGACACAGGAACTGGGAGAGGTAAGCCCATGACCCACCAGGCCCCCTGAAGAGCCATGCCACAGCCTGAGGTGGGCTCTCGGTGTTGACCAGCTCTTGGAGTACTTCAGGAGGAGGTGGAGGGACTGGGGAGTTCTAGGAGAGTGTGCATGATAAAGAGCTGCAAACAAGATCCCAGGTCCCAGGCCGCCTCTCTTCCTCTGTGACATGGGGTGCTCTCAGACCCTTGCAGCTCAGTGGGTTTTTGAGCCACCCCTGCGTACTGGGACCAGAACCCTTAGGGCTGGGAGGACAGGGAATACAGGGTTGTAGCTTAGGCATAATGGGGTGAGGACCCCAGGACTCACCCAGCTCTGAAGGTCACCAGATCTTTGCATTTTACTGTTCATCTTCTGCCTCTGCAGGGCCCTGAATGGGAAGAAATAGGTTCCATGTGCAGCAGGCCAGGAGAGATTTAGGCAACAAGAACTTCCAGTTCTGTCTTAGGGTTCCCAGCTTTCTCCATGTCCTGAGGGAGCCGCTGAGCCTGTGGGAGATGAGGGGTGCCCATTCCCCAGTCTCAGCCTCCCCCACCTGCTCTCCTGGGATACGTTTGTCTGCCACTTGCATCCCGTTGGAAGCTGTCCCCATGTGGGTGTCAGGCAGGTGGCAGGTGCTGGAGCAGAATGCACCACCACATTGCCTCCCCCTCTGGGGATCACTGTGAGTTGGGGTAAGAGTAGGGTGTTCCAGCCAGCCCCAGGAGAGGGGAAAGCAGCCCCCGTCTGCCCTGGTGGATCTCTGCTCCTGGAAAAGGTGCTCTAGCAGGCTCATCTATGTGAGTCACTGCCTTCCATGTGGGGTAAGTTGAGCCCGGCCTTTTGGATGTCAAAATCCAGGGATGCTAAGATCCTGGGTCTGGAGAAGGGAAGGGGCACAGTGCAGCAGAGCCTTGGCCTGTCTTTCCTGACGGGGGATGGAGCTGGCAGGACAGGGAGGTGGCTGGCGGTGCAGGGCGTGCCCATCCCTCTACGTCCTTCCTCACACCCCTGAACTGCTCTGTTCGCGTCTGGCCCCTCTTCTCTCCTCACTTTTTCTTCTCTTCTTCTTTTCTCTCTCACTCCCCTCCTGTCCTCAACCTTTTGGTCTCCCTCCCCACAGTCCTTCCCTCTGTCTCCTTTATTTCTTCCTTAACCCCCTGCCCTACCATTTCCCATCTCCTCCTCCACCCTCCGGTTCTATTCCATCCACTTACCCCACCACAGACCCACCTCCGTGAGTTCAAGCTGCCCATTCTTCCTTCTTGCAGCCCCTGCCCAACTGAGGAGCAGAGTTCATCCCATACCCTGCAGGGAGTCCAGTGCCACCACGATGCCCCCTCTCCCCTCCTTGAGGCTGGCTGGGTCCAGCCTGAGCTGTGCTGCCTGTTGGCTCAGGCCAGTGGGATTGTGCCTCAGGCAGGCTCCTGCCCTTCCAAACCCGGGGCTTGGCGGCAGACCCGACAGTGGCTCCCAGAGGTGAGGCTGGGGATTGCAGCATCCTGCCAGCTGCAGTTCCCTCCCTGCTGTACTCTCACTCGTGATGTCCTGAATGTCCCACTTGTATGTCTACTGGTGGGCATGAGCATGTGAACGCTGTGTAGACACCTGGGCATAGTCTGTTGTTCATGCATGCACGTGTGTGTCTGGGGGTGTGCATGATTTGAGTGTGTACCTCCTGCCTTGAGTGCGCACCACCCCTGGGAACCGCGGTGTATGTGTGAGTGCTGAGTGCACATGGGTGTGCAGGTGTGTGATGGAATTCAGGCTCCTGCAGACTTTGCATATTTGTGAGTGTGTACATTTGGGAGCATGTGCGACAGCACAAAGTCATGTGTTTTCCTGCATACTTGGAGAAACTTAAGTGCCCTGCCAAGTGTGTCCTTGTCTGTGCCTGGGGACACCAGTGAGCATGGGAATAGCATGAAGCCACGTGGACATGTGTGAGGTGGGAGGGGGCTGTGGGCACTTGCACAAGGCTGCTTGTAGCATGCACCTGTGTGCCCCAGAGAGACTATCTGCCTGTGTGAGTTATGTGCACACATGTGTATTCACTGCACGTGTGAGGGATAGGAGACCACCCTCGTCCCCAGAAGGTCTGTGGTGCCATAAAGGCATGTGTGAGCAGTGAGCAGGGCCTGAGGGAAGCAGTCTGTGTCTACACGAGGAGATGCATCCTCCCAGGCCCAGGGTGTGGCTGTGCTGAAAGGGGACATATTTAGTAATTTATGAGCTTTTGAGGAAAAGCCTCGGCCCCCATTCCGGCCCCAGACACAGTGACTTCCTGCCCCCCGCTGCCACCTCACTCAGGCCTGACATCAGCCAGGCACCTGAAACCACAGGAATGAGAGGTGATCTCATTGCCACTGCCACCTCACCTGCTCACCCACTGTAGGGCTGATGCCAGGGGAGAGCAAGGATGCCTCCCGAAGCATCTGCTGGGTGAAGGAGTGAGCTGCCAGGACCATGCTGCAGTCCAGGCCAGAGACCCTCTGCAGCCACGGAGGCCACACTAGCCCCACCCCTTGGCTCAGAGAGGGTTGCAGGGAGTAGGGATACCTGTTTCTGCCTCGGTGGACTTGGGGTCCAAGTGCCCCCTTTCCCAGCCAAGCCTGGCTCCTTCAGGAGAGCTGGTGGGCCTCCTGAAGTCTGCCCTCTGGGACCGACTGGCCACGAAGCAGAAGGGAGAAAGCCCTTGATAAATGTGGGTTGGAGGAATGAATGAAGAAACGGTGAGGCTGGGTGAGGTAGCTCACATCTGTAATCTTAGAGCTTTAGGAAGCTGAGGCAGGAAGATTGCTTGAGTTCAGGAGTTGGAGACCAGCCTTGGAAACATAGTGAGACCCTGTTTCTACATTTTTTTTTGAGACAGAGTCTCACTCTGTCGTTGAGGCTGGAGTGCAGTGGCACGATCTCGGCCCACTGCAACCTCTGCCTCCTGGGTTCAAGCGATTCTCATGCCTCAGCCTCCTAAGTAGCTGGAATTATGGGATTGTGCCACAACACTCAGCTGATTTTTTGTATTTTTTAGTAGGAATGGGGTTTCACCATGTTGGCCAGGCTGGTCTACAACTCCTGATCTCAAGTGATCTGCCTGCCTTAGCCTCCCAAAGTGTTGGGATTATAGGTGTAAGCCACCACGCCTTGCCCAATCTTTTTTTAAATTTTTTTATTTTTTTATTTAAAAAAGAAACTGCGGTTCCCAGGGGTGGTGCTGGCTGGCCCCAGGGAGTGCACTGAGGGGGAGTGGATGGCTGTGCTCAGTGCTATGAGATTGGCCTTTGAATTCACTTCTGCCTGACCCTCACTTTTCTCCTTTCTAGGAAAGATCAGAAATCCCCTACAAGTTAATTATACCAAAGAAGTTCAGAGGTGCGCCTGGTGCCTGGCACATGGTAGGTGCTCAGGAAATGACAGGTGTCTCCTCCCTGAGAGCTGACAGCTTCCCTGAACCCCTTCTAGAGCAACCCCTGGACCAGCCATGAGTCAGCTATGGCTGGGCAGCAGAGATCCTCGAGTTCCTGTTCTGGAAGCATGAGTCAGGCCCAGGTGGGAGAGGAGGGAGGTCATACTGGGGTCAGATGCCGGACCCAGACAGGATCAGACAGGCGTCTGGCTGCCATCTTATCATGATGCTAGCAACTGGATCTCAGAAGATAAGGCCCTGGGGCTGAATGAAGCATTCCAGCTCTGTGGGCCGAAATGTTGTTGACGTGGGCTGTACGATGCGTAGATGCTTTTCAGATAGCACAGCCTGAAAAGGGCCAGCAAGCCCCCAAAGGCATTGCCTTCACAGCTGCTTTTGCTGCTACTTCTGGGGACAGAACCTCCGTCAACTGGGGACCCCATCACCTCCATGAGAGCTCCTGAATCTAGCTTGCCAGCCCAGAGCCCATCTCGGATTTCCTGAGAGCCTCTGTTCTTTATCTAGATATTAGCAGTCACCAGTGAGGACCCAGATGCGCTTTCCACCAGGCTTTGGAGAACATCTGAGGAGTGGAAATTCCTATTTTAACCCTCTTTCCTACACCTCTGACTCTTGAGCAGGGGTCCATCATCCGCTGTTGCTGTAAACTGTGACCGTTCAGTACAATGGACAGTGCTCATGAGTGGGGTGGGGTGGGGACAAGCTTCTCTGCGCTGCGCAAAAGTCAATGTTTCAGCCATACTAGGCATATGCCCGGTGCCCGGCTCCTTATCTCTAGGAGCCATTGTCTCTCTTGTTTCTTATGGCAGATAACGATGGCTTATCCATCTCTCAGGAGCAAAGCACGCCACTTTAAACAGTCAAACACATTAACGACCTTATTTAGGAATTAGGTGCCTCAGAGAGAGCCTTTGCAGGCTGAAACATGGAGGGAAGTGGTGTGGTGATGGGACTTATCCCTTTGCTTCCCAGATATGCAGAAAAAGGCAGTGTGGGAACACACACACACACACACACACACCCCTGGACAGAGAAACAAAGCATTCATTGAGCACCTGCTGTGGACCGACCCTTATTAGGCACTGGGAGGGAGTGGACAGAAAAGCGAGTTTGCACAGTGCTTGCCTTTAGCAGCTCACAGTTGCATGGAGAAGATATGCATCAGCAAATGCTTACTGCTTTTCCATTTTTGAAATCTGTAGGATTATCCCAGGGAAAACATCAAACCTGTTAAAATATGCAAAAAGTGAAGCAGCAGCTTTGCT
Organism: Papio anubis; assembly: GCF_008728515.1. NCBI lineage: Eukaryota > Metazoa > Chordata > Mammalia > Primates > Cercopithecidae > Papio > Papio anubis. The sequence continues at coordinate 46,995,576 of NC_044984.1, forward strand.
GTGGGGGAAAAACAAACCTCAGAAACCCTTAGTGACAGGCCACTGAACCCTGGTTCCTAAGGCAGTCCTCTCCTGGTTCCACTGGCAACTGCACCGGCCGGGCCCCTGCCACCCCTGCTGGGGAAACAGTGAAGGGGAAATGGCATAGAGGGCCAAGGACAACAGGTCTGGTGACTTAGATAAAACAAATACTATATATGTGTGTGTATGTGTGTGTGTGTGTGTATATATATATATATATATAATGTGACAATACCAGAGCAAAGGCACTCCTCTCTTCCTCTCCCCTCCTCCCTTCCCCAGTCTCCTCCTTCTCTGAGCCTTCAGGGCCTGATGGGAAGGTCTTGGTCCCAGTGGAGGGTAGGAAAAGTCCGGGTTTGCTTCACTTCCTATCCCAAGCCCCAGAGGCCACAGGCGACCGACCTCCTCCTGGACTGCTTAGTGCTGAGGTTCCTCACTGGAGCCTTGGCCCAGAGCCAGCATCCAGCCCTCCCTGGCCAGCCTCAGGCCTGAACCCCTGCACAGGGAGGTGTTTGTCTGCCCACGCCTGGTAGGCTGCCCCGAGACAGTCAGGATGAACAGGTTTGGCCACCTGAACTGGCTGCAACCTTTGCCTTTAGTGAGATAAAGAAAGACTCAGAGCTTTCGGCCGCAGCCAGAATGAAGTTTTGGGACTTTTTCTTCCCCTTTGAAATAATTTTTAACTTATGAAAAAGTTGCAAGAATAGTACAAAGAACTTTTTTTTTTTTTTTCTGTATCATTTGAGAGTAAGTTGCTGGCCTGATGACCCCTCACTCCTGAATAGTTTAATGTGTATTTCCTCAAACAAGGACATTCTCACTCTCACATAACCACAACACAGCCATTAACACCAGGGATTTCATCTCAATACGTTACTGCCATCAAGTCCTCAGACCCCATTTGTTTTTCCCAGTTGTCCCGGTGATGTCCTTTAGAGCAAAAGGTTCCAGTTCAGAGTCAGGCATGGTTGCGTGCGACTGTCATGTCTGGTTAGCGTTCTCGAATCTGAAATAGTTCCTGCGTCTTGATTTCCATGACCTTGGCACTTGAGTTTTGTAGAACGTCCCTCCATTGGGGTTTGCGTGATGTTTCTTCATGAATAGATTCTGATTCTGCATTTCTGGCAGGAAAATCACAGAAGCCATGCTGTGTTCTGCCTACAGCATCCGGTCAGGCCCTGCACCATCTTAATTTGTTCCATTACCGGTGATGTTAACTTTGATCGCTTGATTAAGATGGTGTCTGCCAGGCTTCTCCAAGGTAACTTACGTTTTTCCTCTTTGTAATTAAAAAGCACTTTATGGAGAGATCCTTTGAGACTATGTAAGTATCTTGATCTTCATCAAACTTCCTCCCACTAGTGTTAGCATCATTGATGTTTCTTGGCCTAATTATTACTGTGATAATTGCCAAGTCCACTATTACTTCTGCATTTATCAGTTGGCATCTTCTATACAGAAAAAGAAAAAGCTCTTTTTCTTCTCTACATTTATTTATTCATATTTTTATTTATATTAGTATAGACTCAGGGATTCCTATTTTACTCATGATTTATTTTGGTTTTATTTTATTAATTTTAATTTATTTTTGTTAATTTATTTTTGAGATAGGGTCTTGCTCTGTCACCCAGGCTGGGGTACAGCAATGTGATCATAACTCACTGTAACCTCGAACTCTTGGGTCCAAGCAATCCTCCTGTCTCAGCCTCCCAAGTACCTGGGACTTCAGGTGTGCACCACCATGCCGGGCTCATTTTTTTTTTTTTTTAAAGACAGGGTCTTGTTATGTTGCCCAGGCTGGTCTTGAACTCTTGGCCTCAAGTGATCTTCCTGCCTTGGTATCCCAAAGTGCTGGGACGACAGCACCTGGCCTCATTATTTATTCTGGTGCTAAAAATCTCCCTGCTTGGCCAAGGGGTCACTCCTTCAGCAGGCTTCTGTGTCCTTTTGCGATACCCCCTCCATTCTTTAGGCACTTCCTTGCTTTCTAAAACAAGGTGTTCCTGGCTTATCTTGTGCTTTCCCTGTCCCACACGTGGTATTGGCCATTTTTCCAAGGAGCAGTCGTTTCTCTTGGTGGAGAACGGGATATAGAAACCGAGATCCCGGCACTAGCTCTCCTCATTGCTTTCGAGAGTTGGTCAGTTTGTCAGTGATTCTTGGACTGGAGTCAGGGGAAGGATGTTTCCTTTAAGCTTTAATATTTGAAACCAGCAACTCTAAGGCTTGTTTGGGTGGTGGGCAACATGGAAATAATGAGACCTTTAATGAAAAAATGTAATCTATTGATTGAATAAACAATATTCTATAGGAAATAAGATCATCAGTGGAGTTAGCAAATATATGTACATATCTGTATATGTGTTTATGTAAATATACATCTACACAATTTAAATCTGTATATATTTTATCTATCTATCTATCTATCTATCTATCTATCTATCTATCTATCTATCCATCCATCCATCTGTCCATCTGCCTGTCTGTCTTGAAGGCCTTGAGCCACACTGAAATCTCCAATACCAAACCCATGATCACATGGTTCATGCAGTTCCTCCCTTACCATATTTATAAATCCTTTCTCCTTTAGTGAGAAGCGTGTCTTCCATCATACCTGTGTGTAAAATCAGTCTCTCCGTGTAGGCACCACTGCCGGCACAAGTGCCTTCGTCTGTACTGGGACAAAAAACCTCCCCGCTGCTGCCCTGGCACAATGCCTGCCTTCCCAGCCCCATCTAACAGCTCTGGGACTAAATTATTCAGGCAGGCCAGCAGCTCTTTGACTTTTCCTGATCTTTGGAATGTTTTGCTCATAACTTTTTTTAAAAAATGATACATTTTGCCATTTTTTTTTTTTGAGACAAGGTTTCACTTCTATCACCCAGGCTGGAGTGCAGTGGCATGATCTTGGCTCACTGTAACCTCTGCCTCCCAAGCTCAAACGATTGTCCTGTCTTAGCCTCCTAGTAGCTGGGACCACAAGCTCGTGCCACCATGCCCAGTTAATTTTTTTTTTTTTTTTCCTGTGGAGACTGGGTTTTTCTATGTTCCTCCAAGCCGGTCTCAAATTCCTGAGCTCAAGTGATCCGCCCGCCTCAGCCTCCCAAAGAGCTGGGATTACAGGCATAAGCCACTGTGCCCGGCCTGTTTTGCTGTTATTAAAGTATCAAGTTTCATGGAATAATATCTGCAAAGGAAAACCATTTCTCTATGCACAACACTTCTGACAGCAAATGTGTGGGTTTTCTACACAATTCTCCAGTTCTCTGCAGACACCAACTGGGTGTCCTACAATTTAATTTAGTTTGAACACTAACTACCCAGGGTAGGGGAGAGCCTGCAGGTTAAAGTGTCAGTCCCACAAAATTGCCCCCATTTCAGATGTCAATTGCAAGTACTGGGTGCCCACACCTCTGTCTAGTTTGGCTACAAATCCAGGATTCCCACAACCTCCTCCTTAGGTTCAATAATTTACTCTTAATGGCTCACAGAACTCAGAAACACTTTCTTTAGATTTACTGGTTTATCACAGAGGAGATTATAGAAGATAGACATGAATAGCCAGATGAAGAGGAAATAGGACAAGGTCTGGAAGTGTCCTGAGTGCAGGAGCTTCTGTCCCCATGGAGCTGTGATGCACCACTGTCCTGGCAAGTGGATGCATTCTTCAACCTGGAAGCTCTCTTACCTCGTAGTTTAGGGATTTTTATGGATGCTTCATCACATAAGCATTAGCGATTATTACTCAATCCTTAGCCCCACTCTCCTCCCCAGAGCATGGGGGAGGGGGCTGAAAGTTCCAAGCTTCTAATCAGACATTGACCTTTCTTATGACCAGCCCCTATCGTGATGCTATCTAGGAGCCCACTGGCAGTCAGTTCATTAGAACAAAAACCGCACTCCTATTGTCCAGGAAATTAGGAGCTCTGTGTCAGGAACAGGGATTGAAGACTAAATATTAGAACAAAAGGTGCTGCTAGCACCCCTGTCACTCAGGATATTACAAGGGTTTAGGAGCTCTGTGTCAGGTGCTGGGGGCAGAGACCCAATATATATATACTGAATTATGACATAATTTGGAAAACAGAGAAAGGGAGTCAATCATAATTCCAGCCCTCAGTATAACCATTGTTTAGTATTTAAATGCATTTCCTTTTAGTTTTTTCCTCCAATGCACCTGTTTTTCTTTTAAGCATAATTGTAAGTGTAATATTGCTACCTCTTTCCATTCTGCATGTTTACTTAAGACAATAAAAACATTTATTACTTACGAAATACCTGGCATGTACCAAGATCTGTATAAATTGTTTTCTCTTTCTCATTAAATCCTTAACATAATCCTGGGAAGTAGGCATTTTCCTGACACTACAGATAAAGAAACCAAGGCTCCGGGAGTCTCAGTTGCACTTTGGATAAGCAATAGAGCTAGGATTGGAACCTGGATATCTTTGACTCTGAAATCTCTGCTCTACCCATTGTGGTATCCAGCCTCCCCAAAGCATAAGTACTTTTTTGATAGTACAACACTATTCCCATAACTCTGATTTTACATGCAGACATATTATGCTAATGAGAGATGGTTTCACAACTTAACCACGCCTCTGTTGTAGAACACATGAGCTACTTTCTGTCACTCTATAAATAATACCATGATTAACATCTTCATGGATACGGCTTTTAACCAAACTGTGTTTCTAAAGGGTTGCCCTAATTTGAATGCCAGACTTAAACCGTAATAGCATATTATTATTTTAAAAAATAGTTGATGCTTTTTTAGGCAACAGTATCTTGGTTTAATCGGCACATGGTTGAATACAGGCTTGGCTTTATTCAAGAAACATTTAAAGGGTACCTGCTGTATGCCAGGAATGATGGTAGGAATGGAAGATACTGAGGTGTTTGTATTATACGACTCACTCAGAAAGCCAAAACCAGGGCGTTTCAATTACTTTAACCCATGACTCACTCAGCTGATGGTTTCAGGGGCTGTGCTGGAGAAGCCTTGGTGATATGGGTGCAAATGCCAAAAAAATGGGTAGGTCTCATCAGCTCAGGGAAAATGTGATGCAGAGTAGGTGGCATTGCCAGCTGATGAGTGTGACAGTTACTGAGTTACTGTCTCTTTGCTCCAAACCCACACTCAGACTCTCAGCTTTGGGGTGCTGGAGCCGACTCTGTGGCTCACCTATGCCTTGTCAACTGGCTCCTGCCTGGGATGTGCAGATAGGGGGCGCCAGAGGGAGACTCAAGGCGTTGCTTTCTGTGGGCGTCCCGTCTCTTTGCTGTTCTTGTGAGCAGTGTGTCTTCACCCTGCCATCCAGTTGGCAGTTTTCCCTACACTTGGAGAATCAGCCTCATTGTGCCCTCCCACTCGGAGATGCCAGCACCAGCCAGCCTGGTACGGGTACTGTACTACCCCTTTCTCAGAGCTCTGGGTCCCAGGCCCACAGGGCCCTGCTTTTAGCACCTGCCAAGCAGGGCTTCCTCCTTAAAAGTCTGAGTTTCAGGGGCTCCTCCTCTAAGTTTCCAAGTTTTCGTAACCTCTAACTTCTTCCCTCTGTCACCTCAGCCCTAGCTATGGTAGCTACTTCTGCTAGTTCTGTGATATTTTATAGCTAGTTACTTTTTCACTTACCCAGTCAACAACTCTAAACCTAGTTAATAATTCTATTTATGTATTTATTTTTTGAGACAGGGTCTCACTCTGTCACGAAGGCTGGAGTGCAGTGGCATGATCTTGGTTCACTGCAACCTCCGGGCTCAAGCCATCCCTCTGACTCTGTCTTCTGAGTAGCTGGAATTATAGATGTATACCACCACACCTGACTAGTTTTTTAAATTTTTGTAAAGACGGAGTTTTGCAGTGTTGCCTGGGCTGGTCTCAAACTCCTGGGCTCAAGTGATCCACTTGCTTCTGCCTCCCAAAGTGCTGGGATTAGAGATGTGAGCCACCGTGCCAGCCTTAGTTAATAATTCTTTACTCTGTTCAAATAACTAGTGTGGGTATTGTCTCCTTATTGAACCTGACTGATAAAGGACAGGCCTTGAGCCCCCGAGTTGCTGAGGCCCTTGTGGTAACCACATGAGTTATTTTGTTTTATTTAACAGTGTACCCAGAGACATGAGGAAATTGTAAAGTTGATTTTAAATCAACTTTAAATCAATAAGGTTGATTTTTAAAAAGCTTTGAGGTTTGGTTGAAGTCTGTTTAATAAGCCATTCAGACTTGGGATCCCCTACCCCACTCAGAATAGCCAAATTCTGTCCCTCCTCACCTCAGCAGAGGTTTATTCTCTGGAGATGGCTAGATAGAGGGTCTTTGTAACAAGGTACAGCGCATCCTATTTAGGGCATAGACACCTACTAAAAAGATAAGAGAGTAAGTGAGGATTTACAACTGAATGGTGAGACCCCTCTGTCCTCTTTTCTCATTTTGTTTCCAGAATGCTGGAAGCCAAGCTTGCACATTCCAGGCAGCGATTTGGAAGATTCTTTTCTATGGGTGACCAACTGGAAAGGAAAAACCCCGAAACATTGGCACTGTGACTTCTCCATGTGAAGAGTTTAACTAGTTCGTCGAAGTGGACATGCCTCATTCATGCTTATGGAGTGACCAACTAGCCTTTAGTGACACCCCCTGAAATGTGAATCATCTGTGGGTCACTAGTCATTGGAGAAGAGCCTCTCACAAAAATTGGAACTCAGATCACAAACAACAACAACAACAATCCAAAAAATAAAAAAATAAAAAATTAGGAGCAGAGACTAAATGGAAAGATGGAAATAGTAAAAGAAAAATATTATTTTAAAAATTAATATGTATTAAAATTTTATTTAAATAAAGTAAAAATAAATAAAAATAATTGATATTAATTAATACCAATATTCTCCCTTTTATTAATATCTTCAGAGAGAAAAAGAAGATATTTCATCCTGGAAACAAGAGCAGAATGCAATAAAAAAGGTGTAGTCAGAAAACAAGATGAGCCCTAGGAAGTTAAAACAATGATAGCAGAAATGAAAAATTTAGTAAAAAGCTTTGAAGAGAATATGAAAGAAATCTAGAGAGTAGAGAAAAAGGACAAAGCACTAGGAAACAGGAGAGCAAAGATTAGAAAATCAGAGACCCAGTTCAGGCGTTAGTTCCAGCACTGAATAAGGAGAGTTCCAGAAAGAGAAAACAGAAAGAATGTAAAGGAAGAAAACTCAAAGAAATAGCCTGAGCAAATTTCCAGAACCGAAAGATAGGAGCTTGTTAATGCAATAGTCCACTAAATCTCCAAAAGGTCAAGTCATTTCACTGGGACAGGGAAGATACAACAAACATATGGTTCGGGGGAGAAGATTTCACATAAGAAATCTAGAATCAGATGGTTTCAGACTTTTCAGCAGCGATACTGGTGGCTAGAAGGCAATGGACACCCTTAAACTACTGAGAGCAAACATTTTACAACTCAGAATTCCACAGCTGCCAAAATTATGAATTAGTCTTGAGAATAAAAAAGTTCAGACGTGTACTTTCTCAACACATTTTCCTCACAAACCTCAGAAAGCTACCAAAACTAGAAAGTAAACTAAGGAAGAGATAGAATGTAGGAGATAGAAAGTCCCCAGCAAGAGACAAATCCTAGCCTCATGATGGTGATGGGAGGCACCAAGGTGAGAGCAGTGCATCAGGTCTAGAGAGCACCCAGTCCAGGTGGGAACGGGGAGAGACTTTGGGAAAAACAACTCCAGATGATGAAATTGATAGAATCGTTGACATGTTCTATCAATTTATCAATGAGGGAGATTCTGGAATGATTCATTAACTCTGGGAAAAGCGAAAGTAGGGAAGCATATTGATTGAATGGTCCCAAAACTAAATGAAGTATACTATACCCCTTTGCTCTGAATATCAATTAATGAAATAATTCTATCAGGATGAGGGGAGATGGGAAATATGGTGGCCCTGGGATGGTTGTTAAAGAGAGGTAAATTCTTACTTTTCAGAGAGAGAAGTCAATAGTTAATGCTCAAACCTGAAAAGTTGAGAAGTAGCAGTATAAATATGTTATTTAGAGATGTGGATATAAAATTTAAAATAGAAGGCTAAAACTTGAATGTGGTTGCCATTGGGGAGCAGACATTGTATATAAGTAAGAGCTGTTATTTTTCATAATAAGTCTAATGGTTTGCTTCTTTTTTTTTTTTTTTTTTGAGATGGAGTCTTGCTCTGTCGCCCAGGCTGGAGTGCAGTGGCCGGATCTCAGCTCACTGCAAGCTCTGCCTCCTGGGTTTACGCCATTCTCCTGCCTCAGCCTCCCGAGTAGCTGGGACTACAGGCGCCCGCCACCTCGCCCGGCTAGTTTTTTGTATTTTTTAGTAGAGACGGGGTTTCACCGTGTTAGCCAGGATGGTCTCGATCTCCTGACCTCGTGATCCGCCCGTCTCGGCCTCCCAAAGTGCTGGGATTACAGGCTTGAGCCACCGCGCCCGGCCTAATGGTTTGCTTCTTTAAATCACACAAGTATAAATTTTTTTTTGTTTTGTTTTTGAAACAAGGTCTCACTCTGTTATCCAGGCTGAAGTGCAAAGGTACAATCATGGCTCACTGGAGCCTGTCTCCTGGGTTCAAGCGATCCTCCCACCTCAGTCTTCTGAGTAGCTAGGACTACAGGTGCATGCCACTTTGCTTTAAAAAAAATTTTTTTTTTTTTTGTAGAGACAGGGTCTCACTATGTTGCTCAGGCTGGTCTTGAACGCCTGGACTCAAGTGATCTTTCTGCCTTGGCCTCCTAAAGTGTTAGGATTATAGGTGTGAGCCACCATGCCCGGCCAGCATGTATAACTTTGATAAAAATGTATATATCCGTATCAATATTTATCTATCTCTGGAGCATATTGGAAAGTGGTGGCTGAAGTGGAGAAGGGTGACTTTTTTTTTTTTTTTCTTCCCTCATTGTGCTGCTGGGATAATCAGTCAATAGAATAAAAAGCTAATCAGTTAAATGATGGTGGATGGGGAAGTTTGGTCTTTTGCTAGAGCCCAAAGCAGCTCCATCAGAAGCTTTGAGTTCCTAGAACCCTGGACCCAAAGGCCTTGGGGGAAGCTTGTTTGTCTAGCAGAGCCAAGATCCTCTGAGTTACTTGAGCTGGGTGGATCCACTCTCTCAGGACAAGAGAAGGATCCAGCCCTGGCCATAAAATCTACTGACACTGGCTGCCCTCTATAGAGGGGAACTCACTCTGTTTACCTGAGCTGGGAGAAGAGCGCCCTCATCCGTTAATACCTGTAACAGCCAGAAAACTTGGGGGCTCTCCTCTCTCTTCAGAGTGCTGCCAGCTTGAAGGAGGGAACCAACAATCAAACAGGTGCCTACTACTGAGGACAACGGAACAAAGAAAATATAACTTTTTTTGTTTGTTTTTGTTTTCTGAGATGGAGTTTCACTGTTTTCGCCCAGGCTAGAGTGCAATGGTGCAATCTTGGCTCACCTTAACCTCTGCCTCCTGTGTTTAAGTGGTTCTCATGCCTCAGCCTCCCGAGTAGCTGGGAGTACAGGCATGTGCCACCATGCCCAGCTCATTTTTTGTATTTTTAGTAGAGACAGGGTTTCACCACGTTGGCCAGCCTGGTCTCGAACTCCTGATCTCAGGTGATCTGCCCGCCTCGGCCTCCCAAAGTGCTGGGATTACAGGCGTGAGCCACTGTGCCTGGTCAAGAAAATAGAACTTTAAAACAATCTACAGCACCAAATATAACCTCCATAGGCATCCAGCAGCATATTACTAAGAAATGATATGGAAATAAGAATAAGGTTTTGGCAATTAAAAAGAAATCTTACATTTAAAATTCAACAGCGGAAGTAAAAAGTAGAATAAATACTGCAGGGCCATGGGGGAGGTCATCTAGAAGGTCGAATGGAGGAACTATGTTGCAACACAAAACAAAAGCATAAAGAAATGGAAATAATAAGTGAGAAGAGCGGTGATGCTAAGGCTAGGAGATCTTGTATCTGAATAATATTTGTTCCAGAAGAAGAGAAAGGAACAAATGGAGTAGGGCCAATAAAGAAAGAAACAAGGCAAGAAAACTTCTCTGACCTAAAGAAGACTTGAATATTGACCTCAAAAGCATTCTTTGAGTGCCTAGAAATAGTAATAAAAACAAGACACATACCTAATCATATGCTGGTGAAATTTCTGAACTTCAAAGGAACTTCAAAAGAAAATAATCCTTAAAAATTCCAGATGTAAAAACAACCAAGAACAAAATCAGTTACCTGAAGAGGAAAGAGAATCAGAAGGCCACTGAAGGCATCTTCTGCAATTTGGGAAGATCAAGGACCATGGAACAATACTTACAATTTCTGGGGAAAGTTCTCAGATCTAAGAATCTTGGCCAAAATATTATTTAAGTGTGAGGAGCGAAGACAGACATTTTCGGATATACAAAGATTATCCCCATGAACCATTTCTGAGGAAACTATCCAAGAAGGTAGTCTAGGCAATTGAAACTTAAATTTGAAAATCAAGTGAGCAAAACAATTTAAAACTCACAATAGGGGAAGACAAATAGCACAAGAAACAGTGGAGACCAATACATCTAGTGGAATGTGTAGTAAATAAATGAATGACGATAAAGTGATTTAAACTATTATAAATTAGAAAGAGTTTTTGAAAGAGAAGACAAGGAAGAAAAACCCTTAGAATAGTTTGAAACTAAAATGACAGGTTATTTCCACCAAATCCAGGATTTGAGATAGAGGGGCTTGTGGGGATGAGGATGGGGAAATAAAAGGTGCTATAGGTGTGATCTAAATTGACGGGATTACGTTACTCTATGCTTTTGGTATGATGATAGTGAAATGCGGGTTCAAGTATAACTTGAAAGATGAAAGTAACTATTAGTAATAGGTCTCACACTGTCATCCATGCTGGAGTGCAGTGACACAATCTCGGTTCGCTGCAACTTCTGCCTTCTAGGCTCAAGAGATCCCCTCTCCTCAGCCTCCCATGTAACTGTAACTGGGACTACAGGCACGCACCACCATGCCCAGCTACTCTCCTCCTCCCCCTCCCCCTTCTTCTCCTTCTTCTCCTTCTCCTTCTCCTTCTTCTTCTTGGATCTATTTTGAAGACACAGGGTTTTGCCATGTTGCCCGGGCTGGTCTTGAACTCCTGAGCTCAAGCAATTGCCTGCCTTGGCCTCCCGAAGTGCTGGGATTACAGGCATGAGCCATCACACCGGGCCGGTGTTCTTTAAGTTTTGAATTCTTCTTAATGACAAGGCTGCGTTGATTAATTGCCCTTATAATTATAATCAATGAAGTAAGAAACATTGTAAAATAAATGGTGTTCAAAGATACCCTGTGGTTCCATAAGCAATGTCTTTGGTGAAACTCCTTTCTTTCATTTCTTACATTCTTTCCCTGTATGCTTTCCCCACTACCCAGAAACAATGACTAATGACTGTTACTAGGGAAAAGGGCTAGAGAATGGCATGTAGGTGACTTTGTGAGGGCCCAGAATAAGAACTGAATAACATATGATGCCAATAAAGATGGATATCTGAGTACTTATAAGCTCTTATTTGTTAGGGAAGGGAGCTGTTCTGGCATGCACTATAGGGGATTTGTAATCCTCATTTTTAGAAAACTGGACTCTGTGATGGGATTTAGAAGACACCAGGTTGAAAGCCACCAATGGAGCAGCATGGTGAGGTCTCCGGCCTAGAAATTAAGGTGCCTCAGTTTAGTTGTGTCTCTGCCGTTTTTGTGAACCATGTGTCTTTGCGGAACTCATTTAAGCCCTCTGAGACTAATTTTCCCACTCCAGGAAAACTGTTGCTGCACGTAGTCAGCACTCTTAAAATCTCTCGAAATGTCTGTTGAATAAATAATGAATAAACAAGGCCGGGCGCGGTGGCTCAAGCCTGTAATCCCAGCACTTTGGGAGGCTGAGACGGGCGAATCACAAGGTCAGGAGATCGAGACCATCCTGGCTAACCCGGTGAAACCCCGTCTCTACTAAAAAGTACAAAAAACTAGCCCGGCGAGGTGGCGGGCGCCTGTAGTCCCAGCTACTCGGGAGGCTAGGCTAAGGTAGGAGAATGGCGTGAACCTGGGAGGCGGAGCTTGCAGTGAGCTGAGATCCGGCCACTGCACTCCAGTCTGGGCGACAGAGCGAGACTCCGTCTAAGGAAAAAAAAAAAAAAAAAAAAAAAAGAATAAACAAATGAGTAAAATGACTTGTCTAAGGTTGCCCTCAGTGTGAGCTGTGCCTGAGCTCACAGGTGTCCGGATGCAGCCTGATGCTCCATCCAGCTTAGCACACCTCCCCAGCTCACTCACCGGTCTCAGCACTCTGCACATCTCACAGAGACTCTGCTCCTGGTTCTCCACAGAGCACAGCACCAGGGTGCAGACCATCACGTCCACAGAGCCATCGGCCACCTGGTTCATGTTCTCCCCGGCAGCTACCACAAAGCACTCAAACTGCAGGTGTTGGTTCTCTGCAATGCTCTTGATCAAAAACTTCTCAAAGTTGGGGTTGGGGTCAATACAGGTCACCCTGCACCCAGGTAGGTAGGACTTGAAGTTGGCTCCAGTGCCACAGCCCACCCCCAGCAGGGAGAGCTTCCCGGAGGGGTCTGCAAACTCCTGCAGGTTGCTGAAGAGCTCCCGCTTCTTGCTTGCCCTCTGTTCTTTGTACATCACAATGAACCTTACCAAGAAGTAGGGGAACCATTTCTGCATATCCAGTTCTACAAGCCCATAAAGTTCAGCTGGTACATGGGAAATGCTAGGATGTCAATGGCCAGCAACCAGGAGGCCCAGGAGACACTGCTGACCAAAGGCAGGGAGAAGTGCCCAGTGGCAAAGTGGATGCTGCTGAGCTGGGGACTGCATTGGTGGTCACACCCAATCTCGAGGATGTGACTTTCTCCACTAATGCTCTGCAGGCTAGAGCTCGAGGAGAGGAGTCCAAGGTTTAGTCTGAATAGGGCTGGAGATTTATCCAGGTGGGGACTGAAGAGTCAGGGGTCAGAGCATGAGGGTAATGGTCAGGGAGCCCAAGCTGGAAAGAAAGGTGAAAGAAGGGTGGTAGTGGGGAGAAAACGGAACAGCCAACTTCAGGACTGGGGTACTGGGGTGCTGGTGTACCTGAGGAATCCATCAATGACAGTGAGAGTTGTTATCAATGGTCTTGCAGTTTAGGATCTTGAGTGTGACCTCAGGTGTAGGCAAGAGAAAAAGCATGCAGTGAAAGAATTGAGGAGCTCAAGGAACTCAAAGGGTAAGATGCTGGGTGGGTCATTTGCACTGAGAATGAGGGAGCTCAGGGTGTAGAGGAAGCAGGACCCGGGTACCAGAGTCCACAGTGAGCATGAAGGGATTCAGGTCAGGAGGTGGCTGTGGGGCCAGCAGGGGTCAGCCTCAGGGGAGAGGGGCAGGAGTGGTGGAGCTGGATGGCAGGAGCCCACAGGATTTTTAGAATCACAGTGATCTGTGCAATCAATATATAAAGGTTAAAAACTCAATCAGTGTATAAAGGATTTTCTTTTCAACCAATAGCATTCCAGTGAATGGTCAATTCACTGGATTAAATGAATTAGTCAATTCATTTAATCGCTTCTCTATTGACAGACATTTAGGATGTTTCTATTTTTTCACACATATACCACATTCCAATCTGAATTTCAAGATAATGAAAAAATTAGTTTTTTTTTCTTTATGAGTCAGAGGACGTGTTTTTAGGGGGTAGACAATGAGTAATAGTTCCCTAAATGCAGCAAGGAGCCAAACAGAATGCCTCCTCTCTGGGAAAGGAGTAGCAGGGGCCGCAGGGACAGAGGTGTCTAGGGCAGGTTTAGCAGAGCCAGGAAATGTGGATGACCTGGGGCTGCTTTGAGATCATAGCTCGGTTCTAGAGCGTGAGGTGGGACAGCTAGGAGGGTGGTGGGAAGACAGAGTGTGTGTGTGTGTGTGTGTGTGTGTGTGTGTGTGTGAGAGAGAGAGACAGAGTGCTATGGAGACAGGAGCCTGCATCTGGGGCAGGCAGATGACCAACGAGGAAAGACTGTGGGATTAACTCACCTCACGATTCTGCCCAGGATTTCCTAAGGTGGTCTTGGTGAGGCCAACAAAGGCCGGGTGGGGTGGAGACAGAAGCTGGATGGATGGCTGAGCTGTGAACTCTTGTGGGCAGGAATCTTATCTGTAGCCTCTTGGGTTGGCAGCACTTTGGGAAGCCCTTCAGGAGATGTTTGCATGCTCCACCTGGCACCGAGTGGGCTCCTAGTGCTGGCCTGTGAATGGAGAGGCAGGAGGAGACTGGCCAGGGCTGGAATGGCATGGAATTCTTCAGGGAGGGGAGGAGAGGCCAAGGGGTGAATGTCAGGCAGGCCCTGGAATGGGGAAATGTTGCTCAAAGTGGTCACCCACCCTCAACCCCAGATATGAACCTGAAAAGTCCAGAGACCTTTTCTCCTTCCCGTTGTCCTCCCCAGCCTTCTCTAGGTATGGAATCTGGGAATTTCATCTTGGGTGAAAAATCCATGACCCAGGGAAGCGCAGTGACATGTCCAGGGCCTCAAGGCAGCAACGAAGATTCCCTGACAAAGATTTCCCAGCCAGGCTTTAGGAGAGAAGCGAATGCAGGAACTCCTAGCCTGGGTGGGCACAGCCTCCAGAGTGCAGATCCTGTAGGGGGCAGGAGGTGGGGATGGATGAGAGGGCCAGAGGCAGAACTTGTTGGGGGAGGTGTGGGAAGGCAGGCATTGGTGTGAGAGGCAGTGGTGAAAACAGAGTTGAAGATGAGCCCTGAGGGGTAAGGAAGTTGGAGTTTGTGTGCGTGTGTGTGTGTGTGTGTGTGTGTGTGTGTGTGTGTGTATGTGTATAAATTAAACAATTGGTCTCTTTGCCTGCTTGGGCGTTGGGGAAGGAGGGCAGTGAGGTTCCTATGAATGCAAATATCACAGGGCCAGCTAATCCGTATGTTCTTCAAGCTATAACCAGGCACAATTCCAGGTCGAATCTCTCTCGCCTCACGCACACATACATGCTCCACAGCTGATACCACAGCAGGTCTGCTTGGGCACCCCTCTGTCTCTGGCCTGAGCTGACCCAACACCAAAGGCTAGGGCCGGGAGGGGAGACAGGGAGGGAGGCTGGTGAGCCTCCACTAAGATCACTGAGAAGGGGTGACATTCTTTAGCCTCGCTGGAAGTCCTTGTGCTTTAACTGAAATGGCCAACCAGGAAGGACATTCCATCCCCACCCTCGTCTCCCCCAAGGGCTTGGTCTGAGGTGACGAATCTGGCCAGCTTATTGGGAGGGGTTAGAGGTGGGCTAAGGGCAGACAGAAGCCAGGCCTGAGAACAGGGTGTGGCAAGCATGATTGGCCCTACTGGGAAGTGAGGCTAGCACTCAGGCTCTGTCGGGTATTCCCTGTTCCAGCACCGGAGGCTTACCCCTCTTGACTGGGTTTGAAACTGCTGGGAATTGTTTGGTGGTGGCTTCATGGGAGAAAGATAATGAGAGCTGAGGACTTTTAAATAGGAAAATGGTGGGGGGAGTGGGAGGAGAGTTGAGTGCTAATAGAAGCACACGCACTCAGGCAGGCTTGCAAGTGTGTGCCATTGTGTAGCCACAGCTGCCCCCTCGCCCAGGATGCACGCACAGACCCCCGTCTGTGTAAGCAGGCTCAGACATGCGCGTGCATATGCCTGGGGGTGTGAGCACAGCAGAGCCCAAAGGCCTGCAGGTGTGTACGCACAGAAGTGTACACACATCCACAAAGTGTCACAAATACGCACGAGTGTCCCCTTCCTCTACAGGGATGCATAAAATAAATGAGCAGGAATATGAGTGGAGGGTCGGGGAGGTGAGCGTCCGGGGTAATCATTCCCAAGGCCCCTGGGTTTCCGATGCCTACTGGAGTGGGGAGGGGAGGAGCCAGAAGTGCGGTCGCGGCCCTCTCAGCCTAGTTTCTTTGGGAAATGAAGTAGGAGGGAACGCAGCCAGGGAAACTAGCTGGGCCAGGAGGGGTCAGACTCCCGAACAAGTGAGCTGATCTCTCAAGGAGGAGCTGGATCGGTGTGAGGGAGAGCGGTAAGGAATGCCTTTCTGGCTTCAGCAGCCTGGACGGGCGTCTGGGCGTTGACTCCTGGGTTGGAACTTTTCTGCCCACCCCTTCCCCCAGTCTCTTGCCACTGGGTCTTTCTGCTCCGGCATCAGGGATCTCTGTTCTTCACCCCGTCTCCAAGCATCCTCCTCCGGGAAGCCTTCCCTCACTGAGTCCTTTTCTGATGGGCTGGAACTGTGGTCCCCCGCTGTTCTCTGCGGCCGTCTAGGGATGGCGCTCCTGCCCACTCCGGACCATTCCTGCTTGGATTGAAAGTCTGGGCTTCGGCGGAGCGGGCGGGCAGATGGCGGAGGGCGGCCCCAGGAGGGGCCTGGCAGCAGAGAAGGGTGGCCCGCGGCCAGCCCCGCCCCTACCTGTGGAAGCCCAGCCGCCTGCGCCGGCGGATAAAAGGCGCAGAGTGTCCCCGAGGTCAGCGAGTGCGCGCTCCTCCTAGCCCGCCGCTAGATCCATCCCGGCCCAGCCACCATGTCCATTCACTTCAGCTCCCCGGTATTCACCTCGCGCTCAGCCGCCTTTTCGGGCCGCGGCGCCCAGGTGCGCCTGAGCTCCGCGCGTCCCGGCGGCCTTGGCAGCAGCAGCCTCTACGGCTTGGGCGCCTCGCGGCCGCGCGTGGCCGTGCGCTCCGCCTATGGGGGCCCTGTGGGCGCTGGCATCCGCGAGGTCACCATCAACCAGAGCCTGCTGGCCCCGCTGCGGCTGGACGCCGACCCCTCCCTCCAGCGGGTGCGCCAGGAGGAGCGCGAGCAGATCAAGACCCTCAACAACAAGTTTGCCTCCTTCATCGACAAGGTGAGCGGGACTGGACCTTGCCTCGCCTGGAGCCGCGCTCCAGACCACAGCAGCCGCCCCAACTAGCCCTGCCTGCGCGCGGGCGAGGCGCTGGGAGCACTGCCGCCCTTCTCAATTTCCGCCAGTGTTGGGGACACGATCTGGGGGTCCTTCCTCCTCCGCATGAACCCCGTGGCTATTTTATCCCCTCGGTTTCCAAGCCCTCCCTTCCAGCAAACTGCCCAGCTGCCCCTCCCTTTCCTCCGGGGGTGCGGGCCTGAGTGCTGCAGGGCTGCCCTCGCTGGGGGCCTGTGGGTCCCCTGGACGAGTTTTGCCTCGGGCTAGGAGTTCCAGAGGCCTAGGCCAGAAGTTCTCTCTCTGGGACCCTTTCCCTGAGAGGGGACCGTGTGGAGTCAGGAATGGAGTTGGGTGGCACGCCCTTCCCAGCGGGGGAGACCCAGTCTGGTTCAGATGCTGATGCGGATGCGGATGCTGGAGTTTAGGGCTACAGTGAGGAAGGCTCCCGCCTCGCCCCGCCCCCACCTGCCTGGTCCTCCAGCCTCCCTTAGGTGGCAGGAGGAGAGGTTACACCTGCCCTTGAAGACGGCCCAGTTGGGGGCAGGGAGTGGCAGAGAGGGGCCTCGAAAAGTGGCCATTTTGGAGATATTTTTCCCGGCTGTTGGACTCCGCCACGCAAGGGGCCTCTGGAGGGGTCGAGGGGCAGACTTGACTGGTGGGTTTGGGAGGAGTGCGGCCAAAACCAGGAACTCAGGGCTGGCCCTGCTGGGCTGTTCTGGCTTCCTCAGGCTTCCACCAAGTTTACTCCCACACCACCCCCATCCCTCATGTCCTCCTTTCCTTCACCATTCACCCAGACCTGTTTTTTAGATTTTGTAGGGGCCTCCCCAAGCTGCTCCAGGCCCAGGTTCCCCCACGTGTTGAGCTGCGCCGTCTTACTCTCTGTGGTCCACAGGGCCTGGGGCCCTGAGATGCTGGTTTTGCAGAGGCTTCTATTGCCTCCCACCCCTAGTCAAACCAGCTACTCCTTAAGAGCCTTTGTGGACTCCAGGCTGGGGTCATTTTACCAATGGATTGACTGTCCTGAGGCCTTGCTGGAGAAAGGGGAAGGAGAGAAAGGATGCTGAGGAAGGAAGAGAAGAGGTCCCAGACCGAAGGGAGGGCTGGGCCTGGTCATCCTCATGATCCATTGACAGGAAGAGGTGGCCCTTCAGAGAGGGAGGTGGAGAACACCACCTGTAATGCGATGGGGAGTGAAGTGGAGGCGAGGCCCTAGAGCACATTCGTCGAGAGTCAACCACGGGGCACATCCGTGCACCAGGCAGACCTGCTTCCTGGATCACTCTGTAGGACACTTGATTTGGAGTCCAAAGGGAGAGGGCTGGAGGCCCCAGGCAGGGAAACAGCCAGGGAGAGCATGGCTCTGCTAAGTGGCTAGAGACAATGCTCCTCAGTCCCGCTGTAGGTGACACACTCCGGCTCCTCTTGAGTTTCCTCCTTCTCGCCCTTTCTAGGTGCGGTTTCTGGAGCAGCAGAACAAGCTGCTGGAGACCAAGTGGACGCTGCTGCAGGAGCAGAAGTCGGCCAAGAGCAGCCGCCTCCCAGACGTCTTTGAGGCCCAGATCGCTGGCCTTCGGGGGCAGCTCGAGGCGCTGCAGGTGGATGGGGGCCGCCTGGAGGCGGAGCTGCGGAGCATGCAGGATGTGGTGGAGGACTTCAAGAATAAGTAATGCCCCCAGTGCTGCGCGTGAAAACCCCTGCCCTGGACCAATGTGACCCTCATCAGCTGACCCTGTGCAAGTCCCCCTGCTTCAGGAGTCAGCATGCAACTGCTCAGTCCAATAACTCCCTGTGGGGCCAGTCTTGACCAATGCATTTCCTACTTTTCCTCTCTCCTCTTTGTCCCTGGGGGCTGTTTCCAAATCATTCTGGTCTTTTCCCCTGACTCAGTCCCAGTGAAATGTCGCAGCCCAGCCCTGACCTGCAGTGTCTCCTGTGGGTGCCTGACCAAGGCCCCGAGAGAGAGTAGGGCAGAAAGTGTCTTCTGACAGGGGTGCTTCAGAACTGGCATGACCTTCACAGATTATTCTAGAACAACTCTCTTTTGTTCAGGTGAGGAATTAGAGACCAGAGAAATTTTGGGACTTGGTTGAGCTCACACAGCAAAGGTCACTGGGAGAGCTGGGACTTGAATTTTAGGTCCCTGACTCCTAGGAGGGGACACGGAGCCAACTTGGGAAGGAAAGAAGCAGGGAGGGAAAATGGTTATCGTGAGCCATGGGAGGGCTGCAGAGGCTGAGGGTGGGTCTGGTCATGGTAGGAGCCAGAAGGAGGCCCAGGAAGGCTGGGACTGGGGCTTTTGAGGACAGGCCTTTGAGGTACTCGCTGTGCTCTTTTCTCATTGAATAGAAACAAAAGCCTGAAGCTCAGGCCGGCCCCACCCTGGCACACCTGAGGGGCAGGGGGGCAGTGAGTGAGTTCTGTCCCCTGCCTGTGGCTGTGTGACTAAGCAGGAGCAGGTACATTGGCTGTGACTGGAGGAGAGCAAACAAGGTCTTTGTGGAGTGCCCCCCCACATCCCCACTTCCTTAGGGCAAAAGTCAACAGGATTAGTCCCATAGCAGGTGGAACCAGACAGGTGCAGAGTAGGGAAGGCCTGGGGCCACCATTCAGCCCGTGTTGTCAGGACTAACACGTGTGTGTATGCATGTGTGCACACCTGCTGCCCCCCCAATACTCCCCCCACCCCAAACCCTCAGAGCACCTTCCTGTGGAGCCAGCCTGAGATCCAGGCTGGGACTGAAACAGGAACTGGAAGGGGGTCCAGGGAAGGGGTACAGGGAGGGTCCCTGTGTGCAGCCACTCAGGGAGTTCTGATCTGTGCACCCTCTGGACCTGGCTCTGCACCGCCGAGGCAGGGGTGGACAGGAAGCCTTGCAGATATTTCTACAGCTTCTATAGGACTTGAGGGAGTGCAACTTTGAGAGTATGGGCACCTCCCACCCTGAGTCTGGGCTCCTGAAGGGGCTTGGCCTACCTGGATGTCCTGCTCTCCACCCCAGGTTGCCCCTACTGCTCCCAGCAGCTCTTGGAACTCTTGTTTCCAACACCCTTTTTTGAGTCTCAACATAAACATTAGATTAGGCCAGTGTGGTCTCTTCCTCTGTGCCTTGTTTGCTCAGGTCCTCCTAAGGGCCAGGAGAGGCTCCTTGGGAGGAAGAGTGACAGGAGCTGTGGGAGGAAGGATGGGGACTGGATCATCTAGGCGGGACCTGATTCTTTCACGACTTTGTGTATCCCTCATCCTGATTCTACAAGGTTCCTCCCCTTCAGACTCCTTCTTTGCCCCTGAGGGGTGGGATTAAGTAGTGATTAGGGCATGGCTGGAGTCAGCTGCCAGGTTCAAGTCTGGGCTGTGCCACTTAGCAGCTTAGTGACCTGGGCAGATTACGCTGCCTCTCTGTGTCTCTGTTCCCTTCTCTGATAACCAGAGTACCATCG
Source organism: Papio anubis (assembly GCF_008728515.1). Lineage (NCBI taxonomy): Eukaryota > Metazoa > Chordata > Mammalia > Primates > Cercopithecidae > Papio > Papio anubis. Next base: position 47,016,015 of record NC_044984.1, read on the forward strand.
TTATAGGTTTGCTGTGAGGATGAAATGAGCTCATGCACAGGAAGCACATAATATGTGTACAACCCATAGAACATAGTCCATGCATATGACTATTATTATTTGCTTTCTTTCTCCCAGGACATGCAGCTTCTGTGCTGTCACTCACATGTTTCCTATGCGCCCCACCAACAATCCCCAATGCCAAGACTCAAAGCCCTAGGAATGGCCACGTGGAAGTCAGGGAAATTTGGTTTTGTAGCTGACACCTGTTTTTTCAGGTGTGTCTTTAAAGAGTAGGGGAAGGGAGGCAGGGCAGATTTCACAGCTGCATATGGCTGGGGGAGCGTGGAGGCAAAGCTGCACCAACACCAGGCCCTCCTCTACTGCAGGTATGAAGATGAAATTAACCGCCGCGCAGCTGCTGAGAATGAGTTTGTGGTGCTGAAGAAGGTGAGTGGGGAAGACAGGCTGGAGGCAGGTTTTCTGAAAACATGTGGGACAAAGGACCACAGGGTTCTCTCACCTGAGCAGCCCATGGGGACCTCTGGCCAAGACCTGCCTGAGCTGTCCAAGAGGAAGTCTGCACAGTCTGTCCTGTGGGTGCATGTGTGTGTGTGTGTGTGTGTGTGTGTGTGTGTGTGTGTGGTGACTCATTTCTAGGCCTCTAGGGGTTAGAACTAAGAGCAAAGGATGGAGGTTATAGAGGGAGATTTCAATGCTGAATAAGGAAGTGCTCTATTCAAGCCAGAACATTTTCATCACAAAGGTGGTGCTTGGCTGGCCTGAAATGTTTGCTAAATGAATGCAATGAGCTGCCTCGAGCCAGCATGAGCTCTCTGTTCCTGAAGATGTGCAATGTTGGAAGGCCTTAGAAGTATCTTAGGGGTCTTGTCTATATGCCTTTTAAGATTCTCTTCAAAACACTGAGCAGTTGGTGTTCCAGGCCAAACTACAGAAGTGCAACTTGCCCCTGGGAGCTGGGCCCTTGGAGATTCAGGGATGAGTAAAAGTGAGGCCTGTCCATAGGAGTTTAACCTCGGGAAAGTGCAGCTGGAAGAGGCCCAGACACCATCTTCACCTGGGGTGTTATTTGAGGCCCACCTGCATCATAGTTACCATGCTGGAAATTAAACACATAGCCTGGAGATTTTCCATCTCTGGGAGAGGGGCTGGGAATCTGAATGACTTTGTGTTCTGCTACTGACTGATGAAAAGTTGAATTCCCAGAGTTGAAGTGATTTTTTCCAGGTTACACGGTTAGTAGGTGGAGTTAGGGGAGTGTTGAAACCATCTAGGTCTTTAGGAACTGGTCAACTGCTAGCTTGGGGCTTCAGCTGCTCTGGGATACCTGTGCTGATGCCCACCATGCAGTCTGGAGGGGCAGCAGGGCAAGCTTCCTGCTGTGACCGTGTCAGGCAGCTGGAGAAACTCTGTTTCTGGGTAGGGTGGTAGTGTTTGGCCTGTGGGTTGGGTAGGGCAGGACTACTCCCACCCCTACTAAATGTTCCCCGTACTGAGGACATGGTCTCCCTCTGCCCCATCTTGCCCCAATCCCCAGGATGTGGATGCTGCCTACATGAGCAAGGTGGAGCTGGAGGCCAAGGTGGATGCCCTGAATGATGAGATCAACTTCCTCAGGACCCTCAATGAGATGGTGAGGACCACGGGGCTGGGTGACATGTCTTATCCTACCCATTCTAACCAGGGAGACATTTGGTCCAGCCCCCTGCCTCTGGGCCAGTCCAGGTATGTGTCAGTGTGAGAAACAAACTCAACCGTCCAAACCCAAAGAATGGACTCAGACCTAGAGAACAGCGAAAGTGAGACTTTTAATGACAGTCTTGCAAGATGGGTGTCTGATGGGCAGGTACGCCCAGCACAGCCACAACAAGCAATTTGTCCCCTAGTGCACAGGTCCCTCCCTCAGTTCCTCACAGGCTGAGTACTATGGGGTTAGAATCTTCCTGGAGGTCGCCTATTGGTTTTTGGGTTGGGGCTTTAGGTGTTTTTTTTTAGGGTTGACTTACTGCATTTTGTTGCAGCCCACAATGCATTGCAATCCTAGTCAGCTCAAGGGCTCTTTAAGTATTTGACTTATGACCTAAGTAGCTGGGCAGGCTGATAAGAACAGACAAAGTGAGTCATTTTGCAGGCTAGTAAACCTTCATCTTAGACTAAACTTCTTTGGTTCAGGTGAGGGCAAGAGAAGCTGAGGGGCTAACAAGCAGGCATTGGCTATTCAAGTAGAGGGCTAGTATATCGTATTTCTTCTGTAGTTTGCTGACCTAAGTCAATTTAAGGCACTTTGTCTTGGAAATGGACCATTATATACATTATTTCCTTCATCAGGGGTTGGGAGAATTTATCCTGCCCTTTATCCTTTCTGGACTCAGGAATTCAGGATGGGCTAAGGGTTCGAGAGGAGGTGGGGGTGAGTCTATCAGGATTGACCTTGGAGAGACATGGGATGATTGCAGCATTTCCAAGGAAGGGGGATTGGGTGGGACTGAAAGGAACCAGGAGGATGTCAGGGGACTCCAGGCTGTGATAGGGTTCAAAGGTGGGCTAGGTGGGGCCAGCAGGGGAGCCCAAGTCAGGAGAGACTGGAGTGCCTGAGCGTTTACTCCCAGAGGGGCTGGGTGGTAGCTGCCTGCCAACTCACCACTCTAATGTCCTCCCTTCCCTTCTCATTCTCTCCCTCTCACCCTTGTCCTCCGAGCTTTCCAGCTGTTTTTCTTCAAGGGGATTTAAAAACGTCTCCACTCTCATCAGTGTGAGTCTCTGGGCAGCCAGGCACCTGGCAGAGGCTAGCCTGGGCATCATTAGCTTGTGAGGTTAATTACAGACCAGTTCTTCAGTCTAGTCTTTGCCTGTACGTCCAGTCTCCATCAGTCCCTCAGAGCAAATGTCCATACATTTGTTAATTTCAGGGGAAGTTTCTTTGAGGCTTGCTTCAGGCATTTCTAATCTCAGGTCTTCTTGTGTCTATCACATGGTTTATTTATATGTAAACACACATGTACCATGGTGAAAGTTTAGTTTATTTATGTGTAAACACACCTGTGTGTGTGTGTGTGTGTGTGTGTGTATCAGTGTACAGACTGCAGAGTGTCCTGTAACAGGGTAGAATATGATAATTTCATCCATTCCCCATGGCCTCCCTCACAATAGAGCTCGTGTGCCTACAGAACCTCACAGTGAGAAGTCGGCACAGCACACGACACTGTGCCTTTCCTTATCCCCTTTAACCCTGCCAGATTCTCGTTTGAGACACTGCTAATGGGCTGTCAGGGAGCCAAGGGTGGGCAGAATGAAATAACTTAATGTATGCTGGGTCTGGGCCCCCTTGCTGCCTGGTGACTCAGCCCACTCCAGGCTATTCTCTCTTTTCTTTCGTTTGTGAGTGGGGAATCCCAGGGTGGGCGTGGGCATAGGATCCTGCCCTAAGTCCTGATGTCCTGTCTGGTCTCTACAGGAGTTGACAGAGCTGCAGTCCCAGATCTCCGACACATCTGTGGTGCTGTCCATGGACAACAGTCGCTCTCTGGACCTGGACAGCATCATTGCTGAGGTCAAGGCGCAGTATGAGGAGATGGCCAAATGCAGCCGGGCTGAGGCTGAGGCCTGGTACCAGACCAAGGTGTGAGGCCACTGGAGGCATACTTCCTCCTGCTAGGGTCCTTGGTGGCAGCTTCCCTTACTCCTCAACTTGTCTCAAGTCTTCAGGGCCCGGATCCCACTGTTCTGGCAGGCACCAGTGGTTTAAATCTGTGGTGCTCTGCCCTGGAGGAAATCCCAGGATGGGAGGACAGGGCAGAGGAAACAGATATGGATTAATCATTATAATAGCTAAAATATGGCAAGTATTTACACAATACTAGGCAATTTTCAAATGTTTTGCCGCTATTGACTCATGTAATCCACAGAACAGCCCTATTAGATAGGCATCATTATTACCCCCATTTTGTTTTATTTTATTTTATGTATTTTATTTTTATTTTTTGAGATGGAGTCTTGCTGTGTCATCCAGGCTGGAGTGCAGTGGTGTGATCTTGGATCACTGCAGCCTCTGCCTCCCTGGTTCAAGTGATCCTCGTGCCTCAGCCTCCTGAGTAGCTGGGATTACAGGTGTGTGCCATCATGCCTGGGTAATTTTTTTTGTATTTTCAGTAGAGAGGAGGTTTCACCATGTTGGCCAGGCTGGTCTCAAACTCCTGACCTCAGGTGATCCACCTGCCTCGGCCTCCCAAAATGCTGGGATTACATGCGTGAGCCACCGCACCCAGCCTATTACCCCCATTTAAAGATGAGGAAATTGAGGCACAGAGAAGTTTAGTAATTTGCAACTGCATGCAGCTAGGAGATGGAAGAGCAGGGACTAGATCCTGAATACGAGGGCTCTAGACCTGGGAGGCTTAATCATCGCATCTACTCCATGGTGGCAGGACAGTTGATGGTGCAGGGGCTGAGGTAGCAGGAGAGGGTGCTGGGGTGAACCAGTGTTCCTGAAGAAGGGATCCTGGGGCAAGGATTGAGAGGTCTGCCCCTGCGGAGATAGGGAGTCATTCATGGTGCATGGGCGAGAACACAAGTATGCCAACAAGGAGACCTGGGTTCAGGCCCTCATTCCACCACTGATAGGCTGTGTGATCCCTGGGTGGTGCTTTCTCTTCTCCGAGACTCACTCTCCTCACCTATGAAATGGGTGTTCTGGGTGTTGAACAGGTGAGAATCTCAAACTCTCAGTGATTCTCCAGCAGAACGGCATGGTGGGAGTGGAGGAGCCCTGGGGTCCGTGGGGATGGGCCTGCGGAGCCTTGTCTGTCCTCCCTGGCTGGCTGGGAGGAGAATGAATCCCTTCCTCACACTGCTGTCTGGTCTCCTGGCATCAGGCAAAGGTTGATGGGAGTCAGACGGTCCTTCCCTGAAAATATAAGTTGGCAGGGGCCTTCCTTGGGTGGGGAGAGGGATGAGTTACCTGTACTCTCTGCCCACCTCCCTACCATAACTCTCTGTATGGCCCTTCCAGTTTGAGACCCTCCAGGCTCAAGCTGGGAAGCATGGGGATGACCTCCGGAATACCCGGAACGAGATTTCAGAGATGAACCGGGCCATCCAGAGGCTGCAGGCTGAGATCGACAACATCAAGAACCAGGTGGGACAAGCCCTCCTGGCTCCCCCTGCTCCTTGGGGCATGCAGGGGTGGCCAGCTGAGGCCACACTCAGGATGCGGAGCAGGAGGTTTCCCCTCTCCCGGCCAAAATTGGTGCCACTGTTTCAGACCCCCTTGTGAGATCTCCAGGACAGAATGTTCTTGGCCAGGTCCTGGCATGGGCTGATGGGAGAAGGGTCCTGGATGTGCACAGAGCATGTGGAGGGAGACTCAGGCTGACTGGCCAGAGGAAAGCCACCACTGGTTCCACATTGATACTGAGCACTCTGATTGCACCTGGTTCTGGTGCAGGGCGCTGTCCCTGGGAGCTCATCGTTCATTGCAGGGACAGAGGCCAGCGGAAGACGTTATAATGGCTCACGTGGCCCTTTCCCACCCAAACCTCACTTTCCATGACTCCCCTCACTCTGCTCTGGCCATGCTAACCTACTTCCTGTATCTTGCATTTGCCAAGCATGGTCATGCTTCAGGGCCTTTGCACTTGGCGTTGCCTCCCCCTGGAATGTGGTTCTCCCAGCTCTGTCCATGGCTGTTCCTTTCTCCTCCCTGGGGTTTAGGAAAAGACCCCTTTTCAGAGACAGCAGCCTGAAACACCCAGCCCCTCTATCGGCAGCCTGTCTGTCTGGTTCACTGCTCCTCTCTTCCAGCACCTGGCACATGGCAGGGGCACGGGTCTCAGATGAGAGACTGCCTGGGAGGATGAGCTTTGCTGGAAGCTGGGGTTGGAGGTGTTGATGGGGGAAGGGCCCCAGCCCTGGCTGAGTAGGGTGTGGCCAGGGCAGCTCAGCCTGTGCATGTGTCTGCAGTGGAGAGAGGGGGAAGGCGACACATGTGGAAGCTTCGGAAAGCTGATTTCCAGATGAGCTGTGGGTCCGGGGAATATGGGAGTGATTTACCCAGAAATGTCCTCCCCTTGGAGCCCTGCGGGCCTGTTTACAGGAGGGCGGAGGCTGCCTTGTGGCACAGAGGCAGGGCCACTAGTCACCCCATGAAGTGGGCCAGCTTCCAGGCCAGGAGGGGAAGCACAGAATAACAAATGGTGGTTTCCCAAACACTGCAGCCTCCACCACATCCGGTTCTCCTCTCACACAACAGGGCAGATCCAGGCCTAGGGCCAGGTGTCTACCACCACTGAGGAGCATCAGGGGGAGCTACAAGGGGTCTCCAGAGGCAGTGGGGATGGCCTTAACTCTGGGGGCACCAGTGTGACAAGGCAGGGCACTGAGCCACGGCTGAGGGGCAGAGCGTCAGAGGGCCTCCTGGGGAATGCGGTCTCTGGCAGAGAGGCAGGCTGCCTCTGCTGAGGGAAGAGGATCTGAGGACAGAGAATGGCCAGTGAGAAGGGAGAGAAGTCCTTGCCCGGAGGACAGGGATGGTGGCTCTCTGAGCTAAACAAAATGAGGCCTGGGACTATTCAGGCTCCTGGCTATGGGGGCTGAGCCCAAAGCAGAGGGTACTCTAAGGCCAGGGAGGAAGTGGCAGCTGCTCCAGGCAGGCACAGGTCTAGAACCAGAGCATCCCTCACCAAACCCGGGGACTGTGAGTCATGCATCTCATGGCATCTGGGGGCATCTAGGAGGGTCTGTCTGCTCCAGGCCCTCCTGTTTTGGGCCTGCTTTCAACTGGTTCCTATTTTATAGGTGGTTTCTGGTCTTTCTTAGCTGCCTGACATCTGGGGACTCAATTAAGATCCCATGGTCTTAGAGCTCCTGCAGCTGGGGGCTGGGGCTGGGGGACTAGGGGTTTGAAAATCATAATAGCATTCATTAAAAATGATCACAATAGCATTCATTAAGAACTTGCTGTGTGCTAGACATTGTGCCAAGGACATGTTGTATACTATTTCATTTCATCCTCAAAATCTCCTGATGAGGCATACACTGTGATTATTGTACTTTCAGAAAAGAGGGGACTTTGGCTTAGCAGGGTTGGTTCATCCATGGTCACATAGCTAGTAAGTGGCAAAGCCAGAACTGGAACATAGGCATTGGATATCCAAACCTATGTGTTTAACCCCTGGGATTCTCTGGTACTTGGGGGAGTAGGTGGTGCCAATGAAGCTACCTTAAGCAAGTTGCCCGGGTGCTCACTGCAGGATGGGTAGGCAGGAAGGCAGACTGGTGAGCCCCGGCTTATAGCTGCACTGCTGCCCACAGCGTGCCAAGTTGGAGGCCGCCATTGCCGAGGCTGAGGAGCGTGGGGAGCTGGCACTCAAGGATGCTCGTGCCAAGCAGGAGGAGCTGGAAGCTGCCCTGCAGCGGACCAAGCAGGATATGGTGCGGCAGCTGCGCGAGTACCAGGAACTCATGAGCGTGAAGCTGGCCCTGGACATCGAGATCGCCACCTACCGCAAGCTGCTGGAGGGCGAGGAGAGCCGGTGAGGACAAGGAAGCTGGAAAGGGGATCCTTCTAGGGCTCCGTGGGGTCTGGGGCTTGACATTCATCCATTTACAAGCATTTCCTGTGTGCCCCTCCTCTGCAGGGCACTGGGTGTGGGGATGCAGGGGACACAGAGCTGACGCTTGCCTCTTTGCCTTCAATGAGATGAGCTTCTGGAAGGAAAGACCATGGAGTGTGAAGCTCAGTGGGCAGGTTGAAATGATAACAGTCCCTTTGTGTGTGTGGCTTCTCAGGGTTATCATATTTGATCCTCAGCACACATTCAGGTAGTCAGGTCAGAGATGATTGATTCCTTAGTCTCCAGAGGGGAAAACTGTGGTTGAGTTTCATTAATTGAGGGAACAGTCAGGGTGTGCTGATTCCTGCTCCAAGGATCTTGCAGGACGCCATGCTGCTTCTCACTACAGAACTAAGTGCTACATCATGTGGTGTTAACTGACTGTGGTGGAGGGGGATAATTTCGTTTGTCCCCAGAGATATTTGCAGACTCACTTGTAGTCAGAGAGGAGGCTGCAATGGGTGAGTCTGATAGCACATTATTCATGAACCACATGACACCTCTGTCCATGCAGCTGGGCCTTCATGTATGTATTGTTGGGTTAGAACTCAACCTCTTCATTCTTGGCTTGTTGTAAGACACCATGGCGATAGAGAATATGTAGGACATGTTTCTGCCCTCAGGGAGGTGCAGAGGGTGGAGGAGAGAAAACATCCACAAAGGAAACCCCCAGAGACAAGTAACTTGCATTTGTAAAATGCTGAGTGTATACAAGAACTTTTTCTTTTCTGAGTATTATTCCTGAGGGGCCAGAGAGAGACATGATGGAGGATGAATGGAGCAGCAGGGAAGGGACTGGGGAGTGAAGGGGTGCTCGGGTCAAGGGCCGGGGTGCTGGGGCCGAGGGCCTGGGCACTGGGAGGCGGAGAGGAGACACAGGGCTGCAGGGTATGAGTAGGGGGCGGAGAGGAGGAGGAAGGGGCTTTGCCCCTGCCACTGACCCGCCTTCTCCCTGGGTTAGCACCCAGTCTTCTTTGTGGGAAGAAGAATTGAACACCAAAGGCCTCTGGGAACACAGAAGCTGATCTGGGCACAGGGAGCTCCAGCCAAGATGCCTCTCTCTGCTTCCACCTCTCTCATGGGGCACAGGGCCCCCACATTCTTTAGAACCCATACCCTGGGCCTTCTGTCGTCATAGAAGTCAGAGGTGGGGGACTCTTAGAGTGGTACCTGATCTGGCTTCCTCCCATGGGAAGAAGAGGGGACTGAAGCTCAGAAATGGGTCAGTAGTGTGCCCAAGGTCACATAGCATGCAGAGACATCCTCTTCCGAAAGCTTAATCTCAGTCTGAGCTGCTATAACCAGGCTTCGATTCAGGTACTCTGAGAGGATGCGGTTCCCCCATCCCTGGGGGGATATGGAGGTAGATACCTTGCTTTTATCCCTTAACTTATCAGAGTTGTGGTCCAGAAACTCATTCAAACTGGGAGGCCTACTTTAAGAATACAAAGTTACCAAAAAAACACCCACTTATTTAGAATGAGAAAAGTCACACAGGTCACTGGGGCCTTGGACATTCAGGCCTCTTCCATCTGAGTTCTTTAGGCATTGTACCAGAAATTCTTAGAGTTGCTGCCTGACTGCAACCCGGCTCCCTCTCCCCACCCACAAGTGCCAGCAACTCCCAGCACAAGCAGGGGCCTTTTAAGCAAGCCCCCTGGAAGCTTTCAGCAAACCTGTCTCTTTCCCTCAGGCTTTGCTCTGCCTGCTTCCTGGGCTTGGGGCCACAGAGGCCAGCGAGGCTCCCTTTATTCCCTCTACTAAAGTGAGGTCCTCCCTGCCTCCACGGAGCAAACTGATCCCCAAGGCCAAGGGTTTGGTGACAATGGGGCTGTGAGTCACAAAACAAACATAGCCAGCTGTCTCGAATGGATTTTTAATTTCTACTGCAAGACCTGTTTCAGCCCCAATGGCTGCTTAAAGCCACCCCCACTCCCTGCTCCTTCCTTAGTCCTGGCTGGAGCCCCATTCAGTCAGTCAATGATTCACTAATTATGTTGACATATATTAAGCAATGACTTCTCCAGGCCTCATACTGGGGATAAAAGTATCAATAGGCCACAGACACCTTTAGGATTTTATGATATGGTGAGGAAAGGCAACCATCTACATAAATAATATACACAGCTACCATTTACCGAATCCCAGGTGCTCAGGGTTTTAGACAGATTATGTGATTTAACCCTCACAAACAAGCCCGTGAATTTGGTCCTGTAGTTGGGCCCAAGGCATAGGTGGGAAATGGAGGCCCTAAGACATTGCCTGGGATCAGGTGGCCAGTGGACAGAAGGGCCAAGGTGAACACTCCCTTCCTGCATGCCTCCTTGCTCCTTTTACAAGGCTGAAGGCAGGCTGGAAGTGTGGGGCAAGAAGGAAAAATCAATGATCCTGCTTAGGGCCTGGAAGGATAGGGAGCTGAGAGCGCTTCCCTCCCACGCTAGGAAAGCGCTGTCCTCACTGTCTGTCCTCTGCCCCTAGGTTGGCCGGAGATGGAGTGGGAGCCGTGAATATCTGTAAGTCCTTGGCTGCAGCCCGTGGGAAGCATCCCTTGTGCTGTTCAGACGGGGCTGGGTCTAGAGAATGGCAGACTGGCCCAGGGCCCTGCTGGAGGGGCCAGGAACCTCATTCCTTTCTGCAGGGTCTGGCAGGTCCCCTGGAGCACATACTGCCCAGCTCAATGGCCTGGGAAGCAGTACAAGAGGGCAGGGTGGGGCCGGGAGCACTTGGGGAGCAGCCCTACCCCTGTTAGATGCTCCTTCTGGGCTGGCCCATGGGGGTGGGGCAGGGGTGAGGGAGAGGGGCAGCTGGGACAGGAGGGTGGGGTGCAGTGAAGGGATGGGGTCCCTGGTAGGGAGCCTCACACTGAAGAGAGCCCTCCTCTTTTCTCTCCCAGCTGTGGTGAATTCCACTGGTGGCAGTGGCAATGGTGGTGGCATTGGGCTGACCCTCGGGGGAACCATGGGCAGCAATGCCCTGAGCTTCTCCAGCAGTGCGGGTCCTGGGCCCCTGAAGGCTTACTCAATCCGGACCACATCCACCAGTCGCAGGAGTGCCCGCAACTGAGCTGCCTCCCACCACTCCATTCCTCCAGCCACCGCCCACAGTCACAAGAAGATTCCCATCCCTGCCTCCCATGCCTGGTCCCAAGACCGTGAGACAGTCTGGAAAGTGATGTCAGAATAGCTTCCAATAAAGCACCCTCATTCTGAGGCCTGAGTGATCCACGTGCCTGGTATCCTGGCCTCATGAGGCTGGGCAGGGGGAAAGACGGGACTAGAGAAGGCAGGGTTTCCCTGCTGACTAGGAAGCCTTTTGTGCAGGAGACTGAGAAGGCACATGGTGGGATGGGGTGCTGCTCTAAGGAGCAGGATGCTTACCTAGTGCGAGCCTTGGCCTCCAGGGCTGGGGCTGATCCAAAGATTCTCCTGAGGAACTCAGAAGAGCCATGGGGAAATGCAGGCTCTGCCAGCATTTGGGCCTTGGAGGGCTGTCCTGCTAAGGGGGTAGAAAGGCTGTTTGCCTCCCTTCCCCCATGCCCAGAGCTGCCAGAACACATTCTTTTTGTGAGGAGGTCACAGACGTTCAGCTGCTCCAGGCCCCAGTTTCGGGTGGCCCAGCCAACTTTCATGCCAGCCGTCCTCAGCCCTTCCTGGTGCTGGGTCTGCCAGGCTCATGGTCAGCCAGGCCCTGGGGCCCTGGAGAGGTCCTTTGCATCTCGAATTCTGTGGGGGTGGTGGCTGGGGGAGGAGGTGTGTGTGTGCATGGGAGGAGGGTCCTAGAGTCTAGATCCCCCGTAACAGATCTGTGCCTAGGACCTTAACGGAGGGTTGGGTTTGTTTCTGGATCCATGGGAGTGGGGAAGGACATCTGTGTTAAGTCAGGGCTTGATGGGGGTCTCTATATGTCAGTGTGGCAGGTGTTCTGTGGCAGGGCCTATGCATGGAGAAATGTGTCCCTGATGGGCAGCAGCACATATGATGGGTACTGTGGAGCCGCAGGGAGGCCTCTGTGTCTGCGATCCCAGGGGGGTGATGGTGGTGGTGTGGGTGGAGGAGCTATCTGGGATGTGTTGGCTTCTCAGAGGAAATCTGTATATTTGACCCTACGGTCAGGGAACTTTCAAATGCTGAGGTGGGGGCTGGGGTGGAGAGTGAAAACGTGGACCAGCAGCCGCAGTGATGAAGTTCCCACCCAAGGTGTCAGGAGATCCAGGCCCTCTCGCCCGACTAAGAAGACGAAGTGGGCAAGAAGAAAAAGAGACTCTCAGGGCGCTTTGCATATGACTAGGAGCTTTAATGGAAATGCTGAGACAAGCACAGGGGAGAGGGAGGGAGCCAGGCAGCCAGGCGGGAGAGGTGGCCTGTCCCACACGTGTATTAGAAGACAGTGGAGTAGAAGGCACAGCAAGTCCACACCAAGGGGCTCCAGGCCCATCTGTCCCTCAGAAGCCACAGGCATCCAGGCCTCTGGACCCCGGTCTTTGCCTAGGGCTGCGAGGACACAGTCCTTTAGATGCGGAGGTGGGGAGAGCTGTGGGCTAGGAGCCCTGTGCTCCCGGAAGCAGTGAAGGGACTAGCGGGAGGGGATGCGAGACGGGAAGGCGCGGTGTGGGGGCCTGTGGGGAAGCTGGGCCCCGAAGCCCTCCTTCCCCACGTCTGAGGACCCTGGGAGCTCCGGCCTGTCTCAGGAGGCTGGGACTTCTGCTGGCGTGGCGGTGTCGGTACAAAGCAGGGCGCTCAGGCGAAGCGCACGGAGCGGCTGCTGCCGCAGGTCTGGCCGCAGGGCGCACACAGGCCGGTGCTCACTGCCACGTTCCCGCTGCAGGGGGCACTGCAGACGCTGCCGGTCACGGGCCGGGAGCCCGACACGCACAGGTCCCCGCACACGACCCCGCCGCGGGAGCTGCTGACACCTGCCGGAGGGGGAGCACAGGGCTCAGTCTCCTGGCGGCCAGAGGCCCCTTCTGCTCAGATCTTCTCCCCTCTGTTTCTATCCGCTCCCCTCAACACCCTCACATGGGCACTCCTTCCTGCAGTCTTAGCCTCAAGTGTCCTTGATACACTGTTAGCCCAGGTCCTCTCTAGAGGCAGACACAGCCATGCTTCGCCTCACAACAGAGACAGGTTCTGAGAAGCACAGCATTAAATGATTTTGTCATTGTGCGAACATCATGGAGTGCACAGACACAAACCTAGATGGTGTAGCCTACTACATACCCGGGCTCTATGGCAAGAGTGGCTATATTTTATTTATTTTATTTTATTATTTCATTTCATTTCATTTCATTTTTTTGAGATGGAGTCTCTCTCTATCGCCCAGGCTGGAGTGCAGTGGCACGATCTCGGCTCACTGCAACCTCTGCCTCCCGGGTTCAAGCGATTCTCCTGCCTCAGCCTCCCTAGTAGCTGGGATTACAGGCACTCATCACCATGCCAGGCTAATTTTTAAATTTTTAGCAGAGATGGGGTTTCACCATGTTGGCTAGGCTGGTCTCAAACTCCTGACCTCAAGTGATCCACTTGCCTTGGCCTCCCAAAGTACTGGGATTACAGGCGTAAGCCACTACACCCAGGCCCCAAGGGTGTCCAGTCTTTTGGCTTCCCTGGGCCACATTGGAAGAAGAAGAATTGTCTTGGGCCACACATAAAATACACTAACACTAATGGTAGCTGATAAGCTTTAAAAAATCACATACAAAAAAATCTCATAAGTTTTAAGAAAGTTTACAAATTTGTGCTGGGCCACATTCAAAGCCGTCCTGGGCTGTATGCAGCCTTCTGGTCGCAGGTTTGACAAGTTTACTGTATAGCATAGCCGATTGCTTCTGGGCTACAAATCTGTACAGCATGTGACTGTACTGAAGACTGAAGGCAACGGTAACACCATGGTAGGTATTTGTGTATCTGAACATAGGAAAGTAGAGTAAAAATATGGTATTATAATCTAATGGGACTACTGTCCTATATTCCATCCATCCTTGACCTAAAAGTCCTTATGTGGTGCATGACTGTAGCTAATTAAGTTACTATAAGCACTCACTGCCCAACTCCGTCTTTCCTTTTAGAGTCTGCAAACTATGGTCACATGCAGGCTTCCTGTGTGTCAATCAAGTTTACTTGGAACCCAGTCATACCCCTTCCTTTAAGTATTGCCTTTGGCTGTGGCTGCTTTACATGCCAACAATGGAGTGGAGCAGTTGAGGCAGAGACTGCATGGCCCACGAGCCTAAAGTTTTTACCATCTGAAGCTTGAAGAAAAAGTTTGCCTGTCCAGAACCCCAGGCTCTTATTTCAGGACCCACAAAATGGATTACTTACAGACATTTACAGCACCAACGCCCTCACACAACCTTATAGGGAAAGCAAAAAGACAGAAATTAGTTGTGGGGAGCAAAACTGGTGAAATCTGTTAACCTGTAAATTCTCTCCTCCAATTAGCATTGAGGCACATTCCAAGTAAATAATATGCAGACATGCTCCTGGGTGTTGAAGCACTGCAGCACTGCCTGGGGGAAACTGAGGGGACACCCTCCCCACAGCTGTGGTCCTCACCTCTGCTCCTCGCCCTCCAGCAGGCGCCTGTAGGTGGCGATCTCGATGTCCAGGCCCAGCTTGGAGTTCATCACCTCCTGGTACTCCCTGATCAGGCAGGCCATGTCCTGCTTGGCCTTCTGCAGGGCGCCCTCCAGCTCGGCCAGCTTGCAGCGGGCGTCACTGAGGGCCGCCTCACCCTGCTGCTCAGACTGGGCCACCGCGGCCTCCAGCTTGGAGTTCTGGGAGGCAAGGTGGGTTATTAAGAATCTCTGTTCTGGCTTCAGGGTCAGAGACCAGGTAACCACTGACCACTGACTAGTAGAGGAAGAAGAGGCCTTATCTATTTGTTAGGTCAGGAGTTGCAAATTAGTGCTCCCAGGCGTGTTTGCACGGTGTCTTCAATTTTGGAAATTTAACACAATAATTGAAATTCCTGGCTTCTTTCAAAAGATCAGAGGATCTGGCCATACTGGACCCGCATTTCTGCATGGCCTGCCTCAGTTGGAGCTGCCTAGCCCTGCCCTTTGTGCTTTCCAGTTTGCCATAATCCCGATCATACCCAAGTGCCTTGGGAACAGCTTGCTTGCTTTGCTCATTTACCAACCCCGCTGATGTTTGAATGTACGATCACTGATCTAGAGCAACAGGCTAGAGGGGTTAAATGCCTTTCTCAAGTCTCATGGCAAACTAGTGGCAGAGCTGGTTTGAGAGCCCAGATTTCCTGCCCCTTAGACTGGTGCTATTTCCTCTGCCCCACTCTGCCCTTGGAAGCAGGAAAGCCCTTGTCACCTCATTCCCTCCATATTGCCCCAATGCCTCCATTCAGCGAGAATGGAGAACATTTTCCATGGAGGAGGCTGTCCGTCCTCATGCTGGGTGTTTGCCCTTGTCCCCACACATTGGCAAGGAGTCTAACCCAAATCCCTCTGCTGAGGGCTAACCCCACTCTCTTCCTACACTGAGGAGTGGGCTGGGCTCCCACACCTGGCATTTGGCGTTCTCCACCTCGGCTGTCAGCCTCTGGATCATGCGGTTCAGCTCGTTGATCTCCTCCTTGGTGCGGCGCAGGGTCTCCCCATGTCTGATCACCGTGGCCTTCATTTCCTCGCACTGGCGAAGTAGAGATGCTCATGAGGCTTAGGGTGGGACCTCCCATCCATTCAGGACACCACGGATGATTATGCAGTGCTCAGCCTGAGCAACCACACATGGCAGTCCTGCCCTGCCACCCCAACATCTGTAGGGACCAGAATCCCCAGAAAAGGAAGCCTATTTAATAGATACCTTGCATCCCTCCCACTGCCATGTCTAGCAAGCAGGTGTCCTGTGCCACTCACCTTGCTGCGGTACCAGGACTCGGCCTCGGCCCGGCTGCGGGTGACAATGTCGTCGTACTGTGCCTTGATCTCAGCGACGATGCAGTCCATGTTCAGGTCCCGGCTGTTGTCCAGCTTGACGACCACTGAGGTGTCTGAGATGTGCGACTGGAGAATGCGGATCTCCTGCAGGAGAGGGCGAGTGGCAAGAGCTTCTTAGACCAGAGCCCTACTCTTGGTAGCCCACCCTCATTGTCATCCCCTGTCCCCTTTCCTGGCTTCCTCACTCTCTGAAGCTCCACTCTCCCAGTTATAGTCTTCCACCTCAACCCTGGGACCCCCTCAAGACTCCTCAAGCCCAGAGTCCTGAGGCCTAGAGGACTTGGAGGTAGAGAGTCCATGTCTGAGGCCCAGTGCCTGATTTTAATCAGGACCTTCCAGCTTGAACCTTTGGGTCTAGGACCAGAGTTTACCACCTTGTGGCAATTGTCACTTTAGTAACCAGGAACACCAGCTTGCCCGGGGCATAGCAGTGGGAGGTCAAGCCACATTTCTTCACCTGCTCACGGTGAACCTGCCTGAGGTTTCTCCCCTTGTCCCACCATGGGGTCAGAAGCTGAACTGTGACAAGTCTTTTCCAGTGTCTAACTCATATCCTCCTTGCTGCCCTGCTGCTCTGTGACCCCGCACCTCCTCATACAGCCGCCTCAGGAAGTCGATCTCCTGGGTCAGGGCCTCCACATTGGCCTCCAGGTCTGATTTGCGCAAGTAGGCACAGTCCACATCCTAAAGGGGAGAAGATGGCACAGGAGTTGCACTGGGAGACAATTCAGAACCCTTGTTTTTTTCCTACACCATCAGGCTGAGCAGCTTCCCTGGAAACCCTCTGTACATGCTCATCCCAGTGCCTGGTATCATGCCGTGGCAAAGCCCCTTATGCAGTTAGTAGTAGGGTCAAGAGCAGGTTCAGGTAAGGGAAGGGGATACTGAGGTTTGCAGGCACTTCCTCTGGTACCCACTGGGATGATTCCTCTAGAATCCATGCCATGCACTACCACGAAAACTTAGGATCTAGTGTACAATGGGTAAATTCTAATGATGCCCCACCCCTCTCCGCTCTGGAGTCTCATGGAAGATAATCTAGGTCTGTGGTCAGAAAAGGGCTCAGGGCTCAACTCTGTCCCTTCCGAGTCAGTGTGACTCTGAGCAGTCCCCTTAACCTCTGCGCCTCATTTTCTCACAATAACCCCTGCTTTCCTCATAGGGAGGTGGCTGGAAGGGCCTAATGAGAGTCCAGGCACTTGTACAGAGTCAAGTCTAAGAAGCAAGGAATGACGGTCACTGTCCCTGCCCGCAGTTCTGAGTTGTTGCTGGCTTGAGGATGCAGCCATTGTCTACAATTCACATGCTGTTTCACTCACAAATATTTATAGGGTGCCTACTCTATGCCAGGTGCAGGGCTGAAGGAGGTGAAAAGCCGGTGGCTATATGGGAGCAACCTCAGATGGGGGAGAATATTGCACTGCCTGAAGCAGGCAGTATATTCTGTTGCCAGAGGCACCCAGGGAGCACTGGAGCACTGTGGAAAGGAATAGAAAGAAGCTGGGCTGTGTGATTCTAAGGGAGTCCCTCCACCTCTCTGAACTACAGAGAGCCTGATTTTAGTCAAGGCCTCCTAGCTCAAACCTTTGGGTCTAGGACCCTTCTGTCTCTGGCCTCAGTTCTGAGTTAGGGGACAAGGATTCTGGGGTCACTCACCTTCTTCAAGGCCACAAATTCATTCTCAGCAGTGGCCCTTAGTGCCACCTCTTCTTCATACCTGGGGACAAAACACACAAGGCTCAGATCTGGGGAGGAAAAAAATGGGAATGAAGGCACAGGCAAACACATTCCAGGAACTGGATCTTTTGGAGGTGGTCGCAAGAATCAAAAAAGTGTTGGACCAAAGGGAACTTGTCCATTCTTTTCTTCTGGGCATTCAAACCAACCCATGTGACTCAAAGCTCTTTCTATTTCAGAGACTCTCATTCCTGACATGGGTCAGGGTGGGGGTTCTGCACATTTTCAAAGACCTCTTCTCTGTTTCTGGGCTGTAACTCCTTGCCGGTGGTGGGGGGGCAGGAACCCTGCCCAGTTCTGGAATCTCTCCTTTCTCCTCCTTCTTACTTCCTTACTCCTTTCCCACTCAGGGCCCAACATCGCACCTACAACATTGAGTAGATGATCAATAAAATGTTTGATGAATTAATGAAATAAATACATAATGATGAAGTAACTGGAGCAGTTCAGAATCTCCAATGTTTAAACTCCCAGCCTAGGAAAGAAATTCCCCACACCCCACAGGATTATTGTACTATTTTCTTCCTGTTGGGAAGTTCCTCTGGCAGTCTAACCCAAATGTATCATACTTTGACTCAATCCCATTTAGTTTCTCCAAACCCTCCTCCCACTGCACTCACTTCTTCTTGTAACCCTCCAGCACCTCCTGCACGTGGTTGAGCTCTGAGGCCAGCCTCCCACTGTCGGCCTCCACGCACTCGGCCTCCCGCCGCAGAGTTGTAATGTAGCCCTCAAACAGGGGCTCCAGGTTGCTCTCACAGCACTCACGGTTCTGGAAGAACTGCAGCTTTGTCTCCAGCAGTTTGTTCTGCTGCTCCAGGAAGCGCACCTGGTGTGGAAGTGGGAGAAAAGTCAGTGGGAGGAGTCAATATCCCCAGCCCTCCTTGGGGAACAGCCAGAGGCAAGACAGAACTGGCAGTGAGATGTGCAGAGGCAAGGGGTAGACCACATGGCCCCTGCTGGCCTCTTCTGTCCTGAGGATGCAGCGGGAGAATCCTTGTTTCATAATTGCTTATTCGGGCCTAAGTGAGGGTCTGTCCAGGTGGGCCTGGATGGGATGAGTGAGAAACTGAGAGGCCTGTGGGCTGTGCTGGGTTACTGTCAGGCTAGGGGGAGACAGATGGGGGTAGGGGGTAGTGACAATTAGGGAAGACTTCCTGGAGGAAAGGAATGCAGAGCAGTGTTGGGAGGGATAGAGTAGGGAGAATGCCTTGCACTATAAGCTCCCTCAGGGCAGGGCCTATGGCTTATTTATTGATGTCCTTATAGCCAGCCCTTGGCTTGGTGGACGTTTGATTGAACAGGTGGTCAAGGTGGGAAGGGCTTCCTAGCTGGGGAGGTCAAAGAGGCTAGGCTTCTACCAAGCAGGATGCCTGGGGCCTCAAGAGGCATCCAGGAGTGCAGGGCGTGGTCCTAGGTGGCCTAAACTCTTATGTTGGACACTGTGTCATATGTCTCTGGGGGCCAGACAGGTAATGTGAATGGGGGGAGGTTTTGGAAAACAGGGAGGGTGGGGACCCTAGGGAAGTGAGGCTTGTACACTTTTCCTGGATTTCACTGAAACGGGAGGAACACATGGCAACAATACATTGTGCTGGCCAGAAAGGATGTCAGCAAACAAACTAGGGACCTTGGCCTCCAGTTTTCCGCTTCTCATACATTTGAGCTGGAGCTGAGATGTCTCCCTGCCTTTAAGCCCTGGGGTCCTTTTCATCCAGCTCCATGAGTGCAGCTGGGAATTCCCAGGTTGGAACTTGCAGACATGGGGAGCAGGGACTGCTGATATTACATGGGATAATTTTAGGTGGTCTTGGCTATGGGGTCTCATGGCTGCCTTGGGCCCTATCTTTCCTTTCAGAGTCATGAGCAGCTCACACGCTGCACCACACACAGCCCTGGTGAGGAAGCCACTGGGGTGGAGAAGGGAAGCCTCTGCCCAGTGCCACACAGTGCGTCAGTAGAGGAACTGAGCACGGAGGCCAGGTCGCCTGCTCCTGGGCCAGTGTTCATTCCATGAACCACTTCTTGGTTACCTCTCCAGGGTGCAGTGCCTGTTGAGGTGAACCAGCCCCTTCTAGAGGGAGTGGGGCAGCTGGGGTCCCAAGCTGTGGACCTTCTAGCCCAGGGTCTGGAGAGTTGGAGAGGGCCTGGGCTTAGAACCCTGCTTGGGCACCCACTCTCTGTGGGCCCTTGGACCAGCCCTTCAACCTCTCTCTGCCTCCTTTTTCTTCTATGTACACTCAAGGCTGACTTCAGGATTTTGCCATCCCTTATACTATTTTACTCCTAATTTGCCTATAGGTTGATTCAATTAACATTTACACGTATCAGGTTAAAAGAGTAACTTCATATTACCACTGGAGATGTAAAACCGTCATCACTAGGCATACATAAAGGGAAATTACAGAACATTAAATTCTAGCAGAAACAGTTGTCCCAGACAGTTCTGAAGCCAGGGCTTGCTCTCTTTATTAGAAGCAGGAGGGAAGCAAGTATTAGAGAGATGCTAAAGACATTAGCATCCAATGAGATTTTTTTCCCACCTAATCTTAAGGATTGAAACAGACATTAAAGAAGATGTATTTTCTTACCAGATGTTTCAGTGTTATTTAATACGATGGGCCGGCACCGCCTAAAATTATATAAAATATCAGCCGTCCTCATTCCCCATTTCTAGAGAGACCACTCTGGGAATTTCCATCTCCTCCCAGGACCGCCAGGTTCAGGAAGGGTATGATCCAGGACACCCACCTTGTCGATGAAGGCCGCAAACCTGCTGTTGAGGCACTTGATCTGCTCCTTCTCCTCCTGCTTCACGCACTGCGCGTTGGGGTCGATCTCCAGGTTGAGGGGCGTGAGGAGGCTCTCGTTGACCGACACGGTGGTGATGCATGGGGGGCTGGGTCCGCACACGCCCCCAGAGCGGTAGCCGAAGCTGCGTCCGCAGGAGCCGGCGCGGAAGCCGCCGCACACGCTGCGGCTGCCGAAGCCCCCGGAGAGGCCGCGGTAGCAGGAGACGCCGCGGTAGGGGGCGGCGGTGATGCAGCAGCGGCCGGGCCGGGGCCCGCAGGCCGAGATGCAGCTGAAGGCGCGGACCCCGCAGGGGGTGCTCAGGCGGGAGGAGAGGCAGGACATGGTGCGGCGGCAGCAGGAGCGGGCGGCTGGACCCCAAGCCCGCGCTGCGCCTTATATGAGGGAGCTCGCGGCCAAGGCGTTTACGAGCTTGGAGGGCTCGGCCCTTGCGCCTCGCGGAGCCGGGAATCAAAGCGGGCCGGGCCGCCCGGCCGCCTCCATAAAACGGCGTTCACCTCCCGCCCGAGCTTTATGGGGCCAGGAAGCGCCTGGTTAGCTCCGCTGCCCATGCGCTGCGGGCAGTGCGAGTGGAACCCCTCTGCCTGTCCACCCCTCCACCGGGACTCGGAGCGTTGCCTTCTTGGATCCGGCCCCAGCTTCTGTCCCAGTCTCATAGCCCTGGTCCCCTGCCAGCGGGGTTATCTGACATCTCTGCACGGTGTGCGGGGCGAGTGTATGAGTGTGTCGAGAGGGTAGGGCCTCTGAAGTCAGTCCCACAGGTTCATGTCATGACCTTGGGCAACTGAATAACCTTCCTAAGCTTCAATTTCTCACAGGCAAAATAGTGATAATAATAGTAAGCACTGACAGTTGTTGCCAGGATCTAATGAGATAATGACCAGAAAGCATTTAGGGCCCTGCCTATCACTTAATAAGAACTCTGTAAATGTTAGTTTATTTATTCATTATTTGTTCTGTGTATTCTATTGTTAATTTATCATTTCATCCTGTGTCCCTTTGGGCAAAACCTTTCTCTTCTCTTCTATCGCAGGACTCAGCTCATACCTCCTCTTCCTGTAAGCGTCCCTCCTTCCTGTACCCCTCTCTACTCTGCTTGGGTGAGGGGAAGGGAGTTGTACTCATGGAGTGCCCGCAATGTGCCTAATACTGTGCTGAGGCCTTTTTATGCTACATTATTTCCTCTAGCTCCCAGGGCGTCCTTCTGAGGTTGGTATTATTGTGCCCATTTACCTGATTGGGAAGGTGTGAGCTCAGGGTGGTCCAGTGACTTGTTTAAGGTCATACATAGAAGGATCCATAGAGGGGCAGAGTCAGAATCTGAAAGGCGACCCCTCCTCCAAGCCCTCCTCCACCCTGGTCTTACCCAGGGTCTGAATCTTTGGGGGCTGAGTGAGGGTGGAGTTTTTGTTGGTGGCAGGAGCACAGACTGCTAGGCTTTGGGCCCTTGGGGAAATCTTTCTGATCCAAGGCCTTCCCCTCAACTGAGGCTTGGTCATGGCCACCAACTCTAGAAGGCCATAATCCATTATAAAGGAGGTTAATTATGTGTCCAATTATTGGCAGAGGAAACCAGGAGTGTGCACTCAGCAGCCAGCATTAAAGAGAAGCATGCAAATCACCCTCAGCTTCCTTTGCTTTTAAATACGAGTTATTATTGTGAAAGCAGTAATTAAGTCTTAGAACTCCAGAGGTCATCACAGCCAGTCCTGGCTTTAAGCTGCCTGGCATCTCATTTCCTCTTACCCCTTTTCCTGTCTTTTCCGCACTCTCATGGGCTTGGATTCCTTTGGCCCAGGCTTGGTCTGTTTTGCAGCAGTTTAAAGCCAACCTTAGTTCAGTCCTCTATAGAAGTTGGATCCCAACTCCGCAGGCTTGTGCCCTTGCCCCAGCTTCAGCTGGGAGTCAGTGTAAGAATTAAAGAAAGAAGAAAGAAACATGAAAGGTGGCTTGCCAGTCAAGACAGGTTTATTTTAGAGAAAACAAGCCTGAGAGGGGTGTCTGGCCAAGTTAGGTCAGAGGCACACTCTCTAAGACTAATAGTTTTTTTTTTTTTTTTTTTTTTTTTAAGGATTCAGGGTGGGAGAGTTTATAAGAGGCTTGGACTACTTCTGTGTCTTTGTTGTGCTTATCTGGGAGGGGGAGGTGTGTGTCTGTTCCCAAACATCTTTCTGCAGCTTCAGGCATATCCCCTGAGTCTGCTTTTAGCTTCTCTAGCTTAGTGCACCTGAAGGGAAAGGAATGTGCTTATTAAGGCCCACTGTTTTACTGGGGCCCATTGTATGAGGGTGAAGTTTGGCGGTTACCCACGAGACTTTCCTCCTGCTTCCCT
Source organism: Papio anubis (assembly GCF_008728515.1). NCBI lineage: Eukaryota > Metazoa > Chordata > Mammalia > Primates > Cercopithecidae > Papio > Papio anubis. Next base: position 47,038,456 of record NC_044984.1, read on the forward strand.
CTGTGCCTGAGCTGTCTTATCTGTGTTTTAGTGCCTGCTCCTTCTGTCTGCTTGTAGTTAGAAGAGAAGTGATTTCCTTGAAATGCATGAGGCTAGAAAGGGAGCTGGAACTTAAAGTGACGGTGTTTGTCCAAGATGACGGTGCGCCTGCTGTGTCAGTCACCAGCTGTGTGACTAATGCTTAGCTTCAGGATTATGTATTTTGATTCCAATTTTCTTTTGAGAATAAGTAGTATTGGAGGAGTGTTCCCTTGGTGTCTCCCGGACGAGAGGAAACGAGAGGATACGGACTTACCCTGAAGCATGGAGGATTTAAATTAGACTTATGAAGGCACTTACATGATTCTTGCTTGGATCCCTTTCTGGGTTCTGGTGGGTGGATAGCCTGGACTTTCTATGCTATTACAATCAATGAGGATGCTAATAATCAGCCTTTGTCCACACAGATAATTACGTGCTTTTAAAATCCAGAGAAACAGAAGAGCTGCAGGCTACATTGTTCCCGCTAAGCAAACAATGTGAAGGGGCTGGAAGGGAGAGGTTTTACATCTAGATCACAGTGGTCTTCTACAATGTTAGTGCTAATCCCTGGCCCAGCCTCAGGGAAACATGATCCCTTGTGGTCTTTTATTATTCTTGGAACTCAGGGGAGAGAAACGGGCTGAAGCTTGAGAAATTTCAGAAACAATTAAGGACATACTTCTTCATAGAGAGGGTTGGTTGTCACAAGTGCCAGGGAAGAGGAGGGCTTCTTCGTTGTCAGCCAGATCTTCTAGAAAACACCCCCCCAGCCCCTTTTGTCACCAATATACCAGTCTATCAGTGAAAAGCTAGTGTTCTGTTTGGGTTATCATGCCTTTTCTTTAACCTCCCAGTGAGTCCCAGGGGCCAGTTCAAGGCAGGAAGAAAACATCTACTAAATACCCATCAGGAACCAGGCTCAGAGCATGAAGGAGAGACTGGAGTCCTCAGACAGCACAGGCATGCATACAGAGGACCCTAGTGCAAAGTCGCAGGGGGTCTGGCTATAGTGGAGCAACACCATGCCATGGGAGCTTGGGACCAGGGGTCAGAGCAAGGTCCTTGGAGATGACACTTTGGTTTGGCCTGGAGAAGGTGAGGACTTGAAAGTGCTGAGATGAGAGAGGGGAGGATTCCGGCAGAGGGACTGGTGTAAGCAAAGACACAAAGCGAGGGAGGCCAGCGGATGTGAAGGGAATAGTGGGTCATCTGCTTTGGCTGAAAAATAGGGGTTGGCAAGGGCAGGGGGAAGGAGTCTGGCTGAGGCTGCACGGTGGATATGGTGGATGGGCAGGGTGGGCTTAGAATATCAAGTGAAGTGCTGGAGGTTCTTGACCTGCAGAGGGTCATGCTCAGAGGTGTGTGAGTGAACGGGACATGGGGATAGTACACAGAGAGTGTATATGTGTAAAAGTGTGTGCGTGTGCACATGCACGTGTGTGTTCTTCTGGTAACTTCGTTATGAAACATCTTGAACACCAGTGTGTCCATTTCAGAAATACATTTCTTCATTCTTTATGGTATAGTGATCAAAAGTGTGTCTGGAATCAGACACACCTGGGCTCTGCCACTTACAATGTGAGTGAAAACTTGCACACAACCTCTCTGAGCCTCTGTTTCTTTTGCATCTAGAATTGAGGTAATAGAACTTGCCAGAGACATGGCAAGGATCAGGTGAGGTATGTGTAAAGCACTAGCATGCTGCCTACTGTATAGTAAGTGGTCTGTACATTCTAGTTACTGTTGGGTACTGTTGTTATTTCACTGCCCTGGTCACCATCCAGAGCCCCCCAGCCCCTGCCCTGCTCTTTCAGGTCTGGGGGCTGTGGCTTCCTACACACTGATGCTCTCCTGGCTGGAGACCTCCACTCCCATGTCTCAGTTAGGTTCCTTGGGCCTGTCTGAAAGCTGATGAGAGAAGCTCTCTTGAGGAGTACCTCTGATAAAGAGGGAGCCTTTGCAAGAGACTGGAGAGCGTGGCCCTGTGCTTCTGGTGGAGTTGAGGGAGACACTGTCGAGTCGGGGTGAGAAATATTAAAGGCACATGGGAAGGAAGGGAGGTGGGTGGGCAGGCAGAGGGATCCAGATACTCGGAACCCTCAAACCAGATGCTTACACATATCCACCCATGCTGGGGTCTGTCCCACAGACCCTGACCCAATGATGGATGAATAACTTGCACTGACGCAGATATTATGCTTGTCGGTCGACTGAGAGTCCGGGTGGCTTACAGATTCCCTGGAGAGTGCTGTAAACAGTTGCAACCATGGCCTAGACTAGCCAGCGAGACTAGCATTTATTCAGTAAAGATTAATTGACAAAGGCTTGAGTCAACACCACTAGAGGGTAATTGACATTGTGAACCTCCCAGTAGAAAGCCATTAAGCACCCTTGTAGATCAAAGGTTAGTCTTAGGACCACATGAGTAAACAAGCCAGTTAGATAAACTCCCCCACATTCCTTTGTATTTACTTTTAATCTATTTAATTTAAGGTAAAGGGACTAGACTGCCTTCAGCCAGATTGATTACTGAAGTTATGCCAACTCTCAGGCCTTCCAAGAGGCTTTGTGGCTATTATAACTAACATTTTTCCCATCAGCCTGACTGAACCCCCACATACCCACTTCGTGGCTCCTGTGGCAAGAAGAGCTGGATAAAACTTTTTTGGTTGTGTGGTTGACTCTTCCATGTTTTGGTAGAGGGAGACACAATCTCCTACTGGCTATGATAGGAGGCAGGTGTCACAGGCTGCCTTTAGGACTCAACCCTGGGGCCCTGCCTGGGGAGAACCTGGAAGGCTCTTCCACTTGAAGGAGCCAGGACTCACCACCCGGAGTGAGGATGGTCTGTCCTTTGTCCCTGGTTACAGCTCACCTGATGGCCCAAACTGAAAAACTGTGAGGTTGTGAGCTCAGCTAACCACCTGAAAGGAAGTGTCCCAACCTGGCTTCCCCCCGGCTCCACAATTACTTCACAAAGTGTGGAGTTCACAGGTGTTGGTTGACCTTGACTCCTGGGCACTGTCAGCCCTCAGCTGTGGAAGAAATGCTGCCAACGTTTCAGAATTGCCTGAGTGTAGGATTTTCCAAAGTTCCATATTGATGATGTTACCCCGGAGGGAGGAGAAATGACTGTGAAATTTCCCAGGCTTATAAAGGTGACAATATGGCCTCTCCACGTGGGGAGGCAGACAGACCCAGGTGCCCAGGTTTGTAAAAGGTGCTAGCAGTGAGGGAGAGATCAGAGTCCTTTTCTTCTTCCTCTGGCTTCTTGTCCACCAGCAGAGTCACCATGACTTGTAGATTGTCTTGCCTGGGCTCCCGAGTGGAGTCTGCAAATCCAGGTCCTGGGCAACCACTCAGAGATATGGTTATGACCCAGCTCTCAGCTGCATCTTGCCCGGTGGGCCCTGGTCTGGTTGCTGCTGCATCACGGCCAGCACCTGCTACCGTGGCCTCACTGAGGGCTTTGGCACTGGTTCCTGTGAACACAGATTCAGCTACCACTCTGGCAGCACATGTGGGCCCAGCACTGCCTGCATCACCATTGTGTTGGCCAGTGAGAGCCTCCTCATGCCCCTCGACGTGGAAATTGCATGGTGCATAAAGCAGGAGGAGAAGGAGAAGATCAAGTGCCTCAATAGCAGGTTTGCTGCCTTCCTCCACAAGGTGGGTGTCCTGGATCACACCCTTCCTGAACCCCCACCATGTGCACAGCCGGGACTGGGCACTGAGGAAAGAATCAGAGCCAGGCAAGCCTCTGCCTGCCTGAGGTCCCAGTCTGATGGGAGAGGCACACAGACAGACAGACAGACAGACAGACAGACAGACAGGCACAGGAACCCAAGGCCCAGAAAGACTCTGACAGTTCAGATACAGAGAGCTTGTGGAAGAAAGATGCCAAATTTCAAAACTTCAACAAATTTAGTTTAAAGATCTTAGTTGGATTTTATATGCAATTTTAGAATTGGGCAGCCCTTAGAACTGATCAGAGGAACTCTGGCTGCACTGTGGTCCCAAATACTTATGGACAGAAAACAGAAAGTGACACATGGAAAACAGAAGTGAGGTACAGAAACAGCTGGATTGTTTACAGCTGGTGTTTGTGAACATTTGGCTGCCTGTGATTGACTGAAGCTCAGTTACCGTGATTGGCTGAGACTCAGCTATTTGTTACAAAGGATAATTCTGAAGTTAGGTTTGTAAGGGATAATTGGAAGGACAGCCGAGAAAGGAATGAGTCCAATAGAACCAAATTCAGGCAAACTGATTTATTGTCAGTCTTGCCAGGCTACCTCCTGACAAGAGCAGAGGAGGCAGTCCCACTTATAGACTATTGCAAGGTTTTATAGGGCGTAGAACTGGGTTAGGGTGAAGGAAAAAGAAAACAGAGTGGGGGGTCCTTTGTGCCAGGTGTCTGACTGCTTCCTGTAGATGTTTTTCTTGCCAGTTCTGTTGTGAGAGGTAGACGTCTTGACCACATCCTGGAACAGCTGGCTCTGGTCAGACAGTTACAGGTGGGTTTGGGGTGGGGGGTTTTACTTTTGGCCTTTGGGGCTTAGGTCTGTGGGAGGGAGAAACAGTCCAATTGGGTGGACCCTAACAAGGTTTCAGTTTGTTTGCCTACTAAGTCGGATTGCGGGTCATCATGTAAAAACTCAAAGGGAGACTTCTTCAGGTCAAATCTAGTTTAACAATTCCCCTACTTTTGGTCAGTCTCTCAATTTTCTAAAATAATATATATAGTTCCATGTAACCAGAAGTGTTGGCAATTGCACAGACTTCTCCCTGTTCCGCCTGTAGGTAATCTAGAGCAATTCTATTATCTAGTACAACTTTAGCGAGAATATTGGAAGTCTATTGTGCAATCATAGCCTTTGCAGTAGAATCTGCTATAGAGCCTACTGTGAGAGGTACATTTTAAATCATTGCCTCATTCATGTTTACACCAAGCTATGGAAAAAGGGATCTAACATATCATGCTCATCCAGAAGGGTTAAAGTCTCCTGATGATGTTCTTTTTAACCTATGATGTAGTTTAGGAAGAGCAGACCAGTGTTCTGTTTCTGACTGATTATGGAGCAACAAAGGTACCATTATAATTCCTAACCTGCGTTGGTCCATCATTTTCCATCCTTCAAGGTATGAGGGTTGCCCAAGCGTAAGGTTGGCTACAACTCCACAAAGAAAAGTATACCCCATGAGTGCACACAAGACCCTTTTTTCAGTTCTATTGTTCATGAATACATTACTACGAATGTATTCCTAACTCCAACTAGGAATGTTGGAATTAGCAGTTTCTGCCCAAGGATCTGAGGTAGAGTTATTATAGGTTAAAAGAGTGCTGGCCAGGCACAGTGGCTCACGCCTGTAATCTCAGCACTTTGGGAGGCTGAGGCGGGAGGATCACGAGGTCAGGAGTTTGAGACCAGCCTGACCAACATGGTAAAACCCTGTCTCTACTAAAAATACAAAAATTACCTGGGTGTGGTGTCATGCACCTGTAATCCCAGCTACTCAGGAGGCTGAGGCAGGAGAATCGCTGGAATCTGGGAGGCAGAGGTTGCCGTGAGCTGAGGTTGTGCCACTGCACTCCAGCCTGGGCGACAGAGCAAGACTCCATCTCAGGAAAAAAAAAGTGCTGTAGTACCCTGGCACATAGGTCAATTTGCAAGAAAATCTGTTTGGGCTTTTGGTGCAAACTTGTCTTGTAATATACTCATTAGTCTTGGTTCTTGAATCACATGACTGGGTTAAAGTAAAACAGGTCATGAGAACAAATGAGTCTGGAAGTCTAATTCCATAATAGGGACCACTGCTGTAATACATCATAGATTGATCCCTTATGAAATAGTTACTGGAAGGCCTATGCCCTAATAATAGAACCTCATTTATTTTCTACTCTCCTAAACTCTGACATAACTAAATGCTGCAAGGTTTTAATGCATTATGCCAAAGTATATTTTCACCAGGTAAAGGAAGCTTTTCAAGATCTATCCACTGAGGACAATCAAACCCTTCACAACCTAGAACCCAGAGATCAGGTTATCTGGAGACTATATCTGAGAAAGACTGCCATGGAGCCCCATTGGAGGGGACCATACCAAGTTCTTCTTATCACCCACTCTTCAGCAAAACTTCAGGGCCTTGAACTTTGGGTTTACATCTCACAACTCAAAAGGGCCCATTCAGACTCTTAGAATTGCACATCCATTGGAGACCTTAAGATAAAGCCAATAGGAGAAGTTTCTTCCCAGAAGCAGACAGTATTCTAGATGTGGACAGCTTTCCCAAGACCATGGATCAAGACTTCTCAGTCGCCATGCAACTCTTACCTTCCTTAAATTTTTCCTTGCTTACACCTTCCTCATTCACTTGGCAGGATAGTGTTGTAATTCGAAATTCACAATCAGTAGCTTCTGAGAGTTACTTTTTTTTTTTTTTTTTTTTTTTTTTTGAGACAGAGTCTCTATTGTCCAGGCTGGAGTGCAGTGGTGTGGTCTTGGCTCACTGCAACCTCTGTCTCCCGGGTTCAAGCAATTCTCATGCCTCAGCCCCCCAAGTAGCTGGGATTACTGGCATGCGCCACCACACTGGCTAATTTTTGTATTTTTTTGGTAGAGACGGGATTTCACCATGTTGGCCATGCTTGTCACAAACTCCTCACTTCAGATGATCTGCCTGCCTCAGCCTCCCAAAGTGCTAAGATTATAGGAGCAGGCCACCATGCCCAACCGTCTGAGAGTAACTTGATGGAGTGTTATATCTGTCATGTTGAACTGAAATCTTTACATGACCTACAAAGTCCACCTATTGGCCAACTTCAGCAACATCCCTAATGCAACTGTTTGTTCAAATTACAGCTATGTTCTCAACTTAAGTCACTGCCCCCACCTCCTGTAGGGGATCTCCATTCTCCAATCCCACATCTCAGACACTTCTGTGATTGTCAAGCTGGGCAACAGCCAGGACCTGAACATGGACTGCATCATTGCCGAGATCAAGGCACAGTATGACAACATTGTCACCTGCAGCTGGGCTGAGGCCGAGTCTTGGTACCACAGTTGCCTGCCAGATGTGGCACCTGCCTGCTAGATGTGGCAGTTGGGAGGGCAGGATGTGAGATACCTATTAGATAGACTTATTTTGTCTGGGGATTCTGATCCCTATGGATAGTAGGCCAATAGCTCTCAGGTTGAGGTGGCGGGGCAGGACTGCCATGTGTGGTTGCACAGGCTGAGCCTGCAACTGCACAGGCACAGCCTGCACAATCATCCCTAAAGGATGGGATATCCCACAATGAGCCTCATGAGCATCTCTGCTTCCCCCAGTTCTGGGAGGTGAAGGCCACAGTGATCAGGCACGGGGAGACTATGGGCCACAGCAAGGCGGAGATCAAGGAGCTGAACCGCATGATCCAGAGGCTGACGGCTGAGGTGGAGAATGCCAAGTGCCAGGTATGGGGCATCTGTGCCCAAGGCCAGAGAGACTGATGGCCTAACCTTTGTCACCCAGCCTGTGTGTGCCCTACCTGGATCTCAGCATTCATTCTCCAGTCCCTTTGTCCATGCAGAGTCCCTGGTTGTGGTCAGTCAGGGAGTCCCAGGTGATGAAGGCAAGAGGCCCAGTTTCTGAGGTGCTCCCAGCTGAATGGCAGACTGGGCATATCCAGGCAATGGACAGAGAGACCATAACCTATCTGTTCTCTTCTGGTTCCCCAGAACTCCAAGTTGGAGGCGGCGGTGACCCAGTCTGAGTGGCAGGGTGAGGTGGCCCTTAGCGACGACTGCTGCAAGCTGGCCGAGCTGGAGGGCGCCCTGTAGAAGGTCAAGCAGGACATGGCCTGCCTGATCAGGGAGTACCAGGAGGTGATGAACTCCAAGCTGGGCCCCGATGTGAAGGCTGCCTCTTCTTGCCAACTTCTAGATGGTGAGGAGCAAAGGTGGGTGCAACCTGCACAGCTGGGCCCAGAGCTCATCTGCATAAACCCACCCCACTTTTTAGCACCATCACTGACCCAGCCCTCACTACTACTTCTGTTTTCATCTTGGAACACTTTTAGGACCTCTACCGGTATTGAGCGCAGTCCAAGGAGTGGTGTCTTAGTTGAGGTCCACAGGCCGATTTCCAATAGGCTCCTTGCATGATCTATTAGGGACAATGGTTTGTCTGTAAATGTTCAAGAACTTGTTCTCTGAGATGAACAACGCCCTAATTTATAACACTTACTGATTTCAGAGTTGTGTATACTTCTGTCATGGCTGATTTCAGGCTGTTGCTCTGACTTCATGTAGAATTGGCTAGAAATGTACACAATAGGCTCTTGTGAGCTGGTGGGAACTGGTTCAAGAAACCGCTGGTTGGGGCCAGGATGGAATGGTGCCTCACACTGAAAGACAAATAGGAAGATATTTGTCTCTTCTATTAGATGAAAAACCTGAGGCTTAGGGAGACTGTGGGGGTCGGGGAGTCAGCCTGGTATGGAGTTATTGGGACAGTTGGAGAATTCTTGTGTGTCCTGCTGCATTTTCACAGGCTCCCCTTCCCGGGGGGATCTGGGAGAGCCTGGCACTTGTGTTCTTTTGGAACAGGGTTGGGACGATGCTGGGACTTTGAGGGTGCTAGATCCAGGTCTTCCCTCCATTCACCTTCTGGGAGAGGCTTGGGTGACCCCTTGCTTGACTGAGTTCAGAGCTGGTGACCACATGGCCTCTGGTGTCATTGTCAGGAATTAATGCCCAGTGCTAATACTGACATTTTCTCTCCTGCACCAGGCTGTGTGATGGCATCCATGCTGTGAATATCTGTGAGTAATTCTGGCCCTGAAGGGAGACTCTGAGGTTTGCCAGTGGGAAGAATTTTTTAGCTCTGAGGGTGGAGATACCAAGGGAGAAGTGGTTCCATTCGTTTACAGCTACACAGTTATAAAGAGGGAGCCAAACGACAAGTCTTGAGTGGAATCATTCCTTATGCCAGACTTGTCAGAGTGGCAGTCTTATTATCCTCACCATAGTGGAGGAACCAGAATGCATCACCTCAAAATATGTATCTTTAACATAAATATTTATCTTTTTTTTGAGACAGAGTCTCACTGTGTCACCCAGGCTAGAGTGCAGTGGTGTGATCATGGCTCACTGCAGCCTTGACCTCCTGGGCTCAAGCCATCCTCCCACCTCAGCCTCCTGAGTAGCTGGATCTATAGGTGTGTACCACCACACCTGGCTAATTTTTTTCTTTTTTTTTTTCATAGAGGTAGTGTATTAGTCTGTTCTCTTGCTGCTCTAAAGACATACCTGAGAGTAGGTAATTTATAAAGGAAAGAGGTTTAATCAACTTACAGTTCATCATGGCTGGGGAGGCCTCAGGAAACTTACAATCATGGCAGAAGGTGAAGGGGAAGCAAGGCACCTTCTTCACAAGGCAGCAGGAAGTAGAAGTGCCAGGAGGGGAGATGCCAGATGCTTATAAAACCATCAGATCTCATGAGAACTCACTCATCTTCATGAGAACCACGTGTGGGATACTGCCCCAGTGATCCAATCACTTCTCACCAGGTCCCTCCCATGACACATAGAGATTATAGAACTACAATTCAAGATGAGATTTGGTTGGGTACACAACAAAACCATATCAGATGGGGTTTCGCCATGTTGCCCAGGCTGGTCTTGAACTCCTGAGCTCAAGTGATCCACCTGCCTTGGCCTTCGAAAGTGTTCAGATTACAGGTGTGAGCCACCGAGCCTGGCCTGACATAAATATTTTATCAAGCTAAAAGCAATTAAGAAGATGCAGGGGAGCTCTCTGCTTTCCCTGTGTTTGCCTAAAAGCAGAACAGAGAATTACAAAGACAAAGGTCTTTCTATCCTCTCTGCTTTTCTGCCTAAAGCCAAGATGTAAATTCTCCTTACAACCATTATGAGCTTAGAGGTGGCGCCAGAGGAATCTGGGTGGACTTTACTCTATTAGTTTACCCATAAATTTACCTTCCCACCTTTTCTCATCTTTGGAAGCCTTAAACTGCTTTTCTTTGTCTTGTCATTTCTCTAAAATTGATTATTCCTTGTTGAAGATGAATATACAGTTGGCCCTCTGAATCTGTGGATTCAACCAACTGCAGGTTGAAAATATTTGGAAAAAAACTATACTGAACATACACAGACTTTTTTTCTTTTCATGACTCTCTGAACAATACAATATAACAGGTATTCATATAGCATTTACATTGCATTGGATATTATAAGTAATCTAGAGGTGATTTAAAGTATATGGGATGGTGTGTATAGGTTAAATGCAAATACTATGCCATTTTATATAAGGGACATGAACATCTTCAGATTTTGATACTTGCAGGCGTCCTGGAACCAGTCCCTCATGAGTACTGACGAATAACTACATAAACCACACAGCCTGTGTGTGCCCTACCTGGATCTCAGCATTCATTCTCCAGTCCCTTTGTCCATGTAGAGTCCCTGGTTGTTACTTTTCTCCTTCTATGACGTGCGCTGCTCACGTTGGTAAACTTGCTTGTTTTTCTCTGTCTGTTGTTGCAGGAGTCTGTCTCAACTACAAATTTATGTGGGTTGAAGAAAATTATAATTTCTCCCCTTCGGTAGGAAGCTCTTATTCTCTCCCTGTCCAAACATACTTGTCCATGTTCAAGATGTCAGTCACTTTACTGGATTAAAACATTCATTTAATCTTCTTTAAATACATGTGGATTGAATGAGCTGTCATCAAATCCACATGTCGTAGATCCTGAGGTTGTCCTGATTTTTTTTTCTTTTCTTTTGAGACAGGGTCTCAGCCGAGTATGGTGGCTCACCCTTGTAATCCCAGAACTTTGGGAGGCCGAGGCAGGTGGATTGCTTGAGCCTAGGAGTTTGAGACCAGCCTGGGCAATATAGTAAGAGCTCACATTTATGGAAAGAAGGGATTGAGGCTGGGTGCGGTGGCTCACACCTGTAATCCCAGTACTTTGGGAGGCTGAGGCAGGTGGGTCACTTGAGTTCAGGAGTTTGAGACGAGCCTGGCCAACATGGTGAAACCCTGTCTCTACTAAAAATACAAAAAATTAGCCAGGCATGATGGTGCTTGCCTGTAATCCCAGCTACTTGGGAGGCTGGGGCATAAGAATTGCTTGAACCGGGGAGGTGGAGGTTGCAGTGAGCCGAGATTGTGCCACTGCACTCCAGCCTGGTTGACAGAGTGAGACTCCATCTCACACACACACACACACACACACAAAAAAAAAAAAAAAAAAAAAAAAGGAAAGGAAGAAGGGATTGAGATTAAACCCCAAGATGGACTCACTCCTAGTCAGGGTGTCAGTCCCTGGCCCAGACTACAGGGAAGCAATGCCATCTTCACCCCTGGAGATGGAGGTAAGCAGAAGCCATCCTCCTGGCTGCTCCCAGCTGGTAGGAAGCCAGTGCTGATTGGAGGTGGGGCTTTTTGGGACCAGCTCCCATCCCTACCAAAGGGTTTAACTTCTCGTTGCTGTCCCTGTGTAGGTGTGAGCAGCTCCTTGGTGTGGTTGCATGTGGAGGCCTCTTGGCCAACTGCACCTGCGGCATCAGCTCCTGTGGGATGGGGCCTGTGTCAGCAGCTGCAGGAAGTGTTAAGTTGGCAGAGCTTGAGGATGCACCCAGTGCAGCCTCTCACACTTGCAAGGGTCCCAGCTGGCCCTACTTGACCTTGTGCAGCCTGGTGGTGGGGCGCCACTGCTTGACCCACCCTGATCCATGTTCTCTGCTTCCCATTTCTTACTTCTTGTTGTGTGGGAATCCCTCTTCCTTGGCCCCTGCTGCCCCCAAGCTGAGAAAGGCTGTTGAGAGGAGTGGCACGTAGCCCATGGGCGTGTCCTGTTTAAGGATTCTGCCCCGACTGAACCCACGAAGGGAATAGCCTCTCACCAGCCATCTTCCAACCTTCCCCTTCCCTTGCTGTCTTGCTCTTCCCTTCCCTTCTCCGGTCTTCTTTTCCTCCTTGTTTCTTGCTAGCTTTAGAAGGCTAAAATTTAATAGACTTTAATAGACTGACAATACCAAGTGTGAATCAGCTGAAACTTTCATGGAGTGTAAAATGATTTAGCTGCTTTGGAAAACAGTTTGTCAATTTCTTATGGAGTTAAACATGCACTTATCAAATGATGCAGCAATTCCACTCCTGGGTATTTCCTCAAAAGAAATAAAAGCAGATCTATACGGAGACTTGTACATGAATTTTATAGAAACTTTATTTATAATAGCCCCAAATTGGAAACAATCCAAATGTGTACTAGTAGATGAATGGATAAACAAATTGAGATACAGTCATACAATAAAATATTATTCAGCAACAAAAAATAATGAACTAGATTCATTCAGTGGTGATTAGATTGGAGCACACATCTGTCAAAATTTGTTGAACTGTACTTTTAGAATGTGTGCGCTTTATTGAGATACAATTGTATGCAAATTATATCTCAATTAAGTTGATAAAACAATGATTTAAAATGCATAAGATATTTAGAAATAAATCTAACACATATGCAAAAGACTTACACCTAGAGAAATATAAACATTATACAAAATGTTATAGGAAACAAAAGATAAAGAAGACATAATTAAATGAAGAGATATATCATGTTCTTAGATAGGAAGCTTTACTATCATAAATATGTTAATTATCCTTAAACTGATCTACAGAGTTGATGCAATTACACTCAAATTCCAAACAAAGATTTACATAATTCTTGACAAGTTGATTCTAAAATTTATGGGGAAGAACGAAGGTCAAGAATAGCTAAGGAATAATGAAAAGGAAGAAATAGGTACTCTCTATTTCAGGGATTATAATGTATTATAGAGTTATAGTAATTGAGAAAGCATAGTACCCACACAAGAATAGACAAACTAGCCAATGGAACAAAATAGCCCTAAATTTATTTGTAAATAAATCAATGATTTTGTTGTACAATAGAAGTGGTATGGCAGATCAGTAGTGAAAAGGACTATGCATTGGTTAACCACATGTAAAAAATAAAATTAGGTCCCCGTTCTCTCTTATACACAAAATCAGTTTCAAATTAATTTAAATTACAAATATCAAAAGCAAAACTTTAAGAGTTTCAGAAGAAAATATTGGAGAATATTTTTCTGACCTTGGTGTAGAGAAGGATTTTTAAACAAGGCACATAAAATGCTCAACATAAAAGACTGATAAATTAGATTACATTAAAACTATCAACTTTATTTTTCAAAATAGGTGACAAAGTGAAAAGATAAGCTGTAAACAATAATATTTGTGATATATATAAGTGATATAATAGTAATACTCAGAAATATAAAGAACACTTATAGTCATTTAGAATAAGGCAAAAACCCAATAGAAAAATAAAGGCAAAAGAAAAGGAAATACACACGTATAGATATTTAAAGAGATATTAAACTTTAACAGTAATCATGAAAATATAAAGTAACACCAAAAATGAGATTGAATTATTTAATTGTTGGAAATTAAGACATATTAAAGAGAATATGAATCTTTTTCACATTGCTGAGCAAAATGTGAATTGTTATAACAACTTTGGAAAATAATTTTATATTATAAAGTTAACACCTTTATAAGATTGTGACCATCTTATGAGTCAGAAGTTCTGTTTGTAGTTGTATACAAATCCTCACATATGTGCATCAGAGGATGTGTAGAAAAATCTTCATAGCACCACCTTTGTAAGAGAAAGAAACAAAACAAAACAATAATAGAATTACCTAAAGTGTGGTATAGTCACACAATGGAATACTCTAAGAATGGAATACTAGTACGATAATGGAGGAATACTAGCTACATGATATTGAATTAAAAAAAGACCTTGTGTGACACCCTTTTTATAAAAAAAGAACAAAAAACTGAAACAAATATATATTTAGGCATATACATGTATGTGATAAAACTAAGAAAAAACAAAGGAATTTTATTAACTTTAGGGAAGTGGTTACCTCTGGGGTGGTTAGTAGAGGACAGAGTAGGGAAGGAGCATGGAGCTAAATGTAAATTACTAGTAAGGTTTTAGTTTTGGGACAGTAGGTGGGTTCATGAGTATTTCATTTTCATTCTATTATTAAATAATAAAGTAATATGCTAGTTATAAGAAATAAACTTAAAACATGAGGACATAAGTTGAAAGTAAAAGAATGTGTTAAGGTGATTGGTTAGATCAGATTGCCTTACACATAGTAGAAGTAAATGATTTTTCCATGAAACTTATTTCAGTAGATGTGTGTATATTTGTATGTAGATAGTGATTCATGATACAACATATATTTCTTATTTAAAGTTGAGGTTCAAAAACAGTTTGACAACTAGTACCCCAAAGAACCTTTTGCTGAGGTCCACCAGCAGATATGTACAAGCAAGTTCATGGCAGCATTGTTTGTTATAACAAAAACAAAAAACACATGTGCTGCCTATAGGAAAATGCATATATATATGTATATATCTATCTATATCTATATATATAGTCATACTTTGGAATACTATACAGCACTGAGAAATAAAACTATATGCATCAAAAAGATGAATCTCAAAACTAGAATGTTGAGGAGGAAAAAGCAAGTCATAGAAATGTACAAGGTGTAATTCTGTTTATATAAAACTTAAAGGTAGGAAAACTCAGCACTAGTTTAGGGATACACACATATGACATAGTAATAAAGAAAAGCAAGAGAATGACCAACATAAAAACTCAGGACAGTGGTTACTTTGGGGATCAGATGGGGTTAGAGATGGATAGAGATGGATCAGAAAAAATCCCGCAGGGGGGTTTGAAGGTACTGGTGGGTACACAAGGATTTGTTTTATTATTGTTGCTATTGAAATCAATAAATGTAGGTTTTGCATACTCTTTTGCATGTATGAGAAATTTATAAAACAAAAGGAAAATGCTGACAGCAGCTTGTGCTCTCTAGCCCCTACTCACTCCTACAGGTTAAAGTCATTGCCTTACCCAAGATTTCCTACCAAGTCTTGGGACTGGCATCCCCAGTCTCAACTTCTTGCCCTCCTGTCAATCTTCTACACTGCTTCTAGACAATCACTTCTCATGTCAGGCCACTCTTCTGCTCAAACACTCTCTGTGGCTCCCCAGTGCCCATCCATAAGCTTAAGCTCTTCAGCTCCACACATTTCCTCCATCTGAGGTAGCCTTCCCCTCCTCCACTTTCCTTTAAGTTCCACTTCAGCCCAGAAACTTCCATTTTCCCATCTGGGGTCACAGTATGGCCCCCTTCTACCCTATGCCCCTGAGGCCTCCTGGGCAGAACTCTGTGATTGTAATGAGTTGAGGTCACAGAGCCCCCAGGAAGAAGAGGCCCTAGTCCTCAGTGGCAAGGATTCTGGTAGCTCTTGGGTTGGAGCTGGGCTTTGGTGCTCAAGAGAGGCTTGGAGGAGACCACAGTTCTTTCTCTATGGTGAGACTCATACACATGGCTCCCTGGTCACACAGGGATGAGGTGTCTTGGACTCCACCCAGATCTGTTGGGCATACAGCTTTTGGGAACAGGAGCAGAAAAAGGGGGCAGTGGGAACACAGAAGAGATTGAGATGATGTTTTGGGGTCTGTCCCCCCACACTCCATCTGCCCTAGAAGAAAGTTTGCAATGGGCTGGTGGGAACAGTTCTTGCTCTCTGGGTTGAGGGGGTGTGTATGACCTTGGTGGAGAGCAAAGAGCACAGGCTTAAAATGCAGTCTGACTCAACTGTTGGCTGGCAAGGTCACTCACTCCCCTCTTGCACGTGGTGGATGGAATGTGCCCCAGTTTGCCTGAGGAAAGACAATGGGAAAAGTCACATCCATCTGGCCAACTTCATGGGTGGTTGTGAGGCCCCAGTGAGATGGTGGAGTAAAAGCCTGTGAAAAACATCAGACACTGTGCAAGTGTGAGTTACTGTTCCCTGGCTGTTCGTGTATTGAATGCACATGGGGGCGAGGTGCAAGAAGGGAAGGGGTCCCCTGACTTCATAGACAGCACTTCCCCTAGCAGCCTTGAGTTTGGAGAAGAAGCTGGAATCTAGATCACTGTCCCTGGTTTCTGATTAATGGCATTCAAGTTAAGGACATTTCTTCCTAATCCTAGATTTTAAAATGTGTTTTTTAAATTAGGAAATATTGAATTTCATTAAATTTTTTTGTACTAATTTAAATGGTTAGATGTGGTAAACTACAATAATCAGTTTCCTAGAGTTTAACTCTCCCTGTTCCTGGGATAAACCTCATTTAGAGGTTTCAAATGTCCCCATCACGGTCTCACCTTTCAAGATCAAGTCAGGCCAAAGAAAGTTTTTTTTTGTCTTCTCTTTCCTCCAAAGAGTCATCAACAAAAGTGAGTTATATGAATCTAAGGCAGGAGTGATCAGAGCGCACCAGGGAGCTTGCAGGGTGGAAGGACTGCTGTCTGGGAGGGTCAAGAGTGTGTGTCCTGGGGAATGCGAAAACGAAACTTAGTGGACGGATGGACTCACCTGCTTCCTCCTTCTTCCTGCAGGCTTGGTCTGGGATTTGGGGCAGGGAGCATCAGTAAGTAAACAGTAGGCTGGCGTGGTCGGATCTTATTATCTTATTCTCCTTATTCCCTCCTTCCCTGTCCACATCTTGGCGTGCCTCCTCTTAAGAAGGCAGAAGGGCTGTGTTTCTGTTCCTGTGTCTGTGACAGCTCCCTCTGTGCCTCTTCTTTTGTCGGGGGCTATTTCTTCTCTCGGGGGTGACTCTGTGTTTGCGTGTGTGGGGAAGGGGGTCCTGTGGTCTGTTCTTTGGGGAGAGGTCTGTGTACCTGTTCCTTTGGAGGAGTTTATACATCTGTCTCCTGGTGGGGAGGAGGGTCTGTGTATCTATCCGCTGGAGGAGATGTTTGCAACTCTGTCTTCTGGGGCTTGGGGTTGGGGTACGCAAGGGCTTTCCTCCCTCCGACAGTAGTCCTGCGTTCCGCCGGTCCCCGCCCCGGGCTCCGCCAGCCTGCTCCAGCCCCGAGCTGGCTCCGGCGCCCTGGAGACCAGCGCCCCTGGCGGCGGCTAAGCGCTCTGCGGTTCCCCTGGCTGTGGCTGTGTTGGGGGCTTCAGCAGCGTGGGCTCCAGCAGATGCTGAACTCTTCCCGCCTCGCTCCGGAGAAGACAAGGAACCCTCAGCTTCTGCCCTAAAGACTTAGCCCTCTTGTCTCAGATGCCCCCTCCCATACAGCTGACCCCACATCATCTTTCCTTTTTGCCCCCCACACCGGGGCGTGAGGCGTTGGAGCACAGTTTACGGGACTATGACCATCCCCAGTGCAGATGGCCTGGACGCTGGTGCCACTGGGTAGAGGTAGTTGGCCAGCTTACCTGGACCAAGAACCCTGCCCCTCGGAACTGCCCCCTTCCCTTCTTTCCAGGGACTTTTCTTCAATAAAAAGTTGTGCAATGGTCTGAGCTTCCAGGCGTTTAAACCTGGATTCTCCAGGCCATTCCCAGAGCGCAGACAAACCTGGCTGCGGTGGAGGGGTCAGGGCGAGAACAATACCAGGAAGCAACCTCCTCCCCTCCTGGTGTGCGGGTCTATGTGACTTAAGCGTATGGTGATTCGATATTATAGAACCAGGGTCTTTAGAATGGGGATCCCGGAGTCCGTGGGGAAAGCAAGAGAAAAGGTTCATTCATGCAGAAGGGTCTAGCCGGGGCCCATAGCGTCTGGTCAGCAGAGCTGAGAATTCCATTCTCCATCCGTCCATTCACTCTACACGTACTTACTGAATGGTCTCATAGTGCTTGGTGCAGGGAACAGGATGGTGAGGAAAACACTCTAGGATTCCTGGAGATGAGGTTCTGGGTAGGGAGGTGGGCCATAGATGAGGAAACCAAGCAGAAACAGAAAAGGGTGGGATGGGGATTGGGTCAGTGCCTTCTAGCTCCCTGATGGGGCACTTGAGGACAGGTGGCCCTTGCAGGTGGGGGCTGGAGAGATATGAACATAGTTGGGTGGCCAAAGCCTGAGTTCTGGTTTAACACACAATTGGGCCACCCAGTTCTGTTAATATGATCTGGTGGCGGGCAGGTGAACAACACGCTGGGGTGGAGGAAAATGTGGGCTGTGAAATCTGATGGAGGCTCTGGCTGTGTCTCTACTTCAGATCTAGGGTGTAAGTTGGTCCAAGTTTTTACAAGGCATTGAACTTTGGCGGTTGGAAGATAGACCAGTCTGGGGAGTGGGGTGGCTAGATAAAGGCTGGGTTTCTGGGTTCTTTACCTGCCACACAGGCCCAAGAGAAGCTTCTATACAGTGAGCCCACATTCCTTTCTATTGCATGAAGTTACATCATCAATACAACAATAGTTTCTGCTTTCTATGTGCCTGGGTGGGGCTAAAGTGCGTCATTGGCCAGAGGCCTGGGCTTTACCTTTTAAGGCACTCTAGTGCCAGGGTGTCTGCTGTGTTCTTCTGGGTGCCTGCCCGGAGGACAGGTATCCAAAAAGCCCTCTTCTTGTGTAAACAGAAAAGTCTCATGCAAGAGGAATGGGACTGAAACTTGGCTGGCAGGCTGCCACCCTCTTGAGGGGTAGGAGGCATGGCCCCACTGGGCTCACACATCAGCCCTGGTTGATAAATACTGACCTGCCAACACTCGCAAATGCAAACAAGCTGCCTGAAGATTCTTTCAAGATTCTTTAGTCCAGCTCTGTGCTCCTTGCATTTTGCTAGGGAATCATGAGATTCTGTGCGATTCAAGGCCAATTTTCTCCAGCTCCTGCTGTGATGATCACGTCAACGAGGGAACTTCATGGGAATTGTAGGCAAGATCTAGGATGTACATTCTGCAACCTGCGTCATTCAGGACTGGTTGCTCACATTTTCCCTTTTCAAATACCGAATCTGGACTTGCCTGATGTCAATCCAGAAGATCCCCAGGGCTTTGGGGTCAGGTTTGAGTTTCTTCCTGGGCCAGGGCCATGTGGGTCACAAGCAGTGTTTGTGGTTTGGAGACTAATTCCCTGAGAGGCTCCCCTGGCCATGGGCCACATTCCAGCCTGGGGTGGGAGGAAACTGCCCAGTGCATTTATGGAGAGTCATTCTCCAGCCCATTTATAAGCTTTGTGAGTTGGGGTGGCTTTTGAAGGGAGGAGGGCTGTCCTCGGTTCGGTCATTGCTTCTCAACAGAAGGGCACCATAAGGCGTGAGTCCTCTGTTGGCGCTCCATGCCTGCCTCACACTCCGTCGCACTCAAACATGTCAGATGCTAACTTAGCTGTGGTCATGTCTCTATCTGAGCCCCTGGAGGGCAGTGAAGGTCTCATCCATCCCCAGTGTCTGCCTCAGAGTAGATGTGATGAGGTTGAGGCTGCGTGGTCCTGGTTGGTGTGTCCTGTCCTGAGATGTATCGGGCCCTGTTTTTGACCATTAGTGTGTTGCATTCTGCATAACCCCTTGGAAGTCTCTTGTGGAGTCTAAATGCAGTCCTTCCTGCTGTGATTTCAGCTGCAAGAGATCAACTAGACCAACCTAGAGTAAGGAAGGAAGGGCCTGGATCCTGTTCCCAGTCTTGTTCTTACCTTGACCAAACTCTTCACCTGTTTCTGGGCCTCAGTCCTGCCCTCCTCTAGATCTAAATTGTGAATATTCATTTTTTTCCTTCTTATTTAATTTTAAATTTATTTTTGTAGATATGAAGTCTTGCTCTATCACCCAGGCTAGAGTGCGGTGGCACGATTATAGCTCACTGCAGCCTCGACCTCCTGGACTCAAGTGATTCTCAGTAGCTGGGACTACAGTTGCATGCCTCCACACTCTGCTAATTAAAAAAAAATTTCTGTAGAGATGGGGTCTCACCTTGTTGCCCAGGCTGGTCTCAAACTCTTGGCCTCAAGTAATCCTCCTGCCTCAGCCTCCCAAAGTGCTGGGATTACAGGTGTGAGCCACTGTGCTTGGCTTTATTTTTCCTTATTTTCTTCCCTACTTAGTCCCTCTGAGCCAAAGATTAGCTGCAAAATAGAATAGTAACTATCAGAGGGTTGTTTGAGAAAAGATACTGCTGCATGTAAAGTGCTTAAAGCATAGGAAGTTATATTAAGTGTAACTATTATTTCACTTACTGGAATTCTTTAGAAGATTTTTGAGCCTCCCGCCCCCTGCTTTTTTTTTTTTTTTGAGACAGAGTCTCGCTTTGTTGTCCAGGCTGGAGTGCGGTGGTGCTATCTCGGCTCACTGCAAGCTCTGCCTCCCGGGTTCACACCATTCTCCCGCCTCAGCCTTCCAAATAGCTGGGACTATAGGCACCTGCCACCAAACCTGGCTAACTTTGTTTTTGGATTTTTAGTAGAGACGGGGTTTCACCGTGTTAGCCAGGTCTCGATCTCCTGACCTTGTGATCCGCCCACCTCGGCCTCCCAAAATGCTGGATTACAGGCGTGAGCCACGGAACCTGGCCAAGTTTTGAGCCCCTTTAAAGAAAGCTTTACAAAGTCTAAGGGTGACTGACCTCCCTCTGCCCCACCTGGAGTGAGAGTGATGGTAGGGCAGGAGGAATAAGTAGGCAAGCCTAGGGGTTAGAGCAAGGGCTCCTTAGCCAGGGGGGACCTCCCTAGTTTGACTCCCAGCAGCATCGCCCATCACTACTCCCACTTTAGCCCCAATCCCCATTGGTGACCCCTACCTCACCAGCACACATGGGTCTACTCATGTACCCACATGCACTCACATCCACATGTACCCACAAATCTCCCCTTTTCAGCACATAGATGCACACATGTTCACATGTATAATCACATATTTAGAAACCCTCACCATCTCTCTCACACACGCGTTTCCACACGGGTAACTGGAATGTGCATGTACCTGAATGCAATCATATTGCTCCACTCACAGTTACCTCTAGGCATTGAGCAACGCAGAATGAATACACAAACAACATGCGCATACACTGCACAGTTGCATGAAACCTGGAATCACCATTTCCCTCTAGCCCCCAATCCTGTCCCACCTCTCCCAAAGAATAACACAGTTGGCTGAGCGTGGTGGCTCACGCCTGTAATCCCAGCACTTTGGGAGGCTGAGGTAGGCGGATCACAAGGTCAGGAGTTTGAGACCAGCCTGGCCAATAAGGTGAAACACCGTCACTACTAAAAATACAAAAATTAGCCAGGTGTGGTGGTGGGCACCTGTAGTCCCAGCTACTTGGGAGGCTAAGGCAGGAGAATCGCTTGAACTTGGGAGGTGGAGGTTGCAGTGAGCTGAACCCACACCACTGCACTCCAGCCTGGGCGACAGGGTAAGACTCTGTCTCACAAAAAAAAAAAAAAAAAAAAAGAAAAAAGAAAGAAAAAAAGAATGATAGAGCTTTAAATTGGTAAGGGATGTTAGCAGCCACCTAATCCAAGCATTTTCTTTTCTTTTCTTTTTTTTTTTTTTGAGATAGTCTCTCTCTTGTTGCCCAGGCTGGAGTGCAATAGTGCCATCTTGGCTCACTGCAACCTCTGTCTCCCGGGTTCAAGCGATTCTCCTGTTTCAGCCTCCCAAGTAGCTGGAATTACAGGCATGCACCACCACGCCTGGCTAATTTTTTGTATTTTCAGTAGAGATGGGGTTTCTTCCTGTTGGTCAGGCCGGTCTCGAACTCCTGACCTCAAGTGATCCACCTGCCTTGGCCTCCCAAAGTGCTGGGATTACAGGCATCAGCCACTGCCCCCAGCCCCAAACATTTTATTTCACTAGCAGATACACTAAGGCCCAGAAAGGGGAGTTGACTTGCTAAAGGTCACGCAGTGAGATGTTCCATTTTCTTCACCATTCTGCACCCGGGGAATTATGTGTTTGATTCCTTCCTGCCTTGCTCCTCTGCCTGAGCCTGTGCAGGAATGGGAACCTAGAGGGAGGTGACGGTGGTAGGGCTGGAGTAGGAAGGGAGGGTCAGAGCTAGAGGTAGGGTGAGGGAGTGAAATACGGCAGGGCACTAAGGCCCAGTTGGGCTGAAGTTGGGAGAGGTGAGAAGTCCATCAGGACTGGAGTTGCAGTTGGCTTCTGAACTAGGGAGGGATGGAGCTGGTGCTTGAGTCTCAGGTCTGGACTTCTGACAGGGGCTGCTGCTGCTGCTTCTTGTTTTTTTATTTGTTTTGAAACAGGATCTTGCTCTGTCGCCCACGCTGGAGGCAGTGGCTCAAACATGGCTCACTGTGCAGCCTCAACCTCCTGGGCTCAAGCTGTCCTGCTTCAGCCTCCTAGGTAGCTGGGACTATAGGTGCACACCACCTTGCCCAGCTAATGTTTTTATATTTTACAGAGACAAAGTCTCACTATATTGTCCGGGCTGATCTCTAACTCTGGGGCTCAAGCAACATTTTCACCTTGGCCTCCTAAAGTGTTGGGATTATAGGTGTGAGCCACTGCACCTGGCCTAGGGCCAGCTTCTGAGCTGTGTGATGTCACAGCATAGAGGGCTAGTTGGAATGATTGATCACAAATTCTGGAACTTTCCAGGATTCTGTCCTGCTCAGAATTCCATCAGGGGTGGCTGAGAGACCTTGGTTTGATTCTAGCTTTTACAAGAGATTTTGCTTTTTTTCAGTCCACTCACTTCTGGTCTGTTAATATTCTTAATCATTTGTAGTGCGCAGAAGGGTAGGGGTGGGGGACTCCCATTTCTGCTGCATTTTCTGGGTCTGGAACTGGAAGTGTAGAGATTCACCCTGGCCTAAAGATATATGTTCAGGGAGTCACCTGGGCCCATAGTGGAGCTGAGCTGTCATCTTCCCCTTCCCCTACCTCATCAGTGCCAGGGAATACTTCCATGCATGAAGGAGCTGAATGGCCCTGGTAACCACGGAGATTTCTCTCTGTACTTGCAATCTCTGATCACAGATATAAGTATAATAAGAGGTTGGCCATAAGAGGCCCTGATCCCTAGAGGGACTTCTACTTTACATTCTGCAAAAGAATAGCACTAATGATAAAAAATAGAGTGATAATTTTGTGGCATGCACTATGTAAGCCTTTTACATATATGAAATCCCTTAATCCACTCATCAAATTATGAGGTGGTTGCCCTTTCTATCATCCTCATTTTAGAGGTGTGGAAGCAGGCACAGAGAGGGTAAATACATTGCCCAGCCCCACTCAACTAGGAAGGACCAGGGCCCAGCTTGGGGCCCAGGCAGTCTGGCTGGAGTCTGTGTCCCCTCTCTATGCCACATCATCTTGCTATGTGCTGTTTTCTGTCTTTGAGGAAATGTATCAGCTATGGCAGGTCTCCAAAACCCCAGAGTGACTCTGTTTAAAAAAAAAGAAAGCCAACGTCAAAGGCTTTTTGAAACTTTAAATCATATTCATGTGTTCACCCCTTAAAGAATTCCAATAAATTACTCAGGCATGAGTCTTCCCTGTCAAAGCAATGGGTGATGTTGCCTCAAGCTTTGAGTGATTGGTGAATCTGATTTTCATGATCTACCAGTTTCCAGATATGCACGAGGTGTTTTCTGGGAGACAGCTGCAGTTTAGTGAAATGAGCCCTAGCGACACACACAGGACTTAAACCCCAGATGAACCACCCAACTAAGTGGGGGACCCTGCCCCAAACACTGAGTGCCTCTGAACTCTGGCTTCTTCATCTGCAAGGTGTATCATTAGGGTTGTGTGGATAAAGTTACATCAAATAGGGGTCTAGCACAACTCCTGGCTAAATCTGAACCTTCTGTGAGGCGAGTGATAGAGAACTGTACTGGAGACCCTTGACCTGGGCCTTTCGCTGCTCCATGTGACTTTGGGGACCCTCCCTAACCCCGACCCCTGAGGAGGGTAATAGAGATGCAGACAAGACCCAGGTTGGCTACATTAATTTATTGAAACACAGATCAAGGGCAGAGGAAGAAGGGGAGAGGCAGGAAGGCAGTGGCCATGGGCAAGGTTCTGGTCCTGGCCCTTCCTGCTCCTGAGGCCCCTTCCTGTGGCTGCCAGGGGACTTCTTTCTAGGGTAGCCTTTCCCATTGTGGGGTGGCAGAGCCCAGAAGTAGGGGATCACACAGAGAAATGCGAAGCCAGGAGTGGGAGGGGTCTTTCAAAGTGTAGGAGAAGTAGCTGAGCACTTGCTCCAGGCGCCTGGACTGGATGGGCTGAGCAAGGCAGGGCAGGAAAGATGCCTGGGGCCTGGGACTTGAGCTGGGGTGCCTAACATTTCCGGCAGCTGCTGCCGCAAGACCCCACACCCAAGGAACTGATACCACAGGAGCCCACACCGCAGGAACCCACTCCGCAGGTGGTGTTCAACTGGCCACAGGGCGCACACAAGCCGGTGCTCACCGCCACGTTCCCGTTGCACGGAGCGCTGCAGACACTGCCAGTCACTGGCCGGGAGCCTGACACGCAGAGGTCCCCGCACACGACCCCACCACGGGAGCTGCTGACACCTGTGAACCCCGAAGGCTGAATCAAAATTCCGGAGGGCAAGCCATCCTGCCTCCCTGACCACCGCCCCTGCCTAAGACCTGAGCTCTGGTATGAAAAGTCAGAAGCATCTTTAGTGCACAATTGTAGGTCCATCTAGTCCAAGAGATTAGGTCTTTCGGGTGTCTGACCCCACATCCCTCCTGTTGTGATGCCAGCCCACTCTTTTACATTCAATCTCAGTGACACTCCTTTTTTCCAAACTCTGCCCTCCATCACAGGGAGGTAGTAAATCTGTCCACACCAGACCCCAAATACTCACAGACATTGACAGCCCCAACGCCTTCACATAGCCTGAGGGCAAAAGAGAAAAAGCAACATTAGTAACTGCCCCAGAGTGGCTGAAAAAGCTCCCTAGGTCATAGGGTAGTGTCCACAATTGGTCGATTAAGAACAGAGTCTGAGGGAAAACCTTGTCTCAGACAAACTCACACACCAGCCCTCCCCACACTGGAAGTGAATAATAATAATTTTTTTTCTTTTTTTTTTCCCCAGAGCCCTGGTCCTTGCTCAGCCAAGACCAAGGGTAGGCTTGTGCCAGGGATGGGGAAGGGTGGCTCTGGGCCAGGCTTGGTTGGGCCCACCTCTGCTCCTCGCCCTCCAGCAGGCGCCTGTAGGTGGCGATCTCAATGTCCAGGCCCAGCTTGGAGTTCATCACCTCCTGGTACTCCCTGATCAGGCAGGCCATGTCCTGCTTGGCCTTCTGCAGGGCACCCTCCAGCTCGGCCAGCTTGCAGCGGGCGTCACTGAGAGCCGCCTCACCCTGCTGCTCAGACTGGGCCACCGCGGCCTCCAGCTTGGAGTTCTGAAGACAACAGAGAGAACAAGGTAGATCAGAATCTCTGGGTCTCTCTGATGCTCACCTGGATCAGACCATGCTCTCCACCAACCTGGGAGCACCCCAGAGCAGAGCCTCTCGCCTTCATCACCTGGGACTCACTGAGAGACCACAACCAGGGACTCTACATGGACAAAGGGGCTGGAGAATGAATGCTGAGATCCAGATGGGGCACACATAGGCTGTGTGACAATGGTTAGGTCCTCGGTCTCTCTGACCTTGGTCACAGATGCCCCATACCTGGCACTTGGCGTTCTCCACCTCGGCCGTCAGCCTCTGGATCATGCGGTTCAGCTCGTTGATCTCCTCCTTGGTGCGGCGCAGGGTCTCTCCATGCCTAATCACCGTGGCCTTCATCTCCTCACACTGGGGGAAGTAGAGATGCTCATGAGGCTCAGGGTGGGACTTCCCATCCATTCAGGGCACCACGGATGATTATGCAGGTTGTACAGTGCTCAGCCTGTGCAACCACACATGGCAGTCCTGCCCTGCCACCCTAACCTCAGAGTGGCAGCCATCTCTTCTCATCCCCAGGGACCAGCATCCCCAGAAAAGGAAACCTATTTAATAGATACCTCACATCCCTCCCACTGCCATGTCTAGCAGGCAGGTGTCCTGTGCCACTCACCTTGCTGCGGTACCAGGACTCGGCCTCGGCCCGGCTGCGGGTGACAATGTCGTCGTACTGTGCCTTGATCTCGGCGACGATGCAGTCCATGTTCAGGTCCCGGCTGTTGTCCAGCTTGACAACCACAGAGGTGTCTGAGATGTGGGACTGGAGAACGCGGATCTCCTGCAGGAGGTGGGGGCGGTGACTTTAGTTGAGAACACAGCCCCACCCACCATGTCCTGACTCCACCTTCTCAGGCTTTCTCTGGTCCCCAGCCCTGCCCCCTCACACAGCCTCAGGGACTGCAACCTCTACCCACATCCTGTCCAATACGCCCACCCCCAACTCTCCTCTCTGCTGGCCGCCAGGTCTCTGCCTGGCCCCTGGGCCCGCACCTCCTCATACAGCCGCCTCAGGAAGTCGATCTCCTGGATCAGGGCCTCCACGTTGGCCTCCAGGTCTGACTTGCGGAGGTAGGCGCAGTCCACATCCTGGAAAGGTGGGGAGTGTTGGAGCTCAGAGGACCCTGGTAATCTAGCCCCCAGACTCGTCTCTCTGCCCATCCATTCCATGCAGCCAGGGGAAAGCAGTCCCCGGTGTCCCATTCCCATGCCTCTGCTTCCCTTCTGCCCTTCCTGGGATGAGCTGGCATCCTCTGCCCCTCTGAGGATAAATCCTGTTTGCTTTGGGCATGACTCACCAGCCTTTCACCCCTCCTTGCCCTCCTGTCTCTCCCTTCTCCCCTCTCCTGCTCCAGGAAGCCTGCCCAGACTGACCCCCCTGCTCTCACACCTTGACCCTTTCCTGTCCTTCAGTAGTGCTCCAAGAGCCCAGTTCCTGCTCCTGATTCTGCTCCGTCCTCCCTTAGACCCTGGGATTGTGTCTGTGCCTCAAGGTCCGAGTCCCCAAAATGCTAGACAGACTGCACTGTCTCTCAGCAGAGACACTGTATCTGCTATGGCTCCAGGGGACTCAGCAACAGACCACAACCTCTGGAGCAGAGCAGGACACACAGAGGGCAGTGCAGCCATCCCCTCACCCAAGGCAGGTGCTGATAGATGTTCCAAGGTCATTGTCCTTTTTCAAGACCCTGGATGCTCCATCCAATGATCTGCACCTGGGCAGTCCTATCCTACTGTGGAAAGGTCACTGTGCTCCACACTGAGACTGAGACCCCCTGTGTGTCCCCAGGAAGAGCCTGTCATTCTGAGATCCCACAGATCTGTGCTTCTCAATCCTGTGTCACTTGCCTTCTTCAGAGTCACAAACTCGTTCTCAGCTGTTGCTCTCAGAGAAACCTCCTCCTCATACCTGAGGCAGAGCAGAGGGCAGAGAGGGGAGGTCAGAGCAAGGCAGGTCTCTGCAGAGCCCCCATCACATCACACTTCATCACAGCCACGGGGACAGTACTAGAAACACCCCCACACAGCCCGGGCCTGGCAGACTAGCTGAGTGCTTTCCGGTTGGATGTGGGATGTGTCTGGGATTCTCTCTCCACTTCGAACTGGGGAGGAAGAGGGCTCACCTGGTACCTCCCAGTCCTGTTCCCAAAGGGTCTCTGAGGTCCCCCAGGAGGCAAATAGGACTCAGCCCCCAACCCCATCCTGGGAGTAAACAGCATATCCTCCCGGGGCCTGTAGCCCCAACCTCCCTTCACTGGTGTGAATCCCAGCTCAGGTGCTGGACCTGCAGGCCCTCGGAGCTTAGAACCCAAGGCAGTGGGAACACCCAGAGCCCCAGACCTGTCACTCGTGAGAGACCCTGGGCTCACATCTGACAGGTGCTACAGGTATCGGGACTGAGGGTCAGGAGAGAAGCAGAACCCTGCAGAGGCTTCCTCCCCACCGAGCGCAGGGGAGAGCTGCTGCGTGATGTGGCTCAGGGAAGAGAAGGCTGAAGTGGGATAGAGACAGGTAGTGGGAGTCACAGCCCTCCTCTTACACAGGTGTCTGGGCAAAGATTCCACAAATGAAAAGACCCTGCCACCCTCGGTCAACCTAGTGGTCATGGCCACTCACCCTACCTGGGAGTTCTTATTGTCTAATCCAGTGTATTTAACCTAAACCCCATTCCTGTGCCCAGCATCCCTCCTGCTGTCACTCACTTCTTCTTGTAGCCCTCCAGCACCTCCTGCACGTGGTTGAGCTCTGAGGCCAGCCTCCCACTGTCAGCCTCCACGCACTCGGCCTCCCGCCGCAGAGTCTCGATGTAGCCCTCGAACAGGGGCTCCAGGTTGCTCTGGCAACACTCGCGGTTCTGGAAGAACTGCAGCTTTGTCTCCAGCAGCTTGTTCTGCTGCTCCAGGAAGCGCACCTGCCATTCAGGGTGGGAAGGAGGGGCAGATGGTTTCTGATGCCCCCAAAGACAGCTCTGGGGACCTGGTGGAGGAGGGATACTTTAAAGGAAATCCCCAAATCTGGAGCTTATCTGCGACTGAGTAGAGGTGGGCAGTGGGAGACAGAGTTTCTGGATTTCCTGGTCATGATCTGTGCCTAGATTTCCCACTCAGGAATGGAGCAAGGGCTGGGTGGTGTCAGTGCCTGCTCTCTGGGGAGCTCAGTGACCCCAAGCAGATGAACACAGTGGAGGCTCAGCTCCTCACTCTGAAGCCAGGTGAGGCAGCATCCCTCACAGGCAGAGTACCCAGGTTCAGATCTCAGATGGGATTTCTGGGGATGGTGCCAAGAAGAGGGTGTCTAAATTGAATCACCATCTGGAAGGGAGCTCAGCTGTCCCAGCTCTTCCCCTATGTCATCTGGAAGTCAGTGCACCCTACTTTCTCACCCTGGGTCTGCCCAAATCCCTCTGAGTTCAGCAGCAGCGGTCACATGTCCCCCACCCCCAAATCCCTGATATCTAGCTTGTGTCCCAGAGCAGCCTGGCCACACTTTTCCTTCACAAGCTCCCCCTATCTGAACTGTCAGCTGAGTCTGCGTCTTGAGTGCCTGTGTGTGTCTCTCTGTGTGTGTGTGTGTGTGTGTCTGTGTGTCTGTGTGTCTGTGTGCCTCTCCCATCAGACTGGGATCTCAGGCAGTCAGAGGTCTTTCTGTCTCTGACTCCATCCTCAGTGCCCAGCCCTGGCTGTGTAGGTGGTGGGAGTTCAGGAAAGGTGTGATCCAAGACACTCACCTTGTCGATGAAGGCCGCGAACCTGCTGTTGAGGGATTTAATCTGCTCCTTCTCCTCCTGCTTCACGCACTGAGCATTGGAGTCAATCTCCAGGTTGAGGGGCGTGAGGAGGCTCTCGTTGACCGACACGGTGGTGATGCATGGGGGGCTGGGCCCGCACACGCCCCCAGAGCGGTAGCCGAAGCTGCGTCCACAGGAGCC